>NW_023270615.1:13670679-14075934 GCF_011800145.1 Mirounga leonina
GCCTCGAAGTCCCACACCTTAGCTGACTTAGGTCACCAGTTTCACTCACTCTTCCAGCTTCTCTTCACTTCTCACTCAGAGCTGCCCAAGTAAGTGATTTTTTGTATTCAAATCATGGCTATCTTATAACAGTAGAAATAATCTATCTGTCCAGAGTGACCAACATAACTTTCAGTGAGAGAAAATGGTATTTAAGAGCATAAAATGATGTTTTCAACAATATTCAAAGGAAATCCTACAAGTAATGTAACACTTAGGATACATAAAAGCAGAGTGCTATGGACTGAAGCTTGGCATGAAAGATGGATAGTGTCCAAGGAGCTAAAACATGGAATCTCCTTAGGCTCCTTTGCTTCAGTGAAGTTGGGTCAGTTCATCAGAAGACCTAGATCCTAGGCTCCAGCTCCAGTACCGGTACTCACTGGCTAAACGCTTGACTGTTTTAGTAGTCTCAGTTTTCTCATAAATCAGGTAGACATCTGAACATATGTCCTGGGATTCTCTGAAATATCATTAGTATCATATAAACAATTGTGCTTCAAAAGCACTTGTTAAATTTTTTTTAAACTAAGGAAACTTATTTTTTAAAAAACTAAGTGAACTTATATTATTATTATTAATATTTTTAAAGATTTTATTTATTTATTTAAATGAGAGAGAGTACATGCGAGTGCATAGGGGCAGATGGAGAGGGAGAAGCAGGCTTCCCGCAGAGCAGGGAGCCCGACGCGGGGCTCGATCCCAGGACCCTGAGATCATGACCTGAGCCGAAGGCAGACGCTTAACGACTGAGCCACCCAGGTGCCCCAGGGCACCAGTTAAATTTTATTTTTTATTTTAATTTTTTTTATTTTTTAAGATTTTATTTATTTGACAGAGAGACAGCAAGAGAGGGAACACAAGCAGGGGGAGTGGGAGAGGGAGAAGCAGGCTTCCCACTGAGCAGGGAGCCCAATGCGGGGCTCGATCCCAGGACCCCGGGATCACGACCTGAGCCAAAGGCAGATGCTTCACTGACTGAGCCGCCCAGGCGCCCCAAACTTATATTATTTTTATTATGTCATCATGACACCAACATTCTTCAACCTCCGAGGCCTGTTCTCCATTTTTCACAATGGTATCAATCACAAAGTCTGATCAGTCTTTTGAATTTTTAAATATTCTTTACATATCAGACTTCAATGTATGCTATTTGAATTACAGATTACAGGCTTAAAATGTGTCAAACCACTTTTTCAGAAGAATTCAAATACTATCTACTCCATAAGCTTTTCACAAACAAGTAAAATTTAACAATCTCTGTTGTGCATTCCAAGCAATTTTATACTCTAGAGAAAAGGGCAGCATATTTAGTCTCTAAAGGGCCAAAGAGTAGCTGAAGCTTTGTAGATCCATCGAGTTTCTGTCGCAACTACTCAAATATGTCCCTCCAGTATGAAAGCAGCCACAGACAATACATAAACACACAGACATTGCTGTCCCAATAAAACATTGTTTACAGGGATGCCTGGGTGGCTCAGTCGGTTAAGCGTCTGCCTTCGGCTCAGGTCATGATCCCAGGGTCCTGGGATCAAGTCACACATCGGGCTTCCTGCTCAACAGGGAGCCTGCTTCTCCTTCTCCCTCTGCTGCTCCCCCTGCTTGTGCTCTCTCTCTCTGTCAAATAAATAAATAAAATCTTTTTAAAAAATTAAACAAAACAAAACATTGTTTACAAAAACAGGCTACTGGCTGGATTTGGCCTGAAGGCCGTAGTTTGCCAATCCCCACTCGAGAACCATGCTTCTCAATCTTTACTACACATACTACTCACATGGAACCTTAATGCAGATTCTGATGCAGTAGGTCTATGCAGCGTCTGAGATTTTGCATTTCTAATGTTCTCCTAGTCCACTGATGATGATACTAGTCAAAGGATCATATTTTTGAGTAGCAACATTCTGATAAGCTCCATGAGAAGAAGGGATCTATCTAATTCTTTATTGTGTAAAGCCTCAGTACCTAGAAAAGTACCTGACACATAATAAAGCCAAAGTTTAAGGAACACATGAATAAACAAAGAATAAACTTCTAACAGAATGTCACTCTCTGCCTCATATCATTGCTGTGTGTCATCCAATCTTCAGTCCGTTCATCCTAGCTCTTAAGCTTATCAAATCTAACAGTCTCTTTAACATTTTCTAATAAATGTCACTGAGCTAAATCACTAAGCCACAGTCTTGGTCCATGTAGATTGCACAACGGCTAGTTGTTACTGACAAATACATTTCAAACTCTCCTGGATTTCATCCACATGGTTACCTTTTCGTCTCTTAAGGATTCAACATTCCTTATAATTCAACACCTTTGTTCATATGACTTTCCCTGATAGAAACATCCTCCCCTAACCCATTAAGTCTAAACACACAAGTCATCTCTTTGGGAAACAGGGCAAAGAGGCAATGTCCTTACTCTCCCTGCCACTTCCCCACTCTCCACTGGCTCTAAATCTGGTTCTCTAGCTCAGTCGTGTGTATCTTCTTCAAAGCACTTACCACATTTTATAATCATTACTTGTCTGCTGACGTTTAAAAATTCCATTTCCCCTATTAGAATGTAAGTTCCTCATGGTCAAGATCTACATTTATTTCATTAACCACTGAATCCCTGCTAATTAGCACAGTTTCTGATCCAAATGGGCACAAAAATATTTATAGATTGAAAGGACAGGGGCGCCTGGGTGGCTCAGATGGTTAAGCGTCTGCCTTCGGCTCAGGTCATGATCCCACGGTCCTGGGTTCGAGCCCCGCATTGGGCTCCCTGCTCAGCGGGAAGCCTGCTTCTCCCTCTCTCTCTACTGTTCCCCCTACGTGTGCTTTCTCATTCTGTCAAATAAATAAATAAAATCTTTAAAAAAAAAAAAAAAGGACAGATGATTATTTACGTTCACAGAGATTTTCTTTTGTTGTCCAATTTTTAGAATGCAGCTATCTCTTAGAGTAAAAAAGCTGCCTTTCATTTGAGTGGGGCCAGAGCAGGCAATTCTGTACTTTATGATGCTGCCCTCTCAGCAACAGGTGATTAGATCAAAGCCAGGCACCTGATCCAAGCTGGTCCACATTCTCTCTCCTGGGATTTTTGGAACCAGGGTCTCCTCCATCTAGGCTGGTCACTCAGATTAACTAAAGGGTGGTGGTGGGCGACTGTATTAGGTCATGTGCATCTGAAATTAAATTTATAGAGTGTGAAGAAGGGATAGACATGCAGATAGAAGCAATATAAAAGACGGGGAGCGGACTACCTAGGTTCCTAATGGCTTTACCAACGGCACATTCCAGTTGCTCACGAGGCCAAGCTGTTCTTCGGGATTGCAGGAGTTCTCCCAATAACCTTCCACAATTCTGTTTTTAGATGGATTAAAATGGATTTCCGATACTTAAAACGAAAAGAATATTAAAAATAAACTAGTATCTTTCTAACTAAATGTATCCAGTTTATAAAGACTGTATAAAAACAAAAATATACACAAAACATGTGTCAAGATGGCACAAGAGGAAAACATTAAATTGAGGAATCAAGTGTTTTATAACCAGAGCCTAGTAATCAAAGGTATGAGTACGACTAAACATATTTTTAGTGCAAGGATAAATGCTATCAACAGATAACAGTATTAAATATGAAGACTAATATATCCTTAAAAAATAAATAATTCTATGATTCTTTCAGGGAAATATTTGCCATCACTGAGCCTTTAGCTCCAAAATTTCTCAAAATACTTCATTCTAGGTGGCTGGTCCTAATACATTTCTAAAAGTAAAAAATTAACAATTATTGGAATGAACTGATTGTGATAACAAATATTTCTTTAACCCAAAAGAAAAAGGAGAGAGAGAAATTCCAAGTAATAGTTGGACTAGAAAAATAACTTGAGCAGGGAGGAAGGATAGGAAATCACCACACCCAGCTGGAACACTCAGGGAAGAAGATGTAAAAAGCAGTGGGTTTGAGCCAATACACCCCCAAGAACCTCCTGCAAGCAATCACCTCAAAATATGAATCAATTCTGGTTACCCCTGCAGCCCACTCCTCCTACTTCATTTTTAATTTTTTTTTTTTCCTCAGTTAGTTAACAAAGTGTATAATAGTAGTCTCAGGCATACAGTATAGTGATTTAACACTTCCATACATCACCCGGTGCTTATCACAGTAAGTGCACTCCTTAAACCCCATCACCTATTTAACCCATGCCCCCACCCCTTACTTAATTTTTTAAAAAATAATTTCTAATTGAGCAATCCACATTTCTGTTAAGAAGTTAAAATGGAAATGACAAAATCCTAACAGTTTTCTTTTATAGCACAATCCAAAGTACCCATTATTTTCCAAGCAGGCAAATGAAAATGTCAAAAACATTCTTGCTGTAGATATTTAGTTGTTTTCTGCCAAATTAATGAAAGGAAAATATTGCACTTTGAATTGGTTAATTACCATGAATCCTTCTGCAAAGGGCTCCTGCTTACAGAATTAAGCCAGCTCAAGTTGGCACACTGCCCTAATATTCATGGAGACTAGACTATAGGCTCCACTGTATTCAAGAGACATTTCGTTTTTGGCATCCGTTCATCAGCTTACAAACCATCAGTCCAAACCACTATAGACACTCAACTGTCTGAAGTAAACAGGGCAGAAAGCACCTGCATTTAATAGGGATGTACCACATTCTGCTTCTTTGAAATTTTAAGAGCCAGACTTAGAATAAAGAATGAACAAGAATACCCTGATTTACATATCTTCTAGAAATTAGAGCTACTTTGACAAAAATCCTCTAGTGACAAAGCTGCTTCCAGGAAATCCTCTAGGAACAAGGCAACTTCAGGAAAGGAGGAATTTGGAATTCTTTTCCCTCAGGGCTAGGCCAGGGTGAATGGAGCTATTTCAAGTAAAGACCTCTAGGGAGCCCACACATAGAGCTCATATCTCACTACTTCCTAGGATTCAAGATAGAGGAGTACTGATTTGCCCATTTCCAAATGTGATAAAATAACCATAGCATTACTCCAGCCTAACCACATCTCCCCTTTCTCCCTTCTTCATGCCATTCCCTTCTCTACAGGAATTACAAAACCTGGAATGCCCTCTCTCCATGTGGATGGTATACTGGAAGCATTTCTTTAAAACTGAATGGAGTTGGGGGTGGGGGGAGAAAAACAAAATGAAAAAAAAACCTAAATAGGAAAATGTTTCTCGACTTTTTGAAAAACATAATCCACCAATCTGTTTATTTGGTAAAGAATGGGTAGAAGAGAGATGGAGACAGAAAAATAATTAATGATTTAGCTCTCTTCTTTTGCCTTTCTCCCTAAATAAAATGGGAGAAAACACCCTGAATCAAGACAGATAAAGACTGGTAAACCTAGGAATGCAAGCTGCCTTCTCCAAGATGCTCTCCATATGGTCCTTATAAGACTTATTGGGACTGTGTCACCCTCTCACACAAGAGTCCTGCAACAAGGAATGAGAAGCCAAAGGCTGATCCCAAAAAAAGGTCATTTAACACCAACTACAATATTTAATTATATTAATATTTAATGTAAAATTAGCAAGCAATTTTTTAGGATAGCAAAATAACCCTTATAAATCTCTAGTCAAAGACTCTTAGAAGACATTAGAAATTCAAGCTTTGAGAGGTTGACATAGTAAGTCTATATTTACTTTTAAATAAATTGAAGCTAACCCAGACGACAACCAGAATACTTAAAGAGTCTAGAAACCATGAGAGAAACAGTATACAAATAAACAAACAAAAGAAGATTAAAAAAAAAAAAAGATAAAAAGGAAACCAAGAGGGGTGCCTGGGTGACTCAGGTGGTTAAGCATCAAACTCTTGATTTTGGCTCAGGTCATGATCTGGGAGTCCTGGGGTCAAGCCCTGAGTAGGGCTCCACACTCAGCAGGGAGTCTGCTGGAGATTCTCTCTCTCCCTCTCCATCTGCACCCCCCCACTCTCTCTCTCTTTCATAAATAAATAAATCTTAAAAAAAAAAAAAAGGGAAACAAAGAACAGATGAGACAAAGAGAACAAATAGCAAGATGACAGACTTAAACCAGATCAACGATCATATAGTAAATGTAAATGATCGAAACACTCCAATTAAAAGGCAGGTATTATCAGACTCCTAATAAAGCAAGATCCAACGATATGCTGTCTTTAAGAAATGTAACTCAAATATAGACATAAATAGGTTAAAACAAAAGGATAAAAAAGACGTACCATACTAACTAGTGAAAAAAATCTAGAGTGGTTATGCTAATATTAGAAAGAAATTGATTTCAGAATAGAACTATTACCAGGGACACAGAGGATAATTTCATAATGATAAAGTGATTAATTCATTAAGAGAATGTAATAATCTTAAATATATGTACCTAATAATTGAGCTTCCAAATACATGTAGCAAAAATTGATAGAAACCAAGGTACACAATATCCTGGCCATAAAACAGGTCTCAAATGTAAAAGGAATCAAGATTTGTTCTATGTTCTCTGCTCACAACTGAAATAAATTAGAAAATAATAACAAATATCTCTGGAAAGGCCTGAATGTTTTAGAACAAAATAAGACACTTCTAAATAACCAAAGCATCAAAGAAGAAACCAAAAGTGGGGTTAAAAAGGTTTTTAAACTGAATAAAAATGAAAGCATACCACACCAAATTTGTAGGATGCCACTAAAGCACTACGTAGAGAGAAATCTATAGTAAGAAACAACTGTAGAACAGAAGACATGTTTCAACCTAATGGTCTCTGCTTTTACCTTATAAAACCAGGGTGAAAAATTAGTAAATTAAGCCCAAGGTACAAGGGAGGAAATTATAAAGATCATAACAGAATTCAAAGAGTGAAAGCTTTATAACTTCTTATCAATTTGGTTGACTTTTATTTCTTTTTCTTGTCTCACTGTTGCAGCTAGGACCTCAGCACTGTGTTGCATAAAAGTGATGAAAGTAGACATCCTTGTATTATTCCTGATCTTTCACTATTTAAACATGACATGAAACTATATATAGAAAATCCTAAAGACTCCACCAAAAAACTACCAAAACTGATAAATGATTTCAGTAATGTCACAAGGTACAAAAATAACATACAGAAATCTGTTGCATCTCTATATCCTAACAGTGAAGTACCAGAAAAGAAATTAAGAAAATGATCCCATTTATAATTGCACCAAAAATAATAAAATATCTAGGAATAAACTTAACCAAGGAGATGAAGGACCTGCACTCCAAAGACAATAAAACATTCATGAACGAAATTGAAGATGACACAAATGGAAAGATATTCCATGCTCATGGACTGGAAGAACCAACACTGTTAAAAAGTCCATACTACCCAAGATTTAAGGGAATTTTTATCAATCTTTATCAAAATACCAATAGCATTTTCCAAGGAACTAGAACAAATATCCTAAAATTTATATGGACTCACAGAAGACCCCAAAGAGCCAAAGCGATCTTGAGAAAGAACAAAGCTGGAGGGATCACAATCTCAGATTTCAAGATACACTACACAAAGCTATAGTAATCAAGAAAATATGGTACTCGCACAAACATAGCACATATCAGTAGAACAGAATAGAGTGCCAAGAAATATACCCATGCTTATATAATTAACTGATCTATGACAAAGGAGGCAAGAATACATGAGGAAAAGACAGTGTCTTCAATAATTGGGCTACAAAAACTGGACAGCTACATTCAAAAGGAACTGAACCATTTTCTTACACCATATAAAAATAAAATCAAAATGGATTAAAGACCTAAATGTGAGACCTGAAATCATAAAACTCCTTAAAGAAAACATAGGCAGTAATTTCTTGGACATGCGCCTTAACATTTTTCCAGATACGTCTCCTCAGGCAAGGGAAACAAAAGCAAAAATAAACTATTAGGACTACACCAAAATAAAAAGCTTTTGCACAGCAAAGGAAACTCAGCAAAATAAATTAACCCAATAAATAGAAGATATTTGCAAATGACATATCAGATAAGAACTTAATGTCCAAAATATATGAAGAACTTATACACTCAACACAAAAACCCCCCAAATAATCTGATTAAAACTGGGCAGAGGACCTGAATAGATAATTTTCCAAGGAAGACAAATAGATGGCCAACAGACACATGACAAGATGCTCAACATCACTAATCAACAGGGAAATGTAAATCAAAACCATAATGAGAGGTCACTTTACACCTGTCAGAATGTCTAGAATGAAAAATACCAGAAATAACAAGTGTTGGCGAGGATGTGGAGAAAATGGAATCCTCATGCACTAGTGGTGGGAAAGCAAATTAGTGCAGTCACACTAAACAGTAAGGAGGTTCCTCAAAAAATTAAAAATAGAATTACCATATGATAAAGTAGTTCCACTACTGGATATTTACCCAGAGAACACGAAAACACTAATTTGAAAAGATATATGAGACTCTATGTTTATCCCAACATTATTTACAATAGCCAAGATATGGAAGCAACCCAAGTGTCCACTGATAGATGAATGGTTAAAGAAGACGTGGTATATATACATCCTCAGTCACAAATCAGGTCTCAACCAATACCAAAACATTGGGCTCGTTCCCTGCATATTTTCGGACCACAATGCTTTGAAATTAGAACTCAATCACAAGAAGAAAGTCAGAAAGAACTCAAATAGAGAGAGGCTAAAGAGCATCCTACTAAAGAATGAATGGGTCAACCAAGAAATTAAAGAAGAATTTAAAAAATTTATGGAAACAAAAGAAAATAACAACATAACTGTTCAAAATCGTTGGAATGCAGAAAAGGCGGTCCTAAGAGGAAAGTATATAGCAATACTAGCCTTTCTCAAGAAACAAGAAAGGTCTCAAATACACAACCTAAACCTACACCTAAAGGAGCTGGAGAAAGAACAGCGAATAAAGCCTAAGCCCAGCAGGAGAAGAGAAATAATAAAGATCAGAGCAGAAATCAATGAAATAGAAACCAAAGGAACAGTAGAACAGATCAATGAAACTAGGAGCTGGTTCTTCAGAAGAATTAATAAGATTGATAAACCCCTGGAAAGACTTATCAAAAATAAAAGAGAAAGGAACCAAATAAATAAAATCATGAATGAAAGAGGAGAGATCACAACCAACACCAAAGAAATACAAACAATTATAAGGACATATTATGAGCAACTAGATGCTAGCAAATTAGATAATCTGGAAGAAATGGATGCATTCCTAGAGGTGTATGAACTACCAAAACTGAACCAGGAAGAAAGAGAAAACCTGAACAGACCCATACCAGGAAGGAAATTGAAGCAGTAATCAAAAATCTCCCAACAAACAAGAGCCCAGGGCCAGATGACTTCCCAGGGGAATTCTACCAAATATTTAAAGAAAAATTAATAACTATTCTTCTAAAGATGTTTCAAAGAATAGAAATGGAAGGAAAACTTCCAAACTCGTTTTATAAGGCCACCATTACCTTGATCCCAAAACCAGACAAAGACCCCATCAAAAAGGAGAACTAAATACCAATATCCCTGATGAACATGGATGCAAAAATTCTCACCAAAATACTAGCCAATAGGATCCAACACCCCATTAAAAAGATGATTCACCACAACCAAGAGGGATTTATTCCTGGGCTGCAGGATACTTCAACACCCACAAATCAATCAATGTGACACACTACATTAATAAAAGAAAGAAAAAGAACCATAAGATCCTCTCAATAGATGCAGAAAAAGCATCTGACAAAGTACAGCATCTTTTCTTGATTAAAACTCTTCAGAATATAGGGATAGAGGGTACATACCTCAATATCATAAAAACCATCTATGAAAAACCCACAGCGAATATCATACTCAATGGGGAAAAACGGAGAACTTTCCCCCTAAGGTCAGGAACACGGCAGGGATGTCCACTATCACCACTGCTATTCAATATAGTACTGGAAGTCCTAGCCAAAGAAATCAGACAACAAAAAGAAATAAAAGGCATCTGAATAGGCAAAGAAGAAGTCAAACTCTCATTCTTTGCAGATAATATGATACTCTATGTGGAAAACCCAAAAGACTCCACCCCAAAATTGCAAGAACTCATACAGGAATTCAGTAAAGTGGCAGGATATAAAATCAATGCACAGAAATCAGTGGCATTCCTATACACCAACAACCAGACAGAAGTAAGAAAAATGAAGGAATCGATCCCATTTACAATTTGTACCCAAAATCATAAGATACCTAGGAATAAATCTAAACAAAGAGGTAAAGAATCTGCACTCAGAAAACTATAGAATCCTCATGAAAGAAATTGAGGAGGACACAAAGAAATGGAAAAATGTTCCATGCTCATGGATTGGAAGAACAAATATTGTGAAAATGTCTATGCTACCTAGAGCAATCTACAGATTTAATGCAATCAAATATCAAAATACCATCAACTTTTTTTCAAAGAAGTGAAACAAATAATCCTAAAATTTGTATGGAACCAGAAAAGACCCCGAATAGCCAGAGGAATGTTCAAAAAGAAAAGCAAAGCTGGTGGCGTCACAATTCCCGACTTCAAGCTCTATTACAAAGCTGTGATCATCAAGACAGTATGGTACTGGCATAAAAACAGACACATAGATCAATGGAACAGAATAAAGAGCCCAGAAATGGACCCTCAACTCTATGGTCAACTTATCTTCACCAAAGCAGGAAAGAACGTCCAGTGGAAAAAAGACAGTGTCCTCAACAAATGGTGTTGGGAAAATTGGACAGCCACATGCAGAAGAATGAAACTGGACCATTTCTTTACACCACACACAAAAACAGACTCAAAATGGATGAAAGACCTAAGTGTGAGAGAGGAACCCATCAAAACCCTAGAGGAGAACACAGGCAGCAACCTCTTTGACCTCGGCCGCAGCAACTTCTTCCTAGAAACATCGCCAAAGGCAAGGGAAGCAAGGGCAAAAATGAACTATTGGGACTTCATCAAGATAAAAAGCTTTTGCACAGCAAAGGAAACAGTCAACAAAACCAAAAGACAACGGACAGAATGGGAGAAGATATTTGCAAATGACATATCAGATAAAGGGCTAGTATGCAAAATCTATAAAGAACTTATCAAACTCAACACCCAAAGAACAAATAATCCAATCAAGAAATGGGCAGAAGACATGAACAGACATTTCTGCAAAGAAGACATCCAAATGGCCAAGAGACACATGAAAAAGTGCTCCACATTACTCGGCATCAGGGAAATACAAATCAAAACTTCAATGAGATACCACCTCACACCAGTCAGAATGGCTAAAATTAACAAGTCAGGAAATGACAGATTATTGGCAAGGATGCAGAGAAAGGGGAACCCTCCTACACTGTTGGTGGGAATGCAAGCTGGTGCAGCCATTCTGGGAGACAGTATAGAGGTCCCTCAAAAAGTTGAAAATAGAGCTACCCTACAACCCAGCAATTGCACTACTGGGTATTTACCCCAAAGATACAAATGTGGTGATCTGAAGGGGCACGTGCACCCCAATGTTTATAGCAGCAATGTCCACAATAGCCAAACTATGGAAAGAGCCTAGATGTCCATCAACAGATGAATGGATAAAGATGTGGTGTATATATACAATGGAATATTATGCAGCCATCAAAAAATGAACTCTTGCCATTTGCAACAACGTGGATGGAACTAGAGGGTACTATGCTCAGAGAAATAAGTCAATGAGACAAAGACAAGTATCATATGATCTCAGTGATATGAGGAATTTGAGAAACAAGACAGAGGATCATAGGGGAAGGGAGGGAAAACTGAAATAAGATGAAACCGGAGAGGGAGACAAACCATAAGAGACTTAATTTCAGGAAACAAACTGAGGGTTGCTGGAATGGAGGGGCGTGGGAGGGATGGGGTCGCTAGGTGATGGACATTAGGGAGGGTAGGTACTATGGTGAGTGCTGTGACTTGTGTAAGACTGATGAATCACAGACCTGTACCCCTGAAACAAATAATACATTGTATGTTAATAGAAATTAAAAAAAAAAGATGTGGTATATATAGACAATGGAATACTACTCATACATAAAAAAAGAATGAGATACTGCCATTTGCAATAACATGGAAGGATCTAGAGGGTATAATGTTAAGTAAAATAAGTCAGACAAAGACAAATACTGTACGATTTCACTCATATATGGAATTTAAGAAACAAAAATGAACAAAGAAAAAAGAGACAAACAAACAAAAAAATACTGTTAAATACAGCGAACAAACTGGTGGTTGACAGAGGGGAGGTGGGTGGGTAAATGGGTGAAACTGATAAAGAGGATTACGAATACACTTATTGTGATAAGCACTTAGTAATGTATAGAATTGTTGAATATTTTTTTTTAATTTTTAAATGTTTATTATAAAGTAAAACACAGGTACAGAAAAGCCACACACAACAGATGCATACCTCAATGCATTATTATTAGGCAAACAGCCTTATAACTACCAGCCGGGTCAAGAAATGGAAACTTTCCATCCCCCTCAGAGCTCTGTCCTTGTATCACACCCCAATCACAACACCCTTCCTCCCCTACAAGTAACCACTCTCTGATCATAGTAGAATTCAGCAACACAGAAAACAGAAAAATGGGGTGGGGGGAGGCAGAGGGAGAGAGAATCTCAAGAAGACTCCCCACTGAGTGTGGAGCCTGACGTGGGGCTCTATCTCACAACCTTGAGACCATGACCTGAGCCAAAATCTAGAGTTGGATGCTTAACTGATTGAGCCACCCAGGTATCCCTGTATCCAGATTTTAAAGGAAAAAGTAAAATTTCTTTTATTCACAAACATGATCTTCTACGTAGAAAATCAAAGAGAATCTATAAAATAGCTATAAGAACTAGTAAAAAATAAGGGTGCATGGTACAAAATCAATATTCAAAAAGCAGCTATCTGTCTATTTACTAACAACCAAACATTGGAAGTTGCAATTAGAAAGCAATACCATTTACAATAGCATCAGTACATAGGGAATATTTAGGGATAAACCTCACAGAAGTAATATAAGACCTGGACATTGAAAACTACAAGACACTTCTGAGAGAAATTAAAGACATAAATAAATAGAGAGGTATTACTTGTTCATGGATTACATGACTCAATATTGTTTAGATGTCAATTCTTTCCAAATTGTTCTAAAGATTCAATGCAATCTAAATCCATATCCTAATATGACAAGCTGATTCTAAAATTCACATGAAATGCAAAGGACATAGAACAGCTAAAATAACTTTAGAGGAGGGCTGACAACACTGTCTGATTTTGAGATTTGCATTCATTAATCTACAATAATCAAGACAATATGTTTTTGTTGGAAAGACAAAAACACCACTAGAATGTTACAGAGAGTTCCAAAACTGTCCCACACATAAATGGACAACAAAGATGCAAAGACAATCGTGAAGAAAGGATAAGCTTTTAAACAGATATTGCTAAAAGAATTGGATATTCATATTTTTAGAAAATGAACTTTGATCCATATCTCACACCGTACACAAAAATTCATTCAAAAGGGACTGTAGGGCACAGGTTAACAACTTTGAAACTGCTTTATGTATATACTGGGGGTGAACAAATAAGTAAATAGATGGTGGAAGCCATGTTTCTCACAGTTTCGGAAGAGGGACATCATGAATAAGGAATGAACCACATGGTGCTGGACAAGCATCAGAGATATCAGTATGAACTCACAGTTAGCTTAATACAGATATACAAATGGTGAGATGTTTAAGTATAGATATGTATATCCAAGGATTAGCATAAATATATTTCTTTGCTCTGCCTGCTGAGAGAATCTATACATAGTGACACCCCAGCAGCAGCAACAAGCAAACCCAGTGCCCAGATTTTGTTTCTAAATAATATACCACCACAAAAGGAACCTGGGCTCCTTTGAGAAATGGCTGATGCTAGGGCTTAGGCACTGAAATATAAGATGAGCCTTAGGCATCTTGTAGTGTCAGAAAACAAGGAAGTCTGGGAGAAATGAGCGGGGGTAGTCAAGTCAAAGGGACACAGGAACCAACTTAAAAGAGCTCCCAATGGCCAATGCTAGAATAAGGTGAGTAACAAAATAAGTAATGAGGTACTAGATTATAACCTAAAGTATAAAATAAATACATGAATCCATATTGATATAATAAATGATTAAAGAAATAAATAGGGGAGAAAAGACAAAAATTAAATACGATTTACATAATCATTTTACAGAAAAATTCCAAATAATTTATGTGGATATCCATCTCTAGGATTTAGGGTATCATTTTTCCTCCCACCTTCCTTGAGCATGGACTGTACTTAGTGACTTGCTCTCCAGGAACAGAGTGCAGGAAAGGTGAAAAAAGATTAACTTTAGAATGGAGAAACCTGGCAAACATTACCTTGGTCAGGTAATCAAGGTTAAGCAACACCAGTGATAAAACATTTTGATAGCATGTATTCACCTGTCCCTGATATGATGTGATAAGAAGGGTACTTCTCCCAAAAAGTCACCTCAGTCAAACTGAGAGAAAAACATTGGACATACTCCTAAATACTTCAGAATGAAATTCCTAAAAATGGTGACCTCCCACAAAACCACAATAACAATATTACACCAAAACTCAAATAGTAATTCCCTAATATCATCTAATATCTAGTTCATACTCAGTTTTTCCCAACCGTCCCCAAAATGTCTTTTGCAGCTGGCTTTTTTTTCAAACTAGGATCTAGTCAAGGTTCCCTCATTGGATTTGGTTGTTCAGTTTTCTTCAGTTATTTTTGCTCTAAGACAGTCTCATCACCTTTCCTACCTTAGTTTTTTTTTTGACATTGACACACTGAAGAAACCAGGCCAGTTGTCTTGTAGAACAAGCCACCTGCTGGATTTGATTGTTTCCTTATTGCGGGCTTAACTCATTCCTTGATCTCCTGCACTTTTTATAAGTTTTATCTCAGCACCATCCAAAAGAAAAGAAAAATCAGACAAACCCAAATGTCAGGACCTTCTACAAAATGTCTGATCAGTAGTGCCCAAAACTGTCAAGGTCAGGAGAAAAGAAAGAGAGACTAAGAAACTATCAAGGATCAGAGAAGACTAAGGAGACATGTGGTTGACACACAATGTGGAATCCTGGATTCAATTCTGGAACAGAAAACGGATATTAGTCGAAAAACCAATAAAATCGAAATAAAGTCTGAAATGTAGTCAATAGTAAGGTACCAAGCTGGTTGCTTAGTTTTGACAAATCTACCATGGTTATGTAAGATGTTAGTAATAGGAGAAAGTAGGTGAGGGGTACACAGGAACTCTCTGTACTACCTTTGCAACTTTGCCGCAAGCCTAAAATTATTCCAAAATAAAAAGTTTATTGCAAAAATGGATTACAGACTTAAATGTAAAAAACCATAAAGCTCCTTGAAAAAATAAATGAGAAAATCTTTTGGACCTTGAGTCAGGCAAAGTTTTTTTACATATGATGCCAATAACACAATCCATAAAAGATAAAATTAGTAAATAGGACTTCCTCAAAATTAAAAAATTCTGCTCCTCAAGACACTCTAACTGAAATAAAAAGACCAGCTGACTAGGAGAAAATAAAGGACCTGTATCCATAAAGAACTCTCAAAACTCAATAATAATAATAATAATAATAATAATAATAATTAAAATTGAGCAAAAGAGTTGAACAGATACCAGAGAAGTCAAAAAGATGGTGAAAAATATATGAAAAGATGCTCAAAATCAATAACCCTGGGAAGATGCAAATTAATGCCACAAAGAGAAACTACTACACACCCATTAGAATGATTAAAATGTCAAAGACTGACCATATCAAGTGTTGGTAAGGAGGCAGAGGAACTGGAACTCTCATACAATGCTCATGGGGAATGTCAAGTGGTGAAACTACTTCGAAAAACAGCTTGGAAGTTTCTTTTTTTTTTTTTTTTTTATTTGAGAGAGCGAGAATGAGAGAGAGTACATGAGAAGGGGGAGGGTCAGAGGGAGAAGCAGGCTCCTCGCTGAGCAGGGAGCCTGATGCGGGACTCGATCCCGGGACTCCAGGATCATGACCTGAGCCGAAGGCAGTCGCTTAACCAACTGAGCCACCCAGGCGCCCAGCTTGGAAGTTTCTTAAAAATTTAAACATGTACCTACCATATGACCCAGCCATTCTACTGCTAAGTACTTACCACCCACACCCCAACAAAGAAAGCGTATGTCCACATAAAGTCTTGTACAACAATGGTCACAGCTGCCTTAATCCTAATACTCAATAACTGGACATAACCCATTTACCCATTGAGAGGTGAATGGATTAACTGTGGTAGACCCCTCTGATGGATGGGATACTACTCATCAATACAAAGAAATGAACTATTATATGGAACAGATGAATGAATGTGAAAATAAGCATGCTGAGTGGGAAAAGCTAGACAAAAAAAGCATACTGAATGATTTCATTTATATAAATGTCTAGGAAATGTAAACTAATTTAGAGTGACTGAAAGCACGTAAGTAATTGCAGGGATGGGGGGGTGGGATCTGAGTTGAAGGAGTAGAAAGAAGTGGAAACAAGAGAATATAAAGATACACAAGGAAACTCTTGGAGTGACAACATATTCACCACTTTGACTGCAGTGACGGTTTCGCAGACATATACAAATATCGAATTGTATACTTTAAATATGTGCAGTTTATTGCATGTCAAATACACTTAGAAAAACCAGGTTTTTGTTTGTTTGTTTTTTAATCAACCACCATAAAACCTAGAAAATATGAGAATACACTAAGCCTGGAAATGAGAAGCCTGAAAAACGGAATAATGGCTTTCGGCAAATAGCTGATAGTACAGCCAATGAAAGATGGATTAGCTTTGGTGTATGTGGCCTCAGGACGGAACTAGAGCCCAGAGAGTAGAAGATAAAAAGCAGCTGCATCAGCTACACATGAGGAATATTCTGACAACCAGAGCTATGCAAACATGGAATGGACTGCTTTGTGAGGGAAAGTACTCTCAACAGTCACAAAAAGAGTTCAAGCAGAAACTCAACCCATCACCTGTTAAGTGAAGTACGAGGAGAAATTCCCATTGGAGACACAAGACAGTATTTCTTGATCTGTAAATGCACTAGGTAGGGAAAAAAACCCCACAGCTTCCATGTGGGGGGAAATTTATTTAATCACATTCATCGGACCATAAAGCCATCAACACCAAATATTTTGAATGGTATAAGGTATTTAGGAGCTCAGGAGCAAGGTTAATGAACACAACTGTGAATCTTCAAAGGGGCTTTCACATAGAGAAAGCAGTAAAAAGAAAGTGTCGAAGTTAAACATAGTTTCTAAAATGTGTATTTGTCCTCTTCTTGCATTAGTAAAACTATTATAAATTTCTTGAGAGAAAGGAGCACCCTATAATGTTTGCTTTGCAATTCTAAGCACTTGGAGGTCAATAACAATTAATAGCTACTCTTTATTGAATATATATTATAGGCCTAGAAATTCAAGCTAAGCAATTTTTTTTGAAGATTTTATTTATTTGAGAGAGAGAGAGAGTGAGTGAGAGAGAATGCACAAGTGGTAGGGAGGGGAGGCAGAGGGAGAAGCAGACTCCCCGCTGAGCAGGGAACCTGATGCGGAACTCAATCCCAGGACCCTGGGATCATGACTCAAGCCAAAGGCAGACGTTTAACCTATTGAACCACCCTGGCACCCCAGGCTAAGCATTTTGAACACATAGACTTTCCAGTACTGCAAGATAGCTATTATTCCCATTTTACAGATAAAAAATGTTAGGTTGACAAAGTTAAGGGGATCTTCAGTTTCAGGATCTGAAATTAAGTCTGTCTGACCCCAAAACCCAAGGATAGGAGATTGCTTCCTAGTTCACTGAAGACATAGGGGCCATCTGACTAACGCTGCACGAAGTTTCTTTCTTCCCTCTCTAAATATTTTCCATAGTCCTGCCCAATTTATTTTTCTAAAATACAAACTTTCTCATGTTACCCAGCTTCATTTCCTTCAGTGCCTTACAAGTCTGGACTCATCAAGATGGTGACGGGAGACGTCTGTGCCTACTTGCCCGGCATCATCTCTATTTCTCCCGTATATTCCAGATATACCAAAATATTCTACAAGCCTTCTAAAATTGCAGTGCATTTGTACTTGCTCTTCTCACTTTTCTGTGCACCCTTCCTCTGATTTTCAGCCTGGTGAAGGAACTTTTGTCCCTCCAGACTCAGTTTAAATTTTGTCTCCCCTGCTGAAGTTTTCTCTGACATTCCATCAGCAATTAGACATACCTCCTTTTACACACACATCACTCTATTCATATGGATAATTACTTGTGGATTTGTTTCATGCAAAAAAAAAAACCAAAACAAAACAAACACATCTCCTCAAAGAGTTATTCATCTCTGTATCACTGGTACCCAAGCGCAATAGGAAAGGTTCAATACATGTTTACTGAATAAATGGATGGATGATGGACAGGTGGATGAATAAGCAATTAAATGGATATAAAAACCAGTGTCTGAAATTAAACAAGAATAATGAAAACTTAAGGTTTACTTTTTTTTGGTATATAAAAGAAATCATAATGCCCATGAAAGAGACATAATTGCTACAATTATCACATATACTGCCCCTTGTTAATTCTATATGATTTCAACCTAAATTATATCTTAATTAAAGCAACTGTTAGCTAGCTTACTTGATTGTGGGGTCCTGTTAAAACAGTTTATTTAATCAAAAGTAAAGGTAATATATAATTTGATGCAAAAAATTAATTCTCAAGACTATAAAATGGTTGGAAACGAGGAAATCTGTGAACTACTCTGATTACTTGTCAAGAAGAAGAAAGCCAGAGGAATAACCTTTTTGTGACCTCCTCCTACAAACAAAACTATTCACAGATTTTACCATTTCAAGATGTAACCTTGTTTAGTGCTCTCCTCCTTGCAGATAACAGGAGACATCAAAAAAAAAAAAAAAAAAATTCCACCATTTAAAATTTCAGGCTCCTTTCTTCCTCGATTCTTTATGATTTTAAATTAAAGCATTTTTATGCCTGGCCAATGTATGTTTCATTAAGTTCCTAGAAATTAGTCTTAAAATATAACTGGGATAATTTATGGTACCTTCTGGTTTGGCGGGGTCCTTTTATCATCTTATTCTCTTGCCCAGAGCTGACATGAAAATAATTTGGGTTCCTTCTGCACACTGCTGTTTAATTTTAAAATCGGGCTAGAATGAATTCTTTTTAAAAAAAAAAAATGCAAAATAAGATAGAACTAAAAAGAAAAGTCAAGAAGGTTTGAGAACTCCTTTCTGCTAATGGAAAAATTATTTTAATTACATGAGAAATGTTCTAAAGCAATCTTCTGGGTGAAAACAAAGCATTACTTCGTTGAGGAAAATGCTCTCCCTAAGAAAATGTTCACATGTTCAGAAGCCCTTAGTCTGTGAAATTAATGCCTTATACATGTAGATTAAAAAAACAGTTCACACCTTGGTAATTTTCTTCTAAAATGCTGCCTCATTATAGCAATAACATTTGGTTTATGCTAGAAAGGGTTCCTTTCCAAAATGTATTTTAGAGGGGGAGGGGAAAATGTATTTTAGACACACATTAAAAAAAAAAAAAAAACTGAAGCGCTCTATAAAGTACTAAACAGTCCACAGTGGTGGACTTCGGTTTAAAAGGACAAAAGAAGAAGCCATTTTAAGCCACATTAAGTATAATCATCTTTCTGTTTTTCATCTCTGAAACATGATAGTAAAATGAGAATAAGAACTGAACAATTTCAGAGCCCAGCACTGGAAAGTCTGGGACTGCAATATGAAAAGACAAAAAATTTTGAAAAAACAACTTTGGACTAAGATGTCCATTCGCCAAACAGGGGAGACTATATTCCAAAAGTTGCTGGAATTTTTCTCGGATTAGCCTGACAACACAGGATACACAATATGTTTGGATTTTTACTATCTTCAACTTTGCTCCTGCCTTTCCTTTCATAAATAAACAGCTTAACATAAGGAAGCAACTGATTGTGTCACTTATCACATTGTGATCTTTCAAGGGAAATGTCTCAGTTCATTCAAGTTCTGGCTCCTCTCAACTTTTCTTGTCTCCTGCAGGAGAAGATGATATTCTATAAAAGGAAAGGACACCATGTGTGAATTAAGAAGGGTTCATGAGAGAACCGGAATCTAATTACATAAACACACTTCCCTACAGGTGGATATAAATTCAAAAATCTCTGAAATCTCATCTTTAAAGGCTAGCAGTGCTTTTTTAATTATGTTAAAAGTCCCTTGTCTGCTTGATCTCTCATGAACAATTTTAATCAGGAAGCCGAATGCATGCTGTCTCAAAGACAAACTTAAAGAGCTCTCAACTATGAGCTAATGGGAAGACAAGGAACCACAAGCATTTTTATTAAAAGGAAAAAAATGGCCAGCCTAGAGATTTGGCCAGCAATAAAGCAAGATTAAATCATGCTTTTTCCCCACTTAGCCTACTTAACTTCAAGAACTACAGACATATAATTAATTTGCTCTTGAGATTTATTCTGTAAACATAAACACACCATTTTTAAAATATTACATCCTTACAATTCACAGTGGTTTTTGTTATTTTCCTTTCCCATTCACAAATGGACTAATGTACTAACAACTGGTTTGCCAGAATCTAAGAATAGCCTCCCTAAAATTTATTCTCCCCAAAAAAGAGTCAGAAATCACTCTCTAGACAACAGGAATCCTGACACGTTCAAAGGGAATATGAAATGATAATTAAAAGAACGCATCCCCACCTTTAGCCCCATCCCCAAACTGACTTGCGACATCAGCTGTATCCATGACTTCTCAGTCCATTCTAAGGCTCTCTCTATATAGCAGCCTGCCATAAACACTCACTTTTTAGCAGCTCTAAACTATCTAAACCTAATAGCCACAATTTCAAACTCCAAAAAAGTATTCTTAGTTGCCCCAGATCCTAGGAAGTCTGCACCTATGTTACACTGAATTGGTTTTAGTCTATCTTGATCCCCAACCCCCCACAAACTGCTTTGAAATTAAAAATTCCAATTTCGGGGGCACCTTGGTGGCTCAGTTAAGCATCTGCCTTTGGCTCAGGTCATGATCTCAGGGTCCTGGGATCGAGCCCCGCATACCCACATCAGGCTCCCTGTTCAGCAGGGAACCTGTTTTCCCTCTCTCTCTGCCCCTCCCTCCATCTGCTCATGCTCGCTCTCTCTCAAATAATAAAATAAAATCTTAAAAAAAATTAAAAGAAAAGAAAAATCCCAATGGTTAAACCCTGGTCTGAGTTTACCTCCAATTAGTTGCTGTGTGGTTTGCAGCCTACTCTCAACCCCATCTGTGCCTCATTTCCTTCATCTGTAATACTGTAACTAATAATACTCTCCCTCAAAGAGTTGATGTGAGAATTCAATGATATGATACAGGAAAGAGCTGATCTAAAAATTAAATGACCTAGGACACCGAGCCCTCAGGTATACACCTAATCCACCTTAGTTTCCCTCCATCAAGTCCTGGTTAGTGTTTCCAGGCTCTCCGGGCACAGGCTCTGTCACTTCCACCGAACCCTGAAGAAGATACTCCGCTTCTCACATGCTCCCTGACAATCTCAGCCAGCCTCAGGACGCACCAGCAACCCTTACCTAGAACCTTTCTTTTGTGATTTCCCCATCTCTACACTCCGCTCCATCCCTCTCGGGGCTTTCCAGCTATTTTCATTTTAGGGCTCCCTGGGCATCTCCGACTCACTCAGTTTTCCTGTGCCCTGCGTGACAATTGCTTATTCATCAGAGACTGCTTCCTTTACCTTTGCTTGGGCGTTCACCTGCCTGGTTCTCTTCCTCATTAGTGCTGTGCTTCTTACTAATTGCAATTGCATGCTCTCCTGTTTAAATCGACACCTTTCCATTTACACGGAGTTAGAAGACTATTCTGTACAGTGAAACTAAGAGAAAATTAAAATATAATCGATGAGGACAAATAGGGATAACTCTAGCCCAGAAAAAAACATATGGTTAATTCTTTGAAAAGGAGTTTGTTTATTTCAATCAACATATATTTTATGCATGTGACTATCAGATCCTCTGATTCTTCTGACCTGGTTGCTCGATGAGCTGTAACAATTCAACCTTCTTATTGAAATGGTAGATGCTAAAGAGTAAAAGGGAACGCTTGCAGAGCAAGACAGCACCAAACATAAAACTAAGAAATAAGCATTCAAGACATGTTTATCAGTACTACTAAGATGGCAAATATATACATACAAATCCCTTTCAAGCCCCCCAAAACAGTTGTCTGATCTATCGGCAAGTATCTCAGATTAAGAAAATCTCAATTCTAGAGTTAGAAGGGCCAGATCTCTAATAAGGAATATTCCTCTGAAATGACATAAATCAGCACCACTGTCCAGATATTTTCATCATACTCAACATTTTTTGCTTTTTTTTTTTTTTTTTGCTTTCCCTTAATATTCTCTCCCAATCTTCTGTTGGATACACAAATTTAAAATGCTTAATGATGCAAAAGAAAGTATTATTCTTTACATAAATATGAATTACATGTCTTTCCATAGACTCCATGCTTGTTAATTTTCCTAATGGAGTATAAAGTCTTTCCACTATCCTCAAATTAATCCTAACCTGCTTCAAATTACCATGTTTTGAAGTTTTGCCTCAGATTCTGGTCAGGGATAAAGTGCCATCAAGGACAGGTGGCTTTTTTAAAGTAACAGTAAAGAGTAATAAAATAATTATTTCCTACAATTTCACTTAAAAATTCTTGCAAGCATTCTATTCAACTCAGGTAAATTTTATATTCCAGCAATATTAACATATAACTTATTGCAATAACCTAATTCAGCGCTCCCTGAAACAATAGCTAAAACTTTCTTTTCTACTAAATATTTGGTTTTAAAAGAGTTACTGTAACTGGCACCAGATCTTGGTTTCTAATACTATTTTCCAGTAAAAGGAACCAGGGTTATTTAGAGAAATGTTTCTAAGAGTGGAGCAGAAAATACTAGGGTGAGTCTAATGCATCCTAGAGTACCAGACACTAAGGAAGTACTCAAAACAAAAACAAAAACAAAACTCCACAATGATGAGGATATGTCAAAGGGATAGAGGGGCCAATTAAAAAGCTCCCAATGACCAAAGCTGGAACAATTTAAACAATAAAGGAAAATGGTATTGCTTTATAACCCAACGTATAAAATAAATATCCACAAATCCATACTTACATAAAAAATGACTGACTAAATAAACAAACAAACAAAGGAGTAAAAACAAATCGCATGCAGAAGAATTACAAATAATTTATGAAGATGCTCCACCCTCCAGGGAGCGGAACATGACTCCCCACTCCTTACACATGTGGGCTGTGCCCAGGGGTTTCCTTCCAAAGAGTACCCAAAGAGTACAGTCTGGAAAGGGGGAATAAAGAGTAGCCTCATAGTGGTGCAACCTGTTGACAATATGGGAAACTGGGTGCAAGGTATACGGGAACTCTCTGTACTATCTTTGCAAGCTTTCTGTAAATATGAATCTATTCTAAAATAAAAAATGTATTTCAAACGTTAAGAAAAATCTGCCATTGCTTTTGGCTTTCTGAAGTTTGCCACCTAGCTCACCTGTAGAAACTCTAGTCAATTTTAGACCGCTGCAATTGTACAACTGTTCACAAGACTCTCAAATCCAGAGGTCACTTACGCTGCAGTGGAATGGAAAGATGAGAGGCACAGCCCTGCATTTGAGTACTACTCTCCATGCAACTCTTCCTGGGACGGAAATAACCAATTTCTTCATCTATAAAATGGGGCCAACCCGCTTGCAGGGCTGTGTGACTCCTATAGGGAGGGGGCTAACGTGATGGCCTGGCCGCATTCCCACTACAGAGTGCCTCATCTGGGTCCAGCTCTGCATTCTCCAGCCCGGCCCCACTTGGGGCCAGTCCTGCCAGCTTCCAGCTTGTTTGTTTGCTTTAGACACGATGCTCAAATGCTATTTTTTTTTTCCAAAAATCAATTCATGCTAACTCTATCTCTGGAAGAATAACTAGAAATTAGACACGGTGGTTGCCTCTTTGTAGGAGAACAGGAGGCTGGAGTGGGAGGGAGACATGATTTGCACTGTATACACTCTTGGGCTACCTGAGTTATTTTTTTACACTGTGTATGCATTAGCTACTTAAAAACTTAAGACAAAAGCAACAACAAGAAATCTATGACTCAGGGATTGCTATCGTTTTCTTATTTCTACCTTTGTATCTGCTACCTGTGTGTTATCTCCTTTTAATACAGTACCAGAGCAAAGGCAAGAAGCGTGGCTCCAGAAGATGAGTCTAAAATGATTTCAATCAACTCCTTTTGTAGCAAATCAGCTGTTTCAAAATAGCATAGTGGTCTTGAAATCAGAAGTGACTTGGGATGGAGCCCTGGCCCCGTGACTGAACCTCACCAAAGCCCAGCATCTTCATCTGTAACACTCGAATAACAATACCCACACTTCACAGGGGTGCTGGAAAGATTAAGTAAAAGTACATGTAAAATCCTTAGCACAATGCCTGGTCCATCTATTACTGTCATTATAAGTATAAATGGGAGTCTGTGGGAAGATCTGATTTCTCACTCAGATGTGGCTTCTACTCAGCTATGGATCCAGAAGCAACTTCCAAGGCTCAACACCCCCCAAAATGCAATTGGTTTTCAGCTGTTATTATTCCTAGTTCCCTAAAGCAAAGGTGTTAGGTAACTAGAATCAACAGCAGCATTTCCCTGCCTGCATACAAACTTCTCAAATAATAGCAGGAGTCATACACTGTGGGTAACATATGTAGAACTGAGTAGTTCTTATAACCATCAAAGCAACAAAATACTCAAGGACAATAACACTTAACACATGATTAAATGTGCAGAATGCTACAGTTGAAGTTGTCTTTGGGATTATGCCAGAAGATTGCATACGTTTAAAATTTTAAGTTATATTCACATCCTGGCCTTTAGCCTTAGTTTCCTGCAAAAGGGCATGTCATATTTTACCAAGACACAGATTTTTGAGATTAGTGGTAACAAATGTAAATAACCTTAATAAAAATGCAGGTTAAAGCAAGGCATATAAACATCTTAGGTACTCACTGAATATTTGTCGAGTGGACTTTGTGTGCATAAATATGTGAATAAATAACATGTTACCAATGCATACTCCCTTCAGGGAGTTATTAGATATATTATTCCCTTCCTAGCTGTCTCCAAAACAGAGCTACCTATTTTACCCTCATTTGTTTTATTGTGGGTTTTAAATTGAAGCACTTCAAAAACTAATGGTATATTTCCACTCACAAGATCTGTGTATCTGCATGGAAACACACACATACATATGTATACACAGGCAACACTCTAGCACAGAAATATATCTGCATCTCTATGTATTTGAATGTAATTTAAGATACGGAAGTACTACCTTACCAAAAGGTATCTGAAAATTTTTTATACTTTCTAAGTTTTTGTTTTAGGGTTCTGCTGTAAGATTCACTAAAGCCGCTTCTTGCTTTTGAGGTAACACATGATGAAAAGAGCTCATGTAGATCAGATTTAAAATCACATCGAGCAACTGGACTGCTACTACTAAAAAGTCGAAAAGTACGGAGTCATTATAAATTTTCAGACTTAACAGGTTAAGGATTGCTCCAAGACAACTGGGAAGAGGAATGGGGATCTGAAGCTACAATGATAAAAATATTTTTTTAAAGATTTATTTGAGAGACGGAGTGAAAGAATGAGCAGGGAGGGTGGAGGGAAAGAGGGAGAGAGAATCTCCAACAGACTCCCTACTGAGCACAGAGCCCTGAGCATGACACTGAGATCATGACCTGAGCGGAAATCAAGAGTTGGGCACATAACTGCGCCACCCAGGCGCCCCAACAATGATAAAAATCTTAAATACTTCCAAATAATTAGACTAGGAACCACTTAAAGAAACTCCATTCCATTACTAGATCACCCTGTCCAATAATGGCAATTATTGATGATTTTTTTTTCTCAATTCTTCCATTTTATGCAATACTTCACAGTTGTAAGTCATTCATTCACAAGAATCATTTAATCCCGACAAAACCTGTGTGCAAAAAGTGGCGCAGTTACTTTAGGGACAGAAGACCACCAAACTAGTAAGTGGCCAAACCGGGACCCACGTCTTCTATCCCCAAATAGAGCGCTCTCTCCGTGCATCCCACCGCTGAACTCCCCTTCCAGGACAGGTCCTGATTCCTACACACGACTCCACATCTGCGGTCTGCAGTCCTTCCTCAGGTGGTTTATCACACCTTCTCTGGCCACAGGCCCGTCAGCTCCCGACACTGTAGCCATAGACACCATCCCAAATTTCAATCAGTCTTCTAGATAAGACCAACAAATGCTTTTCCCTGCTCCTAGACACAGAATAAACTTCTTACCAAGCCTTCAAAGTCTGAGTGTCCTGAACCTTTCCTCCTTCTCAGGTTTGGGGTACGCAATGGACAGGCTCCTTAGTCCTGGATCCCTCTTCTCCTTTTACCTAACTCATGTACACACTTTCTCCTCTCCAGCCTCATTTCCTCAAGTGAGCAGCAAGCTCAACGGCCAAATCAAGTGTCCCAGCTGTACTCTCTCAGGGTGACAGTACCTTGACTTCATCGCTGTCATCATACCTAGCTGCAATTGACATTTACTCATGTCATTGTGCGCTCACTGTCTGACTTTCCCTCCAGAATGTCAGTGACACGAAGGGTAAAGATGAGGTCACTTCATGTTCTTAGTCACTACTATTACCCCCGAAGCCTGGCCCAATTTCCAGCCCCACAGCAGGTCCCTGATTACTTTCTTTTAAAAGCCAAACCAACAAGGAATGAGGCAAATTCCTCTTTCAGTCCTTAAATATTTGAAAATACCTACTACCCTACTATTCTGATGATTCCTCACTCCACACACACAGACACAAAAGTTATGTTTTAATAAGGAAACCACGCTGATTCTTTGAAATATTCCTTTTATGACAAAGTGCCCAGATACTTCCTAAAACCTGGAAGCGATAAATGAATATAATGGTATTTTCTCACCAATGGAGACTGTAGCTTCTTCATTCCAGAGACTGCACTTTTATGAAAACAGTCTGTATGTGAGACATGGAAGTAACAGTTATATCACAAATTCTCAGGTCTTCTTCATATGAAATGCTTTTAAAACACGTCTACTCGATTCCTGACCAGTGTGATAATTTGACAAACCTACATGCAGAATTTTACATAATCACTACTATAGACCATTTTAGTTTCGGCCAGTCATTTCAGATGGCTAAGCTTTTTTTCAGTCCTGATTCCCTCACCCAAACTATTAGCTATCGTTCTCAGCCTCATGTGGTATGCAAATATGATGGGACTGTTTCATCTAAATTGGTGATAAAAATGATTAATAGGACAAAGTGAAAGCAACAGCCATATCATGCCACTAGAAATACCTCTCTCCTAGCTGACATCAATCCATTCATCCAATTTTTTCAACCGTCTATGAATCTGCCTGTCCTCATAAAACAGCCCCTAATTTGACCATCTATCTCCTAAACACGATCATGAGACATTGTCTGAAGCCCTGCAAAATCAGCTTACTCCACCCAGACAGTAAAAAAGTTACACAAGCTTGACGTGACACATTTCAAGTGAACCCATGTGGTCTCCAGAGGATTACTTTTCTAAGTGAGTGTTCACAAAGTGTCTGTCTAATAATCTATTAAAGAATTGTCCCAAGGATAGATAGGAAACCCATAATCTTAGTGTTGCAGAAATCTACTTTTACCCCCTTTTTCTGAAAATAAAAAGTTATCTATATGCTAGTCTTTTGGCACCTCTGGTTCTGATCATAATTGTTGAAAGATGACCAAACCATTCATTTCTGGTCATTTAATCCCAAGGCATTAACTGGTGGGGAGCATCAACGTGCTTTTCTCCCCACTGCCCCACCTTCCTTGGACTTTAATCCCCTTGCTACCATTATCAGTCCCCTTTACTGAATTTGAATATCATTTTCTTTCGATAGAGAAGTTGAAACCAACCCAGGAGTTCCACAAATCTGCCTTTGTTCCATTATCCAGTATTATACTATCTGTCCCGAGCAGCAGTTTATGCTTTTTCTTGCTTTTACTTCATGGTCTGAATGTAACATGTTGTGGTCCTTAGCATCTTCCCAAGCCTCAAACTCATTTCGAGATTCAGCCTCCTGAACACTACTGTCTTTAATACTGCTTTAGTGTTTGTGTTCCAACCTCTCCTTACGTAATGAGAATCATCTGTGCTCATATGGGAAGTATTTCACTTTAGAGAACCTACACACATTTCATTTATTCAATTAGTGTTTTACTGCTTGCCAAATGGATGCAATTCACCACACTAAAGCAAAGGATACAAAGAAAGATACCTAAGATTTGGTCCCTGCCTTCAAAAAATCCAGAGCAGAAATCGACTTTTAGGCAGAAATATCTGTTTATAGATTACCAAGATGAGAGGAAGTACTGTATGAGCAGAGTACGCAGCAACTAGCTCAAGTGTGAAGGAGCTGCTGAAGTCTTCACCAAGGAAAGGACAGGAGTCGAGTCTTGCAGAGTAAGGAAGTAGTCATTAAAAGCCTGGAAAGATGCACAAAACCATGGAAATATAAAAAGTACTCTGTCTTCATACAAGACTGATTAATGTAGCTGGAATTTAAGTTGTATGGAGTACAAGAGATAGCCCAAAAATATGGAGTCAGTTATAAAAAGGCCCTGTAATCCAGGTGTCCAGCACATAAGATAAATAAAATGAAGCAAATACTTTCTACAGAATCCTAGGCAGCAGTTAGAAGAAATCAAGATGTCTACCCAATGACATGGCAGATCTTTAAAACAGTGCTGAAGACAAACTAAATAATGTCTAGAGTATAACACCAGCAAAGCAAAATTAAAATGCTCATGCATCCAGTGTTTGTGTGCACACACAATAAATCTACGTGGTTAACAAGACATACACAAAGATCAAAAATATGAAAATCGTTATCTATGGAGAGGGAACATAATGGGGATGGGAGATGGGAAGCAAAGGATTTTTTTTTTTTAAGATTTTATTTCTTTATTTGACAGAGAGAGAGACAGCGAGAGCAGGAACACAAGCAGGGGGAGTGGGAGAGGGAGAAGCAGGCTTCCCACAGAGCAGGGAGCCCGATGCGGGGCTTGATCCCAGGACCCTGGGATCATGACCTGAGCTGAAGACGCTTAACGACTGAGCCACCCAGGCGCTCCAAGATTTATTTATTTATTTTAGAGACAGAGCATGGGGTGGGGAGGGGCAGAGGGAGAGGGAGAAGCCGACTGCCCGCTGAGCAGGGAGCCCAATGAGGGACTCGATCCCAGGACTCTGGGATCATGACCTGAGCCGAAGGCAGACGCTTAACCAACTGAGCCATGCAGGCTCCCTGCAAAGGAGTTTTTTTTAAGCGTGTATGCATCTGAAGTCCAAAGACATCAAAAACTTATAGTTTTCCTATAAGTGACAGAAGTTTTCAAGTCTGGGGATGGCAAAATCGAATGTGGGTGGTTTTTAGAAAGAAAATTTAGCCCAGTGTGAAGGAAAAGCCCTGTAGCTATATTTCTTCTAGATTCAAAGAGCATAGATTCATTGCCTCTTTTGTGCACATGCTGATCAGACCTTTATCACTCTGAAAGAAAAGGCTGGGTATCAGTAAACTGACAATAAGCAAGGATGGATGCAGAACTTTCGGTAACAGGTCAAAGTGAAGACAAGGTCTGGCAAGGAATCAATCACCGCAAAATACAAGCAGTATCTTAAGGCCCAAATTTGGGCTACTATCTTCTAGGAATATTTTTGAAAACATTCCTGCACTGCAGTAGATGGTAGACTAAATAAAGACTAAGGGTTTTGCAAGCTGAAGGTCTGCTCCATTTTCTTCTGAATGCGCCAAAGGGAGAGCAATGAGAAATTAAAACAAAGCCTCGCTGAGTATGTCTTGGGAGCTCAGAGCAGGGATCCCTGTAATAAACTCATACAAGCCCTATCACTTGAGAGATGAATCTTGCATTACCAACTACTGCTTCATCTGTACGGACAGACTTTCTATAGAACTATAACTGAACACTACAGGCAATACGCCAACATTTTTAAATTTCATCAAGTTCTAGTGCCAGGTGACAATTGTTTGCTGTGACATGATTTATGCAACACATTTCATCCACTTATTTTAGAATCAAAAGGCATGTTACCAAAGGGTTCTCACTCAGATAAACGGGAATGATTTCTAACCCAATCACATCTGTGAAAAGTGAAAAACACACCTGGAAAGTTCCAGGACCAGAGCCTGCTGATTAAATTTGTAGAATAAAGAACTTAAAGCCACAAAACTGGTGCCCTTACTGGATCTTCCTCTATTCTGAAGACACTGTTTTTCATTTGGGTGCAAAAAGCTAACCAAAATGCAACCAGAATCAAAATATATTTTTCAAATTATAAGTGATATGTTCAAATGATATGTGACATGGTCAAGAACACTATTTATAGCATCTTATGTTTCCATAGACGGGCTCATGAGGGTCAGGCATTTGTCTTCCTTCTCAGTCTTTGCTTCAGTAATGCAACAAGGATTCTTTTCCCTCTGAATCTTCTCTTAAAGTATCATTTCAGCCCCTATTTAATTATTCACCATCTCATCCTTCCACCTTCTTACCCATTCTACTCAGATAAGGTACGTTTTGATAGAAGAGCATCTTTTTTTTTTTTTAAGATTTTATTTATTTATTTGAGAGAGAGAGAATGAGAGACAGAGAGCATGAGAAGGAGGAAGGTCAGAGGGAGAAGCAGACTCCCTGCTGAGCAGGGAGCCTGATGCGGGACTTGATCCCGGGACTCCAGGATCATGACCTGAGCCGAAGGCAGTCGCTTAACCAACTGAGCCACCCAGGCGCCCAGAAGAGCATCTTTAAAAGAGAGCATCTTCCAATAATGACCCTAAAACAATTTTATATTTTAAGTATTATTACCTAAAGAAGGTAATCTATGTTCTCCATGGGTGGTGAGATACGGGTATTAGTTCCTTTCCTCTCTATAAAGTATCTTTTGCTTTTATAATCAAGATTTTAAACTATGTAGTGACATAATAGGGAGGAGACCTTATTATAAGAAGTTCTCATTTTTAAAAGATGATTATGTATCTAAGGACCTTGGTCCGGGACATCCCTCTGGCCTTCTGTCATTATTCTGGCTTACAATCCAACTTAGATATGAATGCACAAACGAGTTCTGTCACAGGATCTGTGACAAACAGGATCGTGGAAGGCAGAGGCTGAGCAAATCTCAAAGTTACCAATCAGGTACTCAGAAAAGACACTGAATCTAGTCTGGGCTCTAAAAATGAAATTGTATTATTCTAAAATGCCAAATTATCTTACAACGAGACACATGAAATCAGCATCTCAGCAATTTATACTAAAGACAAATAAACACAAATACTCTTATACCTCAATAGACACATGCATGAAACAAAATAATCTAATAGTATCATATCATAAATGTAATACTTTTAGAAAAAAAAGTCCTGTTCAATGAAACAGTTATCACTCTTATATCCACCCATTTTTCCTCTAGCTTATGCATTCATCAAGGATGATAAACACTTAAAACTTTTGAAAACATAACATTACAACTTTTAATGTTCAATTTTACTCTTCTTAGCATTAAGCTTGAAACTGATAAACCAAAGCTGTTGTTTATTCATGTTACTTATTCATCTCCTTCTTTGTACATCTTAACTGAAGCAGGATTTCACAGGCCTAGCGCCTTACCTCTCACCCTCCCAAGTTTAAGAGGATTATTAGGGGCTTAAAAAATAAAGTCTTCAAACAGTGTATCACTAATTACATTACAATATAATAGTAGCTAGTCCACTACCCAAAAAAGCTCTAAGACATTGCTCACTATTTTGTTGTCATTTCCAAATATACACACTTCTGTTTCTACACTGAGAAAGGATGATACTTAGGTATCACTTAACCAATTTCCTAACTAGCAATATATTTTTACGGTACGTGCAAGAGAGAACGAAACTATAAATGCCTTCTAATGCTTCTACTGCATTCTCACTCTGATGTAGCTAACGTTCCCACAGAATGATTTCTCTTGTATAATGACAGGTCACTGTAATCTACAAAATCGGACATCTCCCAGTGAGTTCTGACACCCATCCCTGAGACTTACTTTTTTTTTTTTCTTGCTTTCACTAATATTCACTTAAAATACATGTTACAACAACAGTCCCCGCTGCTGCCTTTAACAAAGTCATTTGTAACTCGGCTTTTTATGTCACTCCATATAGTAACTAAATGTAAATACAACTCATGGGGTGAAATACTGCATAAAATATAATCATGCATAGTATCAACAATATGCTTAATGATTTAGTTTATAGCTGCTGATTCTTATATCTTATGTCATTATGTTGGTGGTTATTTACTGCCAGGTAAGCATTTAGCAAATTTACACAGGAGAGAAATTTCAAGTTCATGATTGTTAGGAGAGGAAAAAGAAAAAAAGGATCTATTTAAGCAACTTATGAAATCCTATTTCATATAATTTAAAATTTTCTGGTAGTTTTTTGAAATCCCATTATTCTATGAAAGGTTGTAAAATAGTTACAAAATCCAGAATATGCTAGGTGAGGGGCGCCTGGGTGGCTCATTGGGTTAAGCGTCTGCCTTCAGCTCAGGTCATGATCCCAGGGTCCTGGGATCGAGCCCCACATCGAGCCCCACATAGGCTCCTTGCTCAGCGGGGAGCCTGCTTCTCCCCTGCCTACTTTTCCCCCTGCTTGTGCTTGCTCTCTCTCTTTCTCTGTCTCTGTTGCTCTCTCTGTGTCAAATAAATAAATAAAATCTTCAAAGGAAAAAAATATATATGCTAGGTGATTTAGAGGGCATAGAGTTTCTCCTGACTTGGGGGCTGGGGGGCAGTTACAGTCTGAGTTGGACTGCAAGACATATGTAGCAAATGTTTTTAAATCTTATAGCAAAGTTTATATTTTGATATTCTTGAAAGTACATTAGAGAATAACTATTTTCATGGCATGAAAACATAAATTGAGTTTTGTGTTTCTTTATTAAATGTTATAGTTCATTTTTATTCATCTAATCCAATTTCCCAATCCTCTGAAACAATTTTAACAGATACTGTGTTAGTCAGTAAAAGCATTTGTCATCCTGATCCTAAAGTTCAAAGAACATGCATTGGGTGAAAACAGGATAGTTTTTGACACCAGCATGTAAAAAGTCATTCAGTAAAGTTAGTAAAAGTGATGACTAAGCAACTGGAATACATCTACCAGTCTTCTCATCTAAAAAGGTATGACGGAAGAACTATTGCACTTTCAAAGAAAAGGTTCTTGCTAGGAAGAAGTACAATTAGAACAATATTTTGCTAGATCAAAGTTTTTTAACAATTCACTGTAACATAACAATTACCACTGACAAATCTGTTAGGAAGCAGAAGTATAAACAAAGCATGACTTACTGAGAATGTAGAAGGGACTTTACAAAATGTTTTATGAACAAAAATAAATGCAAGTATTAACATCGCTATCAAGTATTAACATCTCTATGAAATATACTATCATATATCATATATCTGGTTTATTGATATTAAGCTCACATCCAAAGTTATTACATTTTTAATGGCATATCAAGTTTTATAAACACCTGTATGAGCATACCTGCTATTTTAGTTTATGCTTTATTTTGGTTTTAGTTGCAAACAACCAGTTGGAGAATATCTGAAAGGAAGAACAGGCCCTTTATCCTATATTAAATATTTATTATTTCAGTAGCAAGAATTAGGTTGTTAGAGTCACAAAAGTGAATGTCGGTATTTCCCAAATCATAAGGTAGTTGGTGTTTACTCTTCCCAAAAATAAAAGATGGGGAAACATCCCCTAACTCATTTTATGAGGCCAAGATTACCCTGATTTTTTTAAATGACAAAAACAAGAGAATTTAACTACTACCAATATTCCTCAGAAAAACAGACACAAAAATATCTGTAACAAAATGCTAACAAATCAAACCTAGTGACATTTAAATATATGTCATGAATCATGACAAAATGGGATTTATCCCAGAATTCAAAGTTGCTTTATCATTAAAGCATCATTATCAATCGTGGTAATTTACCAGGTTAAGAGACTAAAAGAAAAAAAGCATAGGATCATCTGGATTTAACATTTACTCATAATTAAAAACTACCAGCAAACTGGCGATAGAAAGGAATTTCCTCAACTTGATCAAGGGCATCTACAAAGAACCTACAGCTAAAAGTAAACTTAATGGTGAAAGACGGAATGTTGTATTTCTAAGATCAGGGAGAGGACAAGGATATCCTCTTACCATTTCTATCCAATATTGTAGGTCCTAATCCATGCACTAAGGCAAGAAAGATGAATAAAGAGCAAACAAATCAGAAAAGAAGAAGGAAAACCATCTTTATTTGCAGACAACTTGATTGTCTATGCAAAAAATCCTAAGGCATTTTTTAAAAAGCTATTAGGAATAATAAGTGCATTTAGTAACATTACAAGGTTATAAGGTCAATATATAAAAAGTCAAATATATTTTCATACCAGCCATATCATATTTCAATACTACTGAAATTTACAGCATAAATTATTTACAATAGTATCAAATATATGATATACTTGGTGATAAACTTAACAAAAACTGTATGAAGGAAACTGGAAGACTAGAAATCGTAAGTAAGAGAAATTAATGATGACTTAATAAAGAGATATATCATGTTTATGAATTGTCATACCCAATATAACTAAAATATTAATTTTTGTGAAATTTGGATCTATAGAGTCAACACAATTGCAATCAAAATTCCAGGAAGTTCTTCTGTGGATTTTGACAAGCTAATTCTAAAGTTTATATGCAAATGCAAAGGATCTATAATAACCACAACTCTGAAACACAAGACAAAGTGGTAGAAATTATACATTACTTAATTTTAAGACTATACGGCTACAGTAATCTGGACAGTAGGGTACTAGCAAAGAGATAGTAATTAAAAAAACTGGAGGGGTGCCTGGGTGTCACAGTCAGTTAAGCGCCCACCTCTCAGGGTCTTGAGATCAAGCCCCATGTTGGGTTTTGCACTCAGCACGGAGTCTACTTGGGATTCTCTCCCTCTCCCTCTGCCACCCCCCCGTACTTGCTCGTGTGCACTCTCTCTCTCTAATACATAAATAAATCTTAAAAAAAAAAAAAAAACTGGAACAGAAATATACCCATATATATATGGCCATTTCAATAAAAGATGTCAAGTTAACTCAGTGGAAAAATTAGTCTTTTCAACAAATCGTGCTGGAAAAACTGGATACTCGTATGGGAAGACATGAAACTTATCTCACACCATATATAAAAATTAACTCAAAATGTATTATAGACCTAAAAATAAGATGACAAACTCCTAGAAGATGACATGAAACAATTTAAGTGACATTACGTTAGACAAAAATTTTTCATCTTCCACAAAAAAAACCCAAGAAAAAAACTGATAAACAAACTTCATCATAGTGAGACTTTTGTTCTCTGAAAGGACAAATTTAAGAAAATGAAAGTGCAAGCCCACAGACTTGGGGAAAAAGTTTGCAAAACGTATTTCTGAATAAGAGATTTATGCCCAGAATATGCATATATCTAAAAGGAACTAAATAAGGAGAAAGAAAACAAACAAACATGATTTTAAAAAATAGGTAAATGGTGGGGCGCCTGGGTGGCTCAGTTGGTTAAGCGACTGCCTTCGGCTCAGGTCATGATCCTGGAGTCCCTGGATCGAGTCCCGCATCGGGCTCCCTGCGCAGCGGGGGGTCTGCTTCTCCCTCTGACCCTCTTCCCTCTCATGCTCTCTGTCTCTCATTCTCTCTCTCTCAAATAAATAAATAAAATCTTTAAAAAAAAAAATAGGTAAATGGTTTGGACATTAACAAAAACAATATGCAAATGGCCAATAAGCATAAGAAAAGAAGCTCAACATCATTAGTCATTTTAGAGAAATACAAATTAAAACTACAATGAGTTACCACTACATAGTCACGGGAACAATAGCTGCAATTAAAAGCACTGTCAATCCCATGTACCTGCAAGGACACGGACAGCTAGAACCCTTACACCCTACCAACGGGGATGCAAAATGGCACAGCTACTTTGGAAAACAGATTGGCAACTACTTATAAAATTAAACATACCCTTATCATAGGACTCCACAGCCTCCTACTCACTTACCTGAGGGTAATAAAACATATGCCCAAACACTTGTCCTAAACATACTTAACAGCTTTCTCCAGAAGAGCCAAAAACTAGAAACAATCCAAATACCCATCAATTGGTAAACAGAATCAACAAAGTGCAGTAGAGCCATACAGGGAACCACTACTCAGCAATGAGAAGGTACAAATCTGTATGATTCATGTAGAGTCTGAATTTAGGTACAATCTAAATGAAGCCAGATACAGAAGCTATATACTGTGTGATCCCTTGTATAGGAAATTCTAGAAAAGACAAGACAACAATGGACACAATGCAGATCTGTGGTCGCCAGAGGCCAGGGGATGGAGTTGAGGATCAACTACAAAAGGACAGGAACAAATTTCTTGCAGTGATGAAAATGTTCTGTTCCTTGATTGTGGCAGTGGTATAGGACTAAACCCAATTGTCAAAACTCATCAAACTGTACACTTTATACTGGGGAATTACATTGTATGCAAACTGCACATCAATACAGCCAAATAAAAAATATAGCAATCAAACATACGGAAGATACACATTGGTGGAAATTTCTGATACCTTACCTATCCAAGAAAGAACGGCACTTTGTTTGATTTGAATATATAAAAATGCCAGTGCTAAAACAAAAAACAAAACAAAACAAAAAAAAAACCAAAAAACCAGTCTCTCTCTCGCAACGTTACAATTTCTATGCCTTTTTTTAAATTTCATTTATACTCACAAGGCAACTATATTACAATATGAAGACCTGCTTACTAAAGAAGGTATCTATATTTTAAAGGATGCTTTATTAAAATAGAAGACTCTTTAACTGATAATAACATGCAGGTCATTCTTTTCCAGAGGGAGTTCCCCCAAAGTCCTGATCGTCTGGAGACTTTACCTATAAATCAGAAAATATTAGTGGTCTGTCAGAATCGTAGTATCTCATGTCTAACAACCTGCCAATCCTTGTTCTAAACTTTTATCTCCTGGCAAATACGATATAAACCATTACTTATCAATATGTCAACTTGGACATATTACAAGTCACATTAAAACATCCTTAAAGAGGGGCGGCGCCTGAGTGGCTCAGTCGGTTAAGCATCTGCCTTTGGCTCAGGTCATGATTCAAGGGTCCTGGGATTGAGTCCAGCATCGGGCTCCCTGCTTATCCCTCTCCCTCTGCTCCTCCCCCCTGCTCATGCTCTCTCTCTCTCTCTCTCAAATAAATAATAAATAAATATCTTAAAAATATATATATCCTCAAAGAGTAACCACAAAATCAAAGCTATTATTCCTGTATTCCAGGAGCTTACAATACACCAGGGAAGACGAACCATGAGAGACGATGGACTCTGAAAAACAAACTGAGGGTTCTAGAGGGAAGGGGGGTGGGGGGATGGGTTAGCCTGGTGATGGGTATTAAAGAGGGCACGTTCTGCATGGAGCACAGGGAGTTATGCACAAACAATGAATCATGGAACACTACATCAAACATTAATGATGTAATGTATGGTGATTAACATAACAATAAAAATACTTTTAAAAAAACATTAAAAAAAATAAATTATTCTCACTAAAAAACAAAACAAAACAATACACCATGGAAGAAAAGCCATACCCAATGGACACTTTTATTAATAATCAAGATATTATATATACCAAAGTTGAGTGATGAGTGGGTAAAGACTGCAAGATTGCCATGGTTGAAAAGAAAGCAAAGTGGAGAGAATGAGATATGAGAGACTTGACCATTCCTGAACAAAGAGCTTGAAAAAAATAAACGACTGTGAGACTGATAGAGATTGGGCTATGTGAACAACATTTTCAGTGGAGAAAGTACAGACTACTTACCTGAATTGGAAGATTAGAGAGAAGTACAAGATAAGGCTGGGAAAGATAGGATTCAATTATCTAAGAACACCTATTATACGCCAGGCATAGTATAGAAATGGAGCTGTTTGGAAAGAAATTCTAGACTTAGGAATTTGGTCTTTTTACCCTGTAGTAGTAAAAGTAATGGTAACTTCACATTCATTATCTCAACCAATCTTCACAACAAATGATTTTATAAAATGGAGAAACAGAGGCCTAGGAAGGTCCATTTTTATGCTTAAGGTCATATAGCCAGAAACAGAGCCAAGGCAAAAAAGCCCACTGTTCTTTTCTTTGTCTATCTTCTATACCACTCAGCTCTTCTACTCAAGAAAACAATAAATCTTTTTTTTTTTTTTAAATAGTGTGATGTGAGGGGCACCTGGCTGGCTCAGTCAGTAGAGCATGTGACTCTCAATCTCAGGGTTGTGAGTTTGAGCCCCACACTGGGCATAGAGACCACTTAAAAAAATAAATAAAAATGTGATTTGATAAAAGCAATGTTTTAGTCAAAATACACATGGTCATGCTATACGGATTGAATTAGGAGGCAAAGAACATGGAAACAAGGAGATGTACCAGTACTGTCCTATGATAATCCAGGGGCAGTGGAAACAAAAGGAATGAAAGTCATCATTCATGGGACTGTACAAAAGATTCAACTACATTTCTTGTTTAAAAATGCCAACAGACTCAATGATACCTAGGAGACCAGTAGAGCGATTGATAAAATTGAAATGTCAACAAGTGGATCTATTTTGTAGTGGAAATTAACTACTGTGGTCAAATGATGCCCAAACAAAGATATTAGGTCAAATATTACATGAGTCTCAACTCCTTAAACCAAAATAACCCAAGGTTTACTGCCTGGATATTTTATTTACAGATATTTTTAATTGTGTATACTTAAAAAAATCTAGACCCTCCACCAACCCCCAAAGGTATCCATATTCATAAAGCCCAATAAGAGTTTATACCCACCCACTTTCCAGAAACCTCTAAGATAGTTGGTACACCTAAATCTAAAGATTTAATAAATATCTCTTTAATTAAATCTATCCTTGAATCAAGGCTTTCTTTCAGGGGATCAAGGTTATTTGCCAATCACAAGGAAATGCCCAAGGTATGGAACTAAGAAAGTGTTTTAAAATCTATTAAAAGATGAAATCCATCTTACCACTTACATGGAAATTATTTCTCAGGACAAGGTTCCTTTTTTAACTTCTCCCAAGATTCTAACAAATTCATCTATGATATTAGTTAATTGGCAAGAACATTGGACTAGTAGCTCTTCAATAGCTATAAATCAATATCCAACAGATAAAGTAGTCTTTAAAAGGGGATAACAAAGAGGGTTAGGACCAAGGAAGGAAGAGGTGAGCCCAAATAAAATCATATCCAGGCTTGAGTGAAAAACACAGAGGTCAGTGCTACTCTTTGCAATGGCCAGTAGAGGCTGCCCATGTACAAGAACACGTAGGGCTCCCCCTCGACCCCCACAGACACGGCAGGAGGTATCACCCAAACAAAAAAGCATTTGCCTGATATAAGATGAAGACCAGCATTTGGAGCTCATCATAGAGCAGTCACCAAGAGTCTTTTCAACCACAGCTTCTGGGCATGTGTCAGAGGAACAAAGAAAATGCAGAGTATTTTGAGCACTTTTGAAAGAGGATCACACTTAGCCACTCTGACCAAAAGAAACCATCAAGCCCTATAGGACTACCTTTCCAGAGATGAAACTTCAGAGATGTGAAAATGGTATTTTCACTTAAGCATACCTCGATTTATAGTCTTTAAATCCTCCTTCGAATAGATGTATCATTTGGCTTCTTCAAATAAGGTGACTTGGTTACAGCTGAAGGAGATTTTCAGCTACTGGGTGCAAAGTTGTAATCTGATCTACAATTTGAAAGTCTCAGTCTTAAATTACAAATATTAATATGCTTAAAAGGAATCCCCTCCTCTGACAGTCAGGTGAAATTCTGTCCGTTGGTGTCCCTGACCCAAAGCCAAGAACATAAACACTCAAATACACCAAGTGGCAACCAATTTTTTAGAATTCATTTGGTGTGGGGCGCCTGGGTGGCTCAGTCGTTAAGCGTCTGCCTTCGGCTCAGGTCATGGTCCCAGGGTCCTGGGATCGAGCCCTGCATCCTGCTTGGTGGGAAGCCTGCCTCTCCCTCTCCCACTCCCCCTGCTTGTGTCCCCTCTCTCGCTGTGTCTCTCTCTGTCAAATAAATAAATAAAATCTTTAAAAAAAAAAAAAAAAAGAATTCATTTGGTGAACCTGCTCTACAATTTTAAGAAATATGCATCTGGCCCTTTTTGAGCTCCAAACACTGCTATTTCTTGTAGAGAGGAACTTTGCTGTCAATCATTGTTCGCGTTTGCCACGCAAATATGTGCTGCCACTTTCACCTGTCACTCCTATTACATGTAATGTAGGCAGCTTAGCACTAAATCAATTTAAGGAACGGCACAAGTTAAATACATACAGTATTATGATGATGACAGAAGAGGCAATGAATGTCTTGCAGCTCCATTTGCTTTCTTTGTTAAGGAAGAAAAAGCTAATTATCTGTAGCTGTCAACCATGAAGACCCAGACCTATTTAAATCAAACATTAGCCTTGGACAACTGAAAACATTTCTCATGTTTTTGCCCGACTGTTTTCTTTTTGCACAAAAACATAATTTCATTACAAAATACTAAACGTTCTGAAGGACAATGTAAAAACAAGTGGAAAAAATGTAAAGCCACACATTGGCATGCCTTCTCACAACCAAACTAATATTTCAAAAAACTGACTGCCAGTTTTTTGTAATACCCATTCTCTAATTAGTATAGTCCAAATTTAGACAGATGTAAAGCCTCTCCACACAAATTCATATGAAGAAAAGTCTACTTCATGAAAGCCCACATACTACTGGTTACAATGAAATTATGTCACAGAGGATCAAGGGAGAAATTCTGTCCATTTATTTAATTAACGAGAGAGAGAAAGAGAGAGAGAGAGAAACACAGTCCACAGTTGAAATGCTGATAAGTGACAGAAAATTCACACTGAATCATGGGCTTCTGGTTTGTAGATTATTCTCTTTATTTATTGAGCCTTCTTTCTTTGATCCAGTCCCATTAGAATCTAGAAGCAGTTACTAGTTGGTTTTGAATTTTCACTTTTCAGATTTAAGGATGAACTTGTATATTTCTAGGATACCAAATAAGAACTCAAAGAAAGAAAAACAAATCTATTATCATCAATATATGAACTATGGAATAATCTAACATTGTGCTCTGAAAAGTACAAAACAGTCATTATTCTTGATTAGGAATGTAAATATCCTCCACGTTTGCTCTTACTGAGTTTTCCATGATAAAACATTATTTTCTGCTCTTTTCTTTAGAAGAGACCTTCTCACAGGAGTATACTTAATAGTATTTCATGATTTCATATTTAAAAAACTGCCCATCTAGCTTTCTAATGCATTCTAAACACATGTAACCCCAACAGAAGCAAAACCAACACAGATAAATGGAAACTCAATAATGAGAGACAAAAATTTGACAAATGGCCCAACACAATTACAGTTTTAAAAATAACAACTCCATATGCAAGTCCCTAAACCACCATCAAAGGGAAGCCTTTTCTAACTACACCTGACTCGCAACTCCAAGATTCTGATTTGCCACAACTCCTCCCTGCAATCTTAAGGAATCACTATTTGCTGGAGATGGGGAGAAAAGGTTAAGAACCGTTAGTATAAAAAATATAAAAAGCCAACTCATCTCAGGTCCCAAGAACCACCTGTGAAAACGGTTAAGGTGTAGATATAGACGTGGCCTGCGTGGCAGGTAAAGAAGTACAGTTAAGTAGGTACACCGTACCGAACACTAAGTACATTTCCCACTGTCCCAAAACTAGTAAGGGACAGAATCAAGACTGCATCCCAGCTTTTGACACCAAAGCCCAGGCTCTTTTCACTACATGATACTATCTCCAAGCAGAATTCTTCTCTCGCTTTACATTTTTAGAAATCTGTGTCTATCAAGATTGAGACACGGTTGACATCCTTTTCAATTAATGATGCTAGTGACCGTGCTAGTCTGTATGCACATAAATACGGCAGAAATGACAAAAATATGATTAGGAGGATGCCCTCTGTCTTAAAATAAGGAGGGTAGGATGATCTTCAAGGGTCCTGTTAGCACTAACATTCTAATATTCTTTGGGTTATTTATCTTGCTAAGATATTTGGGAACAGATATGAAGCCTCTGGCTATAACTTTTCTAATTTTCTGAAATCTGTTCAAATTATAATTCCCAAATCAGCAAACTACTCCATCACAGAGCAATGCCAAGTGCAGATCTGTCCTGCTCACAAGTCAGGACAGCTACCACCATGTACAAGATGCCACCATAACCACGGCATTCACTTGTACATCACCGTGACTTTGTCACATGCTCCCTCATTTGGTTCTCAGAACAACCCTGTAATGAAATAAGGCAGGTAATACAATTCTGGCCTCATTTTACAAAGGAGAAAACTGAGACCCAGAGAACTTAAATGACTTGGTCAAGGATCCTTACAAAGTACGGAAAAGCCAAGTCTAAAACACAGGCCTCCTGACTCCGAGTCCACTGTTTCTTCTGTTACTGTTGGCTCTTTGAAATGTATCCCTGAAGCCTTTCTATGACCACCCTGTGTACTCTGGTCTCTCTAAACCTGAACTTCACAGAGTATAATTGAGCTCGTGAAGGCACTGTTTATGTGTGATACAGTAACTTATGTTTCCAGTACAGAATTTTTATTTTCTAACATATTTGTCTTAGATGGTCAAAAAGATCCCCACTCGGATTTTGAATGTTCAAGATTAAGACTTCTAATTATTAGAAAAATTCTACTTGAAGAAAAGATGCCTAATTTGGGAGCTTGCTAAATTAGAAATCAGCCTTCTCTTGATGGACATCCACTTAATAGGACAGACAGTGGTATGCCTCTGTCTTTAAGTCCTCAGAATCTCTCTACCAAAACACACTGCCGATACTGAAGGCCAGAATGACCTCATTTAGCAAAGCAGCTTCTTGCCCTTTCATTAGGCCCTAATCTAAATTAGAGTATGAAGACATAAGGCTCTGTACTTGTGACTGGCTCATGATAAAGGGCATTGGCTGGCCATGTGGCCTGATGAAGTCCCGGGACACAGAGGGTCTTTTTTGGACTTTATCAATCTTAGAGCAAGCAATTTATTTTGAGCCAGAAAAATAAAATATAATCTTGGGCCATCTGGTTCTGTAGCACTCTTTATTTGTTTAGAAAGGTCACTGTTGTCAAGTTATTGAATGTTATCTCTGGAATTGACAGGAAGAGAGAAGTTTTTGAAAGCAGGCCAGGAATATTAAAGCACCGGATATTAAGGTGTAAAGTAGTATTTAAAAGCCTGGGCCTTGGCGTTAAACAGACCACAGTTCAAATCCCAGCTCCACCACCCACCAGTCAAATGACCTTGGGCAAGTCATCAGCCTTCTTAATCCATTTTTCCCATCTATAAAATCTAGATAGTAACACTCAAGGAATGTTATATAAATGGTAACATGACGTTACATATATATTCCTAGCTTGTAGTTACCATTCAAAACTTATTCAATAATTATTATTTTCTGTGTAATTTTTTGATCTCATTTTTCTTCGGTTTTGTATGAAATTATAATTTTCATTACTTTTATAAACGCTTCTCTAGACGGCAAAGTGGAATTTAAAGACAGACTCGTAATTTATGCTCTGCGTATCAGATATGTGGACTGAGATCCTAATCCTAACAAAGGCTTCACTCTATCTCAAGCATTTAAGCAATATTCATTACTTTTTAAAATCAAGTTTATGGCAGCTACTACTTTCTCGGTGGAACGACTAGACTGCTGTGTCACTGAAAAATGAATGCTAACCAAGATCAAATCCATATATAAACATATTCAGTGGAACTGGACACCTGTTAGAGTATCCTAATACTGTTACACAATAGTTATTTTCTTTGGGTTAGGTAGTCTTCTATTAATGTCTCATAGCCGTACTATGACCCTACAAATCGCAGTAACAAGATGATCCAGAGTTGATTTAGACAGGCTATTTAGGCCTTGTCCCTTTCTGAGATGAACAAATAATTTAAACATACATTTAAAAAAGCAGCTCAATCAAACTTCCATCAGGGATGCTGCCAAAGACCAATGTTTCCAATTCAGCAGGTCAGATTCCAGATCAATTTATGTAACCCCTAAAGTATCTCCATGGTGGGCAAATATTTCCCTTGCACTTTAGTACAAATGGCCATCACGATGTGTTGAATTGACTTATTCCCACATATGACTATTTCCCCATAATCAAAGGAGGCACCCTAAGCTGGACCAAAAGCTATATGTATTAGGCTAGGAAAGAACATATCCATCTGTTTTCAACTCAAGTATCAGCTGCTACATAGTTCCCTATTTGGTGTAAACCATAATAGGCACACATCTTCCCTATGAACCGCTCAGTGGGATCTCTATTTTCTTCATAATATTGACCTAAAACATGTGGGAGGTTTTTAAAAACAAATTTCAAGTTCCAATGTCTAGCAAAAAGAACTACTTACAAGCCAACAAAAGTCAAAAACACGCACACTGCGTTAAGGGCTATAAAGATAAATAGATCAGAGAGAACTATGAGCCTATATAGAAAAACATATACGAGAAGCTCTCTTGACCAACCTTCATTGACCCAACTTGCTGTATGAAACCATTCTCTCCATTTCCTTGCCAGCCACAATGAAAGATACCCCAGGGCATGCTGAAAACAGACTACTCTCTGGAGTGTCCCTCAGAGTTCTGCTCCCAAGAGTTGAGTTGTATGTACTCCCAACACCAGTAGTATTTGTTCCAAAACCTCATTAGGGGAGTTTTATTGTTAGTGTAATTAGCTAATCTAATTAAATATTAGATCAGCCATGAAAGTAAAAATAAACAGGAGTCTATCCTCAAAAACTAAATCAGAAGCTTAGGAAAAACTTAAAGGTAAGTCACTACAAACATTGCTGTTAAAATAGGTAAAAGAAATAGAAAAATAGGGGAATTCTAAAATATAGAATGGTGGTTCTCAAACTTCAGAGTGGAGGCCTTATGAAAACAGATGCCTGAGCACCACTCCCTTAGGGTCTGATTCGGATACGGGCCATTTAAGTGCCACAGGAGTATGAAAATGCTTTCACCTTTGCTGTAAGAGGGAAATCCTAACATGATAGCCTCCTTGGTTAAGACTTCCTAAAAACACAAGCTCGCATTATCGATGAATCCTTTGTGAAAATTAATTAAAGGACACCTCATTTAGAATGGAGTTGGGAGGTCAGCAGGGGTAGCCATCAGGCCCTACCACTCCTCTTCAGTTGCAAATCCAGCAGGAAGAGACCAGGCCCTACAGACAAACTACTATTCTAGTGGGAGGAAAGCATCTTCCTGCCCTGGCAAGAGTGGAGCCAATGAGAGACATGCACAACCCAGCCAATGAGAAGCCACGACCAGCCAATGAGAAACCAGGTTACCTGGAAGTCCCAGTTTACTGCAGTGGGCGTTCTGTTTGTACCAGCCCTCCCAACTGCCCCTTTCCTCTATAAAAGAACGTACCTCTCCTTTGTTCTCCAGACTTGCCAATGGTTCTGCCATAGCTTGTACCTTCCAGGTTGCAATTCGCTGCTAGTCCCAAATAAACCCGTTTTTGCTGGTAAAATAACTGGTGGCGTTATTTTTAAGGTTAACACCTTTAAAATAAAAGGTTAAGTATCACGATCCAATTTACAGAGGAGATTTCTGACTCAGAGAGGAAAAGAAACATATCCAAAGGTGTAATTCAGCCAAGCAGCAGTGTCAATGTGTTTCCCTCCCCACCGCGCCCAATCTTACAACCACACAGTATAATTTTTGGAAGAATCAAAGGCAGGTTAGAAACAACACTGGAGTCCTAATCAATCTAAACATCTGTAAAACATAAAATGCTCACACTGATACAGCTGTAAGGACTAGATAACATTATAAGCATTATATCTGCTGCCTTGAACATAATTCATAGACATCATCTATAATCTGTACTTACTATTAAAGGTCTAGACAGGATCATCAAATATAGCGCACTGGAAGGTAGCTGGTCTACCAGCACTGAAGCAAAGCTTTTGGCAATACAACTCCACTTAGGCAAGAAATCTGTGGAGAATGGATGACAGAAAGATTCACAAGCAGATGCAGCAGGGCAAGTGATATTGAGACAACCAATGTTCAGAGTCAAAGAAGCACATTAGTTACACATCAAAGTAATGCATCTACAGATGTAACATTTATGGACTTCTTGGAAATAAGACCAAAGCCATCCAGTGACAGTAATCCCTAAACTTGTCAAGTTTATAATTTTAGAAACTAGAGGTAAAGACAAAAAAAAGGGGGGGGGGCAGCTTAACTCTGTCTTATAAGGTGGCAATATGTTCATGTGGTATCATATGAATTCCAGAAGTAAAGAGGACTTGCAGGAAGAACCTAGGAATGATTAGAATGGCCACTGTTAGGAAGGAAGGAAGGAAAAAAGAAAAGAAAAGAAAGAAAAGAGAAGAGAAGAGAAGAGAGAAAAACAAAAAATACAAAAACAGAAAATAACAAGTGTTGGCTAGGATATAGAGAAACTGAAATGCTTGTAAACTGTTTGTAGGAATGTAAAATAGTGTAGCCATTATGAAAAACAGTATGGAAGTTCCTCAAAAAATTAAAAACAGACTTAGCATATATACAATCAAGCAATCCCACTTCTGGATGTAGATCCAAGAAAGTTGAAAACAGAATCTCAAAGAGATAGTTGCTCCCCCATGTTCATTGCAACATTATTCACAATAGCCAAAAGGTGGAAGCAACCTAAGTGCCCATCAATGGATGAATGGATAAAGAAAACATGGTATACATATACAATGAAACATTATTCACTCTTAAAAAAGAAAGAAATCCTGTCAAATGCTACAACCTGGATAAACCCTGAGGACATTATGCTAAGTGAAACAAGACAGTCACAAAAAACCAAATACTGAATGATTCCACTTATCTGAGATATCTAAAATTGTCAAACTCTAAGAAACAAAGTAGAATAGTGGTATCAGAGGCTGAGGGGAAGAAAAAAAAAGGGGAGGTAATCTTCAGTGGGTATAGAGTTTCAGTTTTACAAGATGAAAAATTCTAGAGGTCAGGTGTACAACAATGGGCATACAGCTAAGACTACTGAACTGCACACTTAAAAACAGCTGATATGATTTTTAAAAACTAAGAATAAAAATGCCTCGAAAAAGGTACTAGAAAAAAGTATTAGAAATGTTCAATATAACTTGCTTAAGAAAACAAGAGTCTCACAAGAGTAGATTCGATTTTAATCCTTGTAATCTCTCAGTAACACTGATTTCTGTATGATTCAAGGAATCTATGACTTAAATGTGTTATTTGTAATGGAAAGGAGGTATGCCACATGGGAATTACTGGGAGGTCTTTAAAAATATTACTTATTCCCACCCAGAGAGATGTTCCCAGTTGAGTGAGCCATTATTACAGATGCCACTGTGCTATATTCTTCAACTGTGCTGGGACTGAAAACAGATTGAGAATTTCATTTTTAAATGATTGTTTAAACCAGCAGTAAGAAAATTCAATTTCATCACTTTTCCTATAATAAGGAAATTACATGTATTATTTGATATAATTAAACTGTCTTCATACCATAAAGCTAAACATCGGTTTTATTTTCTGAAGGCATGTGTAATAGAATTGTGGCAGCTCTACATGCAATGAACAATGCTTGTGATGAGGTCAGATCTCCACGGAGCTGGGCACCCATGGAGAACAGAATCAACAATATACAGAAAACGGAGATAGAAATACCTCTCAAGGCTTCTGAAATATTCTGCCCAGAACATTTCTCCATTCAACAGTGCTTTCCTATGTGCATTTATCTTCAGATGCATTTTTCCCAGCATCTACTCTGCTCTCCAGAGCCCTTTGCTCATCTTTTCTTTTCCACACTTAGAGGAAGGAAAAGGACTCAATTTTCCATACCCAAGCTTTCAGTAACAAAATAAAGGGTATCTCTCATTTCCATATACTGCTGTTTCATCTCCAGGGAAACAAAGCTACAACTTGAGAACCAAGGGTTAATGGAATCACTTCACACTGACTTCACTTTGGTGCATTTTCCTTATACCATATTTTAAAAATCTATTGATAAATGTCTGGTGGTATCACAAAATCAAGCCCCATAAAAGGATCCATGAACCGATATGCTCTGTTGGTAACATTTCCTTAAAGATTACATGAATACATTATTTAACATGGAAGTTACACTATAACCTCTATTCTACAGGGGTATATTGGAGCTCAGTAAATCGCTCTCTCAATTCCTGCCTCCTTTGGTGTTAAATATTTTCTAGTGTGCCTTTTGCATCCCCTTGTTCTTTCTTTCACTATCCTTTTTGAGTTATTTTCTTAGTGATTGCCCTGGAAAATACATGGATCATTTTAACTTGAAACATTCTAATCTGGATTAACACTAACTTCACTTCAAGAATAATTAAAAACTTTCCTCTAATATCCTTCCATTTTCTTCCCTTCCTTTTTACTATTTTTTTTTAAAGATTTTATTTATTTATTTGAGAGAGAGAGAATGAGAGACAGAGAGCATGAGAAGGAGGAAGGTCAGAGGGAGAAGCAGACTCCCTGCCGAGCAGGGAGCCCGATGTGGGACTCGATCCCACGACTCCAGGATCATGACCTGAGCCGAAGGCAGTCGCTTAACCAACTGAGCCACCCAGGCGCCCCCTTCCTTTTTACTATTATTGCCAAGCAAACCACCTCTTTATATGTTATAAGCCCCTCAATACAGTTTAATTATTATTGTCATGTGTAGTTATCTTTTAAAAGAGAAAAAATTATAAAGACAAATGCATTTATGTGTATTTTCCTATATATGTCTTTCATAAAAACTATGTAGTTACCTTTATCAATGCTCTTTACTTCTTCATGTGGACTATAGTTTACTGTCTAGTTGTTTCTTTTTTTTTTTTTCTTAAAGATTTTATTTATTTATTTGAGAGAGAGAATGAGATAGAGAGCATGAGAGGGGGGAGGGTCAGAGGGAGAAGCAGACTCCCCGCCGAGCAGGGAGCCCGATGCGGGACTCGATCCCGGGACTCCAGGATCATGACCTGAGCCGAAGGCAGTCACTTAATCAACTGAGCCACCCAGGTGCCCCTCTAGTTGTTTCTAGTTTACTGTCTGTTCTTCCATTTCAACCTGAAGGGGAACTCCCCTTAATATTTCTTGTAGGACAAGTCTGCCAGGACAAGAAATTCTCCAGGTTTTTGTTTTGTTTGATTTGGTTTGTTTTTGTTATTGGTGGTGGTGGCTGGTTTAATGTCTTCATTTCTCCTGCCATCTTTAAAGGAGACTAACTAGATACAGAATTCCTAATTATTGAGTCTTACTTTCAACACTTTGAAAATGTCTTCTAGCCTCCATGGTTTCTGATAAGAAGTCAGCTACTCATCTTATTGAGGATCCCTTTTATGACAAGTTCTACTTTTCTCTTGCTGCTTTCAAGATTTCTCTTTCACTTTTGTAAATGGGACTACAATGTATCTAAGTGTGGATCACTTTGGGTTTGGAGTACATGGAATTTCTTCAATGTGCAGATTAATATTTTTCACCAAGCTTGGAAAGTTTTCTCCCATTATTTCTTTATATATTCTTCCTGTCTTTCTTTTGTTCTTCGCCTTCTTGTCCTCCCATTATGCATACGTTGGTACCCTTGATGGTGACCCACAGGTCTCCTGAAGCTCTGTTCATTTTTATTGTCATTCTACTCCTCATACGAGATAATCTTTATTGAGCCACCTTTAAGGTGACTAATTCTTCTGCCAATTCATATCTGCTCTTGAGCTCCTCCAGTGAATTTCTCATTCCAGTTATCATACTTTTAAGCTCCAGAATTTCTATATGGTTCTTTTTTAAGTAATTTCTAGGTTTACTGATAGTCTTTTTGGTAAGATACCATTCTCACACATTCCTCTAATTCTTCAGACGTGGTTTCATTTAGTTCTTTCAACATATTTATAATAGCTCAAAGTAGGTGTCTACGAAGTCCATATCTGGGCTCCCACAGGGACATTTTTCTAATAGCCGGGGTTTTGTTTTTTTTTTTTCCCTGCATATACGGCACACTTTCCCATTTCTTACATGTCTCATAATTTATTAAAAACTGGACATTTTAGATATTTTAACAACTCTGGTACCAGAATTCTCCACATTGCCCTGCCAAGATTTTTTTTTTTTTTTAAGATTTTATTTCTTTACTTGACAGAAAGAAAAAGAGAGCACAAGGAGGGAGGAGGGACAGAGGGAGAAGCAGGCTCCCACTGAGCAGGGAGCCCAATGTGGGACTTGATCCAGGACCCCGGGATCATGACCTGAGCCAAAGGCAGATGCTTAACCGACTGAGGTTAATCTGGCGTCCCCTGCCAAGATTTTTTTTTTATCACTGGTTTTGTTGTTCTTCTTCTTTTGGGTGCTGTTAGTTGAGCACTTTAATGAACTAATTCTGCAGATTCTATATTCCCTAAAGCACGTGGCCATGGAGTTTTCTGCTAGACTTTTTTTTTTTAAGTTCTTGTTTTTATTTTTTAAGCCTGTCTTCCTAGGAGTCACACCTATATCTGTATAATTTAATGGTCAGCCACTGGTTAGTCAGAAGATTTCCTTAAACGCCCTGCCTGAATGTCTTCTACCCTTTGCCAAAGGCATCCTTGTGAGAAGTCACACCTTCAGACTCCAGGGAGCAGATAAGACAGCCCTCGCTTCCACTTCCTGATTCCTCAGAGCCTCAAAATCAGAGGGGACCCCCCCCCCCCGCTCTCCCAGGTCTCTCCTAGAAATGTGCCTAGCATTGCACATAGTGCAGCCTTTTAGAGATCCAGGAATATGATGGGGTTTTTTCAGAGTTCCCTATGGTTGGCTAATTCTCCAGGATTTCCTTTTGAATTCCTGGCCAGGCTCTGGTTTGCCTCAATTGAAACAAAAGCCTCAAGGAGTGCAGATGCTGCCAACATTCGCTGTTGTTTCAGCAAAGCCCTGGGGGCTTTTCCTTCCCCCAACTGAGCGGAGCGCTGAGTCAAATCAAATAGCCAACCACTCTCTGAGAATAGAGTTCTCCCAGGGAGCCACAAGTTTGGACCAAATATTAACTGTGCTCTGGGGATGGTGCTTTCAATGGGTCTCCAGAAGTGGTCGGATCCCTCTCTGTGGTGGGCAAGGCTACCAGCTTTTGCTATACTGCCAAGCTGGGGGAGGAGGAAAGATGGAAGCAAGCACGAGCTAAAATGTCTCAGGCCCCACTCACTGTCTTCCAGGTTTCTGTATTTTTTTCTCTCAGGCAGATGATTTTCAGTTCATTTGCTGGCTTTAGTTAATTGCCAGAATTCTGAAATAGCTGATTTTAGGTGTTTTGCCCATGTTTTTGCTGTTGTAGGGGGGAGAGCAAGGGCTCAGAGGCCCTTACTCCAACCAATTTGGAAGCCAATCAAGCTCTGCATTATTTTAAACCTATTTTTATGTAAGACACAAAAAAGCATTGTAACCAAAAAGAAATGTGTTTAAAAAATGATACAGTTTTAGGTCACTGATTCTTGTCTCTAGTGGAAACTTCTGGGGGAAAAATGTATATTGCAATAAATAGGAGAGAAACTGATGTGTGAGAGGGATACATAAACTGCATGAGCAGCACCTCACTGTAGGATGTTTCTCTGGTTGAGTAGTAGGTGCAGGATCGAAACTAAAGGTGGCTACGGGTCTTAGCCCCTCTTGGCCCCAAAAGGCCTCCTGAGTCTTCTCTGAAGAACAGGAACAAGTTCAAGGGAGGAAGAAAGGCTATTCCATCCTGTCTTGCTCCACTGACCTAGGCCAAATCCAATTCGGTTCTGACAAGGATCAAAAGCGCCAGAGAGTGGGAGTAGGACATGCAACAGCAAAGAGGACTCAGAGACCTGAACACAGGAAGCAACCTTATCTCCTGAGATTTCTCTGGAGGAACTCAGCACACAGAAATCAGGTTCACCTGAGAATCACCGCGTATCAGCCAGACCCACGTCATTAAGATAGAGTAAGAGGAGCTTCTTGAAAGGAAGTAGTTATTCATCACTATTATCTCTAGCACTGCTATTGGCAAGCCAGGGAAAGTCCAAAACCATCACAATCGGTCAAAAAAAGTAAACAAACTTTAGCAAAAACTTTTATTTTCAAGAATATTCTTTTATTTCTTTTGCTTTTCTTTCAGATTTCATGTTTCAGTAATCTCTACACCCAACGTGGGGCTCAAACCTGCAACCCCAAGGTCAAAGAGTCACCTGCCCTACCAACTGAGCCAGCCAGGCACCCTTTCTTTTGTTTTTTTTTTATTGCTGTTTAACAAACCACCCCAAAACCCACTGCTCAAAAAAACAGCCACTTTATTTGCTCATAACTCTGCAATTTGGGTTGGGCTCAGCGAGGCAGTTCTTCTGCTCATCTTGCTGGTGATCACTCACAGGACGGCTTCCAGCTGGCAAGCAGGAACTGGGCTCAGCTAGAATACTGGCAGGACTGGGCTTCTCTCTCTGTGTCATCTCTGGGCCTCTCTCTTCACGTGGCCTCTTTTCCACAGTCTGTCTAGGATGGTAACCAGACAGATCCCATGATGGGTCAGGTGTCCCAAACACCCAAATGCAAAAGCTACATGGCCTTCTTAAGGCTTGCATCCAGACCTGGAAAAACTTTAATTCTGTCACATTCTCTTGGTTAAAGTAAGCTACAGGTTCCGTCCAGACTGAAAGGAAGGGACTTTGCAAGCGTGTGAATGTCCAGAGGTGTGGCTCACTGTAACTGCCATCAAAGCAATAGACACCTAAAACATCAAGGCCAATGTCCAGGTGACTGGAAGAGAAGCAACAAGAAACTACAAAACGGCTAAGCTAAAGGAAAACAGGGCAGTTACAGTCAGATTCCATTCTCTGTTCCTTCCCACACTGAGGGTCAATCTGGGTTCACAGAGAATCTTAATTATGGGTAGAAGGAAAATATAAACCTAATTAATCACTTACAAGCCACATGACCTGGGACAACTCAATCATTCTCTCAAAGCCTCAGCTCCTCAATTATAAAATGAAAAATTATATGGGCCCTGCCTATCCTATAGTAAGACCATACAGGACAAGTAAGACAAGAAATGAGAAGGAACTTTGAAAACTAAAATGCTATATATATATTATTTATCTGACAGGATGCTAAGTATAGTCAACCTAGCTAGGCTCCATCCTATTAATAAAATTATAATAATCATAGTTAATTATCCCATATGCTAAATTACTACCACAGCAATGATAATATTTTCATAATGAGCTGATACTACATTGCATTGTTTTACTATGAAAAATAACGTCACTAATAATAACTATGGTTTATTGTTGCCTAATTATATGTCAGGTGTTGCTAGGTAAACCATAACTAACCCCTATAATAATTCAACAAGGTAGGTATCATCCCTCTTTTACAAATAAATAAAATGAGTCAAGAAATTCAATACTTTAAGTAACTTGCTCATGGTCACACAACTAGTAAGTGGAAAATCTATTATGAATGTTTAAAGTATAACAGGCATGTGACAAATACTTGTCAAATTAAAAACAAAGTCAGGGCTATCTGGCTTTAAAGTGAGTCTTTCAACTATATCAAAGTATCTCTCTCACACAATCTCTATTTTTATACACAGCTACTGAAACTGTAATCACAGCAAACATATCTAATTAACATGAGCAATCCATCACCTTCCTCACCTGCAAAATGGTTTCCCATCTGAAAAGTACCTTCCTTTTCTTAAACATCTAATCTTTAATCCATCTACTGAGACGTTATGGGTTATAATGGTCATATTATAATGTGAGAGTACCAAATGGAAAAAAAAAAGTGATATATTTACACGCCAAAATGTCCCTAAAACAAACTCCCCAAAATAGCAAAAGTTTTTAAATGGCACAAAATGGACAGTATGAATGACAAGTAAAAATCCATATCCTTATATTATTTTTTTTAAAGATTTATTTATTTATTTATTTGACAGAGAGATAGCGAGAGAGGGAACAGAAGCAGGGGGAGTGGGAGAGGGAGAAGCAGGCTTCCCGTGGAGCAGGGAGCCCGGTGCGGGGCTCGATCCCAGGACCCTGAGATCGTGACCTGAGCCGCAGGCAGACGCTTAACGACTGAGCCACCCAGGCGCCCCCATATCCTTATATTATGAAGAGATCTTGAAATTTAAAAAAAGGAATAAAAGACAATGACCAACAGGAAAATGGGTTAACAATACAAATGGACAATCAACAGAAAAAATGCAAATGACTAGTAAATATACTTGAAAAAAATTTGTCATTAATAATCAAAGGAACACAAATTCAAGTGAGACATTTTCTTAAACTACAGGACTGGCAAAAATACAAAAAAAAATTATAAAGATTAATCACACCCAGCATCAGAGAGCATGCAAAGAAACAAAACATTAAAACACTATTCTTGGGGCGCCTGGATGGCTCAGTCCATTAAGCATCTCACTCTTGATTTTGGTTCTGGTCATTATCACAGTCAGAGATCGAGCCCCCCTCCCCCTGTTCAGGCTCCCTGGTCAGGCCCCATGCTCAGTGTGGAATTGGCTTAGGATTCTCTTCCTCCCTCTCCCTCTGCCCCTCCCCTTCCCTGCTCATGCCCTCACACTCACGCATGTGTGTGCACGCACACTCTCAAACAAATAAATAAATCCCTATTCTTAAAAAAAAAACACTATTCTTGAGAGTATAGAATGGCATGAGCTTACGTGCACCCTGATGTTTATAGCAGCAATGTCCACAATAGCCAAACTGTGGAGCCAAGATGTCCACTGACAGATGGATGGATAAAGAAGATGTGGTATATATATACAATGGAATATTATGCAGCCATCAAAAGGAATGAGATCTTGCCATTTGCAACGACGTGGATGGAACTGGAGGGTATTATGTTGAGTGAAATAAGTCAAACAGAGAAAGACATGTATCATATGATCTCACTGATATGAGGAATTCTTAATCGCAGGAAACAAACTGAGGGTTGCTGGAGTGGGGGGTGGGGTGGGAGGGATGGGCTGACTGGGTGATAGACACTGGGGAGGGTATGTGCTCTGGTAAGCACTGTGAATTGTGCAAGACTATTGAATCTCAGATCTGTACCTCTGAAACAAATAATGCAATATATGTTAAGAAAAAAAAAAAAGAAGAAGAAGAAGAAGGTAGCGGGAGGGGAAGAATGAAGCGGGGGAAATCGGAGGGGTAGACGAACCATGAGAGACAATGGACTCTGAAAAACAAACAGGGTTCTGGAGGGGAGGGGGGTGGGAGGATGGGTTAGCCTGGTGGTGGGTATTGAGGAGGGTACATTCTGCATGGAGCACTGGGTGTCATGCACAAACAATGAATCATGGAACACTACATCTAAAACTAATGATGTAATGTATGGGGATTAACATAAGAATAAAAAAAAAAAAGAATGGCATGAGCTTTCTAGACAGCAATCTGGTAGTTCAAAAAAACATGCAAGCTATACTCAGCCTTCTACCCAGTGATTCTATTCCTAACAACTCATATATAAAGGAAACTGAATGTTGAACAAAAAAGTATACACAATAATTAATTGTAACACTCTAGGATACTCCCTAAATGCTAGCTAGAGAATTGTTTAAATAAATATTCATACAATGGCACTAAAATGTTATCTACTATAAAAAAAATGCCAGTGAGTGTCAAAGTTAAAAAAATTGTATGACCCAGTTTTTAAGAGGAAGTGCACATATTTTTGTATTTGAAGGGAGAGAGGGCGTGCACGTGTGTGAGCAGAAGTACACCCAAGAATGCCAGAGTGAGAACAGATCAGGAGACGAATCCTAAGATAGGACAGTGATCTTGTGAGCAGATGTGATGTCATCTTTGAACAGAATGGTGATTTTTTTTTTTTTTTACTTTCCTCTCTGTACCTTTCTATAATTTCTGAATGTTTTACATTAAGCATGTATAATTTTTATAATCATAACACAATAATTTTCATTTAAAATAATCTCAACTATCATAAGCATGAGGTCCTGCTGACTTTCAAACATTATTACTTTTACTATAAAATACTGATTAAAAAGCACTTGATATGGATACTGAATGAAAATTTACATTTATTCCTCTTTCCAATGACAAATTAAAAATCAGAAACCCTTCATCGGATTATCTCCACTCACAAATTATCGTAATTTCTTTTAAAATGTCACTTAAAAAAGAAAGTGAAGCAGTGCTAGAGAATACACCTGACATAAGTGTGCGATATTATATGTCTGAGAAATAACTTGCATATGTAAAGTCCTGGCTTGATTTGATTCTACAGCTCAAAGAAATCCAGCATCACGTGGTATGTTAACTTGGTTGCTTATTAACTTATCCTCATTATTTACACAGTATAATGAGAATTCTCAATTAGCCATGGGTAAGATTATCCACAACTAATCTTGCTTTTCAGTTTGGCCATTGTGCCAAAGTGTAAGCAGTTTAGTGATTTGCTTTGCAGATCTCTCAGTTTGTTTACTTTGCATGAAACCAGGAGTCTAGAAAAAACAAATGCTTAAAATCAATTATTCAACTTGGATAGTGGATGGGTAAGTGGGCAGCTGTTATCCTCAGGGCTGAGAGTGTGAATGTCATCCAGATATACCACTACCCTGTCCTCCACCTGTGAACTTTGGAAATCTTTGGGGCCATTTTGGTCGTCACAAGGATTGGGGAGGGGGAGAGGTTATAATGTCATTTGGGTCCACAGACACTAAGGTGTGCTGTAACATGGGTACCCCACCAAGAACTACCCCATCTACACAGACAATAGTGTCCCTGGTGAGGGACTATGATTTTCTTGTTCAATGTTATATTTCTAGCCTACTACACAGTGGGCATTAAATAATTATGTGTTGAGTGCAGTCAAAACTGCACAAATAATACAAATAATATAAAATAATGAAGAGTGACAAGGGAGGAACCAGACAGTTTTCTACCTTGACCTGAGACAGACCTTTGTGGCTGGGTTCCATTATACTTAGGGAAATTCTATGATGAGACACATCTATACCCAAAGTATGTAGAAAAGCCTAATAGTCCACACCCAAATACAAATTATAAGAGGATTATCTTCCATCATAGATATCCAGATATAGGTCTTCCTCTGTTAGCAAAGATGAGCAATTGTATCAACTCAAGACTGCTGCCAACTAAGCTCAGTCTTGCCTCAGCAAGTGAGTAGCAAAACAGCATGTGGCTTAAGAGTAAGACTGCTGCATTTAAATTTGGCTCTACCGTGCATTACCTGAGTAATTTATTTAACATCATAACATACCATTCAAACCTTGGCAATTTACTCAATATCTTCTAAATTCTCTTCTACAAGATGGCATAATGAAACAGGTTCACAACCCCCTATGTTAAGCCCCTGGGCCTGATATGTCACATGTCTCAGAATTTTTTCTTAATTTTGGAAAGTAATACCATATATATGTAACACCCCAGGTGTACCTAGGGCAGCAACACTTAATCATACAATCATACACATTGACATTTCTGCAGCTAAATGGATGAATGTTCAATTTGTGAAATAAAAAAAGACCCTTAAGTAGCCTTATCTCATCCTGTTCAGGTCCTGCAGCTACATTAGCTTTGCTCCAAACTTCGGGAAACCAGTGATTTTCAAAGCCTTTTGAAATTCAGAAGCGTATGTAAGAGATCACGGATCTGTAGTACCTACTTCCCTTGGAGAGATGGTGTGACAATGAAGTTCTTCTACATAGAAGGTACTTAACCCAGTGCCTGACACAGAGGTAGCACTTAATGCCAGTCACTGTTCCAAAATGTTAACCAGTTACTCAATGAGACACAAGATCCTGCAAGCTAGCTAAGGGATTTAGCTGACTTGTGTTAGCTGGGGGTGGGAGGAGGTGGGATAAGGGTAAGCACAGGTCAGAAGGGAACCTAAGACAATTACGCTAATTAAAGTAAAACAAAATGACAGTTTACTGCCCATAAACTGCAAGAAAATAATGCATGTGTCACACTGAACTCTTAAGTAAACATTTACTTCCTTTCAATAACAGGGAGTTTCTCCAGGAGTTAAGATCTGAAGATACTTAATAACTTCTGCTTCACATGTGGTTTCCTACTTGGAACTCTAAACAGTTTTCTTCCTGAAAGTAGGTCTGATATTGAAGATTTTGCTCCAGGTAGGACCAAAACTGGTTTCTTCTTAATGTAAAAAAAAGCAGTGAAGTTCTTGTTGAGCAGGGCAGGATTACAGCAAAATTTAAGAAGTTCAATAGTAAATGGAAAAAGTATGTTCAATGAACCTTATCTCCCAAATGACCGAAATTCAATTTGCCCTTTTATGCTCTCTCTGTTGTATTGGTTTTCCTGACCCAAACTCCAGAGAAACTGTTAAGACTTAACAGGAAGAATGAAGAGAACCATCACTTGCTAAGCACTACTTGGTGGCAGGTACTGGGTTGTGTACTTCCCATGTATCCCTAATTTATTTTCACAATCTACAAGGCAACAGTTATTCTCCTCATATTAATAAGAATATTGAATTGCTAAGTGGGTGAACCATGATTCAGGTTTGACTAATTCAAAAACTCACGGGCTATTTGCACTAGACCACCTCACCAGAGGATATGGCGTTTTTCTCACATTCTCGACTGGTGTCTTCCTTTGTATTTTTTTCTCGAATATTTTTTAAGTGCACATAATAATATGGAATTTATAGTCTCTCTGAGAGTAAGGGCATTTTAGTTGTTTCTATGATCCCAAACTGAAAATGTACTTAAAATTTTATCTTCATTTGTCTCTGAAAAAATAAGGGGATCTCCATAAATTACATGCATCATCTTCAGTTTAAGAGCATATTTATATATATATATATATTGCATTGTGTTTCCAGTAAGCAGCACAATTATATTCAAAAAACCTTCAGGTTGGTAGAGATTTTAAGGCTAAAATATATATTTAGTTGAATAACCGTTCTGGTCATAAAGATTTTTATGGGGTGTGACTTCCCAAATGTCCCTCTATTGCCACTTCAGAGTGTCTTCTTTATGACAAATTAAAATTGCCCGTTGCTGGAGTGGTGGGGGGTGGGAGGGATGGGGTGGCTGGGTGATAGATATTGGGGAGGGTATGTGCTATGGTGAGCACTGTGAATTGTGCAAGACTGATGAATCACAGACCTGTACCTCTGAAACAAATAATACATTATATGTTAAGAAAACAGAAGAAGAAGAAGAAGATAGCAGGAAGGGAAAAATGAAGGGGGGGAAATCAGAGCGGGAGAAGAACCATGAGAGACGATGGACTCTGAGAAACAAACTGAGGGTTCTAGAGGGGAGAAGGGTGGGGGGATGGGTTAGCCTGGTGATGGGTATTAAGGAGGGCACATTCTGCATGGAGCACTGGGTGTTATACGCAAACAATGAATCATGGAACACCACATCAAAAACTAATGATGTAAAAAAAAAAAAACTAATGATGTAATGCATGGTGATTAACATAACATAATAATAAAAAAGATGTCAGTTCATAAAAAAAAGTAAAATTTCCCCTTCTATAAGTTAAGCTCATTCTACTTAGGTCTGACTTTCAAGGAGATAACTTAAGGCTCTCTCTAATGTACCTGTCATTTTGCTGCTTTATTATTTTTAGCTGAAAGTTTGTAACAAAAAATAAATAAAGACAAATACAAATAAATTTGAAAGTAGATTTCAAAGTCTTTCTCCCCCTTCCTTCCCTAAACTAAACACATAACTTCCATGACTTGAGTCGTTCCTCACTCCTGTCAATGCCCATTTTGCTGCCCTTTCCAGTGCCTTTCCAACTGTTCTGTGTCCATAACGAGCTACGGAGAAAATAATTGAACATTATTAAAGTGTTTAGTTTAGCACTCTAAACTAAGAGCTCAATGACCTAAGTTTAAGAAAAAGAGTACTCCAGAGTCATGCTCATTTTTAAAAGTACAAAACTGTTGACACATATTCAATTTGTAGAATGCTATGATTTCAGACAATTACTCTCATCTTGAATTTGTGTGATTAACTTTTAACCATTATTAAATTTCATGATGTTTCGGTTGGACCACTGAGGGGATTTATCTTCAATTTGTAGGTAAGTAATCTCATAGATTGTTACAATACTAATAAGGCTTAAATGCATACTTGACTAAGGTGAAAACATACTTTGGAATCTATTATTATCGAAGACTCTAGAATTCTGTATGATGAAGGAACCACGCTTAACATTACTACCACTATAAATGCTACTCCACCCTAGAATTTTCAAGGCTCTAAACACACAAAGAGCTTACGGAAATCACTTTTAAGAACCAATGTACTGGGCGCCTGGGTGGCTCAGATGGTTAAGCGTCTGCCTTTGGCTCAGGTCATGATCCCAGGGTCCTGGGATCGAGTCCTGCATCGGGCTCTCTGCTCCTTGGGAGCCTGCTTCTCCCTCTGCCTCTCTCTCTCTGTCTCTCATGAATAAATAAATAAAAATCTTAAAAAAAAAAAAAAAAAGAACCAATGTACTTAACTACCAGACTTGGGATCATAAATACATTCAATATTTTTAATTGTATAAAAAATGATAATGCTTATTACCGTCACTTTATGGCCAACACAGGATATATTTCATATGGACAGTTCATGTTTTAGCTTTTATAAATTTATGTATTTTTAAAACTATACTATTTTAAAACCAATCATCATTGGCCCTGGTAAAAGGTGTATCCGGTATACTGTGTTAATTCAGTAAATATTGGTGGAAGAGGGACAGAAGCTAAGGAAAATGCCAAGAGCCTAATTCGTGTTTCTATACTCACAGCGCCAGTAGGAAGATGTATGATCACAGCTTGTAGCAGAAAATAAGAACAAAATAAGAGGCAGAGTTTGCTAGTCTGATGCACAGTCCATGCACAAAGGGCATCCTATCTTCAAATGGACATGGTCTTCAGGCCACCAACATCCCCAAGGGTGGCTCCTGAAGAACTTTTCTGATTGGAAAATAGAATTTGAAAATTAACAATACAGTGGATAAGAATTCTAGAGGAAGACTCCCAAGGCCTGGGTTCACACCCTAGATCGTCCATCTACTAGCTCTGAGCTTCATTCAAAGGTGTTTCATAACCTCTCTCAGTCCTAGGTTCCCTACCCATAACATGGAGACAACCCCTGCCCCATATGACCGACCAGCTGAGAAAAGCTAACCAAGATGCTAAAGGCACAAAACAAGCTCATAAGGTATGATCTACTACGTAAATGGGAAGTATATTATAATCACTGTCTTATATGTGTAAAAACAAACACTTTTCTTCCCTACCACTAACTACCACTCCCCCTTCCAAGGCAACTTCCTTATTTCACATACAACAAAGACATCCAGTGTTACCAAAGTGCAAGAAGGCCCAAAAATTGGATTAAAAGGAAAAGAATGGGAAGAACAGAAACATACAGAATTGTTCTCCACTGCTTCTCAAAATAATTCAAGGTAAGTTCATCTCTCACTACTCTCCAAGGGAAGGACTCCACAGACACATCTATTGGTTATTTTAAATGTCCTCTGAGATATTTTTAATAAACCTTATTTGTAAGCACTTTTAGTAGAAGTATACAAAAAAAAAAACCTCTTTTCTCCAGGCCCATACTAACTGTCACAATTATTAGGTATGATATCAATGTCCACATCAGATGCCCTCAACTATGAAAACTGAGTAATAAGGAAAAAGAATATCACATTCACTTGTTTAATACAGACAACCCAAACAGCTTGAGATTTATGATAGAGTTGTAAGGCTTCCCTAGAGATACTATTTGGGAGAGTAGGTACTCTCTTTAAATACACTATCTGGGGGCACCTGGGTGGCTCAGTCATTGGGCGTCTGCCTTCGGCTCAGGTCATGGTCCCAGGGTCCTCGGCGGGAGGTCTGCTTCTCCCTCTCCCACTCACCCTGCTTGTGTTCCCTCTCTCACTGTGTCTCTGTCAAATAAATAAATAAACTCTTTAATAAATAAATAAATAAATAAATAAATACACTATCTGTGGTAAAGCTTACAATAGCCCTTGAATTATAACTCCAATACATAAACGTACAACTTTTTATTATAAATCATGTTACGAAGGCCTTCAGACACAAAACTATTCAACGTATCTTTCTTGTAACCTTATATCCATAACAAAATACTGGAAAATGTATAGGAGAATTTCTGGGTGCACCCTGTGGAAAACTTTTATCAAACCACAGGACTGAGACGAAGGATACAGCTCCAGCTTACTTCTCTTGAATCTTGGTTAAGTCTCTACCCAGCAGATTGTGTGATTATCTTCCCACAGAAGCTGAAGACTGAAGAAATATTAAAATAGCAATGTTTTATCATATTGAATGGGCTGACAATTGCATTTCAACTATGTGGAAATCTAAGGAAGTAACGTGGGTGCAAACATAATCTCAAACGCCAATGATGAAGAAAAGCTTACAAGTAGTTAGACTCTATGCTACCCATCTGATGCCCGCCCCCACCACTCACCTGACCCCTACCCCTGCTCTTTTCACCTTTCTGAATGCCAGTGGAAGGCCTCTCCTTAAAGTACTCTTGTAGTGGAAGCGGAAGTTCGCACACCAAACGGCTGCGCCTTCCTACATAACCCACCCATTATTGAGTAGGAGAATTATGACATCAGCAGCATGTTAGCCCACATCCACTGATCCACATGCTACCATGTCCCGGGCTGGATTTCATAAGAATAGCTGTTATCCTTTACTACCTTTAATGTGAATTTACTCTGATACAGGCTAGATGTTTGGTAATCTATGAAACAACTACGGAAATGCACATGGCATTTAGTTACACTTCTGTTGACTGCCATGTTAGAATGCCAAACCCAGACACCATGCAGGGTGCCACATGGGTAACAAAGGGGTGGGAAAAGACTAACTTAACAGTCTCATATTTATGCTGTCAGTAAACCACCCTGAGCAAAGCACCTAGAATTTCACATTGCCGGAGCTTCAATGTTCTGTCTTACTATTTCCCTATAAACTGTGTGGGTTAGTGCATCATTTTCAACGCAGCATGCCTTTAATCCTACTTGGGGCAGGCTGGAGAGGTAGTTGGGTGGGAGGGCTTCTCTTGCACTTTCCATAGCCCCACAGAAAGCTAAGCTGTCCAAAGTGTTTACAAGTAACTGTAACCAAGGGCACCTGGCTGACCCAGTCAATAGGGTGTGCAACTCTTGATCGTAGGGTCATGAGTTCCCCAAGTTGGGCGTAGAGCTCACTAAAATAATAAATAAATAAAATAAAAAGTAACCCATAACAATGTGAAGAACAGTTTAATACTGTTTTGTCTTAAACATATACAAGCAGAGAAAGAAAATAAAGTTCCTCACCATATGAACCATTGCCAATCATCAAGAGACGAAAAACTTTCCCAAAATCTTATATATAAAAACCGCTCTTGAAAAGATTTGGACATGAGACCCCATATTAGACACATTAAAATACTGTACTTTGTGTACCTATAATTCATAATTTATAGAGAACATGTGATCAATTACCTCATATTCTTTCCATGAGCCAAACTCAATGTATTCTCTACCATAAAATGCCAGAATGACCAAGTAGCCTAAAATATTAAAAGCAAAGAGAATTAGGTTAACATTAAAAATGAATTCTTTGCTATCTACAAGTTATGTAATTACTTCAAATTACTGAATCTGTGGATAAATATTAACTGCCATATAACTGAATTATTTTTTAAATATTTCTTTGCATGACTGTTATCTACATGTTTAAGTTTCCTATTTAGCCAAAAAAGAAATTGTTTTGACAGGATGGGGAAGGAGAGAGAATTTTTATTTTTTAAAGAATAAACACATTAATAATCAGGAAAAATATAAGTGAGGGGAAATAATGGAGAGAAGGATTCTTTGAAAGAATCTGTACTTCTAAATTGTGAAGACAAAAGACCAAACAGTTTGAGAATCAGCTTGCTAACTTATTATACAGAATGAAGCAAAAGCAAGAATGGATTAACAGCTGATATACCTCTGCTCATTCCTTAAAAATAATTAAGATTTGTTTCTTAAAAAAAAACAAACAAGCAAAAACAATGCATAAAAAGGTCACATAGATGAAGAAATTAATACGAAATACATGATTATTCAGTTTCATGAAAATTTTAAAAAGAAATCTTTGGCTCAGGGGAGAACAGGCAAGATTACTTTTAAACTAATGATTTTTATTTGCTAATAAAGTAACTTTAGGGTAACACTGAAATACAAACATGTACTTAAGTGTATTTGCTTATTATATATGTTCATACCTTTTTGCCCTAAATTTGACCCATGGTATCAGATTTCAATTTAGTAAAGAGTATATCTGATCACTTAGTCAACCATAAACAGCATCATAGCTGCCTGGCATGATGTAGTTTTGTTTGTTTTCTTTTTTTCTTTAAGGGTAAAGATGACATTAAGTGATAGTTGCCATAAATTTTTATGTTGGTCAATTAAACTTAGAAAAATAACACAGAAAACAGGCACAGCTGAGTATATATGAACAAGCAACAGTCTAAATACACATATTTGGGGTTACTTGAACAAGACAAGGATCACGAAAATAATCACAGGTGTTTGCTGTGTATTTAGTCGATTACAAGTCAGATACAGCAAAAGTGCAATAATCTACACTAATCAACACACCAGAGTTCTCAAAAAGAACTTGGCAATTTTAACCCTATTATCAGATTTTCCTGTTACTTTGTCATTATGAAACAGGATATTTTCTGACATGATGTATTACACACAGTTACTATAAACTAAGTGACTAAACGATATTTTGTAACAACTTTGAGCACAAGGACTGAGTTTTATGTACCTACAATTAGATGTTTCTAAGATCTCTACTGGCTCTTTTATTTATTTATTTTTTCCAACGACCCTCCCTGATATGTAACTTGTTAAGTGAATACCGAGTTAGAAAATTCAAGCTCATCTACAGTCATCTCTGTCCTCTACTCCTCTGCAAACAGGTGACAAGCAGAATGTCCTCTCTGAACACCTTTTACCCCCTCATCTGATTGGACAAAAGTGCTCAGGATCTCTTCCTTTCATGAGTTCCTCAGGCACCTGTCACAGTTCACTGATGATGCAAATTTGTGTTTGCCACTGATAGTTTTATTTTTTTAAAGATTTTATTTATTTACTTGAGAGAGAGAGAGCGAGCGAGCACGAGCAGGGGAAGGAGCAGAGGGAGAGGGAGAAGCAGACTTCCCTGTGAGCAGGGAGCCCACTGACAATGTGGGGCTCAATCCCAGGACCCTGGGGTCATGACCTGAGCTGAAGGCAGATGCTTAACCAACTGAGCTACCCAGGTGCCCTCCACTGATCATTTTAAACTTAAAATCCAATTTGTTTCTTAAAGACTGTTCTCATATAATATGGTTCAATTATTCATTTGAGAAAGAGTTGCAACTATTCTAGGTCCCACCCACACAAATATTAAATGCACATAGTCCCAACACACTACCATGCCAATCACAGCAAGATGCTTCCTCCCTCAAAGCTCTAACACTGACCCCACAAGAACTTATTTTCCTTAGTTCTTTCTACATTCTATAACATCTTTCTTCTCACATCTCTGGCACAGCTATTCAAATACCTTCATCTTGTCCTTCAACATCTATTGAGTCGCTACTGTGCACCTGGTGACATGCTAGACACAATGATGAACCAGTTACTTTGCACTCAGGCCCCATCTCATCTGCTCCCACAGACTGTCCGAACTTTCTCAGTGGCTTTATTCCCTCTCCTGCAACCTAGTGATCTTTGACCTGTCTCACTCTCATTTTCTCACACCCCACAACTAATTAGTAAACACGTCCTGCTGATCTGTCATTCAGGTCAGCTAATCCAGCCCAGCACTACCCTGAGATCCAGGGGAAAAGGGCCACTGCCCTGGGCTTTGCACTTTTACCTCTGGCCAGATACTTCCACATAAAATGAGAAATCTGCTCGGCCCAGGGCCATGCTCTCTGACTCCTCTGGACTCTACCTCAGCAAATTCCCAGGACTTGAATTCCCTTGCAGAGCCCTGGACGATCATCCCCAGGACAGAGGGAGATGCAGGCATTCCCACCTCCAGGCCCAAAAGGTGGTCAAGAGATAGCTTGCAAGGAGTAGGGCATGTGGACATGCTCTGGCAGAGCCTAGGAGATGGGGGAAAGGAGGCAGACTGCAGGACAGGGACAAGGTGACAGAAGGCCAGTTCTCTCTTTGCTGCTATATTCTAGAACAGAACTCCTAAAAAATCTGAGAATTCTAAATGGTCATCCATCTCCCTATAAAGCTGTATTGGTCAAACTGGGAGGTAAGAGCATATTTTACTTAATGGTTAGCTGATCTGCAGCATTTAAGTACGTGGAAATATAATGAGTGAGCTTCTATTTGCATTCTTATGCCCATAAATGTTAGGAATGGGACAGGTTTCCACATCCTATTTCCACTGAAAATTCCCCAGCTCCAATCTTCATTATAACCTATCAAACGATGATTATTACAACAGTAGTGCAGAAGTAGTAGTAGTAAAAGGATCATTAACAATATCTCTCACTGAAGATCCTAGCATAGTAAGGGCATCTAATCTATACCAAACTCTTTCACACCCTTTGTGTTACTTACAACCCCACTCCCACCTGCCCCAGCTAGTTATCTACATCTTATCCATGAACTGAAAGTAAAAGGATGGCAGAAGGATTCGAACCAACGTCTTTCTGAATTAAAAGCCCAGGTTCTTCACCTTATACTTCCTTTCAGATGATTATGAGCAGTTTACCTGGCTTCAGACCCACTCCCTGCTCATCTACACAGATCTGCCGGATTCATTTCCCTAAAGCACCATTTTTACCTTCACATTGATCCACTTTAAAGATAAATACTGGTCGGTTATGCTCTGTCCAGTTAAGTTCCAAATCCTTAGCCTGATTTTCCTTTTCACTCCATCTGCTTCATTATTTCCCAAGAAATAATGGAGCTATGGTTTGCATACATAGATATACATGTATATACATGTGTGGTGTGAAGAAACGCTTCACAGCACAATCATACTTGCCTCTTCCTCTAGCACACACTTAACTTCCAATACACCTTCAAGATCCATCTCACGTCCTCCCTCCTTCCTGAAGACTTCTCTAAAACTACTCCAGACCAGTTTCTGTGAATCCCCATTTGGTGAACCCCCAAAGTACTGATGGTCTCTACCAATCAATAAGTAACTAAACTGTGTGCTCAGCATGGCGGGGAGCCACGAAGGATAGGATATACAGTTTGACTTCAAATCCCTTCATGGAGTTAATCTTGTTGTAAGGCAGCATGGGAGAGACTGGTAAAGTGCCTCTAAAAACAGAGCACCTGGCTGAAAATCTGCTTTGATCCTCTATTAGCATGGGCTTTGGTGTTAAGTTTGCATAGTAAAGTAATTAGCAGCAGCTCCTTTATGATAAGCAGAATTTTTGGTCCTGGAGCCCACTTAGACCTTAAATTTTTTGAGAACCCCAAAGAACTTTGGTTTCTGTGTATTACATCTAGTTGGGCACTGGTAAGTATTTGTCAGCTCTCCTTCCATCCCCTTAAAAAAGCCAGATTTGTAGTTTCTGCTCATTTCCATAGTGTAAATATACCCAACATGGCTAGTCTCAAGCTAGCAATGTGACATCGGAATGTGGTGTTAGGAGGAGATGAGCAACACTGACGCGCTCGAGCTGGTACTAACCAGCTTCCGTCTGTCACTAGGTATGTGTCCCCAGTCATCATATTAGAAAGTAAAATGGGGAAAGGTAATAACTACTTATTAATTTAAAAATTACAATAAAACCATTACATCTTAACATAAGCTTATTTTTATGAAGTATATCTAAATTTTCCAAAAGATTTAACGAGAAGAGTGGCATTGTTTTACATTTTCACAAACTTCTTTGAATGTCTTGTATTAATAGAAGACAATGGGTTTCTCCCATTGACTTCCGCAGTCAAGCTGCTGTTTTGGTTGAATATATTAAGAAAATGCAGTCTCACGTAGACATTTAGGAGCTCTTGGGGCTGGTGACCCTAGGTATGCTCCATTCACACTTTGAGCAGCATTCATGTACGGTCTCCAGTTTGCATAAAACACTTCAGTGTGAAAAGACCTTACTAATAGTGTGAGTTTATTTAGTTTTTCTCACCTAGCAATTACCCCAATATGAATAATTCTAACTTTAGACTGCACTGAAAAGCAAGTTTATGCTATTTCATATGCATGTGTGTATATATTTGCAGACACATGTACATACATGTATATATATGTACACAAACCATAGCTCCTCAATTCAACAACTCAAAGTGGTAAGAATATCAAGGAAGAAAAAGATAAGGTGAAAAAGACCAACTGAAAACTTCTTCATTTGTAGGAGAAAAAAATTCTATGCAGAGAGAATATTTATGAAGCTAATGCATGAATCTTCACTGAGCTGGACATAATATTCAATTAAACATAAAAGGTACAATTATGTTCTACATTTTTACAAGTGGACAATTGTACCTTATGTACCAGATGGTAAGTCAGAGTTACATATTCACTGATGTCAAACAATGGCTTCTATCAGGAGAGAATCCTATTTCATTTGATTCTGAAATTTAAAACTTCCCAACTTAATGTTTTTGGCAATATTTAATTCTTCAAAACTGATATCATTTAACAGCTTAACAACATAAGCACATAAATCATAGTCGGGGGGGAAAAATTCATTGATTTAAAATTAGCGGAACTACTGGTAACAGCTAGTGGTTTTATCTGAAAGACTGTATCTGCATGACATTAAGTGCTATTTTTCCCTGGCTCTAAGTATCACTGTAGCCTGGTATTCTCCCTCTTAAAATATCAAGGCAACACTAAGCATTAAGCACGTTCTGTACCTCCTCCTCTCCTTAAGCTTAGCTGAAATTACCTTCTTCAAAGAATTGAAACAGGAGAGCCATTGCCTAAACCGGTTTAATTCCACTAGCTACTTCAAACCATTATATTTCAAACCACTTCTATTCTTTTGAAAATATTATCTTCTCATTAAATTAAGTGCCTTATGGTCTCTTTAGCAACAACAGAATACATTAAAATGTAAACCCTATTTCATCAATCAATGGTGAGCACGTTGAACATTTTTTAGGGGTAGGCCACAAGGTAGCAAAGGTAATCAGGTTTTTATGTGACTCTGCTGTTGCCTTATGTCTTAGCAGAAGCTACTGATAACTCATTTTCAGCTCCCCTATATCAACAATGTAGTGTTAACACAAGATTGGGCCCTTTACTCACTTCTACTCTTAAAGTTCTTTTACATGGAAGAAGAATTTGAAGAGAGGCTAAATGTTTAAATGATGTAAGGCCTACTGTACACCCTCACTAAAATAAATAAATTTGCTCTAGTCTTTAAATTCTACCCTTCGTGCAGGGAGTAAGTTCCTTCATCTGTCAGGGTACTGTTCCTATCATTTATTGCTCTTGCAATCTTTAAAGATCCCGCCCCAAGATTCAATTCTGTGAAGAGGGGTCACTGAATAAAAGCTTAAAACATTCCTACCCACTGATCAATGCTGACAATGACTCAACAAAATATATCGCGCATAATACCTCTCTTTGAAAACAATTTTGTTTCTAATTATATCCAGTTCCATGTTACTATTTTCAGCAGCCACCTTCTCCTGCAAAACCTTCCTCACACACTACCACAAAGAGTGAGCTAACCTAATGACAACACCAGCTACCAGTCTGAGAGCTAATTCTAGACTGTCATGCCAACTTCTCTAGATATGCTTATCTCGTTTTAGCTTTCACTTTTTCATTATAACCCAACTGAACAGATACTATCCCCACATTTACATAAAAAAATCAGAGATCAAAGTAGTTAAGGAATAAGTTCAAGGATAATTAGCTATCAAATGACAAAACCGGAACTGGAACTCAGGTCTCTCCTACTCAAAAGACCAGGACGCACACCTTTTCCTGACAGTGTTGCAAGCTGACGGTCCACATGCAACATGCTTCAGGTATTTATATTTTTTAAGGTAAAGACCTAAGTAGTCGTGGAAATTTGTGTATGTGGACTAAGCAGATGATTGTCTCCCATGGTATAGTTTGGGTCTCTGTGGAAATTTTATAGTTCCATGCAAAGTACTTTCAAAGTTCCATCAGTACTCTCCATGCAAGTACTACAACAGCCTTCTACTAATATTGTGACAGTCCTGACAAACATCTATATTCAAGATTAGCTGAGGGAGGTAATATTCCCACAAATCTGCTTTGTACCGAACCTATGTTGTGTGTTTAATGGTGAGCTGTGATCTCACACTCACAGACTGAACCACAGTGCATGTCCAGGCTTCACAAGGTAGAAGACAGGGACAAAGTCATGAATGGCTAGAACGTGTAGCAGGTCAGGCTACTTAACTGCTCAACTATAATTCAGAATCATTGATAGGATGGTTCCACAAAGTGCTACACAGTCGCTCTGCAAAATACAGATGGAACAAAGTCAAGCAGTACAACTCCAGAAATATGATTGAAGGTAACAACGACCACAAACACAATTTTTTTCTCTAGAAAAGCAAGCAATTCAATCTTGTGAAAGGGATGCCTAAATCCAAGTGTTCTATTGGCTTATTACGGGATAAAAAATATTAAAAATATTTCGGAAAGTAATGATCTAGTTGCTAAAACTTCCAAAAAGTTTGAGTTCTGCCTGGTAAAGGTAGTATCTGCATTGGATCGGAATAACAATTCATCGGTTAGCAGAAACGAGCCGCTCTGGGGATGCCAAGCTCATCCCTGGATCTCTGATGCTTCATGATCAGATCCTGTAGTAGGACGCTAGTATAACATTAGGTGGGGGTATTAAAATATCTTAATGGGAAAATGCCACCACTGGTAAACTATTATCACAGAAATGCAAAAGAGCACACCACTCAATCACTGATAAACATCTCTACCTAAAGCAGATTTATTGTTAAAAAAAAAAAAAAAAGTTTGTCTACCATTTACTTGTTCTATGCCATGTGCTTGCTTAAGAGGTTGATTCCACCTTTTGCTGAAGCTGTGTATTTTCTAATGTTTAGGGCGGCTGTCAAGTAATCAGAGTAAGCGGTGCCATTTTAATAAGGACGCCTTTTAATGAAATATAATAGGTCACAAATACCTAATTTCTGCTCTTTACTGTAATTGCCAGTCTTTACTATAACTGCCACTTTAACAATCTTTTCCAAATGCTGACACAAAAGATGAACAAATCAAGGGTATTAGCATGTGTGTGTGTTTACAGCTCATTGCTGTCAAAGGCTGTAGCTCCACTCCCAACTCCAGCAGCTACATGAGGATCTGTTCCTTTTGATGGAGGCATCCTGTTTCAGGTTATGAATGCATCTGAATTAATCTCTTTTTCATGGCTACATAAGCAAACACATAGTAAAGAAGACCCGGGAGAATTGTTGACAAAGTTATAGCACAATATGACACCTTCAGGAATATCACAGACACATTTACTGTCACTGTGGAGGACTGTACATTTTACTACTTTATTCTTCTTCAATAAATCCTCTGCTCCATCAGTTATCAGCTCCCAATTTCAAAAAACATTGTTTACATATAGTTCAAATAGTGTGTTTTTTTAAAATAAATTGTAAATTATCACGAGTATCAGTTTTATATGCACATGCACATAAGTTGCAAACATAAAACTCCAAGGAGTTGCTGCAAAATTAAAGGAGCAGATCAGAGAGAAAACACAAACATGGTTTTTTATTTTTAAGAAGCAAATTCATTGTAACTATTTTACCAGAGCTCAATTTTAAGTTTATGATTTAAAAGTCTCTAAAAAAAAGAATTCCCTGAAAACTTCTTTACATGATAATCTTTTTACTTTTTTTTTTTGAGCATATTATTTTTTGTAACCAGTATCGTTTTCAATTTGGTACTGTTATTGCTATTTTAATATCAGAAGTCCTCTGCACAAACAGGAGTAGTTTTATATGAAGTTTGCCCATTTTTAAAAGGGTAAGCTTCCCCAAATCAAACTAGCTAACTGTGAAAAGAAAACCATGACAACTGTTTGTACCTCTTGCTTTATTATTACATCCGGCCTGGTCACTCTTAGAAATTCAATCTATTATGGTTGCTAGGAGTCTGTTGCTGAGCAACATAGAAGGGTATGCTGTGCTTTCAGGCTAAGGAGTGCTAATAAACCTGTAGGCTTCCCTCTAGGAGTCTGACCAGTGTGCTTAAAGGGCTTAATACTTTTCAAGAGTGATTGGCCCACAAATCAAGACACATCCTATTAAAAACAAGTCACACTGAGAGATTTCTAACAAAGGAACAAAATGCTAAACATACACAAATATTCAAAATGTATCCTCAGAATCCCTAACTAATTTGGTAAAACAAACAAAGAACAGATTATGATCTACATTTCAATTATACCACCTACCATCCCCAAGTTTTTATTTCCATATAGTCCCCTAAAAAGTTATAATGGATATAAATGAATGGAGAAAGTTTCATGGGAGGGGAAAAAAAAAAAAAAAAAGCAGTACTAAGTACGTTCAACTTTGATTAAAATATATGTGTGTGTGTGTGTATCAGACTTATAAAAACTCTAGTAATAGAAAAATAAATTAAAACTAGCAATCCAGAAGTACTGAAGTCAGCAAAACTAAATAGCATTCTCCCCACATCCCTGGGACACACACACACACACACACACACATACACACACACACACAAACAACAACAGAAAAAACCATTGAGAAACTGAAAAAATTCCAAATTTCATTTTATTATAAAAACAGATAATTTTTTTTGTTTTTCTTTTCACCCCCTTTGGTCAGTAATGATTTTAATTCCAAATCTATTCTACCCTATCATATGCATATTCTAGAATTTTAAAGATTAACAAGAAGTTATTCACAGAAATTCACTACAATTAGATGGCATTACTTGAATGTAAATGAGAAGAAAAAAGATAGAGTCTATCAATAAAATACTGCTACCAAATTATGTGAAAAAGAGTTGAAAAGTGGGCAGAGGATAAGAGAGGGCTTCTCTCTACTTCAAGAGAAAATACTGTGTTGACTTTTATTTACTTATATTAGATATTAGATAGGTCTTTTCCATGAAATATTTGAAGACAAAAATGGATGAAGCTCGTTTACCATAAAATACCGAAGACCATAAAGATAAATAAGAATAACATATGATTGGGGCGCCTGGGTGGCTCAGTCGGTTAAGCTGCTGCCTTCGGCTCAGGTCATGATCCCAGGGTCCTGGGATCGAGCCCGCATCGGGCTCCCTGCTCAGCGGGGAGTCTGCTTCTCCCTCTCCATCTGCCCCTATGCACTCGCATGTGCTCTCTCTCATTTAAATAAATAAATAAAATCTTTAAAAATATTAATAGGGGCGCCTGAGTGGCTCAGTCGTTGAGCGTCTGCCTTTGGCTCAGGTCATGATCCCAGGCCCGCGTCAGGCTCCCTGCTCAGTGGAGAGTCTGCTTCTCCCTCTCCCTCTGCCTGCCTCTCTGCCTACTTGTGCTATCTCTGTCAAATAAATAAATAAAAATCTTTAAAAAAAAAAAAAAAAGAATAACATATGATTTTACAATAATTACCTTAACTATGAAAGTTTATCCAGAACTGTCGAAGGATATTTTGGCTATACTAACACTGCCTGCAACTTTTGCAAGTTAAAAATAAATTTTTTTAAAAAGCCAGGCAACATATTCTCTATGTCCGTCACGATATTTAGCCCCTCTATCTAACTAGTCTGAACTGGGAGCATTTTTCAAAATAATCTGTCAACTGCACTACGTACGAGATTCTTTTTTAAAGAGCCACCTGTCCTTCAATAGTTGTTTCTATTTCTTCTCGTTACGCACCATAGGAAGCAGAGCAAAGGAATTTAACTGTTTTTTTCTAAAGTACCAAGAAACAACAAACAGAGGAATGCAGAACAACTATCCAAAAAAGAAAGAAAAGAATTCCAATAATAAAGGAGAGCGGACGCAGACCAAGAGGTGGAAAGGCAGCATCTGACGGAGGAACAGACTGAAGCAGGAAGAGGAAGGGTTGGCTAACGAGGTTGAGCATTGAAACAGCCTCTGAGTAAAGCCAAGCAGAGCAGAACAGAGCAAATGGGAGGAAAGGGACAGAAAGGAGGACAGAGACAAGAATGTGTTAGAAAGAGATAACTGAAAGAAAATTTGCATAAAGAAACAGGGACTCATTTCACACATGTGGAAAAAAAGAAAAACCAAACATGAGAATTTTATATCCAAGAATGTGTTTTTCCTGGATCCATCCTTGTTCCGTAAAAAGGCGCGCATGCAACAATTCAGAAAACGTTCTTAAATGCAGTGATATCAGTAACATTTATGTAAAAACCAACTGATCAGTTAACTTGAAGACTCAGTTTTACAATGAAATCGTTTGAATACTTTCCAATTCTCATTTAGGATATGAAAAATTTAACTTAATTCTAAAGCTGCAGGACCTAACATATGAAAACCTTATTAAAAGTAATAAAAATGGATTTTCCCAAACAAGAACAAAACATGAAAACACACACACCACACGTACGAACACACACACAGCAGTTAATGAAGTTATTACAGCCACATCCTACTTAGGAGTTATATCAGTCACAGGGTCTGTGTTGGGCAAATGTGCACATTTTTAAAGCAGCGGTTTACTACTTGGTCAGCTACTAGTCAAAGGTACTTAAATCATCCTGGAAGAATCTGCTCTGAAAGAATCAAAGTTCTAAACTGGCTACCTTAATACTCAGGGCCCTGTCAGGCACTATTAACTAAAAGGCAGTGGGACAAAATAAAGGATAAAAATTTAAAAGATGAGAATGGATGTCCCATCGGGGAAGCATTATGGGAAAGAGCCTTCTGGTATTTATTGGTATTTTATGTCTTTAAAATCATAAAGCTAAATAATTAGAAAGCGTGGCATACTTAAAAGAAACCATAGGAGTATGTAACTATAGAGAACAATGTATGCATCCATAGAATTAAGCCTCTTTTTTGCACATACCAGTTTTCTACAATTTGTAACACCCCATCATATTTGATTCATTTCCCCATACCCACCACCTTCCTTAAAAAAAAAAAAAAGATCCTCCATAAATGTTGAATATTTATTGAATTCTGAATTTTAAATTTCATAAACTTTTTGTCAAGAATTGTAGGTTCTTTGATAAATCACATAATTAGGGTAGATAACCAATGAATTATAGGTTATTCTTTTCAGTCCCATATCTTACCAATTATAAAAAGAAATCATGACAGCCATAAATATAACATTATTGCTCCTTCCTGCTGACAAAATATTTCCCAAAATGCACTTTTTCATATTATTTCTGTAATTTCTTTAGCCAAGGTCAAAAGGAAGTTTTTTAATATTAAAATGTCTAAAAGAAATGTGACACAAACACCTGATTAGAAGAGTGATATCAGTTAAAAACGTATTTTAAAACTTCCTAAAAACCACTTTCAGTTTTTACCTACTACTACGCACTTTTATACATTTAGAAATTTGAAAAGAGATATTGGGCCAACTGAAAAAAAGGCACAGTCCCGGATCGGGTGATTTCTGAAATGCGTAACTGAGGATACTGAAAACAAGGTTATCTTGAGGTATATTCCATAAATCCGAAGGACAGTTTCAGTTGTATCACATTTTAAATGCCAAAAACTTCAAAAACACATGTTTCACAGTTTGGCGGGGGGGCGGGGGGGGGGAAGCAAATACACAGAAAATCGTTAGAAAACCTAAAATGAAACTAAATCATCTTACTAAAGAGATAAATGTTACTCTCTCACAGAGCCCTACCTAGCAAATTGTCTTCATGGGGTCTATGCTAAGCTTGGAAGATTTAGATTTAATTCCAACCCAAAATCTGAGACCAGAAATATAAAAGGTCACAATTCAGAATTTTAAATGATACTTGTCTGGAAAGTAACCTTTCTTCTTTTCATCCATCCCTCCGTCCACAGGGCAGGATGACAGGATGTGGCAAAGCAGGGCAGGGGGCTGACAATCGGTGCGCGACGCCTCAGTCTCCTTCTGCTCTGCGTCTCTCTCCACAGGTAAAAAGTGAGGGAAATACTAACAGGGTAGCTGGGGAGTAATGAGGTATAGCTAAGGCGAGATTAACCATGATTCGTTAACTATCAAAGCAGAGTGATGGACACATGCGAATTCATTTCATGATTTCATCAAACTGTTCTATGTTTGTCTATTGACATTTTTCCTTAATAAAAAAGTGGGGGGTATAGATAGTAGACTTGCTCTTCAAAATCTTTTATAGCTCACACATTTTTTCATAGACATGCTGGCCATACAGACAAGGGGTGATAATAAATTTAGCTTCTTTAATTTTTTATGTATTTGTGTTTTTAATGGTAGAAATACCAGGCACACAAGTTCAACTCTGGCCTACGGGTTGCTAAAATGTGGGCACATCTGGCTCACTTCAGACCCGAATGCCTGGGTGTATCTGCAAGTATAATCTTTTAACCAGACTTTAAGGATGGAAACTAGGATTCAAAATAAATATTATATCCATAATTATGTAAGTTCAAACAGAGAAAAGTAGTTTTTGTTTAAGGTTCCACAGCAATTTCTACTTCCTTAACTAAATATGTTTAAAAAAACACCCTTATATTACATTATTTTATATATTTTGTACCATTTTTGAAGTATTCCAATACAGTATAATCGCCTCAAATACTGTCAAACTGTACATTTCATAATGGATGACAGGCACATAATGCTGAATATGTGACACTGAACTGAAATGGAAAATATGATTTTGACATTAGTACACTGAAAATCTCATTCTAAAAATATCAGCATGACAATCTATTTGTCAAAATAACAGAATTCTAGACAACTTGCTTCCATTAGTAACTTTTATTTATCTAAATAACCTCTCATTTATGTCTTTTTTGCATATACAAAATTTTACAAATAAATTCAATTCATAAATCCATGATTAAAGATGACTAGATAATGATAGATGGCTATGCCATACAAACAGTGACATGCGGGTTTCACGTGCTCGGAGACACGGAAGAGCGTCTGAGCACAGAAGCATCATATGCAGCTTCCTTCTCTGGTCCCAGTGAGCCACCCGGGCAAACTGGGGGCATAACCAACAAAACCAGCCACCTAGCTAATTCTGATTTCTAGTTGCCTATTAATTGCGATTTTTTTACTTTTAATAGTTCACATACCAATTCTTTCCAGTTCTTTAGGAACATATTTTGGTGAAAGTTACAGGTGCTTCCGAAGACTCCAACTTGGAAGCAGGTTAACATCCCCTACCCCTCAAGTAAAAAACTAAACCAAACTAAATGTAGTTTTTGAAAGTCTATTAATCTGCTTGTTTCCTTCTAGAAAGCCACAGTTTTAGTCAACATATCTCAAAAGAATGCAGAAGTGAAAAGGCTATGTGTTCAGGGAAAGGCATATAAAAATGATAAAAGGCAAAAAAAAGAGAAACACAGAAGGAAAAGTCCTATACAAAGACAAATATAAGCAATTAGGACACCTTAGTACAGAAGGAAGGCAAGCATCAAGGCGTCAATATTATAAATGTATAAAAGCCATATTTGAAGAAATACACAAAATCTGCTTCTGTCAGATTTTGTTCTCTGTAAGGTCTTCCCAAGCTTCCTATTTGAAATTGCAACGCCTTCATCAACTACCCTACTACCCCTCTTCCTTTCCTTCTTCTTCTCCATAGCATTTACAACCACCTACTATGATACTCATTTATGTCCCCTCTCCCTCATCACCAGTAATGTGAATACAAGCCCCTCAAGGGCAGGGACCTGATCCGTTTTGTTCACTGCTATACCCTCCACCGTTGTTCACTGCTTGGCCCACAATGTATCTGCCAATATTTGCTCAATAAATAAATGGATGAATACAAAAAGTGAAAATGAGCTTGTACCCCTAAACTGATTCTAGAAATTGAAGGGAACCCCTTGAGTCTGAAGAGAGGGTAATATGACTTCACAACTGGTACTAAGTTCACCAAACTCATCAACTCGAGATAGAAGTGAATTAAAATACACAGATTAAAAAGGGACTGGATAGATCTATCAATGACAGTTCATATTTAAAAACAAAGATTTTCCAGGGGAAAGTCTCTGTAGTAGACACTAACGCAAAGAACCCTACCTTACAATAGTACAACCCTTAGTGGAATATCACAAATGCAACCACAGATCTAACTACTGTAATAATTCCATTCTGACACCACCAGCTGCCTTGGGGTGAGCTTAGAATTCAAATCCTGATTCTGCACTTTTGACATTCCAACAGAAACAGTGAAGTTAGGCAGCAAAAGGTGAAACTCAAGAGGTTTGGGGTATTCCAAGTAGCCCCCCAAAAAACAAAGTTCTCATAATGCCCCCACCATGTTTCTCCCATAATAAGCAGTATCAGGAATTCCTGTACCCTAAGCTGTAATCAATCAAGACAGTATGGTACTGGCACAAAAACAGACACATAGATCAATGGAACAGAATAGAGAGTCCAGAAATGGACCCTCAACTTTATGGTCAACTAATCTTCGACAAAGCAGGAAAGAATGTCCAATGGAACAAAGACAGTCTCTTCAACAAATGGTGTTGGGAAAATTGGGCAGCCACATGCAGAAGAATGAAACTGGACCATTTCCTTATACCACACACAAAAACAGACTCAAAATGGTTGAAAGACCTCAATGTGAGACAGGAGTCCATCAAAATCCTAAAGGAGAACACAGGCAGCAACTTCTTCGACGTCGGCCACAGCAACTTCTTCCTAGAAACATCGCCAAAGGCAAGGGAAGCAAGGGCAAAAATGAACTATTGGGACTTCATCAAGATAAAAAGCTTTTGCACAGCAAAAGAAACAGTCCACAAAACCAAAAGACAACCAACAGAATGGGAGAAGATATTTGCAAATGACATATCAGATAAAGGATTAGTATCCAAAATCTATAAAGAACTTATCAAGCTCAACACCCAAAGAACAAATGACCCAATCAAGATATGGGCAGAAGACATGAACAGACATTTTTCCAAAGAAGACATCCAAATGGCCAACAGACACATGAAAAAGTACTCAGCGTCGCCCGGCCTCAGGGAAATCCAAATCAAAACCTCAATGAGATATCACCCACACCAGTCAGAATGGCTAAAATTAACAAGTCAGGAAATGACAGATGTTGGCGGGGATGCGGAGAAAGGGGAACCCTCCTACACTGTTGGTGGAAATGCAAGCTGGTGCAGCCACTCTGGAAAACAGTATAGAGGTTCCTCAAAAAGTTGAAAATAGAGCTACCATATGATCCAGCAATTGCACTACTGGGTATTTACCCCAAAGATACAAAAGTAGGGATCTGAAGGGGTACGTGCACCCCAATGTTTATAGCGGCAATGTCCACAATAGCCAAACTGTGGAAAGAGCCAAGATGTCCATCGACAGATGAATGGATAAAGAAGAAGTGGTATATATATATATATATATATATATATATATACATACATACACACATACACACACACAATGGAATATTATGCAGCCATCAAAAGGAATGAGATCGTACCATTTGCTGGATAGAACTGAAGGGTATTATGCTGAGCGAAATAAGTCAATCAGAGAAAGACATGTATCATATGACCTCACTGATATGAGGAATTCTTAATCTCAGGAAACAAACTGAGGGTTGCTAGAGTGGTGGGGGGTGGGATGGTTGGTGTGCCTGGGTGATAAACATTGAGGAGGGTATGTGCTATGGTGAGTGCTGTGAAGTGTGTAAGACTGTTGAATCACAGACCTGTACCTCTGAAACAAATAATACATTATATGTTAAAAAAAAAAAAAAAGAAGAAGAAAAAGAAGAAGATAGCAGGAGGGGAAGAATGAAGGGGGGGAAATCGGAGGGGGAGATGAACCATGAGAGACGATGGACTCTGAGAAACAAACTGAGGGTTCTAGAGGGGAGAGGGGTGGGGGGATGGGTTAGCCTGGTGATGGGTATTAAGGAGGGCACGTTCTGCATGGAGCACTGGGTGTTATACACAAACAATGAATCATGGAACACTACATCAAAAACTAATGATGTAATGTATGGGGATTAACATAAGAATAAAAAAAATTAAAAAAAAAAAAAGTAGGGGAAAAAAAATAAATAAAAAGGAATTCCTGTACCCTGCCACAACCAGAAAAAAGGAAGAAGGTACTGGATCCTAAAAGGCACTCACCAACTTCTGAAACTAAGAAATTAGTTTTAACAGACACTAAGGAAATCCCAGGCAAGTCTAAAATTTCATAGACACACACACACACGTACAAGTATGAAATTCATATATACCTACAGAGTTAGTTAACAAAATATCATCCGAAAAGGTAAAAGAAAAAGAGACTTAAGGTCAGCCAAAATCTACTATAAGATGATGCTGTATTTGAAGAAATATCCAAAATTCATGAATTTATGCCATTAAATCCATTTCTAAAAAAATAGGAAACAAATCCATTTGGAGAAAAAAAAAAAGCATTCTTCTGGTCATTATAAAATCAGGGCTACACAAAATCATTAAATGGTTAACGCTGTTTTCTATAATTTGATCAGAAATGAAGATAATCTGAGGTTTAATAATTACTCACTGATTACTTCTACTAGGAAAGGACATTGGGCTTTGTGCTGAGTTAAACTATCATGTAGTCCTCTGCCTTCAGGAAGCTCAAAAACAATCTGGAAAGATCAAATATTTATAAACAACAATATAAATCACAATTCCCAATCAGTAGCAGGGTAAGACATTCATTAGAAGTGAACTCTTCAAGTTAGGAACCACTCTAATTTAGGAAAGATGAATTTAACTCGGGTGGGAAACATATTCTAAGCAGAATAAAGGAGGAGAGCTAAGTTATAGAGAAATGACCCGGCAGAATTGTACTGAGCCCTGATGTGTCAGACACAGTGTGGTTTGCCGATGTCCTCTGATGGAATCTTTAAAACAATCTTTTGAAGGTAGATCTTATTAGGCCTAAATTTCAGAGTTTGAGTAATCTGCCTAAGGTGAAACTACTAATCAGTAGCAGACCTGAAATTCAAACCCAGGGCTGTGCATTCTGAAGTTGATGCTCTTAAAATAAATAAAATCTTTAAAAAAAAAAAAGAGTTGAAGTTGATGCTCTTAACCAATTCCGCAACACCCACACACCAGCCCGGGCCAGGAAAGAGAAGCTAGAGAGCAAAGTGGTGAGTGTGAGTTTGAAAATGTACACGAGACTGTATGCTTCCTAACAGCACTCTCATGGTTTTAAGGCACTCGGTGAATATTTCTTAAATGATTCTGCAGAGTAGGCAACGTGGAAATCCTAAAATACACTGACCCGAAAAACATAAAACTCCGGGCTACTTGAAAACATCCCAAGTACCTTCGTTTTAAAGGATTCTATTAATCCATATTTAGAGACACTTTCAGTAAAATTTTATCCAGATTATAAATTCATAAAATATTAAGAATATATTCCATGTTCTAGATTCTTCCCCTTTATATCCAACAAATACAGCAGCCTAGTATTTAGGTACTACAGTTACTGAATTTCTATATTCAAATCTCAGTTTAAGACTTCCAAGAATCTAGCACTCTCTTTTCATCTGAATTACACTCTTAATATTTGTATTTTTCCTTCCAACCAATAGGTACGTTGGCAGATCAGGAATACAGTTCACTCTAAAGTAAATGATTTAGATCTCCACCCCCCCCAAAAAAAGCTTTTCTTCATTTAATAGAAAGCAAATTCAAATTAATGCATTGTATTCTGAGTCTCTCAATTCAGATGAAACCGCAGCATTAAATTAAAAAAAAAGAAACCATAAAGACTAAGAATGAGGAACTTCTAGGCAAAAATGCAAGAGCTAACTAATATTTCATCATACCTTTGTTTATCCTATGTCTTTTTGTTGAAGGTGAAGATAAATCCAAAGGGAACAGTTTTACAAGAAAGGTTTGTCCATGGGGACTTACCTTGTTAAGAGCAAATGACAAATGGTTTTCCCCTATAGGAAACCGACTCCTGTTTTATATAAATGTATCCTTTCAGATTTGGTACCACAAATGAGGCTGGTAAGAGCATCAGGTTGCTGCTAGAAAGTTCAGTTGTCATTTTCTTGGTCTCTCTTGGACGGATAGTTTCAAATAATCAACAGGGCTAGCGCTCAGATTGTGCATCTTTATCACAAAATAGGGTACCAAAACAAAGTTCAAGTGTGACCTCACAGATTTACTTACATAACGCACACACACGATAAAATAAGACAAAATCTTGGTAATTACTTATTCCTGCCAGTCCCCTACTATTAATCAGTAAACAACATATCCTTCCAAAAATTCAGATTAAGGAAATAAGAAGTCATAGCATAGCATGACTGCTGTTCTGCTTCTGGTTGCTGTGGAAGAAAGGGCAGTCCCTGCACATTCTCGTTCTGTTGGTTCCCCTACTGAGCACCACGACACCTGTAAAGCCCAGCGGGCAAGTCTCAGCTTGTACCACCGACAGCAGCTGCCAACATTTTACTTCTGTTCTGTCTGAGTGACCTACAGGAACAAATGTTTCCGTTTTTTAAAATTAGTAATTTGCCGGGTTTTTTACAATGCTCTTTAGGATGATTAGTACCACTGTTACCCTCATCAAGAAAGCAGAGGTGCAAGCCCAGTGTGAGAATTATTTACACGAGTACGTTGATTACGACATACATCACTAATACCCAGCAAGGAGAAATCCAAACATATGTAACATTCTGTTTTTTGAAAAGCCAGCAAATATGACATTTCCCCTTAATACACAGCCTATTTATGATTTGGAAAAATATTTTCAAATGTGATTTCTATGTCATTCTAAAACAAAGCAATTAAAGAATGAACTGCATGCCAAACCTTACGGCTGGAAATAATAAAAAATTAAGATATGTATTCAAACCTTACAGGATTATAAAACTTTAATTTGCTTTTTCTACCAAAAAAATAAATAAATAAATAAGCGTGGGGAGAGGGAGGGATTGGCCCATATAATCTCTAGTGTCTGTTCTAACTTAAAAATCCTGATTCTAAAATAAAACACCCTAATTATGCCTACTGGAATCCCACATATTTGTGCCATTTAGAAGCATGTGTGTAGTTCTAGTGACAAATTGTTTCCCCTCTTTAATCTCTGTTCTAGCACCCTGGATGCCCCCTTTGGTCAGCTGTGCAGAGCCAGACAAACTAAAGGGGCGATGGAAGAAGGTGGTACAACAGTCAAGCAGAAACAGGGAGAGATTGAGCCCGAGGGAGGAAGACACTTATCACAGGGGGTCTGAGGTTCCAGCTCCAGACCCAAAAGGTTAACTGCTCTGCACACAGGGTCAAGTTCTGAAATAACAATTCTTGGATAAAGCTTTTCTGTACACGGTGTTCTTCCAAATTAGAATATTAAGTTGTTTGCTCTTGGGAAGTTACTCCAGTATAGAGTAAGTGGACCAATATTACATTTTTCACACTGGAAAGGGCTTGTTTTTAAATTACGTTCTAGGACATAAATGGAGTAGTCACATTTTTAAAAAACTTCTAAACGCTAGAATAAAATTACCAGTGCTTTTACGGACACTATACTGAATGTAAAATAATAAAATGCCAAAGAACATTATACTTTGATGCTGAGGTATCTCAACAGCACAGAAAACGTTATTACAAAAATGTTTACGCTGACGTTGCATTAAATTCATAATAAAATCTTCTGTGTAAGTATGAGTGAAATTAACGTGTACTCCATCATTTGTTTTGCAAGGTTACATTTATGTTTTGTTCAAACACTGGCTGATTAAACTTTATACTGGCATTCTCTTGTATACATCACATCTTCTATCTACTTTTGGAAAGCTTAGATATATGAGAATCTAATAATTTAAATGTTATTAGAACCTATAACTCAGATGTTTCTTAATGGCAGAAAGAATGAACTATAACCCTTTGAGAAAAGAAATGGTAGTTTAGTTATGGGATAAGATCATCTAATTAGCACATGACTTTGGATATTTTATGCCACTTTACCATTCTTTCTGGCTAGTAGTCACCTGTAGCAGAAATATTTTAAAAGACTGAAAATATTTTATTAAGTCATATATATTTCTATGGAACTGTTTGTCTTTTTTTTTAAGAGGGAAGAAAACATGGGGGGTTGTGCAGGGGAGGAGGGAAAGAACCTTAAGCAGACTCCACACCCAGCGCAGAGCCCAACTAGGGGCTCAGGCTCAATCTCACGACCCTGACACCATGACCTGAGCTGAAATCAAGAGTTGGATGCTTAACCAACTGAGCCACCCAGGTGCCCCTCTATGGCACCTTTCGGATCAGAGAGAAGTTTAGCAATTAAAGTTACATAACCAAAAAATGCAGGCCTTATTTAATGTAATGATTTTACTTCTTCATGCCTTATTCATTTAATTAAATTTAAACAACAAGAAAACATCAGCTTTTGAATAAAGAGATTTAGGTCTACATTTTGTGTTGTTTATTAAAATGCCATTAATCATTGTTTGTTATACATATTAGTCTGCTCATTACAGAATAATTTCCAACATGAATAATGGATTTTTTTTTCTTTGCTATAGACTCTAGCATTAGAAAATAAGCTTCTTTCATACCTGACCTCAGTCAGATAAAAAAAACTAAGGAACCCTCCTCATTCCCTGAGGCAGTGAATCGGAAGATATTAAACTGCTTTGAATGGTGGCCTAAGTTATCAATATATCAGCTCTCACCAATGGATGTCTCTTCCTTTATGTTCCATTATGTCCCATAACAGAGCTGCTAACTCTGAACCGAGCATCTTAGTAGTTGGTTCTCTTCCCTGATCAACTTACAAAATGGCTGTAACAGCTCATCCAAATTTACCTACACACAGGTTACAAGAATGATATACAAAAGATTAACACCATTTCACCCCCGGGAGGTGCATCTCACACAGCGGTCTTCCTCTGTCCTGCAAACATGAGCTGTTGTCCTTGCCCTTCCTCCCTTTTATAATGAGAGGTCAGATTTCAAGTAGGAGAGCCTGGAATTATGAAGCAAAACACTTGACAAATAACTGAGAACAAACTTCCTGATTTAGAAATGTTATTCTGAGAAGAAACAACATGAGGATTGATGAAGATCAATCACTCTCAACTATTCTGTCTTAAACAGAATGTAAGCATTGTTTCAAGCCTCCACTGAGTCTTTCTTAACGTTAAATTTAATTTTTTTTCAGAGAAACACAGAATAAGGAGGGATTCGAGTTTATTTCAATAAACAAATATTTCAAATTATATAGCTATAAGAACAAGAGAAGGTATTGTTAAATACGTGTGTTGGGCACGGGGGGGGGGGTTCATTATCCTGTTCTCTCTACTTCAATGTGAGTTTTAAAAAATTCCAAAATAAGGAAGTTTTAAGAATATATACATTTATGGTATACAGTTTTCTTTTTTTTAAGATTTTATTTATTTATTTGAGATAGAGCAAGTGAGAGAGAGAGTGTGCACAAGCAGGGGGAGGGGCAGAGGGAGAAGAAGCAGGCTCTCCACTGAACAGGGAGCCCAAAGCAGAGCTCGATCCCAGGACCCTGGGATCATGATTTGAGCTGAAGGCAGATGCTTAACCGACTAAGCCACCCAGGCACCCCTGGTATACAGTTTTCCACTATATACTGTCCTCCCAACTGTAAACTGCTTTAGATACCAGATAAGCTAATAAGATCCCTGTTGAATATATCAATTTTGTATATTTCATATACTACTATTATATAACTTTGTAATAACAAAATAATTACAAGGCAACTCCGATGCAACATCTCAACTTAATGCTTTTTTATATACAACCTTAAGTAAAAGTTAGACCCCAAGCAATAACAAAGGTCCCACAGCCTTACTATAAATATTTTCAACAAAATATTATAAATATTTTCAACAAAGTACAAGCATTCCCTATTAGTCAAAATCACAATAAGGCAAAAACAACAACTGTTCATCCAACAAATTATCTCGCCAATCAAACTCTGATTTATCCACTTTATTTTTATCACTACTTCAGAATTCTCCACTAATTTCATCTAACTACATTTTCAGTATCTCCTTCTACCCTTTTTGTCCTTTTTGGTTCCCAAATATCATCTCTGTCATTTTTGTAGCCCTCTACAATTTGAAACCTTAAGAAATATGTTCACACAGCTGGGAATATGTAATTTTGGTCTAATACCTTATTTCTCCCTTTTCTTTATTTTTTTAATTTGAAAAAAATTTTATTGTGGAAATTTTCAGCTCACACAAAAGTGGAGAGAATAATACAATATTCCCATGATGCAGCCCCAACAATGAAACCCTGAGTCTTGAGGATTCCTAAATTAACCAAAATAATACAGGCACTAAATACAACTTGATATAAATCCTTTAATTCCTCATCCAAAAGTAAAGCTAAAGGGCAACACCATAGAACTACAAGCTTACAGACAAATGTACCCAATTACCTGAGGCCTCTGTTAGCATGCTTTTGAATCAAATTTTAGATTTACCTGATTCACCCTCATTCTTACCCCATTCCCTCAGATCAAGGTGTTGTTCTGGGCATGGGGTGTCATCTCTTGGCATTCTTTCTAAGGCTTATAAACCAAAAGCTAAACTGGAACTTCCAAAGCCCAGACAGCAATGAAAATTAACAAGAACACAACAGAAGAAACTTATATTATCCAAGAAAGAAGCTTTTATTTCAAAATTTATCAAGGGCACCAGAACTGGAGGTGAATGAAGTTTCAGGACGCCTACAATGACCTCCTCACCAATACTCTGATCTGCATCTCCAGTGCACGGTCACTTGCATTTCTATCAAAACTAATAAATGCTCAAGCAAGTCTAGCTCAATCAAAATATTAAAATGCATCACCTTCCAATTTCAGAAAGAAAATCCCACTTCACTTCCAAGCCATATGGCTCTCAAACCTTTACTGAAATATAAATCCACATCCACATGAGCACTACTCCTTCAACATTATTTAAAAGGTTTTAAATTTCAAAACTCGGCAGACTTCTAAAAATAAAGGAACAGATCAAATGTTGATCCAGCAGTATAATATCTTAATCTACTCTAATTGGAATGAATTACGATTTTTGTCTTTAACTACAATGAATTCAACTTCAGCATTTATGGCCTTTGGTTAACTAAAGGTAGCCTCTAAAAATCATCATAAAATGTAAAGCACTATTAAAAGTTGTTCCCCAAATCGCAAAGGTCATTCAAAGAACTTAAGTCAAACATTTCGCTCAATTTTCTGTGCCTCAAGAAAACAGCACTAGAGTGGTTCCTAATACTGTTACAAGATATGTATAATGCAAAAACTAGTGAGCAAATGTCTGACCAAAGTTCTGAAACACCAAGCAAAACATACATTAAAATGACTTCCTAAAGACCTACACAAACACACATATACACAAAACACAATATATAAACTGAATTCTATTTTTCTTAATATATGTACACCCTAAAAATGTAAAATGACTTTTTAAACAAAATGTTTTAAAATGTCATTTAGAAGCATGCAATATGACCTTGTTATAAAGCAAAGAATTCTAACTTTATCTGGTGACTGTGTATTAGTTTTTTCCTGGTGGGTTTTCATTATGCCACATCAAAACACATTCTGTACATTTAAAATGGTAAAGGTGATTTTAAGACCACTAGAATAGTATCTTTTCATGTGTTTTTTTATTAATGACCTTTACACTGACACTTCATTAAAACTCATCTCCGAGACTGTCATCAGACATAATCAGATGCCAATCAGCGAAAGCCTGATGTGAGAGATTATATTCTTTGGTTCTTTAAAATGTCAGCCTAAATAGGAGCAGGGGGAAAAACCTAGGTTCTATTGCAAAAAAAATACATTCACAAAACAATCTACCCAAGCAAATGTAGAGAGGTGGATCTGAAACGCCATTTCCATTATCTGGCACATAAACTAGATTTTCGCCAATACTCCTTTCTTTTATCCCTACCTTTCTAAAAAACTGTGCATGACCAAATTACAATATAGGCTCCTTAGAAGAATATTATTGCACATCTACTAATGCACTAAGAAATAGATATATCCAGATAGAGGCAGTCTCTAAGGAGAAGAGGATCACTGATAAATAGGAAGTAGTAAGACCCTATTCTCACAAAAGTACGTGTACTCTGTACAACACTACAGCTGAAAAGCAAAGAGAAGTGGAAGAAACACTGGATGACCTGAGTCACTTCTGTCTCCCCCTCCCCATGTCCAGAGTTCCCACATCAAACCCCACTCCCACCAAAACTTTCCAGTACAGAAAAAAAGGACTGGGTAAGCATGCAGTGCACTGGTATTTAACAATGAAAACAGGATATGATTTCTAAATGTATCTCTTCTTCCTGCCTCTCTCCAGTAACCTCCCTCACCTACCGACCCACAACTAAAGCATGAAAGAAAGAAACAAGTGATAAGCAAGGACTTTCTATAATGGTTTTGCACATTAAAGTAAATTATGTTGACTGACACTAAAGAAGGCCAGATCCATTTTTAAGAGAGATAGCTATTACATTTGAAATTACAAAAAGCTATAAAGTGTCGGAATCTGGACACAGTTCAGACACTTGAATATGTTTATATTAGTCAATAAAAAAAAATCGTTCAAAATAGTTTTAAAAGTTGTAAAAGATAATTACAATCTATTACTCTTCCATAGACTTATTAGATTGGTAAAAGAGGTGAGATACAGCAGAACATAAGACTTATCTTGAACTAATGCAAAATATGCTTCTTTCCGCAGTCTGCAATGCTCTAAAATCTTGAAGTCTAGTTGCCAAATTGACATTAAAGTAAAATTTTATGAAGAGGCATACTTCTTGACCAAAAGACACAATATTTTTTCTGCCACCAAACCTGAATAAGAAGAACGATTATTTAAGTATAAACAATATTCAGGGGAAGAAAGCAGTAAGTATCACCGATGGAAAAATAGAAAAGAATACGAGCATAGATGAGGGGAATGCTTCCCAGAGCAGGGCCCCAAAGTAATCCAAAGGCACTTGCCCAGACTCCTTGACAGGACTTTAGCTCTTTTCAAAAGCAGCTGAATAGCATGAAGAGAAGAAAAAGTCAAGGCTATAATAACTGGGGGAGAAATGGTAAAAATGAGACAAAGAGAAACCTAAATTTGTATTGCTTCTGATGAGAGAGCTCACGCTATGCCCTCTCCTCCCTCCTTCCCTCTCTCCCTCCATCAAACTGCCTATCCACAGACTTGGGAAATTATGTCCCGTTTTAAATATCTCATTGGTGAGCAACAGGCAGGAGCCCCAACTGTCAGCCACTTGTCTGGCACACAGACATAGAGGAGCTGGCTCGGCAGGAGCTCAAGCTGTGAGGCTCAGCTAATTCCTATGTGGGTGAGCAAACCAGGGCACTTGGCCACAGCTCCCTGTGGGGGCCACTGAAATGGTGGGACCTTCTGAGACTGTGCCGTAGGTATGGCCATTATGAACCCAGGCTCTGGGTTTTCCTTATCTGTTGTTCTTAGCAGAAGAAAGAACAGGCGAGCAAAATGCCAGCCTCTCGGCCCATCGGACAAGGAAACACCAATTCCTGGCTCCCTGTTATTGTGTTTCCCTTTTCCCAGTGCCAATCTTGCCATGGAATCCTAGACTAGAGGGCTTGAGAGATCACACAGCCCTACTGTTTCATTTTACAGACAGAGAAACTGAGACCTGGAGGGTTGAAGTGAGCAGCCCAAGGTTTTACAGTTAGTGTTACACTGAGTCCCTCAACAGACCTGGGTTCTCTCTTCTGTCCCGTCCTTTGGCCGGCACTTTTGAAGACCTTTGTTTCTCAGTGTCATCCCCCTCTCTCCGTCCACACCCCTTCTCCATGGATCTGTCTCCTCTCACCAGCTAATGCACTTTCATTTTCAGACGAGCCACCTCACTCTTCGTTTTCCTGGGCTCAGCTCCTACCAGCCCTTCCCCATTTTTGCCTCAACAGGATCAAGAACGTCTGGTCGTCCTGACTGAGCAAAGCAAAGGCAAGCAGTACTGACTGGGTATTACAGCCTCTAATAAAAGTAGTGAGAAAGAAGTATCTAGGGATTAACAGTCAGCAATGGGCAGACATATGTGATGTGCAAACATAGTGTTTGGGGGCTAGACGAGAGATTTAAACTAAAGTGCTTAGCCAGAGGCCAGTACCTAGCCAGGGCTAGGACGGGAGCCTCCTGGAGCAAAATCATGCTCAGGTTACATCATTAGTGGAACAAGGATACGTATTTGTTCAAGAGGGCAGTCAGACAGATAGAACCTGTAAGAAAATAACGACGGTATAACCTGGCCATCTAAGTCACATTCCCTGGCTTTTTCCCAAAAGTTCCTTTTAAAAATGGGTGTGAAATTCACTGGAAAAAAAAGCAGAGGAGATGGCTGAGCTGAGAGCCTGCTACTTCATATATTGGGACTGTCTATAAAAACAATGTAAAAGGAGTCATATAATTAAACACTTAGCAGGACTGGGGAGAACGAGAACAGGTTAAGATGAGCGAGGCAGGCAGGAAAGCCATGTGTTATACAAGGCTTCAGCAAGAAAGATGACACGCGGTTTCGAGTTGTCAACTTTCAACTGGGTCGTATAAATCACATTTCCAGTTTGAGAAAGATCAGGACTAGCTAAACTAGATCACTCTAAAATGGAAAAAAAAAAAAAAAATCATTCTCAGTCAAAATGCTTAGAAAAAAAGATATATAGCAAATTACTAGATAGCAACGTTAGACAGTTGAGCAGCCAACTGTTTCTTTAAACATCCTTGAGAGCCAAGGAAAGAGCACCAGAGATGACATTTTTCCTCTCTAATTTCACATTATGTTTTACTGCATAACATTCCAAGGTTACTTTATACCTCAAGATTGGGGTTGGCAAATTATTCCAAATTTCCTTATGGCTACAGGTATACAAGTGGTGACCTCACACATTTTTCCACCCTTAGTAAGATGATTCTCAGCAGTGCATTATAAAATTGTAGAATAAGTCCTCAATGAACTCATCTTTATACAGCTATTTATTGTCGTTATATATTAATGACTACATTTTATATAAAGTCCATTAAAAAGGGCACAAAATGTTTTCAAATGAATTCATGTGTAACAGATGTGAAAAGGAAAATATAAATTGGATGACGAAATGGACAATGGGAATTGTTAGAGTTTATGAAATGTTGCATTATGAGTTCTCAGGCTGAGATCCCTGGACCAGGAGATTTATCCAAATGTAGTAAAAGAATGCCATTATAATCAGGCTGCAGAGTAAAACTAAAACATAACTTTGGGCTAACATGCTATTAATCCAGTGTAATAACAAGACTGGTTATCAAGTAGTAATCCAAATTGATTCATGTCTTGGGGAGGAGATAATAGTTACTTAATGAGTATACACTACTGGGCAAAATCTTTCAAAACTTAGGGCCCGCTGAGGTGATGATCAGGAACATTTTAAAAGAACTCTTAGATGGCATAAAGATTTAAAGAAGTATCTTCTCAGTAGTCTCTCATAATAAGAATCAACATGTATCGAGCATGTACTCTGTTATCAAATACTGAGCAAAGCACATTACATAAATTATTGTCAACCTTCACAAAACCCTGTAAGGCAGGTAACGTAGATCCTATTTTTCAGATGAGAAAACTGAGGCTAAGTTAAGCTCAATAACTTGTCCAAAGTCCCACAGCTAATAAGATCATCTGAAACCTGACCCTAAGGCTGTGTTCTTAGCCAATATCCTTATCCCATAACTCCATTTAAAGGACAAAACATATACCTATTTGGTACTCTAAATATATTTCCATTTTTAACTGATTTGTTTTCATTAAGTACATCCTGTACCTTGATATGAAATATAAAACTTCAAATACAAAGGTTTTAAAACAATCTCATACACTTTAAAAAATCTTAATGGCAGAAACTAACTGGTAAACTGCAAGACCACAATGTAAAAGAAAAACGCCTAACGTAACAAAACTAGTGTTTAAAAAGTTATTCTCTACTGATGTTTCTAACTCTTTGTGACATTCCAACACATGAAGTACTATGTCCTATAAAGGGACTTTTAAAAAATATCACATTTTGCTGATTCTAGTTAAATGTGGGATAATAGTATAGATCAATCCAAAATTCTGTTATCCGGAGAAGAAAAACTTATATAACTGTATCTTTCTAATTTTCCTTGAAAAAGACACTGACTACCACTGTTTCAGTATTTGTCTTTTAGAGTATATACTGCTGAAGGAGGAAAGTCAATGATGCAAGAAGAGCCCAAGAGACTGAATTCAATGGTTCTCCTAAAAAAAAAAAATCACACTAAACAAATATTCAGATACAGAAAACAGTATCCAACCATCTGTAGTTTGGAAGTATATGGCACAGAGCAAGGCAAAGAATCTAAAACTTTTCAGATAATAAAGCCAAATTAAATAGTCAAACGAGACTACTTCGACGGCATCAGGTGGGGACTGAATTCTCCAGACAAATTTTTAATATTATTATTGTTGTTGATTTAATTAGCCTGACAACTATTATTACCACTTATATTTTTGAGGTAGTTTTTAAAAATCATACTGTAAAAGCCTGTCATCAATTATACCATATAAAAAAGTTTTAAGAATTTACAATATATCCATATATTCCAACAATACCCAATCTATGGAGTACAGAACCATACTGACAAAATAGTATGATTCTCAGGTTAACCTAAATTTTTGAAACAGAGATTGACATACTTGCATAGGAAGATGATCAATGTATATACCTAAAGGACTAATGCTGATATTCAAACTATGCCAAAGTATCAATCTTGATATTATTTTATGTTGTGCCAATATATATTATACCAGTACAGAGACAGGCTTTGGTACAAAACTGCCAATTAAGACAGTGTATTAAATGTAAACTCAATAGAAATAAGGCTATTATATGCTTGAATGCATATATAATTAACATTTTTTCTTTAAATAAAAGTTCTAATCAGTTCACATTTCTAGTGATGATAATCTCATGTTGCAAACAGCACAGCACCCTCTGCTGCATCTGTTCTAAGATGTATAAAATTCCCACAAAAAAGGACAGAATCAAAGTAAAAATGAACCTTAGAAATCAATCGGTTGATACTCTTTTATTTACTCCAGTACATATATTTAAACATTAATGCTTAAAAACAATTTTCACTTAAAAAGACCACTAGAAATGTTAGTAACAATTGAAGTGGCTCAGGAAAATGCTTTGGTTTGAAAATATTTAAAATAATAAACAAAAACAATATCGGTTTCCAATACTTATTCAAATTAAAATAATGCTGTCAAAAAAAATTCTTTAAGGATAGCATGGCAAAAATTAGGTTGTCATGTTAACCAAATTTCACTTTATTTAAATCTTCCTTGGCTTTTTGCTTCAGATAATTTTGATTTGATTGTGTAAAGTGCTTATATAACTTATACAGCTTGAAAATAGAATGATAATCAGAAATAAAAGTATGTTAGTCACATTATGGATCTTAATTTGAATAGTTCAAAACTTCTACTTAAAGAAAGAAACTTCCTAGGAAAATAATTACCTCCAAAAGTATATTTTACTAAGGACAAAAGCAAAGAACTGCTTCAGACAGCCCTTTTGTGAACCACTGGAAGTCCCAACACAAAGCACTAGAAATGAAAGTGACACCTGATTAAAGCAACCATCTGTCCCTAACAAGCTAGATTTAGTCAAATCCACTTAATCTTGGATTTCCAAAATATGGGAACACTATGCACCTGTGAACAGAGAGGAATGTAAAATCTGTTTTGCCATGGCCACTGGGAATCTACGCCCAACAGTTAAAGGCAAATGATTTCATTAGGGAAACTAAGTTGTTTTGTTTTTTTTCTTTTAAGTAACTGGAAGTAGAGCATTTTTGTCTAATGTTCAGAATCAAAACAAACAAACAACTAGCAGACTCATTTTAATTTAAAGGTTTACTTCCTTGAAGACTCTTCACAGTTTAAAAGCTTACTTCTTTGGTATTCTCATTTCTTGTAACACAGTTGCACTATATATGCCAAGAACAAAGTACCACTCCCATTAGCCTGTGCAGGAAAGATGTGTGTTTTTTTTTTAACTCTTCTCATACACATGATGCTACATTCACCCTTTTAAACACACACACACACACACTCTCTCTCTCTCTTACACTTTAAAAATTTGAACAGCAAAATCATACTCCATCGACTAATTTCTTCATTTGGAAGTTTAGAGAAAAGCACTCACAACATCAGCTTTCTCAAGAATAAACAATGTTACCAAAAAGTAACATATCATCATTTACATAACACACTGACTCTATCTTGACGAATGATTTATTCATTTTTTAACCGCTGATTTTTTAATGGTAAAAAGCTAACCACATTGAATTTGTTTAGGGTACACAATATTTGTTTAGAGTTAAAGGGTGTTAAATTTATAAACCATAAACCTTTTGAGTACCTGAATACAGGATTATCTGAATACTAGAGAAATACTGTTATTTTTAAAATTAGGCATAACTACCACATATAATGAAAACATTGTGGAATGATGCACTTTAGGAAATGCATTTTAGTGTACCATCTTATGCATACAAATGTACTACATAAATATGCCTACACCATTTAATGAAATTCATAGGCAAAACAATCTCAAAAGCTTGAGATAGGCATTATGACATACAATGAATCACAGATATTTAGCTATTCAAAACAAGTTTTAAGTAACTCCTACTTAATACTTTTTGTTTTAAAGCATGGTCACTTTCACAGATTTTAATTAGTCTAAAAACTGAGAACACAGGAGAATGCCAATACATAATATAGTTCTTCCTAGGAAAAATATCACAGAAAGAAGAAACTAAATGCCAAGTATTCACCCTCGTGTTAAATTTTAAAATTTATCATTACGTCAGTATTTCTAGTGACTATTTACTCAATCCATATGAATAACACTGACATACTTGAGCCCAAAGCACCTCTTTTATACAGCAACTTTTATACCACCTATGTGCTTTTAAAAATGGGTAAGAGAATTCAATTTAAGTTCTGCTCTCAGATCAACTTGTGACTGAAAAATCTAAATTATCTAAATTATGGATAACTGTAATGAGTGAAATGCCTCAAAAAAGTTCTTGGACACTGCAAATAAAAATATTAAACCATAACATTAAAGCATATAATCTACTCAGCTGAAAACCTATTATGTAAATGGCATAAGGTCTGAAACTGTCTCAAGACGGCAAAACTCCTATTAACTTCAGAGACAGTTTATAGGACCCAGGAGCTTCACCATCCAAAAGTGTTCAGGCATTTGACACTCATCTGAACAGAAAAAAAAAAATACAAGTTAGTATTAGAGATTTGCATGGAACCCAGGTTGGGGAATAAATATAAAGAAATTTGAGTGCTCTGAGAAAGACTTCTTTCATCCTCAGTTAAAACAGCAATCACAAGGCAATGAATTGAAAGAGGAAAAGTTTTTTGAAAACCCCAACTCTTATTTTACAAAATACCAGCCTTAATGGTGTTACAGTTACCCAACCTGCTCATTGACAATCTCAAGAATAATTAATACTGTCACATTATTCACAGGCTTCTCTGTTAGGTAAATCAATATGTGTTTGCTGTGAGAAAGAAGACTGTTTAAATACGTATTTTAAAATCCCAAATTGGAAACTTCAATATGTACAAATAAAATTGCACACTATATCTGTTTTAGCACACGTTCATTATCAAACTCTTTACCAATAAGCTACCAATTAAATGTGAGGCTGAAAAATGAACAAATTTACAGGATCTGTAAAATTGGGTTACCTCTAGCCAAGAGCCCTACTACTTGAGGACTGATAAGTATTCAAATCTACAGAGAAAAATAGATTTTTAAAAGACAGACTTAAAAAGAAAAAAGTCCTCTCTCGTCAGCACGTTTAAGTCACTGTCCAAAGAAAACCAGAAAGTAAACAAAAAAGAATATGTTAAGTACACACATGCCTAGATCTGAACAACCACGAAGAAAGTGGAATATACACACGTTTCAAGTTGAGAAGCTTCATACATTCTTTATGAACAACTTGACTTCAATTTCAACTCTCAAAGGAAAAGGAACAGAGAAGATGAAGAAAAAAGAAAAAACTCTCTAAAGTACTACAACTGTCACAAATAGCATTGTAAACTGAGTTCTCACAAAGCTTCCCTATGCCCTTTCCCTATTTATCACACACAAAGTCTCCTCCTAACCACAAGGAAAACTGTTAACACTCCGCTGCGGGGAAGGAGGTTCATCAAAGTGAAATGGAACCTCACTACTACCCCTCCCATCTCCCCATGAAGGATAAAGCACTGTCAATAACTACTGACCCAAGTAGCACAGATGCCCTGCATCTGGTTTAAATCACAAGCACACACGCGCGCGCACAAACACACACACACACACACACCCCAAAAAAGAAAGAGAGAGGAGAGAGACTTGTTGTAAAAATCTCTTTCCCTTTGCAGCAAAGAGTTCAGCGAAGAGGCCCCTGGTTTCGATGTGTGTGCAAGGGGTGTGGGGGGAAAAGAAGGGGGGGGGAGGGAAGAGTGCCGGATGGATATTAAGACTGTTTGCAGCACAAAGAAAACACAGTTTTAAAAGAAAAAAGAACCCGTGCAGCTGATGATGGCAAAAGCAGAGCGGCCCATTTAGCACAAGGCAAAGAGGGGCAAAAACGAAGGCAAGAGGCGGTGGGAAAAGTTCACCGTTGCACGAGGATGAAAATAACGAAACCCGCAGCAAGGCCCCACAAGTGCACAACAACAAGACACCACCTCTCGGGCCCCCCGGCACGCTGCCGTCTACTCCGGCGTGGGGGAAGCAGCAAACCAGCAGCTTGGGAAAGGAAGAAAATTAAAGGAAGCCAGCCAGCCAGCCTTGTCTCTTCACCTGACCCTCCTCCTCAGCCAGACCTGGCGGGGAGCTCCACCATCCGCGTCGGGGAGCCGTGGCTCCCTCTCCCGCTCGGCTCGCGGCCCCCAGCGCTCCCGCTCCATCCCTGAAGCGCGGCCGCCGAGGGCCGGCGCGGCGCGGCGCCCACACCCCCGAGCCCGCCGCGGCGCGCTCGGTGCATCGTAAACAAGCCGGGCGCGGAGCCCCTCGGCCGCGACGCCGCCGCGGCAGCCCCCGGCGTCAGGAGGGAGACCCCCGCACAGCCACACTCGGCTCGCGCGCACGGACACACACACGCACGGACACACGCGTTCACACGCGGCCACACGCTCCCACACACATGTAGAGACCGAAGAATATTCACCTTGGCTGTGGATTATTGTGGTGTTGTTGGTGGGTGATGGAGATGGTGGTGGTGGGGAGGAGGAGGAGGAAGAGGAGGAGGAGGAGGAGAGGAGTAGTTGTTGTTGATGGGTAACAGTCGCCAGGACTACGGTGACTATGGCGCTTGATTCACAAGGCAACGGTTGCTATAACTCACAAAAGAGAGAGAGAGGGAGAGAGAGAGGGAGCGAGAGGGAGAGGGAGACACTCGCACGGGGAGGGGTGGGGAGGGAAGAGGGGAGGAGGCGGGCCCGGCGAGCCGCCGGAAGGGGCGGGCTCGGCGCCGTGACGGACAGCCCCGAGCCCGGGCCGGGGCGGAGGGGGGCGGGGTTCCGAGGAAGGCTCCGAGGAGCCGCGCTGGGGTTTGGCGGGGGCTGAGGTCACCCAAGAGTCCTCTCGGAGGTACGCTCGCTCCCCGCGCTAACGAGGCAGCAGGGGGGGGCAGGGGCGTGGTGCGAGGGGTACTGTCTGCGAGGCGACCGCCGCCAGTCCCGGCAGCCAGCTTTGTGCAGAGAAGCCCCAGAGCCGCGAGAGGGTAACGAGTAACCCGGGAGACGGGGTGTTGAGGGCGATTCCAGACACTCTGTGGGGAGACCGGCTACGGCGGGGAAAGAACCCCTTTCAAGAGCGGCCTCCTCCCCCGCTCCTGGCCTGAAACATCATTTCCGGGGCGGGGCGGGCGGAGGGTCCCGGATGTGCCGCTGCTCGCTCGCCTTTTTTTTTTTTTTTTTTTTTTTTCCCTCTTTCCTTTTTTTTTTTTTTTCTTCTTCGTTTCGGAGGCGCCGGCGGTGTTCGCACTTGCGTCAGCCTCCTGGCTTCTAGCGTGCCTGGGCGCTTCAGAGCTCCGGGGCTCGCGCCGGACTGGCGGGCCCGAGCCGCCTGCGCCCCCCTGCTCGCGGCGCCCCGGCCGCTGCCGCCTCCTGCGGCCGGGACTCGGAGGAGCGCGGGCGGCGGGGTGGGAGCGAGCTGCCTCCGCCGCCATCTTAGAGCAAGCGAGCCCGGGGGCGTGTGGGGGCCGCGCGCCGCGTCCCGCGGGGCCGAGCTCGTCCGGCCGCGGCTGCGGAGCGAGAGGCGAGGCGCTTCCTCCGCGCGTGCGGGGCGGGCGGCTGTCCTCGCCGGGGGCGAGAGAATGCAAGGCTGTCCCCCTCGGCGGAAGGCGCTGAGGGGTGGGGTAACTCGCAGCTGCCTGAGATAGCGCCCCGTTCGTTTCTGCCCCCGCCCCGAAGTAAGCTGCTCTCGCTCCCCCTCTTGAAAGTTGACCGAACCGGGGGACCCGAGCGCAGCCCGCTGTCCTATCCCCTGCCTCGCCCTCTTGACAGCCTGCGGTGTCTGAGCGTCTTGTGCTTCCGGCTGTGTAGACGAATGGCTTCCTCCGTGACGGATGCTGTTCGCACACAGCCGGCTCTCCGGAGCCCGGCGTACTGGTCCAGGTCTCTGCACGCGGGAGTCCCGTAGGCACATCGCCTGGGCCCTGCCAGTGCCCCGAACCTGCCACCCGGGCAGCTAAGCTGCTTATCCAAGACAATAACCTTAGAGGTAGAGCCTGAGGAAGTCAGTTCTCGGGAGGCTTAGTTTTTGCACCTGCAAAATGAGGGATTGGGGCCGACATAGATTCCCAGTGCTGAAATAATAATAGCGACCATTGGCGAGCGCTTACGCTGCCCCGGACCTTGTGCTCAGTGTTTTACATACATTATCTCATTTCATCCTCACAGCGCCCACTGTGAGGTACGAACTATTCTCATTTTGGGGAAAACAGGCACAGGGTCTTTAAATAGTCAGTGGTTTTGTTTCACTGCTCCGTGACGTGGAGTATTAGATAAGGGCATTTTAGGAAGCAAGTACTGAAACAATAGATGGAGCAAAGTGGTGATGCCGTAGGTAGTCTCCCAACGACATTGCAACTAGGCTGTTGTGGTGGAAGAGTGAACGCAGCGAGCCCGGTGCTAAAGCTCGAAGGTGTCAGGACTCCCTGGTACTAGACCCTTTTGGTCCGAGGCAGATGGCAATGCGGTGACCAACAGTTGTCAAACTCTCCAGCTTGAGAGTAATAGGGCCGACATCCGCGTGGAAAGTAAGGTACGCGTCCCTGCTGAGAACTGGTAATCATCCTGAAAATTCATTTCGCCGCGTTTACGGATGTGAAGTCCTCTGTCCTTGTGACGGCGAGCAGGGCGGTCTGCGCCCACCCCACAGCACTGAAGAGCTTGGCTTTTTGCGTTGCGTCGCTTGTTACGGTTTGCCTGTCCCTTCCCTCGCTGCCGGCCCTTGCTTCTTACCGCTGCCCGTGAGCACAGGTGATTGACCGCTTTCAGCCTGGGGCAAGAAAGCCGCTTAATGAAGCTTGTGCACAACTGTGTCCCAAGAGTATAAATAGGTACTTTGAGGAACTCTTAGAAAAAGTGTCTGACCTTTATGTGACATTGTAACACCAGCTTTAAGCTGCTTCGAGACTCTTTGGTTTTGGGGGGGTTGGGGGTTTTGGTTGTTTTTTGTTTTGTTTTGTTTTTTAACCCGTTTCTTGATTTGGCCTTTTCCTGAGTTAGGAACAGATACATTTCTTTAAGTGAGTTCTTAAAAAGTTAGGATTTAGACTGTTGTTCCCTGTTTTAAGATAGTTGATGGTAGGACTTCTAACACCATAGTGAGGTCACTACAATATGAAATTTTCAATGTTACCACCACACTGAATCAGATAACCAAGCTACCAGTTCAAGCTCTAGATTCAGAAACATGCTGAGTTATATATGTATGTATTGTTTCGTGCTATAACTAGTTATGAAAGGACCCAGAAATCCCCTTACTTCTAGTCACTTCTGATAGGATCTCCTTTTTAGTCATTTTTAAGCATGATTGCAGTTTCACATATATTGTACATATATTTCAGAAATAAATTACATAAGTCACAGAAAAGACCCAGCAGTGTCTAGCATTTACCACCTGTTACAGACAATACACACTAGCCTCAATAAGAAAAGACACCTAACCAAAAGATATTTTATATTCCTTGACAAATGCAGTAAACTGCCAATGCAGTAATTATTTGCTGAGTACCAAAAATGGGCCATAGTTCTTGTCTGTAAAATGCCCAAAGTCAGTATCTGTGAATTTGAAATGCTGTGTCCTTTGAACTTGGATTGTTTCTGCTCTCAGCTTGGACTGATTGGCAGAGACATCGTTTAACACGTTTGTATCTGCACCACTTGAAAACTATGAAGCCCGGATTATGTATGGATGGGTACTTTATAAATCACTCTTAAGGGTAAATTTCCTTTTCAGTATTGTCATTAGGTTTTTTCCTCTTATTGATATCTGCTGCATATTCAAGAACTAATAAACATTAATGCTCATAAAAGAAAAAGCTGCTTATGAAAAGATAAAATACTGATGAGGATAGGTTTACTTCTGAAAAACTGTTTGTATGAGAGTTTTGAAAATTAACGTATTGGTCTGTCACAGCTTACCACTGAATTTGTGGTGAATCCTTGTATGAAGCAGAAACTGCTCCTGTTTCAGACTTTTCATTTGATTATAATATCTGATTTTCTTCAGTTAAGGGACACCTAGAGTTTTAATTCTCATATGTGAAATGAATAGTGTCATTTCAACCAGTATTTATTGAGTACTTATGATATGCAGAGCACTGGGGAATTAGACAACTAGATTACTAATTGCCTTTCCTAGATCTGAAGTTCTGAGGATGTATGAATTATCAATAATAATAGAGGGATGCCTGGGTGGCTCAGTTGGTTAAGCATCTGCCTTCAGCTCAGGTCATGATCCTGGGGTCCTGGGATTGAGTCCCACATCTGGCTCCCTGCTCAGCGGAGAGTCTGCTTCTTCCTCTTCTTCTGCCGCCCCCCCCCCCCCATGTGCTCGCTCTCTAGCTCTCAAATAAATAAAATCTTTTTTTAAAAAATAGAGACTGGTAAAGGCCAAGGTAATTCAAAACTATACATAATTTGCCACTGTTCTCTGGAGAAACCCTAAATCTACCCATCCTCACCCAAAATATATTTTGGTTTTAAAAACATAGCAATAAATAAATAAAAACAAAAACACTGCAATATTTTTTCTTCTGGTGGATTGGTCTTTCTAATTGTGTTTTAAGTAATACAGACCAGGTGTTTACTCAGCAGTACTGAGGTATATCTTATATCCCTACATCCATATATATAACCAGGAATTGAATTTTTACCCCAGCACAGAAAGATAATAATAGAATCCTATGTTGACTAAATTTTGCCAGAATACACACATGCAGCTTTTCCCCTTCAATTAATGCAGAATGTCAAATACAATATTTGTAACATTAAAATCAAATAAATGGAGGGGTGCCTGGGTGGCTCAGTCAGTTAAGTATCCAGCTCTTGATTTTGGCTCAGGTCATGATCTCAGGGTTATGAGATCGAGCCCAGCATGAAGATCGATGCTCAGCACGGAGTCTGCTTGAGATTCTCTCCCTCTGCACCTCTCCCCATTTGCATGCTCAATAAATAAGTAAGTAAAATAAATAAATAAATAAAAAATATTTTTTTAAGTAAATAAAATAATTGGAAACAGCCTAAGTATCTATCAGTAGGAGGATGGAAAAACAAATTGTGATACATTCATACAATGGAACACTATTGAGCAATGAAAAGGAACTGGCTAATGATACATAAAGAAACATGGGTGGATGAATCTCAAAAACATTATGTTCAGCAAAAGAGGCCAGGCACAAAGAGTACATACTGTATGAATCCATTTACAAAAAGGCCAAGAACAGGGAAAACTAATCTGTATTTAGTATTTCTAGATGGGATTTACTGGGACAGCACGTAGGAGAATTATCTAAAGTGACATAGAGTATTCTGCACTGCCCACCTTGGTAGTGACTAGCCTATATGGCTATTAAAATCTAATTGTAGGGGCTCCTGGGTGGCTCAGTCATTAAGCGTCTGCCTTAGCCTCAGGTCATGATCCCAGGGTCCTGGGATCGAGCCCCGCATCGGGCTCCCTGCTCTGCGGGAAGCCTGCTTCTCTCTCTCCCACTCCCCCTGCTTGTGTTCCCTCTCTCGCTGTGTCTCTCTCTGTCAAATAAATAAATAAAATCTTAAAAATAAAATAAAATCTAATTGTAAATTAAAATTAAGTAAAATTTAAAAGTTCTGCAATCACACTGGTGACATTTTTAATTTATTTTGGGGGGATAGCGGGCAGAGAGAGAATCTTAAGCAGGCTCCACGCCCAGTGCAGAACCCAACACAGGGCTCCATCTCACAACTCTGAGATCATGACCTGAGCCGAAATCAAGAGTCAGACGCTTAACAGACTGAGCCCCCCAGGTGTCCCTCACACTGGCAACCTTTTAAGTGCTCTGTAGCCACAGTTGGCTACTGGCTACCAAATCGGACTGTACAGTTACAGAACATTACTATTGCAGAGTTTCTGTTAGAGTGCTGTTCTAGATTTTGTTTTAGGTAGTATTTACATGTGTGGTTACAATTGTCAAAACTGTATACAGTGCACATTATATATGCATTATATGTCAATAATACCTGCCCCCAAACCTCAGAAATCACTAATAGACGTATTTATTATGGTATCACCTACCCAGCTGAACCCACTTTTTCCTTAATATTTCATTCAACACTGCAGAGAAAAGGATAATTAATAGATAGTAAAATTATCCTTGGCAAATCTTCAAAAATGTGTTAAATGTGACCATACGGTAGATAATGTTGATTTGCCGCTCAAAGAAGTGAGTTCTGCCACATTTGGATCCTGAATACATCTAGAAACCAAAGGAATTGCTTTTGAGGGCTTAAGTGAATGCTAGATAATTAAAGAGATTGTTTTTCCTATTTCCCTGTTGGAATGGGAGTATCTTGTAATCTTATTCTGAGGTAACATTAGGAGTATTTGAGAGATTTTGATTCTAACTCTCACCAGGTTGAGAAAGTCATGTAAACTCTCTAGGTAACAGTTAAGCCTCGACGCTTTTGGAGGTGCAAGAAAAGACTGGTAAATCAAGGATTAAATAGTGAATGATCTCAATTCTAAAATTCTAATTTTCATGTATTTTCAGACGTGGCACACCAGGTAAATTGGTTCAAAATTCTAAACATATATGTTCTTGTAATACTTTTGTGAAATTAGGAAATTTTTTTTGGTGGAGGAAATACTTCCTATAAATTTAGTTGATACTTCCACCAAAATTTCTTAACTTTATGAACCACAGGTATATTTTTACAAGATAATGAGTTTGAGCTGTTAGAGATTAATTCTTATAACTTAGGGATTAATTCTCATAACTTAATCAGCAATGTATGCCTAAAAGTATTTCATTTTTACTCAATTATTATCAAAGGTTCTTTATCAAAAATGTGATTTTTATGGGGCGCCTGGGTGGCTCAGTCGGTTAAGCATCTGTCTTCGGCTCAGGTCATGATCCCAGGGTCCTGGATCAAGCCCCACATTGGGCTCGCTTCTCCCTCTCCCTCTGCCTGCCACCCCCCCCCCATCCTTGTACTCTCTCTCTGTCAAATAAAAAAATAAAAAATCTTTTTAAAAAATGTGATTTTATTTGATCCAGTCTTTAACTGGCAAAGAAATGCTTTTTAAATTGGTTCTCTCTCTCCCTTTATTTCTCCCCCCCCCCCCCCTTTAATGTAATGTACAGTCTGGGAAAAAACATCTCCCAGGTTCCTGTAGGGCCATTATTCCTATTTAAATATACTAGAAGTGTCTTCCCACTGGAACATGTCAAATATTTCACCCTCCCCCTACCAACATCACAATACATTATAAAGCCTACATTTAAATAGTTTTTTAATACTTATGTCAACAGTTAAAGCGTATGACTGAATTTTTTTCACCCTTATATTTTTTTTTACCAACTTACCTCAGCCACTAATAAGGAAAAAATAGATCACTTAATTCAAATTACATGAATTTGTCTCTTGATGCCGTTTGTTTTGTTTTAAAAAGAGAATTTACGTGCATGGAATATTTTTTCCAAAAATTTTGTTTTGTTTTGCTTACAAACATTTTCATTTTGAGGGACAGGGAACACAAAAATACACATTGTGCAGTGGAATGTTTAAAACACTTGCTTCCAAGCACTGTTTGAAACTTTAGCTAGTATTTTCTTCCATAAAAGAGATTAAAGTCATTTTTAAGACTCCTAGATCCGGCTTAATGTGTCAGTGTACTTACTAGAATTTGGTTTTGGAGATCTCCAGCCCCACATCATATCAAACATAGTAAAATGTAGTCCTGTAACACATAAAATATACGTAACCAAGAACTGAGTTACAAATGACATAATGGTAAGTTTGTAGGCATCTAATCAAGTATTTGTTCATCTTGATCTGCAGCTTTCTTTGCATATTTTGAAGTCCACTTTTTTTTAAGATCAACATTTTCAGAGAAGCTTGAAAAATGTGTAACTCCTGAATATAGAGCTTCATGAATAAAATGGCCCTGAAATCCAAATTCGGCAGGACAATGGAATTTAAAATAATTTATCTCTTAATTTGTTTTTCATTCTTCCAATGGGGGGGTTGAGGGAGTGTTAATTAACCAAAAGATATGGGAATTCACTGAGATAACAAAATTACAGTAAGCTTCAAATACTGGTTTCATAAAGATGAGGGGGAAAAAACTAATGTAATCAAGAAAGAGAAAAATTATTTTCTAAGATGACTTAAGTGTATTTGAACTCAGTACACTAATTCACCCCTACAATCTTTACTTCATTATAAAATTACACATAAAGATCAAGACAATTGGATTTACATTGTCAGGACAGCCTATTTGTAGCTTCAAATGTGTGACACAATAATTACAGACTTCTTGTTAAATGTGATATCATCCTTCACCCACAAGAAGTAACCCTTAAAGAAAGAACACTAATTTGGTTGAAGATCGATGAAAGACAAGAAATACGAATGTGAATAATTTAAAACGATATATAAAAGTCTGACAAAGGATCTTTCATAGGGTTAAACATGCCTATTTTTGAAAGTGAATAATTTTTTTAAGATTAAATTCTCCCTGAAATCAAATAAAAAAGATAAAAAGTAAAAATCACATAAAATAACCATGTCATTTTCTTTCAAGTCACTACTGATTCAGTGACCCAACAATGTGATACAAAGCACTGTGTTTCTGGAAAAGCCAGAAAATATATTAGCTTCTACGGAACCAGCTATAGAGAAGGCAGAACTGAATGATGAAGAAATAAGAAGATCTAGCATGCAGCTTTATCTGAGTAGGCATTCACACTGCTGAGGCGTACTTTCTTGGTAAACTACGGAAGTATCCAATATAAATAATTCTTATAATTCTTATAAGAAAGTTTTTAAGTTAATTTAGTTGTGTAATCAAAACATTAAAACTTAGCATTTCTTGAAAAAAAAAAAAAACACACTACTATATTGGGCAATCATCTTTGAGAAAGAAATATCCTAAAAGTTTATTGTAGACTTCAAAAGATATAATGCTTACCCGTCAGAAACAGGTAAGATAGGCTGGGAGCTGTAACACCTTCGGAAGGGAAGTCAACATGAACTTAAATAACCCACAAACACTCTTCATCTGATGCCAACGATAATGAATTGATATAAAGGTGAGAGAAGGAAAAAATGTAACCAGAAAATATAATCAACTGAGGTGTTTTGGTTTTGGGGGGGTTGTTTTGTTTTGTTTTTTAGTATTGTGGGTTGTGAGTTGATTTGCTCTGCTCATCTTTTTTCATTTGTGGAGAAGGAACCAGAAGAAACCATGAAGGAAGTAATAGTTGTAGAGGCAAGTGTAGCTAAGACTTGGATTAACGCTCTAATTAGGAATAGTGAGAGATACATTCTGAAAACTGGTAGAAAGGAAATAATATGTGATCGTTACTGAGCATAAAAAATACCCAGTTCCCAGATACTTATTGAGGATGTCCTATATATGCTACAGGGGTTACCACAGGCACTTTGGGGGGCTGGACGGGGGGAACAGAGCAGGTAGAGAACAAAGAAGAAAGCAAGATACAAAAGAACTAAAAGTCGAAGTTCCTCCCTGTGCTAGGTATCTTTTATTCTTCCAGATTCACTCATTCTCTACTTGTCTCTGCCCTCCTTTCTAGAAGGCTGACCTTCATGAACCACCTCATTGGATTCCAGTGCTTTCTGGTCTCCACGAGCAGGCAGCACTGGCAGGAGATTGGAGTCAGGGAGGAAGGAGAGTGAGGTCTGGGTATTACTACCCTGTTTCCCTCCCTATGTTGTTGCTTCAGAATAGTTGTATCCCTTGACTAAAGATTCTGATAAAGGCTCCTTCCCCCTCGTACCTTTGGGTGTAGGGGCGGTAACAGCCCATGGTTCCCAAGGTTGATGCATCATCCAGTTGGCTCCCCTATACCCACTAGGCCCTCTGCACTTTAAATCTCCTCAAAGTTGCCTTCTTTCTCGTGTGTGATCTGTTTCTTCTTGGGACTTTGATGCCACCAAATAAGATCACAGACTATGGGGACACCTGTGTGGCCCAGTCAGTTAAGCATCTGCCTTTGGCTCAGGTCATGCATGATCCTGGAGTCCTGGGATTGGGCTCCCTGTTCAGCGGGGAGCCTGCTTCTCCCTCTGCCCCTCCCCCCTCTCGTTCTCTCTCTGTCTCCCTCAAATAAACAAATAAAATCTTTAAAAAAAAAAAAAAAAGATCACAGGCTATGTATTCCTCCACTAGAGCTGCCATAACAAGGCACCACATACTGACTGGCTTTAACAGAAACTTACTTTCTCAAAATTCTGGAGGTTAGAAGTTCAAGATCAAGGTGTCCGAGGGGTTGGTTTCTTCTAAAGCCACTCTGTGGCTTGTAGATGGCCACCTTCTCCCTGTGTCCTCATGGGGTCTTTCCTCCGTGTGTGTTTATGTCCTAATCCTGTCTTTATATGGATACCAGTGGTATTGGATTAGGGCTCACCCTAATGAACTCATTTTAACGAAAGAGCCCCAAATACAGTAGCATTCTGAGGCTCTGGGAGTCAGGGGTTCAATGTATGAACTGCAAGGTGGGGGAAGACAATTCACTACATAACAGACTTGTTGAAAAAGAAAGATATGGAATAAGAAAATAATCTCAAGATTATGAGTATAGTATAAATATAAGAAAACTTACTCTGAGCAGAACATTGGAAAGGGGGAAAGCGGGGAGGGAAATGAGCACAGGTGTATAAATGCAAATCTCAGTGACACATTGAAGTGGAGACACCCATATAGAAACCACAGGAGCTAGGAAGAACCGTCCAGTCTGGAGACTGAGCCGGGAGCCTTCTAGGTAACTAACAATCCTAGCTGACATTTAGGAAGCACCAGACAGACTGCTAGGTCTCTTTTCCCTTTCCTCTATCATAACAGAATTTCTCTTGTTTTTACTGGACCCTTTCCACAAAATGACCTTTCGCACCTCCTTTTCCAGTCTTACTTGAAGCTAGGTGAGGACTCGTACCTAAGTTCTGATCAGTGGGACATAATCAGAACTGTTCATGGGGCCCCTTCAAAGAAATCTTCACCTTGCTTGCTTTGTCCCTTTATCCTTTCATCCCCTTCTCCACCCTGCTGCTCAGAACTAGAGTACTACAAACTTGGACCAAGCCAGGCACCGGACCATAACAGAATCGGAGACTAAGTCCCTACCGATTATGAGACCCCTAGACTGCCCTGTATTATCTATGTTTACAGGAGGAAAAAAAAAAAATCATAGCCATCTTGTTTTTGGTCTCCCAGTTAAAATGAATCCTAATTAGTACAAGCATTTTCTAGGTGCTTGGTACCCTTCTCAGTTTTTTACATATATTATTTTAATTAATCCTGTTAACAATTCTTTATGTACATACTATTATTATCCTCCATAAGGAAACAGAGATTAAAGTAATTTTCCCTAAATAACATACCTGTAGAGTTTAGGACTTAAACCACACTAAGAATCTGGTCAGTCTATTGAGCCCCCTTTCCCTAGACTGGTCTTACACCCAATAATCCTGTTGATGGGGAATACGGTCATTTTTGAAAGCTACATCCTAAAGAAGAGAATCCTATTTGATTTTGCAACAGTGCTATATGTTCTATCAAAGGAGGGAAAGCAAACGAAATGCACAACTTTGGCAAACTTCTGTACACACCTATAATCTTATTTTCGCTGCTTATTTTCTCCTAGAATTTGCCACCACTTTGTTGACCCACAACGTGTCTCTTTCTAAACTTAATTTTTAAAAACTTGACTTTGGAGCCTCTTGTGAAGCTCTAGAAATCTAAGATGCATTTGCTCTGTAGTTATCTGGCTGTGATCAGCCCCATAGGGCAAGAAGGTGTTTCAGATCTGTGCCACAAAGGAGCTTCCCCTTGGCCATATTCTGCAGGAGCCCTTCTCAGGGCCCCAGCTGGGATAATCTTTGGTGCGATCCAGGGGCAACTTCTGCACTTAATTGTCAGATTCCTCTTGAGAAAGACTCAGCTCTCAGTCAGGAGTCAATCCTTATGGTGACAGTCTCTGTTGCACTCCCTTTAGCAGCAGGAGAGCTTTAAGAGTGTTACTGGGCTTTGTTAACCCCGCTCTTAGAGAAACTGGAGAAAAAAGGATTTTAAGGGCATCCTGATTTTTTTTAATGTTTGGAAAGAGGAAAAAACTGGACCAGTGGAGATTATTCTATTCCCTTCCCATCTGGCCACATAAAAGGCTTCAGAAAGGCCATTGGATCTACTCAGAGGATATTAACACACTATAATTCCATAAAGAAATAATGCAATAAATAAGAGATCCATTTATCCACTTGCAGTAAGAAGTTCTGAAGGCAGAACACAGAAGGCAGAGGACCTATGATGTCTCTCACACAATTTGCTTTCAGGCTATACATAGTACTGATCCTCAAGAATAGCTTTATTAGGATGGGATTTAGAAATGAATCCATCCCTGCACCTACTGTGGTTTTTAATTTCTTCTCCTTCTAACCAATTTTTCCAGGTAACAGAGACATTTATAAAGTACATTCATACTCAGGGTGGAAATAAATGCATGTTCCTTTTTAAAACAGCTTTATTGGAGTATAATTCACATAGAGTAAAATTAAACCATATTAAGTGTACAATTAGATACATTTTGGCAACACCTGCAGTCATTTGACCACGATCATAATCAAGCTATTGAACATTTCTATCACCATCAAAAGTTCCCTTGTGGGTCTTTGCAATCAATCTTCTCTCACCCCCTATACCTCACCCCAGGAAAACTTTGATCTGCTGTCACTATCTTTTCCCTTTACTAGAATATCATATAAATACAAACACAATATGTAAAGTTGGGGGGGGGGGGTTTTTTTTTTTTTTTTTTTTTTTTTTTGGTCTGGCTTCTTTTACTTGTCAGGATATTTCTGAGATTCATCCATATATTGCGTGTATCAGTAATTCATTTATTTTTACTGCTGAGTAGTGTTCCAATGTATGGATATATTCCAATTTGTTTTCTGATTTTTGTTATTATTAATAACGTTGCTATGAGCGTTTGTGTAGAAGTGTTCTTGAGGACAGATGTTTCCATTTCACTCCAGTAAGATACCTAGAAGTGAAATTTCTGTGTCATGGTAAGTGTATGTTTTTACTTTATAAGAAATTGCTGGAGTGCTTTCCAGAATGCTTTTATCATTTGTATGCCCAGCAGAAATGTGTGAGGGTTCTAGTTCTCCACATCCTTACCAACCCTTTTGGCAAGAATTAAAATATCTTTTCAATTTCAGTTAATCTAACGGATGTGTAATAATCTCATTGTGGTTTTAATTTGTATTTCCCTAGTAACTACTCACATTGAGCTGCTTTTCATGTGCTTACTGTCCATTTGTATATCCTCTTTGTAAAAAGACAATGTTTTGTCTACTTTTGAGTTGCTTCTTTTCTTACTGAGTTACAAGAGTTCTTAACACAGTTTGGATGTAAGTCCTTTGTCAGATATAGATTTTGCAAGGATGATGGTAGGAGATGGCTTACCTTTTCATTTCCTTAAAGTTATCTTTCAAAGAGCAAAAGAGTTTAATTTTGATGAAGTCTTATCTATCAATATTGTCTTTTATGGTTTGTGCCTTTGCTTTATCTAAGAATTTTTGCCTAACCCAAAGTTATTTGATTTTTCTCCTATTTTCTTAACAAAACTTTATTATTCTAGCTCTTAAGGTTAGGTCTACGAGACATTTCAGATTAGTCTTTGGGTAGGATGTAAGGTAAGGGTTGAGATTCACAACTTTTTTTTTTTTTAAGACTTATTTATTTATTTGAGAGAGAGAGAGCACATAATCAGGAGGGGCAGAGGGAGAGAGATTCCGAAGCAGACTCCACACTGAGCATGGAGCCGGATGCAGGGCTTGATCTTGACCCTGAGATCATGACCTGAGCCCAAACCAAGAATCACATGCTTAACTGACCGCACCTACCCAGGTGCCCCGACATTCACAACTTTTTGTACAGATATCCAACTATTCCAGTACCATTTGTTTAAAAGACTATCTTTCTCCACTGAATTGCCTTCCTACCTTTGTCAGAATCGGTTGTCCATACATGTGTGGGTCTATCTGGGGATTCTGTTCTATTCCATTGGTATGTTTGTCTCTCTACCCCCATACCACATTGTTTTGATTACTGTCACTTTATAATAAAATTTGAAACTTGGTGCTATTAACCTGTTCTCTTGTTCTTTTTCAAGGTTGTTTTGGATATTCTAGGTCCTTTGCATGTTCATATGAATTTTAGAATCAACTTATCAGTTTCTACAAATAGATTTGCTGGGATTTGGGTTAGTATTGTGTTGAATCTATAAATCAATCCAGTGAGAATCGACATCTTAATAGTATAGAGTCTTCTGACCCATGGAAAAGATATATCTCTCCTTTTACTTAGATATTCTTTAATTTCTCTCAGTAATTTTTTTTTATATACAGTCTTTCATATCTTTGTCAGATTTATCCCTAAGTATATCATAATTCTGATGCTATTGTAAATGATATGTTTTTAGATTCCTTTTGTTCATTGCTAGTGTAGAGAATGTAACTGTTTATATTGATCTTATATCCTGATACATTGTAAAGGTGAATTAAGTAGAAGAAAACAGTCATGTAAGAGAGAGGGCAAAGAAGACATGGAGGGCTAGGGGTCTTGGACAAAAGAGATTATGGTATAAAATCCTTTGCAAAGTCAAGAAAACCTCTTTCATTTTTATTTATGTAGTCATTATTTTCAAAGATTATTGATGAGTGTGGTTTCAATATTTTCTATACTTTTCAGTTCATCTTAGTCTCTGAATCCTTCTTTCCTGTGGTTATTGGATAGTGATGAATTTATGAACAGAAGAAGGAAGAGTAGCTCTCCTCACTCTCAGCCCTAACCTTCAGCTAATCCACAGACAGCCAATGTACAATAAATATCATTGGGTGTCTTGGGCTTAAGGTTGATAAAAATGAATTTGAATTTAGTTGTTAAGATGTTTTTATGTTTGCTAATGTAATTAGTATGCCACTGTTTTTTGTTTTTTGGCGTTTTGGGGGGGTTTTTTGCTAGATTCAAATCTGGAGTTTTAAGACACAAAAAAATATTGCAAAACTGTTTCCTTAAAAAAAAAAATCTTTAAACCTCACTTCATATACTTTTATGTGTATGAAAAAAAGGAGAATACAGTTAAGTACCACTTTGACAAATATATTAGCAATTGTGAGTTTGTGTCAAAAACTAGGAAGGTTATAGAAAATAAAATACAAAACAAAAATCTAGAACTATAATTTTTATTGAAAAGCCACAAAACTCTATCCTTTGCTCCTCGGAAATGTTGTTCCTTAATGTTCACAGTTTGGAATCCTTTTAATTTTATAATTCCCCACAAATTGGTTTATTGGTTTCATAAATTTCTTCCATAGAGTATATAAAAATGTTCTTGATTTCTAATTTCCATTTGTGCTGTAGTTTCTCCTTCACGGGCTTGGAATTTTGTGAATTCTAAGTGGGTTTTTAAATGAAGTTGGAGGCTATATAATTAGGCTTTTTTCCCCCTCCTTTTTCCAGTTCTGAAGACTGCAGATGGTTGCTTTTAAAGGAAGAAGAGTCAGTCTCCTCTTCATCCAAACACACCTTCCTTCTCACATTACTGGGATACTAGTGTTAGACCATCCTAAACTTAACTTTCTCCCAGTGGCCTCCAAAATTATTGAAAATCTGTTGCACTTCCTATTAAGAAAGTTGCATATTGGGACGCCTGAGTGGCTCAATCGATTAAGTGTCTGCCTTCGGCTCAGGTCCTGATCCCGGAGTCCTGGGATCGAGCCCCGCGTCGGGCTCCCTGATCAGCAGGAAGCCTTCTTCTCCCTCTCCTGCTCCCCCTGCTTGTGTTCCCTCTCTCGCTGTGTCTCTCTCTGTCAAATAAATAAATAAAATCTTAAAAAAAAAAAAACCTTAAAAAAAAAGAAAGTTGCATATTATCTGGACAACTTTCTCTTGGGAATAGCATCACAAGAGTTTACCCAACTTACATGGAATTTGGGTTTTAGAACTAGCTTTATTACAGTGTTCTTTTGAGGACATCACTTCATCTCTCTGGGCTTCAGTGTTTGATCTATAATGATCTATAAAGGGATTAGCAATTTTTAAATTTCAAGGAATACTCTACTTTCAAGTTGATTACTCTCAGAAATGTAAACAATGCAGTGGTTTCACATTTATGATTTAAGATAGGTTACTTTTATTGGTGAAATAACCTGAAATAATATCATAGTGTTTAAGCTGAATAGATATAATCATACTTGAGTGCAGTTTAGTTTTTGAATTTTTATAATTTTAACATGCTTAAAATGCTACATTCTACTTTCTTTTTTTTTTCCAAAATTTTATTTATTGAGGAACCTGGGGCTTAGTCAGTTAAGCGTCTGCCTTTGGCTCAGGTCATGATCCCAGGGTCCCGGGAATGAGTCCCACATCAGGCTCCCTGCTCAGTGGGGAGTCTGCCTGCCACTCCCCCTGCTTGTGCGCTCTCATTCCCTCTCTCTCCCAAATCAATAAAATCTTTTTTTTAAAGATCGTGAGATCATGACCTGAGCCAATTCAGACACTTAACTGACTGAGCCACCCCGGAGCCCCTATGTTCTACTTTCTATCGGTAAAACTCAGTACAGGAATACTGCAATTGAAATACTAAAATTTGAATTTTTATTAACTCTAACCTTGTATAAAAATTTTAACACAGTAAAATTTTGATGAAACAATTATTCATTGAAGCAAATTTTCTCCATACCAATAGGCTTTTATTGATCTAATTAATGTAATAGTGTTTCACCATGGCAAGATGTGTTTGGATGGTCCATATTTTTTTCTGTAAAGTTAGATGTGACAGACTACCTCCTAAAGGCTATGGGAAAGGTTTTGAAATATCACTGAAATTTTTCAAATGTTTAGAAAAAAAAAATTTAGACTTACAAAATACTTTGGACTCTGTGCTATATAAATCCAAAGTTCTATTTAAATATTCTTATCATATGTTCACTTTAACCACACTTATATCTATGTTTCTCTTATGTTTATATCTCTCAACATGTATACTATTATTAATGTGAGAGATACATGTGTGTATATATATATCCACCCATCCTTCATTATTAGTTAAAAAATAATTTTAAAAAATTAATGCAGCATATACGTTTGCAGTGTTTTATGCCTGTGTTCACAAAGAACATGATTTTACCTTAGGTGAAACTAAAATGATGCAGTCATGAGAGCAGATGCTTTCCAATGGAATTTTGCTGTATTATCTTGGACAATAATGATAGCTAACATTTACCGAGAATTCTCCTTGTGCCAGTCACTGAGCTGTGTATTCACCCCTCCTCACAACAACCCTAACAGATAGGTACTATTATAATTCCCATTTTTGAATACTGAGAAAATGAGACCCAGAGAGCTTCAGTAATTTTTCCTAGGTCATAATTTTTCCAATGTTTCGGAGTCAGGATACACACACCCAGTTAAGGACCTACTATTCACCATGGTGCCCCTCCAGGATAATGATGATCGTACAAGTTGACTAAACACAAATCATATTTTTCCCCAATAAATGAGGAAGCCCGCCTGAATTAATGATGAATCCAGACTTTTCAAAAATGCTTTAAAAGATATGCCTATTAATATAGCAAAAGGTAAAGAATATGATTGCTGAAACTTTTGGTCTGGTTCAATCATTAATCTAATGATAATCAGGTGCTCTAGGATTCCATCATGCATCTCAAACCACCAGACATTAATTTTTAGAACAGAAAAATTACTTGTTTCTAGTAGTATATACCTCATCTGAAAACAAGAATCATCATCTTCATAAGGCACATCCCTTTCCATATGTTCATTTAAAAATCTGAATATTCAAGAAGCCCGGACTTCTCTGCTGATGGGCATCTCTATTTAGAGTCCCATAAATGCCTTCAGCTCAAAATATCCAACATTTGACCTTATTATTTTTATCCTAAAATTTAATTTGTTTATCCTGTATTCCTTTTCTTGATGAATGGCATCACCATCCTTCCAGTTGCCTGAGCTAGAAACCCAATAGTCATCCTAGACTCCTCTCTATTACTTACCTCCTGTAGCCAGCGAGTCACCAAGTCCAGGACATTCTATCTTTCCTCCTTCATCTCTTTACACTCACTGTTTTTCCTTCTTCCCCGTTGCCACTGTCTTAGAACAGTCCATCTCCCTGGGATTACCTGAGCTGACACTCCCAATGGTTTTACTTTTATCTGATATAGAAACTGCTACTAGAATGGTCTTTTTTTTTTTTTTATGTTATGTTAATCTGAGAGAGAGAGAGAGAGAGCACGAGCCCGGAGAGGGGCAGAGGGACAAGCAGACTCCCCACTGAGCATGGAGCCCCCATGCAGAACTCGATTCCAGGACCCTGAGATCATGACCTGAGCCGAAGGCAGAGGCTTAACTGACCAAGCCACTCAGGTGCCCCTCGAATGATCTTAGAATAGAAATTTGATTATATAATCTCCCTTAAACCTACTTAGCAAAGGTGCTTCTATTTTCTTAATTTTTCAGATTAAGGAACTGACATTTGGAGAGATAACTCAACATGCACAAGGTCATACAACAATGACATTATAGAGTAGGGAATTAAACCCAGACAGTCTGACTCTAGAGTTTCAGCTTGTCAACCACCATTGGCCTTTACCAATTCCCCAGACTTCTTTGAGAAGCCTCTCCATATGCATGTGTGTTTACACTCTCATGGTCCCATTCCTCTCTAATATAATCTTTTATTTATCTGTCTCTCCCGGTGGTTGAAAAGCTCCTAAAAATCAAGAGTCAAATACCTATGACAAAAGTAAAATTTCAATAAGCATTAGTTTAATTAATTAATCATTACTGTCCATCAAGTCACTAGGGAGCTTAATTAAGGACATTGGGTATTGAACCAAAAAAAAATTCATGTCAACTAAATCTAGACTGTTATGTTATTCTTTTGTCCTTTGAGGATATTTCTTTAATAAAATCTGGGGTCAGTCAGCTAGAATGAGAATGTCCTCTCACTTAGACAGTATTAGATATGGATAAAATATTTTTTTTGTCTTTTATACTTTATGAAATTAACTATCTGTTTGTTTCAGGTAATCATCATCATACTACAGTTTACAAGATAATTGCTCATATATAGTATATTTAAGTAAAATGTCTTTCCCAACTCATTCTTATTTTGTATCCAGCTTGACCTTCATGAACTATGATGTCTTATCCTTTATCTAACTTTTGTGTTTTGGGGTTTCAGTGGAATCTAAGAGAATGGTTGACCCTTGACTTTGATTCTGAGTGACTATATGAGACTCAGAATAACCATGGTTTGATCAAAGATGTTTTCAACCAATTGTTTCAAATTATAAGTTCTAGGATTTTATTTCAGCCCACCAATAAGTACCTCTCAGACTTCTAAGGGAAGGAAAATTGGAAGAGGGGGTAACCTCAAAACACACTACTGGGGAGGATATACATTGTCCAGTTGCAACCAGGCTTGAGGAAATTAGCCATTAGTCTTGTTCAGACAGGTGCCCCTAGCCCCAGAGGAATGAAGTGAGAAGCGTATCTATGTGCAAGAAAGCAGCCTATACTCTCTTCCACGCCCTTCCTGTTCTTCCACTCACACCTCGAGGGGCAGCAAAGTGATTTTACTGTGCTCACAAAATGGTCAGAAGGAGCATGAACACATTTAATCTCCTTTGTTTCTAGATTTAATCCTGCCCAGATCAGTCAGTATTTTCTTTTTTTTTTTTTTCCTTTTTGAATATGAAGAACAGGGAGTACAGACTGACAAACTATGAATATTCACCCAAACAACTTCACAGTGCAAAAAGGAAGCAAAGAAGTGGCTTAACCCTTTGTGAGCTAATTATCGCACTCCTATTAGAAGAAGGGAGAGAAAGACATTACCAGGTGTTCAGTCAAGGCCACAGATCTCACTAGGACACCTTGCTAGGTTTCGAGGTGTGAAGAGAAGGTGGGGTGGAGGAGGTCCCACCTCCAATCATGGACCTCTTTCACCTTCAAGAGTGGAGGGCAGCCTTGGAGCTCCTGCTTTGTCTCCAGGGCTTTCCAGCAGGGCAGCTGCGCCTTGGCCCATCACTTCCCCCGGCAACCCCCCTCCGGCACACATGGATAAGTCTCCAAATCTTTTCCTCATCTGTCATGATATAGCCAGATGCTGAGACGTCGGAAGACAAATGGAAAGAGCTCTGGGTGAGCAAGAAATAGTCATTGTGTCAAACTCCTGAGATGTTACAGTTTATCTGATGTAGCAACCAGCTTTACCTCACCTAACGAGGCTTCCCCAGAATTGCAATGGGCCTGCAAGCCTAGAGGAAAAGCTTTCTTAGATCATTTAGTCTTCATTTTGTTTTCCTTCCATCTTTTTAAAAGATTTATTTATTCATTTTAGAGAGAGAAGGACAGAGCGCGCAGGCAAGCCAGAGCAGGGTCTGGAGGGGCGGAGGGAGAGAGAGAGAAGCTCAAGCAGACTCTACGCTGAACGCAGAGCCTGACGTGGGGCTCGGGGCTCGATCCCAGGAACCTGAGATCTTGACCTGTGCTGAAATCAAGAGTCGGCCTCTTAACCGACTGAGCCACTCAGGCACCCCTCCTTCAATCTTTAATAAAAAGTTTTTTGCATGTCTCCATCCTGGCTCTCTCTTTCCTGATATTAAAGGAAAGACCACAGGTCAACTGTGGGCCAGACTATTAAGGAGGAGCAGCTCATGTCTGAGAACAGATTTTTGGGGGTAGCAGCATTAATTAGTGATAGACATCAGTGAAAAGACAAATCTGAAGGACAAGGCAGGACCATGTAGTCCAGTTCTCTGTTCCAAAGGAGATTTCCCACTGAGTTCCAACTCTGGACACTCTAGCTTTTATTTTATGTGGGTTTTGTTTTGGGGGGGGTGGTTGTTTCCTTTAAGTTTTATTTTTATTAAGAAATATTGTTTTTTTTTTTCACCAAGATCTTATCAGGTATGCCCCTACGCGTATTTAAAAATATAAATGGCTACTATTATAGTAATTTTACAGTGGTAAAAAAATGTGGTTTCTTAAGTGGATTTCATTTCCATTGAAATATTTACAATTTTATGTACATAGTTCAAAGTTAAAATCAATGTTGGTCAAATTGCCATGTAATCCACATTGATGAGATACAAACTGCCCTTACTGCTATCAAAATTTAGCAATAAAAATCAGGGAGATAGACAAGTACATTTGAGAAACGAATCTTTTTACGGTAAACAATATGAAAGTTAATTGGTAAAAATAAGTGAAATGTGTAAATGAGAATCAACTTTCACACTCAAAATTATTATGGAAGCATAAAGGAAGACAGGAGAGAACACACTTCCACAAATAAATTTTCATCTTGACTTTCCACAGCAAAAAAGCCAAAAACAAACAAATGAAAAACTACAGAAAAAAATCTGTCTTCAAATTAAGCCGTTTCATATGTTAAGGTGGTCCCAAAATACAGTGTATCAAACCCATGTTGTTACAGGAGAAGAGACGTGTAGGCAGAATCACAGAAAAGTTACTTCCTTAAATATCACAACAGGAGATTCCTTTAAAAGCTCAGCTTGCTTACTGATTAGAGAGAACAAGTTCCTGCCTCTCTGAAGAATTTTTGGACTTTGGGTACCAAAATCCCCCAACAGCACTAAGCACCATCTCAACATGTTTCATTTAAAGTAGCGTAAACCCTTTGTTAGAACAGCTGAAGAAAGTTCCCTTTTTACGACTTCTGACATTTACAGTTCAAGCAATTAAAAAATATAAAATTGATATTCTCTGAAGCATTTAAGTGGTAAGAAAGGAAGTATTTTCCAATGAATTTTACAGCGCACCTGAATGGAATTAGCCCATCATTTTAAAGCTTAAATCATATCCATATGGCTTTCTAAAAGACCCCAGAAGCAGAACCAACTTAGAAATCCAGGGACACTCCTATCAACACAGATTTATAGTTAAACAGTAATTGTTCCTTTGTCTTTTATAAATCACTAACAAGAATAATACTGTTAATTAATGGTGAATCATGCTCCAGTGATCTATTCATATTCTCTGGCAGGCTGCTCTGGAGGTGGTAAGCAGGAAAGTGTTGATAACTATATTGACTCAACTTGGAAAGAGATTAAGAATCTCAGTATGACAACTAATATGTATTTTCTTGTTATAGAAACATTTCACTCTTCTGTTCAAAATCTACTGTGGCTTACTTAGTCTTTTTATATAGCAGCTCAACTCCCCTGCCTAAACTTTAAGGCCCTTTGTCAATTCACACTTTACACCCCACAATTTACTGGCTCAGATTCATTCTCTCTCTCTCTCTCCCTCCCCCCATATGTGTTTTTTGGGGTTTTTGTTGGTGGTGGTGGTGGTTTTTTTGCATCACTAAAGTCACTCCGTTCTTTCCTTCCATCCATGTCCACTCTGTCCTCTGAATTTGACTCAAACAGCAGCTGTAGTTACTACATGGGAGGAAGATGATAGAAGTAGTAGAAAGACCTTTATGTTTCACCTGGAAACCTTTTATGATGTGTGTGGAGGACAACGCTAGTTGACTTCCGCAAATCCATTCCCCTTTCACCCTTAATAGCAGGATTCTAATTTTGGTCAGGGTCACGGGTGCTTTTCTAAGAATACTTCTCCAGGCTCCCTTGCTCTTAAGGGCGGCATAGTTATGGACAGTAAGACAGAAGTCATGGGTTTTTTGTAAGGAACTCCTTCCTGCGTTCTCCTTCTTCTCTCCACCAGGAAGGCTGATACCATACCTGGACGTACAGTAGCCTTCTGCCACCTTGACATGACAACCCTGAGGACAAAGACCTATGTGCTAAGGATGGTGGTGTGGGAAAATGAAAAACGCTTGGGCTCCTAATGTTACCACTGAGTGGCCATGAATGGCCTTGTTCTGCCTCCCTCCTCCTCCCCACCCCCCAGTCCTCTGTGTGAGTCAGATCAACTTCTCTCCACACCATTTGTGGGGCTCTCCTGCTATTGAAGACAAACACATTCCTGACTCACAACTCTTAGATTTTTTTTTAACCGTAATAAGGCATTACTTTTTTTTTTTTTAAGATTTTATTTATTTTTTAGAGAGCGAGCGAGAGAGAAACAGCATGAGAGGGGAGAGGGTCAGAGGGAGAAGCAGGCTCCCTGCTCAGCGGGGAGCCCGATGTGGGACTCAATCCCAGGACCCTGGGATCATGACCTGAGCCGTAGGCAGACGCTTAACCATCTGAGCCACCCAGGCGCCCAAGGCATTACTTTTAACAATAATAAAATAACAGTGGTTTTAAATAAAAATCAAGTGCACAAGAGCCCAAGTTCTGGATCAGGGAGGGCTAAGTTAGAATCCTAATTTTCCCCATACTAATTGTCTGGCTTTTGACAACTAACTATTTCCGAGTCTCAATTTCCTTACCGATTTTCTATCAATAACAAAAGTAATGATGATAGTATCTAGCATAGCCTACCTAGGGTTGTTATAAGGCACATAGTGAGCACACAGCAAAGTATAGCTATTAACATTACTACTAGAAACCCTAACACACATCGCCCCCCTCCCCTCCTCTGCTGCACGTTCCTAAAATATGAATAACATACACCAAAAAGCACTGGACGACAAAAGAATTGGTTTCTGGTCCTCTACCACCAGTTTGTGTGACTTTTGGAAATATATTACGTCTCTTGGCATTAAAGTCCCAATCTGGAATATATGTGGGACAAGCTTATGGATAAGTCATTCCTAGCTCTAAAATTTCATAATTATTAAAAAACCAAGGAAGAGATAATAAAAAAAAATTCAGAATATTGTTTTCCTCCAGGGGCAGGAAGATAGCTCTGATCAGGGAGAGGCGTATGAGGTAGGGCTGGGGGCTTTGATTAGGGGGGAAGTATTCTATTTATTTATCCAGTTGGTGGCTACATAGTTGTTTGCTTTGTAATTATTCACCAAGCTGTACATATATACCTTATATACTTTTTGTATGTATCTTATGTTTCACGATGTTAGAAAATCAAAGTTTATGATTGTGTTTAGAGGTATACTATTTGCATCTGCCCTATGTCACAAATATTTTGTTCTACTTGTGTATTTAGGAATAAGATTTTCAATACACTTCCTTCTATAGCTTCCTTACTCTAGGATGGTTCCTTTCAATGTTGCCTTGCACCCTTGTCTCCCATAGGAGGGGAAAGGGGAGCAAATATCTCCCCAGGAAGGAGGAGAATGTGGCATAGGGTAAGTTTCTGAAAGGCAGTAGGGGTAAGTAAGAGACAGCCCTTCAGGTTTCTGGAGAGGGGGCTGGAAAAGGAGATCAGACATAGTCTTTTCTTGCCTTCAAGCCTGAAACCTGGGAAAGGGGTGGTATGGATTTAAAAAGTACACTGAAGGGGGCCCCAGTGGAGGTTTGTTCCATGACTTTTTAAAATAAAAATTAATAGATTTTTAAAGCAGTTTTAGGTTTATAGAAAAATGGAGTAGAAAGCACAGTACTCATATCTTCTTACCCTTCCCTACAGTTTTCCCTATTGTTTATATCTTTCATTGTTGTGGTATATTCTTTACAATTGATGAGCCAGGACTGGCACATATTAACTAAAGTCCATCATGGACATTAGGGTCCACTCTCTGTGCTGTACTTTCTATAGGTTTTGACAAATGTTTAATGACTTGCATCCAGAGTTACCACACCATGCAGAATAGCTTCACTGCCCTTAAGATCCTATATTCTACCTTCATCCCTCCCTTCCCTTGAGGCCCTAGAAACCACTCATCTTTTTACTGTGTCCATATTCTTGCCTTTTCTAGAATGTCATATTGTTGGAATCTGACACTATGTAGCCTTTTCAGACTGGCTTTTTTTACTTAGCAATTTGTACTTAAGATCTTCCTGTCTTTTCATGGCTTGATAGCTCTTTTTTTTTTTTTTTTTATCCCTGAGTAATATTTCATTGTATGGGTGGACCACAGTTTGCAATCCATTCACCTACTGAAGGACATCTTGTTTGCTTCCAGGTTGGGGCAACTCTTAATAAAGCTGCTATAAACATTGGTGTGCAGGATTCTGTATAGGCCTAAGTTTTTAACTCATACAGGTATGTTTCATGCCTTTTTGGAGAGACACAGCATCTGATATGAAGCTTTTCCCCTCCTCCTCCAACCAATTGGGAGTGGCAGATGGCATAGCCAATCTGGAGATCATCCCCAAGTTTCCACTGGAGCTGGTGTTGGCTTGGCAAGGGTTTTTGAATCTCCATTTGCTTTAAGAAGGTCACATAAAGAGTCTACCCAAGGACCAGCTCACTGGTGCCTATCACTCCTACACACCCTCATCCAAAAAGTTTCTAGCAGGGAAAGGGGACCTCATGCAGAACCTCTAGGGAAAGCTACCAGCGGGGATAAGGGAATGCAAGGATGGCACCTTTAAAGACCCCTCATGCCTGGAGGCTGTAGTGGTATGTGCCCAGCAGGTGTGTGATGCCCATCAGATGTGCCCCGTGCTAGAACCAGTTGCTAGACACCATCACGGACAGGAACCAGACTGGGTGAAGACAAGTGAAGCCAGCACCAAGGAAGGACAGCTCACAGACTTACTCTACTGGGAGGTGCTGATCTGGTACCTCATGGTCGAGTGGGACAAATGTCATCATGGAAACCAACGGAAACAAAAGCAAGTATTATTAAGCTTTAAACTTTACACTTTGTACCAGTCATATGGGGCATCTGACCTTCAATGTTTCACCTGTAAAATGAAGGAATTGCTGCCTCTTTCACAGAGTGGTCGTAAGGATGGAATGAAACGATTAAATAATGAGCGAGCACCTAGTATATTCTCGCAACATGTTGGTTTCTTCCCCCCCACCCCGATCTCTAATAACCCCTAGAATACTGCAATATTGCTAATAGGTTCTTAAGGCTCTATTAAGAAACTAGCTTGTTTGCATTTCTGAAATTTCTCGTCTCTTTAGTGAGTCAGGTTAACTTTATGAAAGAAGTTCATGTATATTTCTTATGCCCTTGTTTCACTCAGCAGGTTTTTCTTTTCCGTTCTTCCCCACTCACAATCTCCTTTCACTTCCTAGGGTCCTCACTTCAGTCCCTACCCAGACCTACTTCCATTGCAGGTCATGGGCCATCATAATTCTTTTACTATCCGATCCTTCCCCTTTGCTGACCAGTAAAGGGTTAGTGGCCTGAAAAATGGATCCCTCTTGGGTTTGTAATTAGTGATAATGAGCTAATTAGTGTGTCATTACTTCTTCCAAGGTGTTCCATTTTAACAGATACTCTGGTAGATTTTGCACTTTATCCCAAAGGAATATTTTTTTTTACAGTTCTGATGTCACTCTTGAGTGCTAATAATGAAATATTTTGAGGTTAGACACTCTTTGGGGGCCCCTCATATCATACTCCAAGCTGTCTACTCTGCCAACACATACTATCCCCTGATCAGTATAAACACCGGTATCCTAGAGACCTGAGAATGTTAATTTATCCCCATTTTACATAGCACCAAGGGGTGGAACGGGGCACCGCCAGCACAAGCCAAATAAGGAAATTTATTAGGTGGAAGTAATTTTACTGACCTCGAGATAAAATTCTACCCTCAAACCCTTACTGGAGTTACACATTTTATGTTGGAAACCTTTAAAACAGACATTTCACAAAGGGAGTATATCAATAATGTGCGCACTGGGAACATACTGTGTTTATTCTTACAAAAATCAGCCCTGTGCAATGGTTGTGTCTGCCCTAAATTTGGGATGTTAAAACATCTCAAACCTGTGGTGTTCATACAGGTTTTTATGCTTATCATCTTTGTTCTTTCCATGAAATAAAGGCGCTGTTATCATCACCTCTTACATAGAGAAAAAAACACAGCTGGCCCCTTTTGGCTGTCATCCAGAAAGGCAAGCTTTCTACTCCTTCCCCATCCTGTCAGGCCATAAATGGTGAGTCCTACTATCTCTTTCTGATGAATTACTAACACTACGTATTTAGAGAAAACTTTAAGAAGGTTAGATCTGAGAACTGATTGATGAGGCACCATCTTGCTTAAAATATTTGAAAACTCCCTCCTTACGCATCAATTCATTTACTTACCAATATTTGTTGAGCCTGTTTACCAGGCACCATGCCAGAAACTGTGGTGAATACAAAGAATCCTTTCTTCCCCGAATGACTCTTAACAATCTCTTAGAAAGGCAAGGTACACACAAGGTAACGGAAATGTTCCTCTACCACCAGGAGTTCCCAAACTACAGCCTGTGGGCCAAATCTGGCTCACAGCCTGCGAGCTAAGAAAGGTTATTTATATTTTTAAGGGATTGTAAAAAGCAAAACAAAACAAAAACCAAGAAGAATATGTGATAGTCTATAATTGGCCCACGGAGCCTAAGATATTTACCATCTGGCCCTTTCCGGAAAGAGTTTGCTGACCCCTGCTCTACACAGTTCTGGATGTTACTAATAGGATACAGCCCTTCTCCAAAGGCAAATACTAGAGAGCATTCTCATGGTCCCCATGTACACACCCATTATCCAACCTCCTCTCTGATGTGTTTCCAAGGGTCACATATGTTTCGTTATATCTTAAGAGAGAATTTCCATCTGTCTCGGCACTATCTCCTAGTGCAGCAAGAACGGGAATAGCAACCCTGACCAATGGTTGTGTCTCAAGCACAGAAATGAGGTGAAGGCATGCTTTTCAAGGTTTGGGTGGATGGAAAACCCCCCGCATGACCCCTTTAGACCCTGAGAAGCAAGAGCCCAAAGTCTTGGAGCTCTTAGCCATCAGCCCTCTGTCGCCAGATCGGCCACCTTCTAGGCATTGGGTTTCTGTGCACACCCTCCAGCACAGACCCAGAATTTCTGCTCTCTTGCCTTCTAGTGTGATTCTCACCTCAAAAGTGGGAAGGCTTCTATTCACACCAGAGATCCTATATTCATCCAAACCTAGTTCCTTCAGAAAATTGGCTTGCAGACGGTTTTAAATTCAAATCCATTTTCAATGCTGAAAAATCAGAAGATTTCATGAAGATCTGCCAGACCTCTAACACGCTGCACTGAGTCACGACGGCTGCCATGAAGAAGCCGTAGGCTCTCTGAACGCCGCCATCCTATCCCTGCTTCTGGGACCCTGAGGCGGTGTGACGCCACTCAGCATCTTCATGGGCCTGTGTCACTTGGGTTTTGGGATCCCTTTGGTCCCTGTGGATGTCTGAGTTCCTAACTCCTGTTCTAAATCCTCAGGATGCAAAAGATCTACTCTGCACCCATGAGGATGGCTACTGTCAAAAACCAAACCAAAAAAGTAAATAACAGGTCTTGGCGAGGATGCGCAGGAAAGGGAACACTTTGGCATTGCCATCAGGAACGTGACATGGTGCGGCCACTCTGGAAAACATTATGGTGGTTCCTCACATCTGGGTAGATGCCTAGAAGAATTGCAACCAGACTCCAGCAGGTATTTGTACAAGCATATCCCTAACAGCTCATTCACAGTAGCCAAAAGTGGGAGCAACCCAAGTGTCCACTGACAGATGAATGGATAAACACAATGTACATACAAGGGACTATTATTCAGCCTTCCAAAGGAAGGAAATTCTGGCACATGCTATGACATGGATGAACCTTGAAGACATTACGCTGAGTGAAATAAGGCAGTCACAAAAAATCCCCACAAATACTGTATGATTCCACTTATGTGAAGTGGGCAGAGTGGTCAAATTCGTAGAAACAGAAAGTAGAGTGATGGTTGCCGGGGGCTGGGGGAGGGAGGGAATGGATTTATTGTTTAATGGATACCGAGTTTCAGTTTTGCAAGATGAAAAAAGTTCTACAAAAGGATGGTGGTGAGAGTTGCACAAAAATATCAATGTATCTAATGCCACTGAACTTTATACCTAAAAATGGTTACAGATGTTAAATTTTGTGTTATGTGTACTTTACAACAACTTTCAAAAATGCAAAAGATCCTCTCAAGATTTATATCTCCGTCTTGAAAAGCAATAGATTTGCATCTCGACTATGCCGCTTACTGGTTGTATGATACCAGACCACACATTCTCTCAATTTAAAAAAGTCTAGTATCTACATTCATGGATTGTTTGTGAGAATTAAATCGGTATCTACTACTCAGCCATCAAAAAGAATGAAATCTTGCCATTTGCAATGATGGGGATGGAACTAGAGGGTATTATGCTAAGCAAAATAAGTCAGAGAAAAACAAATATTGTATGATTTCCCTCGTATGTAGAATTTAAGGAACAAAACTGATGGACAGGGCAGGAAAAATAAAATACGATGAAAACTGAGAGGGAGACAAACCCTAGGAGACTCTTAACTTAGGAAACAAGCTGAGGGTTGCTGGAGGGGAGGTAGGTAAGGGGGTGGGGTCACTGGGTGATGGATATTAAGGAAGGCACGTGATGTAATGAGCACTGAGTGTTATATGCAACTGATGAATCATTAAATTCTACCCCCTGAAACTAGAACTACAGTATCTGTTAACTAAATTGAATTTAAATAAAGAATTTTTTAAAAAGAACTGAATGAGTATCTATTGTGAAGTGATTTGTAAATAGTAAACCTCCTTCCAGGTGGGGGATAATGTCATGTGACTGCTACCTATCAGTGTGAAATTTGCATAGAGTTGTAATCATTTCCAACCGGACTAAAGGAGGAAGCTCTTATGAAGGACATAGCATTGCAGCTGAGTTTCAAAGAATGGGCAGAATTTGAAAAGGTGCAGATACACGAGGACATTTGGAGCAGAGGAAGAGGTGTACATAAAGGGCCTGAAGTATACAAGGAAGTGGTGTATTTGAGCAAAGAGTTAGGTTTGACAGGAGAGTAGAATGGAAAATAAATAACAGCAAGGGGTCGTATTATGGAGAGTCTTAAATGCTTGCCTAAAAAATTTGATTTTCATTCACTAGACAATGGGAAGATATCATGAATTTAAGAAGGCTCACTGGAGCTTTATAAGTACTATTGCAGAGGTACACAGATTATATTGAAATACAGATAGATTGGAATGAAAGAGACCAGTTAAAAGGCTATAGAAATCTTCAAGCCATGAGTTGCTCAGGGTAAGCTAAGATGGTGGCAGAGGAAATTAAAAGAAAAGGATACAGGGGATGCCTGAGTGGCGCAGTTGGTTAAGCATCTGACTCTTGATTTCGGCTCAGGTCATGATCTCGGGGTTGTGAGATCGAGCCCCACATTGGGCTCATGCTGGATGTGGAGTCTGTTTAAGATTCTTTCTCTCCCTCTCCCTCTGTCCCTCCCCTCCCTTCTGAAAAAGAAAAGAAAAAAAAAAAGAAGAGGATACAAATCCTGTTGTCAGACTAGTAAGAAAGTTGTTAGTACATTACAATGATGGAAGACTCATAGGAAGTGTGGACCTCTCTGAGGATGTTTCCAAGAAGAGGGCTAGATATCCAGTGCACACCTTGAGTCCAGGTGTTCAAATCATGCATCCTTCTGCCTCTTGGATATATTGTCATTGAAAAGCTCTCCAGACCCCTCAAGTTAAAGATGGTCTTTGTTGAACTTAAAACCTACTTATTCTCCAGTTTTCTGATTCTTAAAGAAATAACATATGTGCTTCCCCCCCCTTATTAAACAAGTAAAATATATTCTTTGTTGAACATTTAAGAAAATCATCGCAGTGCAAAAAACCAAAACAAGGGGCACCCGGGTGGCTCAGTTGGTTAAGCATCAGGCTCTTGATTTTGGCTCAGGTCATGATCTCAGGGTCCTGGGATCAAGCCCTACATTGGGCTCCATGCTCAGCAGGGAGTCTGCTTAAGGACTCTCTTCCTCTTCTTCTCCCCCTCCCCAGCTCCCTCTCTCTCGAACAAATAAATACATCATTAAAGCAAAACAAAACAGAACTTAGTCTTCATCCTGCCCCCAAAATATTTTTGACAAATATATTTGACAAATATATTTCTAGTCTTTTTATATATATGATTAACTTTTTCTTTTTTTTTTTTAAAGAGAAGGAGAACCAGGAGAGGGGCAGAGGGAGAAAGAGAATCCTAAGCAGACTCCACGCTGAGTGCGGATCCTGAGGCGGGGTTCAATCCCACGACCCTGAGATCATGACCTGAGCCAAAATCAAGAGTCAGATGCTCAACCGATTGAGACACCCAGGACCCACTATCCGATTAACTTTTTTTAGTAAAAAGAAATTAACATTGAAGTCTACATACTATTTTTTAACTCTTTATTTTGGTGACCTAATATTATTGCAAAATAAGACATCAAGCCTATTTTCCCCATAACCACATGGTTAAACATTAACCATGTAATCTAGAGGAAATCCATCCCCCAATTCTAATTTCTTCCCTCTGAAATGGGCATGCTAATACTTAGTTCACTGCATTATCATAAGGCAGTGGTGCCTAAACTGCTGCATATTAGAATCACCAGGTGAGATTTTTAATCTCCCAAATGGCAGATCACACCTCAGAATTTGGGGGGTGGTAGCTAGACATCAGTCATTTCTAAGTCTCTCCACATGATTCCAATTGACAGCAAAGCTGAGGAGCCAGATTTCAAGGTTTAAATGAGACAACATATAAAAGGCACCTTGCAGGTAGAAGGCACTCAATAAGTAAGAATCCCTCTCATTTACCAGATGTCTACTGCACTAGCATTCTGTATTCATTACGTCCCTAAACGCTCATCAGATCCCTGCGATGTTTCATTATCCTAACTTCACAAAGCAGGAAACCCCCAGTGATTAAGGAACTTCCTCCGTGTCCATAGCTCATAATTCAGGAGCTGTGATTCAAACCCAGGTCTATCAGACTGGAGTCCCCACCTTCCCATCACATTGCATTAGGCTACAGAATTTTTTTCCCTTTTTTCCTTCCTTGCATTTCCAGTCCTATCCAAACCAGTTTATCATAATGCTTTTCAAACTGATTCAGTTGCATATAAAGGAAAATTAAATCTCTCTTCTGTGGGGTTTCTATCCATATCTTTTTTAACATTACTAATTTCCATTCTGAGCCAAAGAAAATAAGGGTTAATTTGGTGGCAGAAGCAGACTGTGAATGTCTATTTGATAGGTAATATTACTTGAGTTTAAAATGTGGGTTTTATCCCTTTACCGATAGGCCAGTTAACCATGAACAGATTAGAAACGGTTATATGTCTGGATTCCACTTGAGGCCCTATTCATTTAAGTATCTTTTAAATATGGAACATTTGCTATAAAAGAATTTGTATTGGCTTAAAAGAAATTAATCACCACCACTAGAGAGTGGAGCATACATGTATACACATTTTATATATGTACATAATTGTTTTGAAACAGACAGAATTCCTGGCGACACCATGATTATAATAAGGCCGGCAATCATGACTCTGCTCGAAGGTGCTGTTCGAGTAGAACTTCCATCTGTGGGTACTTAGGAATCGTGTCAATTTTTATCATGTAGTAAGACACAGTCAGATTATTTCCATAACTTTGGAAGTTACTCATTCCACATTTTCTTTATTATTTTTTTGGCATGTGAGGCTATTTTATTGCTCTGACCAAATGTCTATGCCTTGATAGCAAAAACATTTGCTTTCTTCTCATCTTGATATTTTTGGAAGAACAAATTGACAATTCCCATGAATGATTCTGAGTTAGCCAGAGAGCATCTGCTGCAGGATGGCTCTTTCCTCCTTTCAAGTTCACAGAGAACCTAATTTCATCATTTTGAAAGGGAAAGTATTGCCTGATCTGAGGTGACAATAAAAGGACGCCACAATCAAAGTCCTGACGACTCACACCCATAAAACCTTAACCCGTTAACATTTAGTTGGTAGAAGCCAGCAGGGGCTATATGTACTAATAAAGCACGTCCACAAACAGGACTCCTGAACGACTCCTGAGTGAATCTTACATTCACTTACTTAATTTGGGTCTTGACATTTCTCTTTCAAATTCTGATATCCAGGTGGACTCTATTTTCTATATCACCAAAAATGGTGGGGAGAGACCATTGTAATCACTGCATTTGATAATACCTTCATGTTAAAATTGGCAAAAGAAGTCTTTTTCAAAGGAATTGTCACACCTCCTTAGTGAAGACACAAGGGTTTATTTCTTCATTGTTTCCCACAGTGTTGCTTTTCCTCACCCAATTTCTAGCTTGCCTGCAGTGACCAGTTTCTGCTATATGTTTACTTTAGTGATTGGTTTCTTTTTAAAGATGTATCTATCATTAAAGATCCTTGGGAATATGTTCAAAAAAATGTTCAAGTACTGGGCTTAATAAAATTACAGCAGGCAACATAAGCCAGATTGAGAAATATCTTGCCAAATAATATTTCTCAGCAGGCCATTTGGAGGGACTCTTTTTAATTTTTAAAGTAGTTGATACCTTGATCAAAAATATAATTTGTCCCTTCCCCCACTTCTTCACATCAGTGTTCTTGTATATATATTAATTCCTACATGGCTAACAATTCTAAAGTATTCCTGGCACTTGTATGAAATTTCAAAAGAAATGAGAAGTTCTCAGTGATAGGATTTTTCTTTAGGAAATTAATTTGGAATTATGTTATAACCTTTGGGTTCCAAAACCAAAGTAAGGAGGGGAGGGGAGATTAATTCTCTTAGTGATGAACCCAATATTTTTCTGAGTATTCCCTTAGGAGAAAAATATATTTGAGTGGCTGCTGACAACTCACTCAGCTTTTGTGACCACCAGAAGAGAAAATCTCTGCCTACCATGAGGAACAGGGTGGGTGTTGGGGTTGGCAGAAATATATTTGGATGGAGCGACCAGGGAATGCCTGTGAGGTAGATTTAAAAACTGAATTTTGAAGCAAGAAAAGGAGCAAATGATGTGAAATGTGGAGGAGATGGAGAACTTTCTGGGCAAGGGGAAAAGCCCATAAAAAGGACCCCGAGGAAAGAGATCCCTAGGTTTGAGGAATAGGCAGTCACTGAGTGTGTCTGAAATGAAATGATAAAGAAGAGAGGGCCATAGGAAAGAATTATAATGGATCAGACAGATCACAAGGGGCCTTGTAAGCACAGTAAAGAGCAAATTTTGCTTTATTTATTGTGTAGAATTTTAAGCAGAACAGTGATAAGATTTAACTTCAGCTTTAAAAGGGGCGCCTGGGTGGCTCAGTCGTTAAGCATCTGCCTTCGACTCAGCTCATGATCCCGGGGTCCTGGGATTGGGCCCTGCATCGGGCTCTCTGCTCCGCGGAGAGCCTGCTTCTCCCTGTCCCACTCCCCCTGCTTGTGTTCCCTCTCTCGCTGTGTCTCTCTCTGTCAAATAAATAAATAAAATCTTTAAAAAAAAAAAAAAAAGATTACCCTAGGGGCGCCTGGCTGACTCAGTCAGTTGAACGTCTGACTCTTGGTTTTGGCTCACATCATGATCTCCGGGGGGTGGGATCAAGCCCCACGTCTGGCTCCACACTCAGCAGGGAGTCTGCTTGAGACACTCTGCCTCCCCCCTCTTCCCATGCATGTGCTCTCTCTCCCCCCCATTCAAATAAACAAATAAATCTTTAAAAAAAATTAAAAGATTACCCTAGGGATGCCCAGCTGGCTCAGTCAATGGAGCATGCAACTCTTGATCTTAGGGTTGTGAATTCAAGCCCCACATTGGGTGTAAAGATTACTTAAAAATAAAAATCTTAAAAAAAAAAAAATAAACAATAAAAATAAATTAAAAAGAAGATTACCCAGACCACTAGAATCATAACTTAGAAGAGGCAAGACCAATCAAGAAGCTATTAAAAAACAGAAATGACCAAAATTGGTTCAAGAAGAGAACTACAGAACAAATCACAAAGGTTAAAGATTGATAATTTAAGAGGCTCCAGGCACAGATGGTTGTAGAGATGAATTCTTTCTAACCACCAATAAGTATATCATTATTTTTAGCCCATCATTTCTAGACTGTAGGAAAAGCATGAAGGCTTTCTGAATAAAGCTAGAATAGCTTTAATTAAAAAAAACAATGAAAGTAACAAAAAAGAAGTTTATACTTTGTACTTTTTGAAATGGAGGTATTTATCAAGATAATCCAACACACCAAATATTACAGGAGAAAAACCATATGAGTCCATATGAGAGTCAATTGATAAAATTCGCTAGCCATTCCAAAGAAAAACTCTAAGTAAAACAGGAAAAACGGAAAGCTGTGTGGTGGGTCTTGGCAGCCAGAGGAAGGGGTAGTAAGGGCAGCTCCACCCACTGCCACAAAAGGACCAGTTTCTGTACCTGTTCTGAGGGCACCTGCCAGGGACAACAGGTGTGGACAACTTCAGCACCACTGGCATGGAACCCAAGACCAAGACCTACTACTTACCTCTATTAAAAGGGGCCCCAGAGTGACCAGTCCCACTCTACCAAATATCTCTGCTCTAAGGACCAGCCCTTCACTCCCTCTGGTCTGGCCTGTGCATAGGGCAGTGGTCCCAGGGATGGGGCATTTTATAACCAGTTTTGGGATACCCTCTTCCTTTTCCTCCCTCTAGGAGACAGGGAATTTCAGGGACATGGCTAGGCAGTTTCTCGACCTTTGCATTGTGGACCAGGTCAGTCTTTGTTGTGGGGAGCTGTCCATTGATTGTAGAAAATTTGGCAGCATCCCAGGCCTTTATCCACTTGATGCCAGTAGCACATGACCCTCTCCCCCCAGTTGTAACACCCCAAAATGTCTCTGGACTTTGGTAAATGTCCCCTGAAGGACAAAATTTGTGCGGTGGAGAAGTGCTGGGCTGGAAGACAGTGCTATGACTCTCTCTGTCACAATGTATGGCTTTATATGGTTGCCTCTATACCCATAAAATCTCACCTAGGAGAGAAAAAGGGAAGCTACCTGTATTAGTCAGCTTGGGCTGACCAAACAAAATACCATAGACAGAGTGGCTTAAGCAACAGAAATTTATTTTCTCACACTTTTGGAGAATGGAAGTCTGAGATCAGGGTGCCAGCATAGTTAGGTTCTGAGGAGATCTCTTTATGGTTTGCAGATAGCTCGCTTCTCACTGTGTCCTCATATGGTGGACAGTGTGAGCTTTGGTAGCTCTTCCTGTTCTCATACGGGCCCTAGTTCTCCACCCCATCACCTCATTTCATCTTGATCACCTCCTTAAAGGCCCTATCTGTATGCATCTCATAGGGAGATAGTGCTTCAATGGGTGAATTTTGGAGTGACATAATTCCATCCACTGCAATACCTAAACAAGTTTTTTTTTAAAAAGTCTCTACCTAAACCCAGCAACTACATTATATACGACAGACATTTTTAAATTAAAATCAGTAACAAGACAGGGATTTCTGCTATTATCACTATACTTCAACACATTTTAAAGATGGGTAAGGCTGGAAAATAAAAGAACAGTTTAATGTGGGGAATGGAAAGATAATACTATCTTCATTTCCAGTGGGTATGATTATGTACTTAGACCATACAAGAGGAGGAGGGGAGCAAGATGGCGGAGGAGTAGGAGACCTAAATTTCATCTGGTCCCAGGAATTCAGCTATATAGGGATCAAACCATTCAGAATACCTACAAACTCAACAGGAGATTGAAGAAAAGAATAGCAGCAACTCTCTGAACAGAAAAGCGACCACTTTCTGGAAGGTAGAACCTGTGGAGAAGTGAATCGGAGGCGATATTTGGGAAGACAGACCGTGGGGGGAGGGAGCCTCCATCTGCCGGCTACCAGCAAGTGATAGAGCAGCAGAGCACAAAATTGGAACTTCTAGAAGTCTGCTCCGCCAAGGGACGTCACTCTGGTGGCTAAGCGGGGGGGTGGAACCCTCCGGGACAGTGTGGTCTCAGGACCCTCGGGGTCACAGAAAGACCGGGGGTGCTGAGTGTGGCAGAGCTCCCAGGTAACGGAGCTGGGAAGCCGGCTGCAGAGGCGGAGCCCAGGCGCAGGCTCTCAGCTCGGGGTTGCCATAAACCGTGATCCGCGGCACAGTCGGGCCCCTGCTCCTCCAGCAGGGACCCAACAAGTGGCAGATCTGGGGAGACTGCCCTTCTTCCCCCGGGGAGGAGCCGTGTGAGAGTGCATGGCAGGGATCTGCTGGGTTTGGAGACTCCACACAGGGTTGGGTGCCAGAGACAGAAACACTCGGTCACAGGCTGGGTAAGCATGGAGTGTGGCTGGAGACCGGGGAGACGGGAGTGACTGCTTTTCTCTGGGGGCTCACTGAGGAGCGGGGCCCCGAGTCCTCCGAGGCGGAGATTGGGAGGCCGCCATTTTCACTCTCAGCCTCCAAAGCTGTACGGAAAGCTTACAGGGAACAAAAGCTCCAGAGAGCAAACCCGAGCAGATTACTCAGCCCGGACCAGGCAAGGGCGGGGCAATTCCGCCTCCGGCAAAGACATTTGGGAACCACGGCAACAGGCCTCTCCCCCAGAAGATCAGCGAGAACAGCCAGCCAAGACCAAGTTTACCGATCAATGAGAACGGCAGAACTCCAGCACTAGGGGAATAATGCACATAGAATCCATGGCTTTTTTTTACCATGATTCTTTAGTCTTTCAAAGTTGATTTTTAAAATTTTCTTTATTTTTTTCTATTTTTTAGTTGAATTTTTCTTTCCTTTTTCAACCAACATCTTATCTCATCAATTCTGTTTTTAAAATCTTTTTTAATTTTCATTTTTACAGTCATATTCTATCCCTTCTTTGTATTTAACCTTATTTTTTGTATATATATAAGTTTTTCTTTCTTTAAAACCTTGGGATACAGTTTCTTCTAATAGACCAAAATATACCCTCAATCTAGTGTATGATACTGTCCTAGTCTCCTGCCTGATCACATTCTCCTTTTGTTTTTTTTACTTTTTTCAGCCAACTTCTTAACAATTCCTTTTTAAAAATCTTTTTTAATGTTCATCTTTACAGTTATATTCTCTCCCTTCATCATACTTACCCTTATTTTTATATATACATAAGTTTTTCTTTCTTTAAAATTTTGGGAGGCAATTTCTTCTAACAGACCAAAATATACCCAAAATCTAGTGTGTGGCTCTGTTCTATTCACCAGCCTGGTCATATTCTTCTTCTTCTTTTTTTTTTCCATTTCTTTTCTCCCCAGTTTTGGGTCTCTTCTGATTTGTTTAGTGTATATTTTTCTGGGGTCATTGTTACCCTTGTAGCATTTTGTTTTCTCATTCATCTGTTCTCCTCCAGACAAAATGACAAGACAGAAAAACTGACCTCAAAAAAGAGAACAAGAGGAAGTACTGACTACCAGGGACCTAATCAATATGGACATTAGTAAGATGTTGGAACTACAGTTCAGAATGATGATTATAAGGATACTAGCTGGGCTTGAAAAAAGCATAGAAGATACTAGAGAATCCCTTTCTGGAGAAATAAAAGAACTAAAATCTAACCAAGTTGAAATCAAAACTATTAATGAGGTGCAATCAAAAATGGAGGCTCTAACTGCCAGGATAAATGAGGCAAAAGAGAGAATTAGTGATATAGAAGACCAAATGATGGAGAATAAAGAAGCTGAGAAAAAGAGAGACAAACAACTACTGGATCATGAGGGGAGAATTTGAGAGATAAGTGATACCATAAAGTGAAACAACATTAGAATAATTGGGATCCCAGAAGAAGAAGAAAGAAAGAGGGGGGGCAGAAGGTATATTGGAGCAAATCATAGCAGAGAACTTCCCTAATTTGGGGAAGGAAACAGGCATCAAAATCCAGGAGGTACAGAGAACCCCCCCTCAAAATCAATAAAAAGAGGTCAACACCCCAACATCTAACAGTAAAAGTTACGAATCTCAGAGACAAAGAGAAAATCCTGAAAGCAGCTCAGGATAAGAGATCTGTAACCTACAATGGTAGAAACATTAGATTGGCCACAGACCTATCCACAGAGACCTGGCAGGCCAGAAAGGACTGGCATGATATATTCAGAGCACTAAATGAGAAAAATATGCAGCCAAGTATTCTATATCCAGCTAGGCTGTCATTGAAAATAGAAGGAGAGATAAAAAGCTTCCAGGACAAACAAAAACTAAAAGAATTTGCAAACACCAAACCAGCCGTACAAGAAATATTGAAAGGGTTCCTCTAAGCAAAGAGAGAGCCTAAAAGTAACATAGACCAGAAAGGAACACAGACAATAGACAGAAACAGTCACCTTACAGGCAATACAATGGCACTAAATTCATATCTTTTAATAGTTACCCTAAATGTAAATGAGCTAAATGCCCCAATCAAAAGACACAGGGTATCAGATTGGATAAAAAAAACAAGACCCACCAATATGCTGTCTGCAAGAGACTCATTTTAGACCCAAAGACACCTCCAGATTGAAAGTGAGGGCGTGGAAAACCATTTACCATGCTAATGGACACCAAAAGAAAGCTGGGGTGGCAATCCTTATATCAGACAAATTAGATTTTAAACAAAAGACTGTAATAAGAGATGAGGAAGGACACGATATCCTACTTAAAGGGTCTATCCAACAAGAAGATCTAACAATTTTAAATATCTATGCCCCTAACATGGGAGTAGGCAATTAGGTAAGCCAATTAATAACAAAAGCAAAGAAACACATTGACAACAATACAATAATAGTGGGGGACTTTAACACCCCCCTCACTGAAATGGACAGATCATCTAAGCAAAAGATCAACAAGGAAATAAAGACTTTAAATGACACACTGGACCAGATGGACTTCAGAGATATAATCAGAACATTCCATCCCAAAGCAACAGAATACACATTCTTCTCTAGTCCCCATGGAACATTCTCCAGAATAGATCACATTGTAGGTCACAAATCAGGTCTCAACCAGTACCAAAAGATTGGGATCATTCCATGCCTATTTTCAGACCACAATGTTTTGAAACTAGAACTCAATCACAAGAGGAAAGTCGGAAAGAACTCAAATACATGGAGGCTAAAGAGCATCCTACTAAAGAATGAATGGGTCAACCAGGAAATTAAAGAAGAATTTTAAAAAAAGGGCGCCTGGGTGGCTCAGATGGTTGAGTGTCTGCCTTCAGCTCAGGTCATGATCCCAGGGTCCTGGGATCGAGTCCCACATCAGGCTCTCTGCTCCTTGGGAGCCTGCTTCTCCCTCTGCCTCTCTCTCTGTCTCTCATGAATAAATAAATAAAAATTTAAAAAAAAAAGAATTAAAAAAAATTCATGGAAACAGATGAAAATGAAAACACAACTGTTCAAAATCTTTGGGATGTAGCAAAGGCAGTCCTAAGAGGAAAGTATATAGCAATACAAGCCTTTCTCAAGAAACAAGAAAGGCCTCAAATACACAACCTTACCCTACACCTAAAGGAGCTGGAGAAAGAACAGCAAATAAAGCCTAAACCGAGCAGGAGAAGAGAAATAATAAAGATCAGAGCAGAAATCAATGAAATAGAAACCAAAAGAACAGTAGAACAGATCAACGAAACTAGGAGCTGGTTCTTTGAAAGAATTAACAAGACTGATAAACCCCTTGCCAGACCTACCAAAAAGAAAAGAGAAAGGACTGAAATAAATAAAATCATGAATGAAAGAGGAGAGATCACAACCAACACCAAAGAAATACAAACAATTATAAGAACATATTATGAGCAATTAGATGCCAGCAAATTAGATAATCTGGAAGAAATGGATGCATTTCTAGAGATGTATAAACTACCAAAGCTGAACCAGGAAGAAATAGAAAACCTGAACAGATCCATAACCACTAAGAAAACTGAAGCAGTAATCAAAAATCTCCCAACAAACAAGAGCCCAGGGCCAGATGGCTTCCCAGGGGAATTCTACCAAACATTTAAAGAAGAATTAATACCCATTCTTCTGAAACTGATCAAAAAAGAAAAAAAGAAAGAAAGAAAGAAAGAAAGAAAGAAAGAAAAGAAAAGAAAAGAAAAGAAAAGAAAAGAAAAGAAAGGAAAGGAAAGGAAAGGAAAGGAAAGGAAAGGAAAGGAAAGGAAAGGAAAGGAAAAGAAAGGAAAGGAAAGGAAAGGAAAGGAAAGGAAACTTCTAAACTCATTTTATGAGGCTGGCATTACCTTGGTCCCAAAACCAGACAAAGACCCTATCAAAAAGGAGAACTACAGAGCAATATCCCTGATGAACATGGATGCAAAAATTCTCACCAAATACTAGCCAGTAGGATCAAACAGTACATTAAAAAGATTATTCACCATAACCAAGAGGGATTTATTCCTGGGCCGCAAGGTTGGTTCAACATCTGCAAATCAATCAATGTGATACTCTACATTAATGAAAGAACAAGAACCATATGATCCTCTCAATAGATGCAGAAAAAGCATTTGACAAAGTACAGCAGCCTTTCTTGATTAAAACTCTTCACAATGTAGGGATAGAGGGTACATGCCTCAATATTATAAAAACTATCTATGAAAAACCCACAGCAAATATCGTACTCAATGGGGAAAAACTGGGAGCTTTTCCCTTAAGGTCAGGAACACGACAGGGATGTCCACTCTCACCACTGCTATTCAACATAGTACTAGAAGTCCTAGCCTCAGCAATCAGACCACAAAAAGAAATAAAAGGCATCCAAATCGCAAACAAGTAGTCAAACTCTCACTCTTTGCAGATGATATGATACTGTATGTGGAAAACCCAAAAGACTCCACCCCAAAACTGCTAGAACTCATACAGGAATTCAGTAAAGTGGCAGAATATAAAATCAATGCACAGAAATCAGTGGCATTCCTATACACCAACAACAAGGCAGAAGAAAGAGAAATTAAGGAGTTGATCCTATTTACAATTGCACCCAAAACCATAAGATACCTAGGAATAAATCTAACCAAAGAGGTAAAGAACCTGTACTCAGAAAACTATAGAATACTCATGAAAGAAATTGAGGAAGACACAAAGAAATGGAAAAACGTTCCATGCTCATGGATTGGAAGAACAAATACTGTGAAAATGTCTATGCTACCTAGAGCAATCTACACATTTAATGCAATCCCTATCAAAATACCATCCACTTTTTTCAAAGAAATGGAACAAATAATCCTAAAATTTGTATGGAACCAGAAAAGACCCCGAATAGCCAGAGGAATGTTCAAAAAGAAAGCAAAGCCAGTGGCATCACAATTCCGGACTTTAAGTTCTATTACAAAGCTGTAATCATCAATTCAGTATGGTACTGGCACAAAACCAGACACATAGATCAATGGAACAGAATAAAGAGCCCAGAAATGGACCCTGAACTCTTGGTCAACCAATCTTTGACAAAGCAAGAAAGAACGTCCAGTGGAAAAAAGTCTCTTCAACAAATGGTGCTGGGAAAATTGGACAGCCACATACAGAAGAATGAAACTGGACCATTTCCTTACACACACACAAAAATAGACTCAAAATGGATGAAAGACCTAAGTGTGAGACAGGAATCCATCAAAACCCTAGAGGAGAACACAGGCAGCAACCTCTTTGACCTTGGCCGCAGCAACTTCTTCCTAGAAACATCGCCAAAGGCAAGGGAAGCAAGGGCAAAAATGAACTATTGGGACTTCATCAAGATAAAAAGCTTTTGCACAGCAAAGGAAACAGTCAACAAAACCAAAAGACAACCAACAGAATGGGAGAAGATATTTGCAAATGACATATCAGATAAAGGGCTAGTATCCAAAATATATAAAGAACTTACCAAACCCAACACCCAAAGAACAAATAATCTAATCAAGAAATGGGCAAAGGCCATGAGCAGACATTTCTGCAAAGAAGACATCCAAGTTGCCAACAGACACATGAAAAAGTGTTCAACATCGCTCGGCATCAGGGAAATCCAAATTAAAACCTCAATGAGATACCACCTCACACCAGTCAGAATGGCTAAAATTAACAAGTCTGGAAATGACAGATGTTGGCGAGGATGCAGAGAAAGGGGAACCCTCCTACACTGTTGGTGGGAATGCAAGCTGGTGGATTCACTCTGGAAAACAGTGTGGTGGTTCCTCAAAAAGTTGCAAATAGAGCTACCCTACGACCCAGAAATTGCACTATTTGGTATTTACCCCAAGGATACAAATGTAGTGATCTGAAGGGGCACATGCATCCCAATGTTTATAGCAGCAATATCCACAATAGCCAAACTATGGAAAGAGCCTAGATGTCCATCAACAGATGAATGGATAAAGAAGATGTGGTGTATATATACAATGGAATATTACTCAGCCATCAAGTAAAATGAAATCTTGCCATTTGCAATGATGTGGATGGAACTAGCGGGTATTATGCTAAATGAAATAAGTCAATCAGAGAAAGATAAGTATCATATGATCTCATTGATATGAGGAATTTGAGAAACAAGACAGAGGATCATAGGGGAAGGGAGGGAAAAGAGAAACAAGACAAAACCAGAGAGGGAGACAAACCATAAGAGACTCTTAATCTCAGGAAACAAACTGAGGGTTGCTGGAGTGGAGGGGGGTGGGATGGATGGGGTGGCTGGTGATGGGCACGGGGAAGGTATCTACTATGGTGAGTGCTGTGAATTGTGTAAGACTGATGAATCACAGACCTGTACCCCTGAAACAAATAATACAGTATATGTTAATAAAAAAATTAAAAAAAAACACATACAAGGTATCCTGCTAAATATCTATTAGTACTAGTAAGAGAATTTGTTAATGTGGCTGGCTACATACAAAATTAATAGCTTTTGTTCCTGCCGATATTATGCAATTAGAAGTTAAAATAGGAAATAATCCATTCATAAGCACCATAAAAAAGATGAATTATCCAAAATAAATCAAAGAAGACAGGAACTGGACCTAATGAAGCAAATGATAACATTTTATTGAAGGACATAAAACAAGATCTGAAATTGGAGAGACAGTCCTTCCTTTATTAATACATGAATTTTATTGCAGTTTCAATCAGAATCACAACATAATATTTTTTCCACTTGGTCAAAACAAGTTTAAATTCATATGGAAAAAGAATGTGCAATAATTTTCCGTTTAAAAAAATGACATCAAGGGTGGACTTACTCTATCAGATGTTAAAAGTACTATAAATCTACTGTAATCAAAGCACTACATACTTGCATATTAATAGGCAATAGTTAATTAGTATAAAATGAAATCTAAAATGAACATAATCAATGATAATGCTGACATTTTGATTTCATAGAAAAAAATTTTTTTCTCTGTTAAATGATGTTCGCCTTCCTGGTTAGTTATCTGAAGGAATATAAAAGTATCCTACAATGGCTAAAGATAGAAGTGTAAAAAAATTACAAGACAAAAATATAAGAAGAAAAATTAAGATACTTTTTTTAAACCTTGGAATGGAGAGAAAGCAAGACAGTCAAGTCTTGAAAACATAGGGGAAAAGTGGTAGATTTGGTTACATGAAATTAAGAGGGTTCTGCCCAAGAAAGAGAACCTGCTGCCATTGTCCAGATGGGAGGGAAGAGTAGTCACAACAGTGAGGGCAGTGGAGATTGAGGGAAAAAGTTTTGGCTCCCATAAGGTGGCAACAACAGGATTTCCAGATAGACCGGATGTGGGTTTGAAAGTGGGAAAAGAGATCCAAGTTGTATGAGATCATTTTTAAGAAAAGGAATACAAAATTACTCATACCAAATTAGATACAAAAGTATTTCTTTAGAATGAGAAAAGAAGCCACAACAAATTACAAATTTTAAAAAGCTGCCAAGTACTATAAACATTACTAAATCCAAAAAATAAAAAAAAATACTATTTTTAATCAATCAACTGCTAGAAACATTTTGGCAGTAAACTCTTCGATATCGGCTTTTCTATGACAATGATTTCATCAGATTATTTTGTAGATAAAGAAAAGGAAAATAATTGAGTCTGTTGTAGCATGGTTGGTCAACTTTTGTCTTTTTATTATTGAGAATTGGGATATATGAAACACCTGACATCACATATACATATACTTACTAACCCAAGTACAGCTTTAACCTTGTAGTCTATATAAAAAATTCTGGTAAATTCTATTTCATGCAATTTTCATCTAAACAAAGTATATGGATTATTTATAATTGAATATGTTGCATTATTGAGTATTTGTGGCAAGAGAGAAATTCTGTTTTGACAAAGGAATTTTATGTCTCAAATGTTCCAATATTTAGCTAAGTAAGGGCTCTAATATTTAGCTAAGTAAACACTAAATATTACATGTCTGATGATTGGAAGAATTTTCCACAGCCTAACTTCTGGCTCCCAAAATTTCAAATATTATTTCTCCTCTCTACCCAATACCTCTCAGTGAGATATGTCATGCTCATAATGCAAGACAACCATAGGACCTGATCTTTAGTGTCACAAAGCTGGGTGAGTCATCATGGGGAGTAGTTAGGAACTTTCCTAAAGTTCCCACATGTGAGAATACCTAGCAAGAACTTAACTATATGTAGTAGTATCTGAGGACAACTTAAGGTTATCTCTATAAATCCAATCTAAATATATTCCTAACACAACTTCTTCATAGCCAGATCTCAAAAGTGCTTATGGCAGCGACATGGAGGAATGTGATAAAGGGGAAGTCAGAGGGGAAAAAAAGAGTTTTAATGAGTTGTAGTTAAAATATGCTATGTTTGCATATATACAAAAATATGTGACATGTAAACACATTTAGGTCCTAGGGTCTTAGGAAAGGTTCCTGCAAACGAAGGACACTGAAACTTAAGCTTTATTAATTCTTGGTAAATTCACTTGGCTTGACAGAAGAATCATATATGCTTTCTAGGTTTTTGGCTGGAATAACACAAGCGAATCTCTTGAATAAAGACATCTCCTTGTTGAAGTTCATACCATTTACCTAAAAAATCAGGTGGTTGGGGAGCACCAGAAAGGGGAATCCTGCCACAAATGGCTGCCTAGCTCAGGAAGCTTTTCCTCTCTGCGTCAGAGAGTCCTTTCCTCTATTAAGAGGCACCAGGCAGCCTGGCCTGGGGAAACTTTTTCTGTCCCTTTAGGCAGCACCATCATGGACCTTTGGGAGCTCCCCTAGCATGAGATCAATCAAGCAGATGAAAATAGTACAAGAGCTCTGAAAATTAAATTGTCACTAGAACCATCATAGAGTGATTTGTTGCTAAAGTACAAGCTTTAAATAGGACCCAGCTTCTTCCAAAATAATAGCCAAAGTGTCCAGGATATAATTTTTAAAAATCACCTGTTATATACCAAGAACTGGGAAAATCACAACTCAGATGAAAAAGTACACTAACCAAGATGCATCAAATATTGGAATTACCCAGCAAGGATTTTTTTTTTGAGTAAGCTCTATGCCCAGTGTGAGGCTTGAACTCGCAACCCCGAGATCAAGAGTCTCATGCTCTACTGACTGAGCCAGTCAGGTGCCCCTATTCAACAGGGATTTTAAAGCAGCCATATTAAAAATACTTCAGTACGCAAAGACAAATTCTGTTGAAACAAATGAAACAATTAAAAACCACAGAAGAGAAACAGCAGTTATGAAAAGAATGATGTAGAAAATATAGAACTGAAAACACAACAGTAGGAATAAAAATTTGCTTAATGATTCAATAGTAGAGTGGAAATGGTAGAGACAGAATCCGTGAACTTGAGGGCAGATCAACAGAATTTACCCAGTTTGAACATTAAAGAAAAAATAGACTGGAAAAAAAAAAACAACTGAACAGAGACTCTGAGAAAATGGGAGCAATAACAAAGAAATGAAAAATCCAGCAACTGTGTTATTGGAATCCTAATCCAAGATGGAGAGAAGAAAGAGAGTGGACTGAAGAAATAGTGGTTGAGAACTTTCTAAACTTGGTTAAAAAAAAAAGAAAAGAAAAGAAAAAAGGGGGTGGGGGAAAAGCCCTTAAACTATAGAAATAAGAAACCGAGCAAACTTCAAATATGATAAACTCAAAGAACTCCATTCCAGGCCATAAGATTATACTTGTGAAAACTAAAGAAATGGAAAAAATCTGGAAAGCAGATAGAACCAGCACATTAGCTACAGGGACCACCACTCTGAACATCGGTGGATTTCTTATCTGAAACCGTGGTAGCCAGAAGAATGTGCCACAACATTTTTCAAGTGCTGAAAGAAACAGTTGTCAATATCAAATTTTACGTCCGGCAAAACTATACCTTAGGAATGAAGAGGCAATAAAAACATTTCCAGATGAAGGAAAACTGAAAGAATTTGTTGGTAGCACACCTACCCTTCAAGATTACTAAAGAATTTTATTCAAAAATAAAGAAAATGATAAAAGAATCCATTTTGAGCATCGGGGGTTAAAAAGAAAAACCAATGTAAAGAACAGAAATATGGGTACATGCAGTAGACTATCCATCTCCTCATGAGTTTTGTAAATCATATTCGATGAATGAAACATACTGTGACCCTATCCTCTACTCAAGAAAATCTATGGAGAAGTGGGGAAGGTAAAGGGAACTGAATGGAAGAAAGGATTCCACATTTCACTCCAAGTATTAAAATGTTGATGCCAGGGGCACCTGGGTGGCTCAGTTGGTTAAGCGTCTGCCTTCAGCCAGGTCATCAACCCAGGGTCCTGGGATGGAGCCCCACATCGATCTCCCTGCTCAGCGGGGAGTCTGCTTCTCCCTCCCCTGCTCTGCTCATGTGTGTGTTCTCTCTCTCCCTCTCAAATAAATAAATAAAATATTTTTTAAAAATTTAAAATGTTGATACCAGTAAAATGTTATAAGTCATATACAAATTTTATAATACCCAGATCAACCACTATGAAAACTATACAAAGAGATATACGAGGAAAAAACACTATACATAAATCAAGTCAGAATGCTAAAAAATGTTTATGTAACCTGCAGGAAGCCGAGAAAGAGAGACAGAGGATCAGGAACCAGAGGAAATTAATAAAAGGCAGACTTAAGTTCCAACATATCAACTGTTCCCTTTAAGTATAAATGGTCTAAATACAGAAATTAAAAGTACATCAAAAAACACAAGCCAACTATATGCTGCTTACAAGAAACTCACTTAAAATTTAACAACATTGGGCGCCTGGGTGGCTCAGTTGGTTAAGCGACTGCCTTCGGCTCAGGTCATGGTCCTGGAGTCCCGGGATCGAGTCCCACATCGGGCTCCCTGCTCAGCGGGGAGTCTGCTTCTCCCTCTGACCCTCCCCCCTCTCATGCTCTCTCTAGCTCATTCTCTCTCAAATAAATGAATAAAATCTTTAAAAAAAAAAAATTTAACAACATGGGCTGGAAGTAAAAGGATAGAAAAGTACACCATGCAAATATTAATTTTTAAAAAGCAGGAGTGACTATATTAATATTAGATAAAGTAGACTTCAGAACAGGCAGTATTATCAGAGGCAAAGAGGCACATTACACAACCATGAGAGGATTGATCCACCAGAAAGACATAACAATCCTAATGTGTTTTCACCAAGCAGCAGAGCCTCAAAAACACATGCAGTAGAAATCAATATAACTGAAAAGTAAAATAGGCAAATTCACAATTATTGTTTCGTCTTTAATACTCTCTCTTATCAAGCAATAGAATTAATAGACTGGTAATCAGCAAGGACATAGAAGATCTGAACAACACAATTAACCAACAAAAAATTGATATACAGAACACTCTACCCAACAAGAACAGAATAGGCATTTTTCAAGCATCCATGAAACATTTACCAAATATATCATATATTAGGCCATAAAACAAACTTTAATATGTTTAAAATAATTGAAAACATACAAAATATGTTCCCTGACCATAATGAAATCAAACTAGACACCAATAACATAGACAAGAGGAAAATCTCCGAACACTGGGAAATTTAACAACATAATTATAAATAATGTATTAAAGAGAAAGTCTCAAAAGAAATTTTAAAATACATAAGTAAATGAAAATGAAAACATACTCTATTAAAATACATGGGATGCAGCTAAAGCAGTGCTGAGAGGGATATTTGTTGCACTGAATGCTTACTTAGAAAAGAGGAAAGGTCTCAAACCAATAATATAAATTCCTAACTCAAGAATTTACCAGAAAAAGAGAAAAATAAGCCCAAAGCAAGCAAAGAAAATACAGACCATTCTTAATTCCTGCACTTCTCATATTACCAGGTCTATATTCCATTGTCTAGCATTATAATTATTCCCAGACAATTGTCATTAATTACTTATCTATCTCCTTTACTTTTGCACATAGCCAGAAAAAAATTTTCTCATTTGTTCACAAGATTTCCATATAACTGGAGAACATCACAGCACTATTGACCAGAGTCATTTCAAATCCATTACCATACCTCTCAGATGGTACGTGACACTGACAAACCTATCCCAATTTTCTGGTAAATCTACTTTCCCACTATTCAGCAGATGATTTTATTTTTTTTAATTTTATTTATTTGACATAGAGAGAGACAGAGAAAGCGAGAACACAAGCAGGGGGAGTAGGCGAGGGAGAAGAAGGCTCCCTGCAGGGCTCGATCCCAAGACACTGGGATCATGACCTGAGCTGAAGGCAGACACTTAACCGTCTGAGCCACCCAGGCGCCCCTTCAGCAGACGATTTTAAATCACCAACATCCCCTTCTGTCCCTTGTTCTAAGCTAATAACCTCTCTGCATTTATTATACAAAAATAGTTCTACTCCAATAAGAACTACCTCATCTTTCACCCAGAGAGCCCATCAACCTACTTGTAACTATACACATATATTGGCCTCCCTTATAGTTACAATAGAAAAGTCACTGCTCCTATCTTAGCTCAACCTCTCCACTTACCCTTAAAAAAAAAAAAAAGGAAAAAAAAGGAATGTGTACTGCCATTTTTTTCTTTCTCGACTACATTATTAATTTCTACTGGATCCTTCCCATCTAAACTAAAGCCTATGTAAGATGACCCATTGAAACAAACAAACAAAATAAGCAAGCAAACAAAAATTTTCCTTTGACATCACATCCTGTCCCAGCTACTGCCTATTTTTCTCTTGGCCTCTGTAAAAAAAATAGAGCATTGTCTATATTCACTACCTCCACTACCTCGCCTCCCATTTGCTCTTCAAATCATCCTAACTGGGTATTTCTCTTGACTTCTCTAATAAAATGGGCCTTATCTCACCAATGACCTCAGATGGCTAAAGCTAATGTTCACTTCTCTGAGATCATCTTACTTGAGCTCTTAACATTTTGACACCAGGCACTATTCCCTCCTTCTTGACACACATTCCTCACTTGGTGTTCTCTCATTTCTGGCTGCTTCATCTCAAACACTTTATACTTCTTTGCCCAGACCTCTAAATGTTTTGGTGACCCAGGACTCTCTCTTTAGCTTTCCTCCCACCTCTGTGATCTCATCTGGGTAATTTCAGTAGTCCCAGGGCTTTCAATACCATCTTTAGCAGACAAGTCAAATTTATATCTCTAGCCTAGACCTCTCTTCAGAACTCCAAACTCCTATATTCTACTTGACATTTCAATTTAGGTGTCTACTAGAAAACTTAAATGCAGTCAAGCAGAATGATTAACATCACTTCCCGATTTGCTGCCCCAAAGTCTTCCACTTCTCACTAAACAGATTTACCATCTACCTAATTGCTCAAACAAACAAATAAAAATTTATAGCTTTTGGAATCCTTGATTATTCCTTCTTTGATGGTAAAACCTATATTTCAATCCATCAGTGAGGACTGTTGGTGCTACTTTCAATATGTCCTGAATCTGCCCACTTACTACCATCTCCCTAGTTACAACCTTAGTCCATATCACCTACTCACCTCCCAATTGCTTCCTAATTGACTTTCTGAATTCACTTAAAACTGAGACACAGCTAGCAGGTAATTTTAAAGCAGTAGTACCTGAAACTTCTCTAGAGTCACATACTGTATATGAGTGTTTGCTTTTACTTTGAGGCTTAAAATATATGTTAAGGGAGAAACTTGGAGAAACTTCTTCAAATGTCATTTTAGACGGGAAATGTCTGAGTTTCTATTTTGGAAAAGACAAAAAGCAGAAAGAGGAAGAGATAACTGAAGTTTGTATAAAATAATAAGGCAAAAAGAGGGGAATTTTCAAAGTTATCCTAACAAGCAATAGAACAAAAGGGGGGGTTGGCCCTCTGCTTGAGACAGATGGTGATAACAGACGACAGAAAGAAAGCAGGACCAGTCCGTTCCCGTTCTGCCTGTCTTCTGCGTCAAAGACAATGATCTTCAGACTGGAGAGGGGACAACAAACTAGTTTAAAAGGGACTGATGTCAAAGATAGGTGGGAAGATAGAGAACATCAAGTGCCCTTGCTGAGATGCTCTTCAAGAGAGGGCTGGAGAGAGCAGGGGGTGAATCTTCCGAATCAAGTGACTGTTCCCTCTGAGGAACGGGAGAGAAGGGGAGAGTGAGGAGAATGTCACAGGACTGGAGAGAAACAAATGCAGTGCACATTTTCAATGGAAGAAAACAGTAAATTCTGCAATTATAGATCAGTGAGCCTGACATTAATCCCTAAGCAAAATTATAGAATGGATTATTAAAATGGATGGGTTTTCAAACAGTATAAGATGAGAGCATGTAAATTCTTAACAAAGGGAAGTGGTATTCAGAGACCCAGCATGGGCTCTTTAAGATTAAGTTGTACCAGACTAACCTCATTTTCTTTTTGGGTAGGTTCACTACTACTGTTAAGAAGAGCTAATATCCTTTAGCACTTATTTGATGTTAGCCTCTAGGTTAAATGCATTATATGCATTTTCTCATTTGATTTTAAGTATTATTTCTCCCTATTTTATTGATGAGGTACCAGAGGTTTACAGCAGTAACTAGCCCCAGACCACACATCTAAAACAGGTGAACATGCATTTAAGCATAGGTTGGCACATTCCAGAATTCATGGTCTCAATCTCTGCTCTCTAATGCTACCAAAGAGTACAGGACTGCTATATCCCAAGAGTATTATTGAAATGGCACACCTGAATTATGTCCAGGGCCACAGGACAGACAAAGATGAACCAGCTGATGGGATACTTGGGGTGGTCCATCAATAATGGAACATTTTCAAAAAGTGTTGAGTAATGTGTCATTGTTTACTGAAAAAGAAATCTCCAGTGATCTTACCCCATCCTTAACCTATCACTGGTTAACTTTTTCATGAACAACTTGGCTAAATATGTAGATGGCATATTATCAGATATGTGGATGACCTGAAATCTGGCTGGCTAGTATCTGACAACAGAACTGGATTCCCCAAAGATCTCAGCATAGGTTGAATAAAACCAGGGGCAGTATATTAGGAATAATTGTAAAATCTATCACTTACGTTTTTCAAAATCTACCCAATGTCACATAGGGAAAAAAAAGAAGAAGAGCTAACAACAGTTCATGAATGGCTCCTTGAGTGATCAAGGGCAAACTCAATGGTATTACAGCCCTTGAGAGGCCAAGGGCAAACTCAGTGGTATTACAGCCCCACGGTAAAGCATTTCACCAGGCCAAAAGTCAGATAAGGAAGCTTTAGATTACATCATTGAACTGACTCTTTATTGAAAGGCTCTGAGATCACACAGGTAGAAAATAACAGTGCTAATAGTTCAGTCCAGAGAGTAACGCAGGTGAAAATACCAGAGAATAAGCAGCCAGGAAGCTGAGCAATGGTGAGAATTTAAAGCAGGAGAGGGAGAAAGATTTCAGTGAAATCAAACTCTTTCATGCTATTCCTTTTTTTTTTTTTTAATGTATACTGTCTTCCCTCTTATATATAGAGCAGAAGGTCTCCAGGTGCTGAGGACGTTCATTGTTCTCCTTCCCTGTACTGTCAGCCAGCCTTTAATAGCTTTTGGAACAATATTTCTTGGTTTACTTTATTATTTTAATGTTTAAAAGATTAAAATGTTTTCAGGTTTTTTTTTTTTTTTTTTTTAATCTTTCATGTGGGCACTATTTTAGACGATTGTAGGCTTGAACATGCATGTGTCCCTTGACGTTCAGGGAAGCCCGTTTTCAGATTATAGCAGCTGCACTGAAGCTTTCTTTTTGTTCAGTTCCTGATAGGTGTTTTGGGAAGCACAAAAATTATATTTCATAGACATATGCATAAAGAGTATGATATGGCTGGCTACCCAATAAGATGATTTGATATTACACTAATTAAATTATGTATATAAGAAGAAGAAACCGATCATCTCTCTCCATACACAGCTAAACCCGCACACAGACCAATGCTTAGTTCTGATGTTTTATGAGGATGCATAGACATCCCTGTATTTCCAAAGGTGACCTGGGTGATGGAGGGATTTGGAACCATGTAAAATGAGAAACACTGAAAGAAATTGGGATATTTTTCCTGAAAAAGATAGTAGTTGCTATTTAGCAAGCTGTAAAAGTGACTAGAGTAATAATAGGTTATAAGAACAAAGGGAAAAAGCAGAGTTTTATCACTTTACACAGTAGCGTAGTGGTTCTAGCGTTAGAGTGGCCTGGATAGATAGGCCAGCTTCATTGCTTACTAGCTGTTTAACCTTACTCAAGTTACTTAACTGCTCTGTGCTGCAGTTTTCCCATCTGTATAATGGTCAAAAGAATAGTACATGTGTCATTAGGATTATATGAATTAAGCTACCTAAAACAGAGAGAATAGTGGCTCGTAGCTGTTAAGCACTCCATACATTTTAGTTACTAATAACGCACAATAGAAATTTTCCTCTTGTTGGATAACATAAATGAATGATTAGACTTTTGATGGTGATTCTGTCAGGAAAGGGAATCATGGGGAAGAAAAGAATGATCAGGTAAGGTTTGAGAATTGAGTTTGCTTGTGTTTATCACGGAGTAAATCAGGCTGCAGAAAAATGCATTATAATTACTAAAGTTAGGATATTTAAAAATATCTACTGCGGTCCCTTCACCCAGCAAGACCAAACACAAACTCATTGCTATTTGATTTTTTAAAATTTGACTGTCAAGAAGAGAAATAATCCAGCCAGCCTGGGCAAACTTCTTGGACTTGGCATGAAAAGCCAAGACAATAAAACCTATTGATAGTATTTTGTCAAAATTATCATGAAAGTTACCTCTCACTTTACCAAGAGCAGAGGTAGCCCAGCAGAATAAATTACAGTCCTGTGGATTATCTGAAATAAGGACAATGTGTACATACAAATGAAAATACTTCCATCATGAAGTAACATTTATTACATATCTCTGGGCAATTAACATTTCATGTCTACTGTATTGCTACTCTAAATCTTCTTCCCCAAAATGACAAATTTGAGAAATAGGAGCTTTTTATTTGACAAAGAAAATGCTGGATAGCAGTTACCAATGTTAGGCTAGATTCTCTGGGTCCCAGAGTCTCCTGATTCCTTCATTCCTTTAGCAAGTTTTTATTGAACATCTACGAAGTGCCAAGCTCTTTTCTAAGGCCCAGGAAAAGCACAAACACAAAGCAGACAATGTTGCTGCTCTCACAGAACTCACATCTAATGAGAAGACACAATCAGCAAATAAGCAAAAAGAAGTCCAGGGAGTGGACATCATAGAAAGTGTTAGAAGAGAGCTGAATAGGGCATAAACTTAGGACAAGACTAGATGGTTACTTTGGATTGAGTGGCCAGGGAGCGGACATCTCAACTGAGACAGGAATGACAAAAACATCCAGGACTGTGAGGATCAAGAAAAAAAAAATATCATTCTAAGAAAAGGAAACAGCTAGTAGATAGATTCTAAGGTAAGAGGGAAGGCCAATTTGGCTGAAAGGCTGTGGACAGGGTGGATGATGTTTATGGGGGAAGTTTAGAGATGCAGAGTCCCGATCATTTATGGCATGGTAGGACAAGGTAAGAAATTAAGACTGTAGGGACGCCTGGATGGCTCAGTTGGTTAAGCATCTGCCTTCAGCTCGGGTCATGATCCCAGGGTTCTGGGATTGAGCCCTGCATTGGGCTCCCTGCTCAGTGGGGAGTCTGCTTCTCACTCTGCCCCTCCCCCTGCTCGTGCTAACTCTCTCTCTCAAAATAAATAAATAAAATCTTAAAAAAAAGAAAAGAAATTAAGACTGTAACTACAATCAGAAGCCGGGCATTTGATGAATTTTAAGTAGAGGAATGACATGATCTGATTATATTCATATAAATCGATCTTGCTATTACATGGAGATTAGGTTACAGCAAGCAAGAGAGCAAGCAAAGAGACCAGGTGGAAGGTTGTAGCAATAGTTTAGGCAAAGACATGGAGATGATTTAGTGGAAGATAAGATAATGGACATAAAGAGAAATAGATTTGGGGTAGTTTTTGGAGTTAGAAGTGATAGAATTTGGGGGTACACTAGAGAAACAGAGAGCTAAATTATGGATGTATTCTAAGTTTTTGGTCTGAGAAATCTAGTAGAACTGGTGCTGTTTTCACATATTTGCTAGTTTGGGGAAGTTCTCTCATGGACAACTTAAGTTTTAAATGCCTATTAGCTATTCAAGAAGTGCTGTCACATATGAATTTGGGCATTTGAATCTAAGTGTCAGAGAAGAGGAGACAAATGAAAGGTACTGATTTTTGAAAAGCCTTAAACTACCTGAAGCCATGAGAATGAGAGGTACCACTTAAGGGAATAGGGCCAAGTTACTGCGCCAATGGGTACTCCAACATTTAGAGATTGGGTAGAAGAAGAGGAGGAGCCAGAATACAAGACTGAGAAGGTTCAACTAGTGAGTTAGGAGGAAAGGCAGGAGAGAAGCTACCTACCCAGGAAGCCAAGAGAAGAAACAATTTCAAGGAGGGAATGGCCAATTGTGTTGAATGCCAGTTAATGAAACAGAGCCCACCGGATTTAGCAGTTTCATTGGCATGGTGGGTACTGAGCTCAACTGGAATGAACCGAGGAGAGAATATGAGGTGAGGAAAGAAGGAGAGCAATAACCAACAGGAGAACACATCTAGACAGTGTCATGAGTAGAGCCCTCTGAAACTGGACAGGCCTACTCATGAGACTAAAGAGCTCAAAGGAAGGTTCATAGTTATGAGGGCATCTGTGCACCTGTTTGTGATTTGGACCAGATGACCTTGGAAATACCTATCATATAATGATATTCTAGGATTCTTTTATTCTACAGTATTTATCAGATACTGCTCTCTTGCTTGCCTGAATTGTCAGAGCAGTGTCCCCCACCTGATCCCTCTGCCACCTTATCAAGGATAGATAAATTATTTTCATTAGACTTTATAAAATACTGGAAATAGGTCTTGAATTTTTATTACTTTCTCAGTAGACTCTAGATTGGGAAAAATTGATCCCATTCAACTGTCTCATAATGTAGATAAGGCAATTAAGGCTCTGAGGAGTGAAATGACCAGTCAAATGCAAAATTCAAAGATAATAGCAAAGTGAGGGCTAGAACCCGAGGCACCTTGTTTCAGGTCTCATCATCTCATTACTTCTTCATTTTGGGTTTATATCTAATTTTTATAAACTCTCTGCTCACAATAAGAACTTTCAAAGTTGTGTTAAAATAGCAAAATGAAAAACAAACAAAGAAAACAAGGAACACCTGAAGTTCTCAGCTTTAGAGAACTGAAGTTCTTTTTTTCAGGCATGAGCTAAGGTGTTCATTCCTCCAGCTGCTGGAGTATTGGCAGTGTATGGCTCTCAGCCGAGCCTTTTTGGGAAACTGTCAAGTCATAAGGTCAGGTGGACTCAGCAACAAGCCATTATAAGGTGGAAGTGGTAACTCCAGAATTAAGCATCAACAGGATGGAGGGCACAATTAAGCTTCACTGGCATCTTTCCGTCAGCACAAACCTATGGACACATGATGGGTCCCTGATGATTAGCTTACTGAGGAGGGAAAAGCCCAGCAGATGGTTCATAGATGGGTCATCCTGATATGGAGTCCTGTTGCACTATAGCTCCTCTCAAGGGTGTCTCTGAAAGAAAACTGTGAGGGGAAATCCTCACAATGGGGAGAGCTTCAGGTATTGCATCTGGTCATCCATCCACCTTGCATGGAAAGAAGGATGGACCAAAATGACACTATATACCAACTCATGAACAGAGGAAAATGATTTAGCTGGTTGTTCAGGGACCTAGAAATAGAGAAACTAGCAGATTGGTGACAAGGGCATCTGGGGAAGATTTACGTGGGTGGGACTATAGGAATGAACCCAAGTGTGAAGATCTTTGTATCATGTGTAAAAATGCCCTCTGGAGAGCATCCAGAGTTCTTTGTAGAACTTTGTAGTTCTACAAAGTTCTTTGTAGAAGAAGCACTATACAATGAAAAATACAGAATGGCATTGGCCAGCTGCTATCAGCTAGCCTCTGTTATTAACCATTCCAGTGCTGGCATAATGGTCACATAAACAGAGAAGTCACAGTAGCAGGAATAGAGGCTATGCACAGGCCCAGCTTGGCTCCCACTCACCAAGGCTGATCTTGTTCCTGCTAGTGCCAAACATCCCACCTCCCAGCAATAGAGACCAATGCTAAGTTCTGATACGGCATAACATTTAAGGACACCAACCAGCTACTTGGTGATCAACTGACCACTCTAAGCCCCTTCCATTCTGCAAGGAGCAGCAATTCATCTTGGCTGGCTGGAATCAAAAGATATTCCAGGTGTGGGTTTGCCTTTTCAATCCACAGGATCTCAGACAGCACCACAATTCAAGGGCTTACAGAGTATTTGATCCACTGACATGGGATCTTGCACAACATTGCACAGGCTTAAGAGACTCCGCTTGACAACAAAGGAGATATGGCAGTCAACACATCACCATGGGATCCACTGGTTTGATCACATACAGCACCACCCATAGGTTGCCAGTCTAAAGTGATAGAAGAGCCTTTTGAAAGTGTAACTGAGACACCAGCTTGGATCTGAAACTCTACTAGAATGGGGGGCTTATGCTCTAAGACCTAGTAACACCCTAGACCAATGACTACTATATGATACCATGTCCCCAATAGGTAGACTATATGGGTCTGGGACCCAAGAGAAGGAAGTGGCAGTATGCTTGTTCACCATCCCTCTGAGTGACCAACTTGTAGAATTTGTGCTTCCCATCACTACAACTCTAGACAATGTAGGTTTCGATATTCTGCCCCCCAAAGGGGAAAATGTTCTAGCAGAAGATACAACCAGAGTCCCATTAAACTTTCAATTAAAACTACTGCTATCACTTTAGGGTCCTCATGATGAGAAGAAGGAAAAGAAAGTAGTGTAGAGGGAAAGGAGTCACCATCCTGACATGGGTGGTTGACTGTGAGCATCAGGGGGAGTGAGCGCTACTGCTTCACATTGAGGGCAGGAAGAGTATGTTTGGTACCCAGGCAATCCCCTGGGAAATCTCTTGGTATACTACATTGCCCAGTTTTGACAACGATTGGGTGAGTACAACAGCCATGGACTAAAAAAGTCATGGATGGGGGGCGCCTGGGTGGCTCAGTTGGTTAAGCGACTGCCTTCGGCTCAGGTCATGATCCTGCCCAGGGGCTCAGACACATAAGAGATGAGGGTGTGGGTCACCCCATCATATAAGCCACTTAGACTAGCAGAAATGCTGGCCAAGAATGAGTGAAATCTAGAATAAATAGTAGAGTAAGGATACAGTGAAAACTTAATAAAATATATAAGTGAATTCAAGTGGCACAGGAGACAGACTTTAGTGAGTACCATTATATGTCATCCAGATTCCTTGTTCAGGACTAAGGAGTTCATTACCTTGGTTGCTGGTAATATTGACAACCAATGGCTTTCAGTTGAATTTTTATTGTGAATTGCCCTAGCTAAAAGAGCTGCCTTTTGGTCACATCTATTCCTGGGGCACAGTCCCCATTTAATGATTGGATGATAAAGGGGTTCAAGGACTCAGGCCCTTTGCCTTAAGGAGGGACAACTCTGAAGGGTCATCCCAGCTCCAGAGCTCCCAGGCTCTTTATTGCAACTTCAGTGTAGTTCTGCTTCTCCCTTGACTCAAACCTACTTCCTGTACCAGCCCATTTAAGGGCTTATTCTAAGGGCACTCACCAATGGAATCACTGCACACAACACAAATCTCCTTCTTAGAATCCATTTCTCAGGGACAGCTAATTCAAGAAGCAAAAACCATGTGAGATAATATCTCTAACGAGGAGAATAATATTATAGTAGATACTTTCATGAAATTGGGAAAATTAGGTTGTAAAATACTTGCTCCCACTTTTATAAAACAAATGTGTATAAATAAATGTAAATACATCCTGAGAAGGAGCATAAGGTAGCAAAATATTAACAGTAGCTATCTTTGGGTACTAAGCTGAAGATGTTTTTCTATATTTTTAATAATCAATACTAGATATGTTTATTTTTAAGCAGATAAGGTGGAAAAACTTGAGTGTATAATATATGTAGAAAAATAGAGATGCATGTATAAAACAAAAGTTCATAGAGACAAGAAACAAGATAATTACTATCTATCCCAGATAACTCTTGATTTAAGAACAGGAAACAATTTCTTTCTTCTCTAATTCATCCACTGGATCTACTGAAGTTACCAGGTGAGGCTGACAAACTGGAAACTAATACATAGGAGTGGAATTTCTGGGTCACACGGTCACTCTATATGTAACCTTTTGAGGAACTGCCAGACTGTTTACCAAAGCTGCTGCACCATTTTATGTTCAGCAGTTATAAGCCACATTATTTTTCTACCCTTGGTTTAAGCAGGTTTCTCTTATGGTCTGAATATTCTGCCAGATACAGATTAGTCATTTCTCTTAGATGGGTCTGTGCAGGTTCTAACCAAGGGAAAGACTAGAGAAAGTCCAAAGAATTCAATTGGTTCCCAAGGCACCATCCCATGGTGGGAATGAGTCAAACATACTAGTTCTTCTTCAAGATTGACATTCAGCTCTTAGAGCATTTCCCTCACTGTTCCTGTCTAGCCATGTAAGGGGCGCGTTCATTAGCCAACCCACTCCAGAATCATTACATCAAAAGTGGGAGCTTTTCTCATTGGCTTGCTTATCCCCAAGATCCTCTCAAAGAAAAGAACTTCATTATTATCCACTCAACTGCTTTACCTTGGGTAGGGAACCAAGTAGTTGTAGTGCAAGAAACTGTGAAAATTGTTAGGCAGTGCAAGGTTGTTTTGCTTGCTTTGAAAAAATTATGCTACTTAAATTTTATAAACAGGTGGTACTTGCTTTTCCTTCCTCTTTTCCCAAGGCTGGATCATCCCAAAATTTGTTAGGAAATTTGCCATATACTATGGTTGACCATCAAGTTCAATCCCCAGGTTCTCGGCAGCAATTCTCACCTAATAAAAGGAAGCATACAGTTCTTAAAACAATTTTTCTGGTACAAAAATTTAAGTGGGGGAAATTATGATTTAGTCAAGTGGCCCCAAGGAACATGGTGGTCACAATGTCTTTAATTAACAGTTTCACAGAAAATGAAGAAAAACAGTTTCAAGTGGGTGTTCCTTGATCAACTCTAAATAAAAACCAAACGAATACCAGCAAAACATATTTTCTGTGAAGATTTTTTTTTTGAGGAGGCTAATCAAATGTAGTTCAAGAGCAACGTGGCTGCGTTTAATGTGATTTCGAACTTCACTAATTTGAAGTGGTGTGGTTATAAAACATTAATAAAACCTCTATGTATATATTTTGAAGTAATTCATATCTCTTCCAATTATAAAAAATAATCAAGTATTACATAATTCAAAGCTGACTGGCTGAATACATTATAAACTGTGTTTTTGCTATTTTCTTTAGGAGGTGGCAAATTAGCTGGTGAATAGACCCACCATCCTTTATCAGATTTATTGAAACTTAGTGTTGGACTCTACAGATTGGAAATAAGGGAGGTTTCCAGGAATGTAGCATTCACAGTAATGTAACTACCCTGTGTCTACCTCTCCAGTGTTCTATCTTCTTAGAAGGAGAAATCCTTAATCTCTTAGAGACATAGATATGTTACATACTACATACTATTACATCAATATGTTACATATTATATATTTCTTGGCCAGTAGATAAAGTCCTGGCTGAACATCAGACTTATTGGAAAGTTATTTATAAGCTGTATCTGGTCAGGAGTATTATAGAAATAGTATTTTTCAGTCATTTCTGAATACATAATATTTTTATTTGGCTCAAATTTCAGAAAATACAAAAGGTTATGCTGTGATAAAATCTCTCTCCCACTCCTATCTGCTAACTACCCAGTTCTTTGCTATAGAGGCAAAACCAATATTATCAGCTTTTTGCGTAACTTTCCAGAGATATTTCATGCATATATAAGCAAATATGTACATTCATCCTTATTTTTAATAGCACTGGTAGCAAATGATACACGCTCTTGCATTTTTCACTTAAAATATCTTAAAGATTGGCCCGTATCCATACATAAAGTTCCTCATTCTTTTTTGCAAATGCACTGTATATTATTGTATGTGTGGGCCATAAGTTTAGTCTACCTGGAAAGTTTTTAAAAATACATGTTCCTGGGCCCACCCATAGGACTATAGAACCAAAATCCATGGGCTAAAGTTTGGGAAGATGTATTTTTAATAAGTTCCCCAGGTGACTGTTACCCATTCAGCCCCGCATCTTCCTGCAGATTGGTTCTGTGGAATTATCATTTCTGAATATCACATTTCCAGCTGAGCTTTTCACTGGGGCTAGCAAGCAGAGGTTATATTTTCTGAGAAGAGCCTGACTCATCAGTAGTACATGTTTCTGATCGAAAGGAGGTACATACTACTTATTGTTAGATTTATAGAACATTTTCAGCAGGAGGAAAAAAAAAGATTTCTATAGATTGCTGCCAGTAAAGTTACCAATTGATTTGCCCCATATCACGCTCAGCTGAAATGATTCTCAGTGATCTCAACTTTTCCTCTGTTTTACCTAACTCCCCTCACAGCACTGTTTTCCCTGTCACTCAACAGTTCTCAGGGGAAGCTAGAACGTAAGAATAATGACAACCACAGTGGAGGCTCTGATCAAGTCCCCAGGGGAAGTGCACCCACCCCACCCGTGGAGAAAAACTGGTTTTGATTCTCCAAGAAGGCCAAGAAAATCTCCGGGGTCATCACTGTATTCATTCGGTCTGGGGAAAATGATGTATTTTTTATCAAACAGAAGAATAAAAGGCAAATGACGGCACATGTGTATCTTCTCTTCCCCCTCGTACCAGTATATAACATGTTATTTTCCCCCTCCTAGTTGCTTGTGGTTCAAGATCCTGTATCATCCAATGGTTTGTCATTACATTTGTATAAACTCCTTCTTCCAATCCTTCCCTAAACTGAACCTTTCATTTTTTTAACATTTGCTTCCTTTCTGGTTTTATCAGGCTTGTTATCAGTGGGAAGGCTTAAGGAAAATGGTCCATCCCCTGAATTTGACTGGGGGTCTTGCAAGTAGATTTAGAGCCTTCCCGTAAGTGACACATTGTTTTCCTTTGACCAATTTGGAAGAAAACAAAATAGATCAATTGCTTTAAATAGCTAAAATAAAAGATGTGGTGTTCCTTACTGCTTTGGATTTTCAGCATCTTAATCAATGATTGTGACCTTTGAGATGGATTTTATGAAAGCAGGAAAGGAACTAACATGTACTGATTACATTCTACATAGATTATTTCAACTAATGGTAGAAGGTATATTCGTACGTCCCCATGTTATAGATAAAGAGTATAAGACTCAAAGAGGTGAAGTAATTTACCCAAATCCCACATCTGGTGAGCGGAATCGCTGAGGCTGGAGACTAGTTCTGATTCCAAAAATTATGCTTTTTCTACTAAATCATGTTTACTATCTAGGACAAATTATATAATTTAGAGGCACATTTGCTTGAAGAAAATAGTAAACATATTTAGATAAAACCTATTCGATATTTCATTATGACTCCCCAAACTGGATGATTGAGGTGATTCAACTTCCTAGACAAGCATTTCTGTGGCTGAATGGATAATTATTGAACCTATTGTGCTCAGATCATTCAGATCATGTGCTATTGAGGAGAGCCACTATTCTAAATATAGTACTATACGTAAATTGCGCATTCAGTTTAGTTTTAGAATAGTTTTAGCTCTGAGTATAACAGCTCCTTGAGCAAGTCTCCAAATGGAAAAGTGTTTGCACTTTTGCACTTGTGTGCAGTTCTATACTGAATTTAATCAAACCTTAAAAGAGGATATATGGAAGCTAGAACGTAAGAATAATGACAACCACAGTGGAGGCTCTGATCAAGTCCCCAGGGGAAGCGCACCCACCCCACCCATGGAGAAAAACTGGTTTTGATTCTCCAAGAAGGCCAAGAAAATCTCCTGGGTCATCAGGAGATTTCTTGTTTAAATATTGGCTTTAAACATAGATCATTGACACACACTAATGCTTCTACAACAACATCACACTGAAAGAGATCAACTTCAATAAGACCTTTTTTTAGTCTAAAAAAAAATAAGATTTTACACTGCTTATCTGTTCTGAACCTCTCTGGGTTCTGAAAGTTTCTGTCTGTTTTCTCAGGAATGCAGAATCTTTCCCTGTTGACTTGTGTTTTTGTGTCGCTGGTGGAAACCAAGTCACATGGCCACCAAAAGTCCAAGGACAGAAAATATTTTGCAGAAGTGGGCAAGTGGGTATGAGTTGAGTAGCCCAACTATTCAGTTTGCCATAAGGCCCAGGAATCGTACTTGGCTGGGAGTAGTGACTGGAATTAATTATTGGGTGCTAGGGGATTGCTACCTTAGGCAAGTTCCATAAAATGCAAAGTGCCCTGCTTTGCTCATTAATGGTCTTTAGCTCAGATTTCCCCAAAGTCTTACCCTTGCAATAGGATTCAGTGGGATGTCTCTCAAGCTTATATGACCACAACATAATGTAGTAAAATAAGTTTGAAAAATTAGAATTGACTTACTACCTTGTTAAACTATATGTGTACATTAAGTTATATTGCAATTTCTCTCTGTCTCTGTTGCCAGCACAGTTACTTCTCTTTACTGATTTTCTTTCCTTTTCTTTCAGGTCATAAATGCTATATTTTGTATGAAATTATAGCATGTCAGGACCCCTAACTCTTATTTCTCTTCTTTTATTCCAATTCCCTCGAGTAATATAAATCCAAAACATGATTTTATTATCATTTGAGATTAAAATCGTAGGACTTCTTCATCGATCCTTTCCATCTAGCCATTTTTATTTTTTTTACATTTAAATTATTTTTTAATTTATTTAAGTAATACATGCACATAGTTTATGAAATCAAATAGTCTTAAGATTTTATAACAAAAACAATGGCTCCATGCCTTACCTCTCTCCTCTTCTTTAGGGGTACTATTCTCATATTTATATATCTCCCTATCTGTAAATAATATACATATTATCTTTATCTTGTCCCCATTTCTTCAACTCTTATTTTTATGTTATATTTCAGAGAATTTCAAACATATTTAAAGGTTTGTTTATTTATTTTAGGGGAGAGAAGGAGGGGCAGAGGGAGAGGGAGAGAGAGAATCTCAAGCAGACTCCACTCTGAGTGCAGAGCCCAACACCCAGGCTTGATCTCACAACCCTGAGATCATGACCCGAGCTGAAATAAAGAGTCAGACACTTAACTGACTGATCTGCCCAGGTGTCCCCAACATTTCAAATGTATTGAACAGTAACAGGAATAATACAATTAACCCTCATGAACCCATCATTCAAATTTAACAACAGTCAACTCATAGTCATTCTTTCTGTTTTTAAATCTCTTTCTGTTCTCCAGGATTATTTTTCTATTTACATTTTTTTCATTGAAGTGTAATATACATCTAGAAAAGCACAAGTATCAAAGTGTGCTGCTCACTGAATGTTCACAAAGGGAACATACCCACAAAACCAGTACCCAGACCAAGAAGCAAAACATCAGCAGCCCCCAGAGCCCATTAGATCCCCTCACTCATGCCTCTTTCCGGTTGATAACCTCCAAGAGTCACCACTCTTCTGAAGGCACAGATTCATTTCCTCTGTGTTTGTACATTACATAAATGGATTTACACTATATGGACTTTCTTTTGTTCTACTTTCACTCCGTGCTATATTTCTGGTATTCATCCTATTGGGTGTCTGTCATAAACTGTTCTTTCTCATTACTGTTCAGTGTCACATTATGTAAATATCCTACTGTAGATGGGCATTTCAGTAAGGTCTGCTTTTTTATTTATTTCATTTTTTTTTAAAGATTTTATTTATTTATTTGAGAGAGAGAGAATGAGAGAGCACATGAGAGGGGGGAGGGTCAGAGGGAGAAGCAGACTCCCTGCCGAGCAGGGAGCCCGATGCGGGACTCGATCCCGGGACTCCAGGATCATGACCTGAGCCGAAGGCAGTCGCTTAACCAACTGAGCCACCCAGGCGCCCAAGGTCTGCTTTTTTAAAAAAGATTTTATTTATTTATTTGAGAGAGAGAGTGTGTGCAAAAGAGCAAAAGGGGTGGGGGCGGAGGGAAGGAGAGAAGCAGACTCCCCGCTGAGCAGGGAGCCCAAGGTAGGTCTCGATGCCAGGACCCCGGGATCATGACCAGAGTCAAAGGCAGACACTTAACTGACTAAGCTACCCAGGCCCCCCCAGTCAGGTCTGCTTTTTAGCTATTTCAAACAGCATGGCTTTGAACATACTGAAACATGCTTTTGCTGATCATAGCTTGTGTTTTTGTTGGGTATACACCTAGGAGTGGAATTGCTGGATTATAGAGTACGTATACATGCTCAGTTACAATGCATACTTTCAAAAAGTTGTCCAAAGTTGATTGTCTCAATATATATTCCCACCAGCGGTATATGGGAGTCCTATTTATTCCACATCCTTGACAGCCTTTTTTTTCCTTTCATTTTCACCATTCATTTTCTGTAGTGATATCTTATTATGGTTTTAATTTTAATTTCTCTGTAGACTAATGAAGTTCAACACCTTTTCATATATGTATTGGTCATTTGGATATCTTCTTCTATGAAGTGTCTGGTCAAGTCCTTTGTCAATTTTCCTCTTGACTTGCAGAAATTCTTTAAGTGTTTTAAATGAGTCCCTTTTCAGATATATGTATTGACAATGTCTCTTCCTACTATTTGGGTTGCCTTTTCAACCACATAATGGTATCTCCTGATGAATGGAAGTTTTAAATTTTAAAATAGTACCATTATTCATTAAAAAAAAGTTTTGGCTGGTGTTTTCTATGTGCTGTATAAGAAATCTTTGCCTATCTCAATGTCATAAATATGTTCCCCTATGTTTAGTTTTAAACTCTTTACCATGTTATCTTTCACGTTTAGAGTTGCAATCTATTCAGAATTTCATTTATTGTGTGAGGTAAGTAGAGGTCAAGATTGATTTGTATATATATGTATGTATATATATACACACACATATATATACACACTTTGATATTGATCCAACACTATTTATTGAAAATTTTTTCATTTCTCCACTGCATGGAAGTATCATATTTGTCATAAGTGAGCTGACTACATGTGGATCTTTCTGGAATCCCCTTTTTTGTAGGTTTATCCTTACTCAAATATCGCAATTTTAGTCACTGTAGCTTTATAATAGATATTAGCCTCTACAGTGTAAGCCCTCCAGGTTTCTCCTTTTTAAAAACTGTAATAGATATTATTTTTGTTCATAGCATTTCCGTATCAACTTTAGAATTAGCTTTTAAATTGTTTGAAAAGCAATAATAACCTGCTGGCATTTTTACTGGATTGAATTGCATACAGAGATTAATTTGGGAATAATGGACCACTTTAGAAGACAGAGTCATCTGACCCATGAATATATTAAGTGTCATCATTTATTTAGGTCTCATTTATTTTCTTTAAAAATGTTGTGCTATTTTTTTAGTGTCACTGTTTTGTACTTCTTCATTAGATTTATTCCTAGGTATTAGATATTTTTGATACTATTACAAATTATATACTTTAACATTTTTTACTTCCTCTCTTAATGTGGCTGGTATACAGAAAAACAATTGAAATTTGAATATTGACCTTGAATTCAGCAATCTTGTTAAATTTACTGATCATTTAGATTCTTCTAGATTTTGCTAGATACACAATCATATTATCTGCAAATAATGATAGATTTCTTTCTTTCCATCCTTTTTAAACTTTCTTTTTCCCCACTCACTTGCCTGGCTAGGAGCTCCAGTATAATGTTGAATAGAAACGGTGATAGCAGGCATCCTTATCTTGTTCCCAATTTTATGGTAAAAGTTTTCAGTATTTCATGAGTATCATGAGTGATAGCTTTTTCTAGATTTAAAAAGCAAATTAAATAAGGTTCTCTTATTCTCAGTTTGCCAAGATTTATTTTTCAAATCTCGTATCACAAATACTTCTATCTAGATCAGGGGTGAGTAAACCAAAAGCTAATTACCTCTTTTTTATAAAGTTTTATTGGAACACAGCTATGCCCACTCGTTTCTGTACTGTCTGTAACTTCTCTTGCACTACAATGGCAGTGTTGAGTAGTTGCAACAGAGGTCTGTATGTCCTTCAAGCTTAAAATATTAAGAGTCTGGCTCTTTAAGAAAATGCTTGATCTAGATGATCACATACTTTTTCTTCTTTTTCCATTAATGGAGAAAACCACTGATAAACTGGAACAGTAAACCAGCCTTGCATATCAGGGAACATCCCATTTGATGATGGTTATCCCTTTTACAATTTGCTGGATTGGATTTGCTCATTTTTATGGATTTACTGTCCCCTTTTTAATTGCCTCATTTGCTTTCTAAAGTCTGCTACCTCTTACCTTTCTTCCACTTTTATCTGGACTTTCTCTTTCCTTTTTCCCATTGTCCCTGTCTTGCTCAATTTAGATTCTATTCTAAGAAGTTTCTCCTAAGCGTGACTGCGTCATTGTAGGCTTAGGTCTTCTAGTTTTGAGAGTTCCTGGGGCCATACAACATCTCAGAGCTTACAGTGACTCCCTTACCCATCTCAATGCACTGGACTCTAAAAATTGCCATTTCAGATTCTGTTCTCAGATTGTCTTCTGGAACCTTCTACCAAGTACCTTCTATTTTGAGATTCTCCTATTCTCAGGGACACCCTTCTGCCTTCCCTCAGCTTTCTCCTTCATATTTCCCAGATGCTGACGGATCTAGAGCTATGAGTTCTTTGTCGATAGCTGTTCATATTTTAGGTTCACGAGAATACTTTATCCCCTAATTTAATTGTAGATGTTGTACTTGTACTTTTGTTATCCTATTTGCTCTTTCTGTTTTATTCTAACTCGGGGAGATTTACTGCGAACACGAGTAGCCTAGAATCCTCCTTTATCTATTTCTAAATCAAGTAAAGGCATATTCTTTGTCGTGCAGAAAGTTAAGGTAGGCTTCAACTCATGCATGACTAAAACTTTAAAATCACTTATTTAGTATTGAGTAACTTAAAAAACCCTATACAGGATTAAGGGACAGATTGTTCAGTTATGTGCCAACCAAAAGTTGTAAGCACACACTCTGCAACAGGATTGGGATGTGTGTAGTAGAGAATCAGCTTTGTCCAAAGAGAGTTCTGGCCTTTGCCTTGGCTATTGGGAGATCTCTAGGCCCCTGGAATAGTTTGCCTGATAGGAGTGTTTTTGTTTGCCTGGGAGCGTTTGGCTCTGAACAGTCTAACATTGTGATATATGAGAGGGGTTTTGGAACTTGCCTTATCCATTCAAACTTCTGGAAGAACTAGAGACTAAATGTATTAGCCAGAACCTACAGGAGTGGCTGGAGCCTAAAGTTCAGCCACAGGAGCAGTATGTGATCAAGCCTCAGTAAAAGCCTTGGACATCAAAAGCTCAGATGGTTGGCATATTGTCACAAATGGATCATCTGGGAAGATGATGTGTCCCTGAGGCTGATGGAAGCTTCATGTCTGGAACCCTCCCGGACCATGCCCTGTGTATCTCTCCCTTTGGCTGACTTTGATTTGGTGTTGGTGGTGGTTGTTGTTTTGTTTGTTTGTTTGTTTGTGCTATAATAAAATTGTAATCCTAAGTATAGTGCTTTCCTGAATTCTGAGTCATTCTAGTAAATTATCAAAATTAAGGGGGTAGCAGGAATTCCTGACTTTGTAGCCAGCTGGTCAGAAGTGAGGATGTTTAGAGGAATCCCAAGCTCATGGCTGGTATCTAAAGTGAGGGCATTCTCGTGGAGGACTGTGCCTTTTTCCTGTGAAGTTTGGCCCAACTTCCAGGTAGGAGGTATCATGGCTTTTGATGAAAAAGTTTGGGCATCCATGTATTATGCAAATAAATATGAATTCATTATGGAGTAAGACGGACTAATTAAGAAAGTGTATGCTAAAATGACATATTATAGGGAATACAAATATTCAACAATGAGAAAGAATTAAAAACACATAGAGGAATTAAGGTAGAATTTGTTGCCAGTTTGATAGTGTTATTGCTATTTTTCTAGAATGCTTAACTCCTTCCTGCCAGTGACCCTTACAGGGTTCATGATGCATCTCTTTCAATGAGGATCAATAGGAAAATGGGAATCAAATGACAACCAGCTGCTACTCTCATGCAGATCTGAGGGAAGTACAAGGGTCTCTGGGTCACTAATTACATAGCTGCTTGGAAAGAGGACAAGAGAGAAGCAAATAACCAGGGAGGCAGACCTTGTCTAGCTCTCCTTCGCATGTGGAGAAAAGCAAGCACAAAGTACAAAGGTAAAAGAATATATATCCTGTGGCCATGCATTTTAAGTTACACTCAACCCACCCACTAGGAATGATAGCCAGTCTTTTTCTTGGTTCCCTGAGTTATGTTTTCTTCTGAGTAGAGGTCTCTTTTCTCTCTCGGGCAAGTGTGGTAGGCCATGGCAGAACTACTCTACCCAAAACTCAAGTAGGTTCAATGATACAGTAAGAGCTATGATATGGAAGCATAGGATTTAGTGCAGCACAGATTATCTTATATGAAAATACTGTGCCTTCCACCCAGCGCAGGCAGTGTAAGAGACAAAAACCAATATATCAATGGCAGGGATATCAGTTGGGAAGCAGTTAGAATGATCCAGGTCACCTCTGGGACACCTTCCCCAGGTGCGCAGTCAGCTGCTGAGAGCACCAGCTACCCTGGCCCATGGAGCTGCATGACCAACCCCCAGAGAAAAACAGAGCACCGCACACACCCCTGCCACCTCCAGGATCACACATTCCCCAACCAGGAGAGCAGGAGAGATGGGGTGGGCCTGGCCACCTCCCTGCCTGCCTGTCTGTGCACCCTGGCTCACACCTTCCCTCCACCTGGCTCCACTTCCAGCCCCTTTGGGCATTCTGGTGCTCGGGCTCCTTCCTCTGAGCCTTTGTCCCACGTGGGTCTAAAGCAGCCTCTTTCCTTTATTTGCTGAGCTATCCCCCCCTTTCAACCCAGCCCAACACTCCCCTCACCCACTCCAACCTGGAAAACTTCCCATTAAAAAAAAAAAAATCTTCCAGCCAGGAAGATTTTATACTTCATTTTGGGCCATAGTGACCACTAAATTTCTGGTATCCCCCCATGAAAAACAGCACATAGTACTAGAGAAGCACATTTACCCATTCACATTCTTCATCACCTGTAATTTTGTACTTGATCTCATATAATTTTGCTGGTTTGGTAATTTACAAAGTGAAAGTCACTTTAGACTAAGTCCAAGTTGTCAGCCTCATCAGTCTTTGAGCGTAGAATGTGTGTTCTGCCCTAGAGTTGTGGGTTGTTACTAATCAGGTTAGCGACTATGGGTGTGAACTGTGACTGCAAAATTTTCAGGACAGACGTTCTAGTTGCTCTGATATACTGCACATGATATGTGGTTTATCTTCCCACCGCATCCAAGAATGTTTTGGTTTTCGATTTAGGGTTATGGTCTGCAACCTTAAAGGAATCAGGATATGTACATGGATAGAAAGGCAGGATATGGGAGGGAGGGAGAGCACTCAGCAATAAGGTGGTAATATACAATCTTTATCAGAACTCTCCTAATATTTTGTTAAATGTGTTATTCTAGGATTCAGTCCACTTAACTGGGGGGATGTAAACTGTTCCTGGGTGGAGGGAAGAAGCTAAGGTCCTCCACTCAGTGAGCAGTCCTAAAACCCTCTCTTCCCTCCGAGTCACACCCAAGCTCATGTCCCCCATTTCCCTGGCAGCTTCATCTGTCACCCCCAGAATGAAGAATGAGATGCTACAGACACCCTCTCAGTTTGTAACTCTGCCATTTGGTCATATTACTCAGCTTTGTTAGGATTTTGTTGATTAACAGGTATGGTTTCTAGGCTGTTGGTACAAAATTAAGCACTCTTTCTACTGGATTTTCCACTCGGCTGAGCATCTTTATGTGTTCTAATAATTTCAACTGAGGAGGATGGTCTTGAGGACTAACAATCATGATAGGTTTGCCCTCTGAATATTTCCAGAAAGAACGGTTTCCTTACTTCTTTGCGAGGAAAACTTTTCTGTTAATTGGCATCTTTAATTATGAGAAAGTTATTCCCTGTGTTGAGTTAGTTTCCAAAAATTCCCTCCAGAACAATGTCTAGTAGATGTACATCCTTTCCCAGAGGACCAGATTTAAATATATAAAGACAGTTATCTACTCTTTTTTCCCAGGCATTATAAATATATCCAATAACTTCATAAGTTCCTTTGTACACTTCTAGGTTGCAATATTTCATAGACATCATCTAGGCAACTTCATGTCAATAAAAGGAGGTAACTGAGGCCCAGACCAATGGATGAAGGGAAGCTCTACTCTAAATGCCAATTAATAAAAGTAGAAGGAATGACAGAATTAGGGAAATATCATTTCAAAACCTCTAGTTAACATCAATTCAGACAAAGTTCATCAAGGTTAAAATCCTTAGGTAAATGGTTGATGGAAACTTGGACATTCATTTGGGGTCAAATTAATACCACACAGAGTACTTCCTAATCACGAGAGGTTAAATAAAATTGCATATAGAGGGTTCAGACTGCAATCACTCCAGTGAAGGTCAATTTTAGCAAATTAATGGTAGACGAACTAGAAGTAATGTGTCTTCTGATGTGATACAAAGCATGAAGTATACAACATTGCCTATGGGAGTCTGTTCATGGTGTTTCACTTGAATCCATCTAATTAACATCACTTGCACAGGGGATAAACCAAAAAAGTATGTAACCAGAGAAATCCAAAAAGGTGGAATATTCTGGAGGTCAACTGGCCTTTCATCTTCAACAGTCATAGAAAAGGGACTATTCTAGGGACACCTGGGTGGCTTAGTTGGTTAAGTGACTGCCTTTGGCTCAGGTCATGATCCTGGAGTCCCGGGATCGAGTCCCATATCGGGCTCCCTGCTCGCCGGGGAGTCTACTCCTCCCTCTGACCCTCCCCCCTCTCATGCTCTCTCTCTCTCATTCTCTCTCTCTAATAAATAAATAAAATCTTAAAAAAAAAGAAAAGGACTATTCTAGATTAAAAGAGACAGAAGGGAGATATATATATATATATATATATATATATATATATATATATATATATCAAAGATATGCACTAAGGTGTTAACAGTATCAATCACTGGATGGTGGGATGTGACATTCTTTTCTTTTTCTTTGTATTTTCTATTTTTCTACAATGAATATTGTATATTCTTTCTATAATAATAAAGCATTTAAAAACATTTATGGTCAACCTGGCTAAATGAATTCTTCAACCCATATGAGATTTTTTCTAGATCCTGCCATACTGGTCATCCTCCCCTGTCTGAACTCCTCTTTGCTATTACTGTCTTCACATAAGATACCCATCATTTGGCAATATGCCTCAGATGTAATCTTACTGGTACAAGGTGGAACCTCTGATCTGACCACTATTACCAAGGCAACTGATGACTACATTGCCTTTATGGAAACCCAATCACATTGTTGACTGTATAAATAGTCTGTAGACTATTTATAACACAAGTTAATGATTTAGAATACTATTTAGAACAGGAATTGACTATCGAGAATAGAGATTAAGGACATGGACTCTGGAGGTCTGGGGAAAATTACTTAATCTCACTAAGGCTCCGTTTTCTCATCTGTAAAGTGAATGAAATACTAGAACCTGTTTCATGGGGCTGTTATGGGGGCTAAATGAGATAGCATAGCAAAAGAGTTGAGTGTCGTGCCTGGTTCACATTATAGAATAAATAAATATGACCTATTATAATAATTATTATTGTGGTTTATAGAATCTCAACACGAAGGTTGCTAAGCATCATTTAGACTCCCTCCAATGTTTCAAAATTACTTTGACCAAAAGTGATGCATTTGATCCAGTGAAAATATCTTTTCATCAAAAAATATATATATAACCAAGTAAGTAATTTTCTTCATCTGGCGATAAGTACACCACCTGTATTTCTGTATTCCTCATACTGTGAATTCCTTTATTAACTCACCAACATTGGATCCTTTGAATGTTTAGGACCAGTGGAGCCCAGAAAGCACCCATTTGAATGGAGTAACCCCAGGACTTTAGGGTAACACAGTTTAGGGGACTTTCATGTGCATTGACATTCTATGAGACTACCCAGAATTTTTTTTAAAGATTTTATTTATTTGTTTTAGAGAGAGAGAGAGCAAGGGGAGGGGCAGAGGGAGAGGGAATCTCAAGCAGATTCCGCACTAAGCGTGGAGCCCGACGTGGGGTTCTATCTCATGACCCTAAGATCATGAACTGAGCTGAAATCAAGGGTCAGACGCTTAATCGACTGAGCCATCCAAGTGCCCCATGAGAATACCAAGAATTTAATGAATCACCTGGATGACTGAATGCTCTGAGCTCTTTTGTGCCACAAATCCTCCTCTGTGTGGAGGTAATACAGTGAACAATTAGCTTAAACTTAAAGAGCCCGGAGGCAAAATCTCAGAATTTTTGAGAGCATCCATTAAAATGCAGAATTAAATGCCATGGTCATCTGCGTGAGAGGTAAAATGATGGAGAATCTTAAGTGTTAAAATAATTGATGCCCCTGAAAACCCCAAACAATTAGCCCAAGAACAGAAAAAAATAGAGGGAAGTTGAATTACTTTAAAGTAAAACATTCTCTTGGAGTTTTACATTATTTTAGTGATCTAAATGAAATTGCTAATTTTGCTATATATTAATTAGGATTCGTTCCACTGCAAATTACAGAAATTCAAGTGATTTAAATAATAATGACATGTATTGATTCATGTAACTGGAGTTCCAGAAGTAGAGCAGATTTCAGGGTTGGCTTAGTCTGGCAGGATTAGCTTTCTGTCCCAGGGGCAGTTCTTTGGTCTCTGTCCTCCTCTGTCTGTTGCCTTCATGATATGATTAGTCCCAGCTTTAAAACCTGTTCATCACCTCTTCCAAAGTTTATCATTTAAAGGTCAGAAAACATTTTTCAGAGATTCCCAGCAAGTTCCCCTTGACTTCACTGGCCAGTTACTGAGTCTTAGCCTCCCCGCCTCCCACCCTTCCTGAGCTAATCATTAACAAGGGAGTGGGATCCTTTCTGAAATGCATGGACTTCAGGTAAGGGAGCTGTGGATGAATGGATAAAAACTGGGGAATTCTTGGTAGAAGGAGAATCAGTGTTGGGTAGGTAATCAACAAGGAGTAATTATTAAACACTGGAGGTTGGATGAAGCAGGGTATTATTTTATTTTCAGAAAATTAGTTTTTCTTACAAAACTTGGCTTTTAAACAATTAGGAAGGAAAAGAATCCAAACCTTTTCCCATCTGCTTTTCCCTTTGCAGAAATGACAATAGTAATTCTGAGCGGGAATAACAATATGGTTATATATCTTATCCCCACCGGGTTTTAGAATTCCCAAGTGGCTCTGAACACTTTCAAAATGTGTGCAGTTTGGAAAAACCTAAGTGGTGATTTTTTCCCTTAATTTTTAGAACACGGGATTTTTAAAAATGAAGATGCAATCTGTATGTAATAATCCAGACTTCAGGATGTTGTTATATAACAGCCATTTGATGTTTGACAAGTTTTTGACACTCTTTAATGAGCTTGTTTATGTCTTTAATCTTAGAAATAAATTTACCAAGTGCAAATCTAGCACCAAGTAGGATAAATTCATCATTTTATCCTTGAAGAGCAGAGTGGCATCTAAATTCAGCAAGCCCCTTCTTAATTTTCTTAAAGTGAAAACATACCTATATGCCTTAATGATTTCTGTCTCAGTACTTTTTCTCTGCCTTTCATTTTTTTAACTAAATTAATTACCATTTTCTTATTATTAGGGACTTCTAAGCTGTTATTTGTGGGGAAAAGTCTTAGGAAAGCCATTTTGCATCTCTGAATCACAATTTCCTCCTTGGGTCATCAGAGTCCATGAATCATTCATTCATTCAGTAAGTATTTGACTGCTGACCATGGTGTTGGGAATTTAAAAAGAAAAAGAAAAAAGGACTTGGTCCTGGCTTTCAAGGGGTTCATAGGAAAGTAGGATACAGACTATACATATATCTAGCACAAAGGAATTTTTAGAAGGGGTTTAATACAGTGATGGAGATGAGAATGGGATATTTTGGAATCACCTAGAAGAGATAACCTAAGTCGCCTTAAATCTAGAAATGAATGGACAAGTTTTCTTGGAGATGATGATATTTGTGCTCCATACTGAAGGATGGGTGGGCATCAGCCAGGTAGAGGCAGATGGGAGAGGAGGCGAGGACACTCAGTGACAGAAGACAGTGTGATCAAAGGCATAAAGTGAGGACACAGTTTAGTACCAAGGGGAAGTTATAAGCAATTCATGGAATCCGAGAAAAAAGTGTGAAGTAGGGAGTGGGAAAAGAGAAAGCTGGACAGGAACCAGACGGTGTTGAGAGATGTTCTTCCCTACAGGTGATGAGGGTTCACTGAAAGATGTTATTTAAGGGTTCAACTGAAATGTCAGCGTTTTTCTGGTATCTTATTCTAACCTTCTTTAATTCTACTTGTGGACTTTATCTTTAACATTTAAAACAATCTGAAGGAAGGGGTCTATGGTTTATCCCAAACTTTTTGACCTTCCCAACCTCATGACCACTGCATCATTGTTAGTATGGTGCTAGGATATGGACTGCATCCAAGCTTCTCTCTCTTACTCGACTGAGCCAAAATAGTTGTGAAACTTTTTTTGTGTCAAGGAAACACAATAGTGAACTAGTCAAGTGTTTGTCAGAGGAGTTCAGCAAAGCCCCCACTATTACCCTGGATTATGCCACCCTCCTTTCAATTTTCCTTCCATTTTCATAAGGTTAACTGTTCCCCCAGATACACAAACTTCAGAACTAGCAGAGTAATCTGTTGCCTTTGCACTCTCTGATACATACAAAATTCTGGGTATTAGAACCGATTTTCCTCCTCCACCTCCCTCTCCTCCCTCCTCTTCTTGTACTTAGAAAAGTCTCCTATTAAGATGCTAAATCTAGAAGTGGGATTCATTAAGCTATTATCAGAGAATGGCAGCATGAATTCGCCGACTCTCAGATGCCCAGTCAGAAGGGAAATGTGCTTGCTGTTCAGGGTCAAGTAGCCAGAAGTGAGGGAAGACCTGAAGTCTAAAGAAGGAAGGACCCAGCATCAGCTCTGTCTTTTCATTGCAAGAGGGCCATTTGCAGCTGCTGTGGTTTTTTCTAGTAAAGCAATCCAGTGTCAAGAAATGTCTAATACTTTTTAACAAAATAATAGGAGGGTTTCTTATTCAAAAGGTGTTAAGTTCAAAACCATTAAATAGAAGAGCATTTCCTTAGTATGACTACAGACAATATTGTCTCAGAAAATAATGAAACGCTTGCCATGTTCATGTGCTAAACTTTCCTGGGTGACCTGGTAGGAAAACCACCTGCAGCTCTGAGGGGGAAACTGAGTTCAACTCGGAGCATCTATTATCTTCATCCTCGTCTACAAGATGTGTGTTTCTCCACCTCCCAACAACTCCCACTCTGTTGTTTGAATGAACACATAAGAGATTCCATAAGTCCTGGCAAAGAGCGGGACACAGTTCTCTCAGAATTCCCCAGGGAAGAGAGGTAGAGTCACTAAAGAACATCGAGACTGTCCTACATGGAGGCCTGAAGAAAGAGAGAGAAGGGCAGGGGGCTGTTTCTAAGACAGGGAGGGGAAGACACACAGAGGAGCATTCTCCTCATGAAGCTTCGATCCACAGAAGCTTTCCAGGAGGCCATATAAAAGAACAGGCAAGCCAGGGAGAACTCCTATGACCTCTAATCTTCCTCAGTGTCTTAGAAGCCTGGCTTCGTGGATGTACAACCTGTCTGGGCTTCATTTTTAATCCGCGCTTGTGTTTGATAAGTGGAGTGATAATGGAGCACGAGCAGAGGAGAGATTAGCAATATGGCTGCAAGCACGATGCCACCATTCTCTGCCACTCCACTCACGTCAATGTTCAGGATGCCTCATGAGCACAGAATTCCTCTGGACCTACAAGGAGTGGGGATTTACTGAGATTCAAAGCAAGTACATGGTAAGCTTGTCACATCCATGTCTGAGTAGGCAGAGCCCCTGACAGCCACAAAAGGCCAGGCTTTCTGTTTGAACCAGAATTTGCTTTGAATGCAGAAAGAAGGCAATGGCACTTTAAGAAACGTGAACTACCTGATATATCCTTTCCTACTCGGGTTACGTCCCCAGGTTAGCTAACTGCTTACGATAAAAAGGATGTCAGTCAGTCCTTCCTTACTCATCAATAACCTAAGGTACAAAATGTTGGTAGGTTGTGCACAGATCAATAGATGAACTGAAAACAATAGTTCTCTGCAGTGATTCCACTGTTCTAGTAAGAACAAAATCCATATGCAAAATGAGCTATGAGATGGGAATTGTGTAAATTCAATGATTCTACATACAAGTTCAATGCTCTTATATTTGCATTTCAAACTGGTATTGCACAATAAAAAGAATAGTAAAATTCATGCTAATAATTTAAAATTTTAATTCATCTTACTTAGAACAACATTAAATAGCAAATTTAAAGAACACCATGACAATTGGAGAAAGCTTTTCGGAAGAAAAGGAAAAGTTTTAAGGTTTTTGTTTTTGTTTTCATTTTAGGATTTATTTATTTATTTGAGAGAGAGAGCCTGAGTGGGGGAAGGGGCAGAGGGAGAGAATATCCAAGCAGATCCCTGCTAAGCATGGAGCCTGACGCAGGGCTCAGTCTCACCACCCCACGAGATCAGGACCTGAGCCAAAACCAAGAGCTGGATGCTTAACCGACTGAGCCATCCAGGCACCCCTGTTATTTTTCTGCTTTTTGAACAAGGGGCCCCACATTTTAGTTTTGCACAGGACTCCACAAATTATGTAATCAGCCCTGTGGCCCTATCTCTTGAGATCTACCTGAACTTCAAATACAAATTTTTTGTATTTCTTAATACAACATATTTGGTCCAGATGGGTCTTGCTTTCCAGCATGGCTCATATCATTCATCTCAATCATCCTTTTTCTTGCAATCAGAAATAGGGTAAGAAAAGCAATGCACTCCTGCCCCTACTCATAGTCATTATAAGTTAAGCTTCCTCTTGTCAACTGTGAACTATAGAGAGATCCACATGGCTTGAGAGACAATAGATTGAATTCCTTGATGGCCTTCATAAGTAAGCACAGTACCTTAGAAAAAAACAACAGGAAGAGGGGCACCTGGCTGGCCCAGTCGGTAGAGCGTACCACTCTTGGTCTTGGGGTCTTGAGTTCAAACCCCATGTTGGGTGTAGAGCTTATTTAAAAAAAAAAAAAAAAAAAAGACAAAAGGATGGCCCAGCATACTATTTTTCTTCTTTTTTAATTGGATATATTTGACATATAACATTATGTAAATTTAAGGTGTACAACCTGTTAATTTGACACATGTATATATTGCACTATGATTGTCATTATAGTGATCCTTAGCACCTCTATCACTTTACGTAATTATCCTTTCCTCCAGCCCATGATTCTTAACACTTGTGATTAACTATCCTTCTCCAGGATATGGGGACCTACCTATTTAGCTCTAGACTTCACTAAAAACAGAAGCTCATCTGCAACAAAATTCATACTTCTAGCATCTTGCCTCTGAACTGACGAAACACTGTCTCTATTAATGACATGTTGGTTCACCTGCCGGGGGCAGAAAGCCCCCAAAACAGTGGCTCCAGCAAGTTGGAAGTTCTTTCCTCTCAGAGTCTGGAAGTAAGTGATTCAGGGCTAGTAGGTGCTCTCTGGTGACAGAGACTTCTGTTTTGTTGCTCTGCTATGCACAACCTCCATTCCCAAGACTGCCTCGAGGTTCAAGATGTCTGTAGCCATCAAGCCTGTCTGCAGAAGAGCAGGAATGCACAAAAGGAAGGAGAAGGCAATGCCCCCTTCCTTTAAGAAACTTCTAGAGTTAAACAACCACTTCTATCTACATCTTACTAGCTTGAATTTAAGCACATGGCTAGACTAGGTGCAAGAGGGACTAGAAAATGGAGTACTATGTTCTCAGCCAAAAATGTAGGGTGCTGCCGCCGAGAGAAATGAGGAGAAGTTGTGGGAAACCATCACTGTGCCATATCGAGTCCCCATCAGTTTGCATGCTACTAAGTCCCTCTAGTGTGGTACCTCATACATAATGTAGGAGGTGATTAGCGAATGATGTTCAATGGGTTCCTAAATAGTGATCATTTAAATTCATAAAGTTTCCTAATTTCTTCATGTCTGTTCATTTTGGCTGCTAACTCAGGAACAGATAAAAAAGAATATAATTCAAATGCAATAACAAAAATATTTTTAAAAATAATCGCACTGTGTTATCTGCTTTAGAAACTGGATTTGTTTTCTAGTAACAGATATTCTTAAAGTAGATTCAATATGAAAATGATAGACAAACTGAATGTGCACAGATGCCTTTTAGGGGGATCTTTACTTCCATCAACACAGATTCTGATTCAGACCGCTTGGGGTTGGGCCAGGAACCGGAATTTTCAGCAGGTACCTAAGGTAATGACCATGAGAAACACTACCACAAGACATAGTAGCTCGGGCTGTCTTCACCTCGGGCAGTCTGTCTTCACCAGTAGTTTGCTCCCTCAAAGCCCAGCACAGGACCACATCTTTAAAGGTCTGATTATGATGTCCAGAATGTCATCATTCTTCCTGTACCTTCCATAAATTACTGCTAACTCCAGACTTCACTTATTTCTGGAGTTTTCTCTACTACGATCTCCTTTCTCTTTTGGCATTATTCCTGATTCTTTCCTATAAAGTACACTCTCAAGTTCACTACAGGACAAGAAAAGATGCCTGAGAAGCCTCGAGGACCCACTGCGGGGAGTGCTGGTTTGGCAAGAATGGAATGGAAGCTATTTGCCATTACGCTCATTCATCTCATCCCTAGATTGGTTAAACAGAAATGTCTTTAGGGCTGCCTGCGTGGTTCAGTCAGTTGGGTGTCCCACTCTTGATTTCCTCCAGGGTCATAATCTCAGGGTCGCAGGATCAGGCCCCCGTTGGGCTCTGTGCTCAGTGGGGGCTCTGCTTGGGATTCTCTCTCCCCCTCTACTCCTCCCCCCACTCATGCACATGTTCACGCGCATGAACACTCTTTCTCTCTCTCGAAAATAAATAGAATTTTTAAAAATAAAAATAATAGGGGCACCTGGGTGACTCAGTCGGTTAAGCACCCAACTCTTGATTTCAGCTCAGGTCATGATCTCAGGGTCGTGGGGTCAAGCCCCGTGTGAGGCTTGGTGCTTAGTGGGGAGTCTGCTTGGGATTCTCTCTCTCCCTCTCCTGCTGCCCCTCACCCTGCTCATGCTCTCTAAATAAATAAATAAAATCTTTAAAAAAATAAAAAACAAAATTAAAAAATAAAAATAATAAAAAAGAAATAGTTTTACTCGATGTATTAATAGTACGGCTAATAAGTATGTATCCTAACATAATACTTATGCAATATTTGGCTTCAGATAGAATATACTAAGAAATAATTATAGAGTTTTGATGTTGATTTCATCCTGTGATTCAGTGTTTCCTAAAATATGCTATACATCTTATATACATGAAGTAATTTTAAGTGTACCTTTGAAGATTTTAAATTTGAGTAGTTTCATATTTATTTTTACTCTCACCTTGCATTTATGGCAAGCAGCCCTAAACATCTATTAGTGGGAGTGATATAAAGTTTTCTTTTAATTTTTTAAGAAAAAATGAGTTAATGAAGAATATTAAGTAAAGGATATTTAAGTAAAATGAGAATCATGTCCTTGCAACAATAAAAACATTTCTTTTAAAGCCAAAATAAACTGAAAAAAAAAATTAGAAATTCCAAGTCTAAGAGTTGGGTGGTTTTGAGTGTATCTGTTAACCTCCCTAACCCTGTTTCTTCATGCATAAAGTGGGAATAATAATAATCAACCCAGAGGATTACTGTATTAAATGAAATAATTCGTGGATACAGTATGTTCGATACTGACAACTAATATTATTAATGCAGATCTGATTTTCATGTGCATTATCTTAATGTTCAATGTGAAATCTGTCCAGACACTGAAAGAAGATCATCTGGGCTTGCAGTGAAAACTGGGCTTCTCAAGAGATGGCCTCAGAATAAAGGTGGTAAATGTCCATCCATAGCCTGTAAGTAACTGATGATCTGTCCATTCAGTGCAATCCTATGCAGCCATTAAAAGAAATGAGAGTTTTCTGGAGTGTAGGTGTAATACTTCGGCTGAAGTTACATCCTGAACAAAGGTGCCTCTGGGCAGACAGGTCCCATGTGGTGGAGTAGCAGAAGACATCACATCTCTAAGGACACCGTGGAGAAGAGGCACCGACCAATCCTGGCCTGCCTTCTTCCAGACTTCAGTGTAAAAAAGACAAAAAAAACTACCTTCTTTGGATGGAACTGGAGGGTGTTATGCTGAGCGAAATAAGTCAATCAGAGAAAGACATGTATCATATGACCTCACTGATACGAGGAATTCTTAATATCAGGAAACAAACTGAGGGTTGCTGGAGGGGGAGGGGTGGGAGACATGGGGTGGCTGGGTGATAGACATTGGGGAGGGGATGTGCTATGGTGAGCACTGTGAATTGTGCAAGACTGTTGAATCACAGACCTGCACTCCTGAAACAAATAATATACTATATGTTAAAAAAAAAAAAAAAAGAAGATGGTAGGAAGGGAAAAATGAAGGGGGGGAAATCGGAGGGGGAGATGAACCATGAGAGACGATGGACTCTGAGAAACAAACTGAGGATTCTAGAGGGGTGGGGGGTGGAGGGATGGGTTAGCCTGGTGATGGGTATTAAGGAGGGCACGTTCTGCATGGAGCTCTGGGTGTTACACGCAAACAATGAATCATGGAACACTACATCAAAAACTAATGATGTAATGTATGGTGATTAACATAACATAATAAAAAAAAAACCTACCGTCTTTGAGCTAATGTTACTTTGGGTTTTTATTGTTTCCAGCTGAAGAAAATCAGAACCTGTACAATAGGTGATTACAGTACGTCATAGTAAAGCAGCATGGCTTGCACAGAGGGGGCCCCCTGGGCCAGTCTTGGAAGATCAAGGAGGAGGTTGTAAAAAAAAAAAGAAATGAGGGACGCCTGGGTGGTTCAGTCGGTTAACGTCTGCCTTCGGCTCAGGTCATGATCCCAGGGTCCTGGAAGCCCGCATCAGGCTCCTTGCTCAGCGGGGAGCCTGCTTCTCCCTCTCCCTCTGCCTGCCACTCCCCCTGCTTGTGCTCGTTCTCTCTCTCAAATAAATAAAATCGTAAAAAAAAAAAAAAAAAGAAACGAGATAGATCCAAATATGTGAATGTGGATCCAGTTCTAATGTATGAACACGGTTAAGAAAAATGGTACAGGGGGATAGAACAGTGTTTTAATAAATAATCAATCACATAGAAAAAGACATATATATATATGTATGTGTGTATAACATATGTATGTAGACACATACACAGAAAGAAGGGAAAGCTGAGTTGGGGGGCGGGGGAGGCTTGAGGATTTGAAAAGTCTTTATGGTGGAAATGAAGGTCAAGTGCAGTTGTGAGAGTTGAGGGTGGTAGGCTAACAAAAGGAAGACCAGGGACAGAAGCAGCCCCCCGGAACACAGGCATATCCATGGAAAAGCCTGATTTGGTGAGTGTGACCTCTTTGCAAAGATGCAAGCCCCTCAGAGTGGCTGGACCGTGAAGCACTGCGAGGTGCACACCGGGGCAGGAGCGGAAAGGAATCAGGATGGGTTGGTGCTGGATCACACCTGATGGCCGGCTAAGAGAAGGGGGGATGGGGGTGCCACCTTCAAGACAAGAGGCAACACGATCAGGACTGTGGTCTTGGAAGATCCCTTTGGTGACAGGGTGGAGGATGGATCACTGTGTGACATGAGGGGCCATCGCTACGGTCTGGGCCAGAAATTCGGAAAACGCCCTAAGCAGGGGCCCCTGTGGTGGGGGCAGAGCAGGCAGCCTGCAGAGGGATGTGGGGATCACTGGAAGTTGACGGAAACTGAAGCCACGGCTGATGTCCAAGCCTGTCGACTGAGACAGAATCTAGAACGTGGCAAAGGAGATTATATTGGTGGTAGCTGCAGAGACAGTGGATACAATTTAGAATTCACTGTATTGGACGTGCCAAAGGCACATCCAAATGGCCATTAGCTCTGTGGGCCTGTGGGTCTAGCACTCAAGGGAGACAGGGACGTGGGTAACTGATGCCTCTCAGTCTCACGTCAGAATGTTCCAGTAAAAGCCTGTCTGATAAAGTGTCTTTAATAATACAGCACAATATGAATCAATGCAAATGGGAAATGACCTTTTATTTGAGTCTTGTTCGTTTCCAAGTCATTTGTGTCATGATCTAGTGTCACAAAGAGGGTTTGGTCTAACTACATGGAGGACCGTTTTTAGTAGCTCAAATTTCGGGTCCCTCTGTTGGACACTGATTGGTGGTCTAGTCTCCCCCATCGGACCAGAATGTCACAGCTTACCCCAAAAGTTCCGCCAGGAGAGGTCCTAAGACATACTTCCTATTCTGAGAGTAAGATGGTCTGCTTGGATGGGGTGTGAAAACAAACAAACAAAAATCCCGAAATGTACAGCCAAGTGGTCTTTCGGGTACCCTGGTTATTAACTATACCTAACATTCCCCTGATGTCTGCAGTGCTTGAAGACAGGGATGTTTTAAAAAGCAAAGGCAAAAGCCAGAAGACTTTTCTACAGCGGGAAACAGTGTGGCATTCCTGCGAAACCTCACAATTATACTTGGCTTTACCTGGTGTTAGAAGTGACCAAAACGAATCAGGTCCAGAAGAGCATTCAGTAAAGCTGCTTTTCTGACTCTCTGCCCCTGCCCTTCCTGCTTCTGCCACCGAGCAGATTGCAAGAGGCTGGTGCCAACTCTACATTGCTTAATAATAATTCTCATTAGCATGCCGCCTTGGATGTGTATTGCAGAGCAAAATTTAGCTCCTCCTCGGTGTGAATCAAGAGAAGAGCCATGAAATTCTCAGAGTGTGCAAAATGTTGGAAGTCCTCAGCAAAGGAGACCCCTTTGGATGGGCATAGCGCCCTCTCCTTCCTCTCCCCGACGTGGTGGGAGAGACAAAGAGGGATTTGGGTACCGTACTAGGTACCTCTGGTTCCTCCTGCCTCTCCGTTTGGCCCCCCACCCCCACCCCACCGAGATTTCATATGGGGCTTCCTACAGCACAGTCTGCTACATTCCAAACCCCCGCGGCCTGCGCCAGCCCAGCACCCCTGCCAAGCCAAGGCGATCTGCGCTGGTCCGTGCATTTGACCGCACGGCAGCAGGCCGCGTGCACCTGCAACTCCATGACTTTCTTGAGGTCACTCCCGTTAGCGTTCATTATGAAAGTGAACGGGATGCTGTTTACTCTGCTGCAGATGCCAGGGTGACTGAATGACACACCGAGGAGACACGCACAGCCTTACACGTTCCCAGCCTACTTCGCAGGGGCCATATTTCCCACAAAGGCTTTCACATGCCATCTGCCGTCACATGATACCATGTGCTGGGGCCTTATAAGAAATGGATTGGATCACCCCATTTCTCACTCCTTCTTTAGAAACGGCAAATTGAACAAGACATTAAGTAGGTTTCACACGGCAGGAATTATGTGCATACGAAATGGAGTGAACTAAAAAGAATTTTTATTGTAATTGCTGGCTGCAAAATGGCACACACACACCCTTATGAAAAATTTAGACAAGTTCTCAGAGTTCGTGGCTAGCAGAAAAGAGACTTGTTTGTGTGTGTGTGAATTTGCTTGCCAACAGAACGCCCCCGAGGAAATTTAGATGGGGAGTCCAGGGCATTCTGTAGTTTGGCACTTTTTTTTTTTTTTTCATCCTCCTGTTGCTACCATTGCTCGGGACTGATGGGAGGCGAAATTCAGTGGTAGAGAAGTTCCACGTTGTGAAAGCCGACCGAACACGAGCCAGAGAGAGAACCAGTGCAGAGTGTAGCCGGGGAACAAATGAATTAGCACAGCCTGCCAGGTCTCATTCCTGAAAGATGGCACTTTTCTTTGTTAATTGAAAAGAAATGTAAAATGGGGGAAATAGAAAAAAAATTTTAATAAGAAATAAAAGATCTCTAGCTCTTCTTTCTCTCTTCTCCTTCCTGACCTCTGACAGCACACTAGAATGCTTCAGTCTTGCATTTTCATGTATTATTCTGATACCTGTCTGTAGGGAGCCTAGAACGGGCTGCCAGAGAGACAGTCTATAATTGAATGTTCTTTCAAGAGAAGGACTTCTATCAGTCCTGCCAAGGGAATAGGAGCTCCACCTGCTGACTTTTTTATGTTTGCCGACTCTGCGAGAAGACAAAGCATAAAGAAGTTGAATGGCAGTTCTTTCTTTTATGATTTCTCCGTGGAAATACAGTTTTCAAAATTATTGATAAGATGTATCAGTCTAACCAGGGCTTTCAAGACGAAATTGCAATCTATAGCTTGTTTTAAGAGTGGGGATTCTATCTGGCTTCCCTGAGCCAGCCTAAGTAATTACTTTAATCTGTAACAACATATAAATTCATAAGTTGTTGCCACCGTGGCTCCTAGGGGATACTTGACTTTTCAAACCCGCGTCTCTCAGCCATAAATTTACACTACACTGCTGGTCCACGTGTGTGCTCTTTTAAGAAGCTGCAGTCTCTTATTATAGACAGTTTGGAAGAAACGCTAGCTGGTTTTGATCTAAGGAATAAAGATCAAATCCTAGTGAAAACATTAGTATTTTTAATAGCGTAGACATGTTTTGAGTATTTGGTGTCTGCATTTCTGAGAGAAGTTTTACTTCTGCAGAATACCCACGTATGACCGTCAGCCGTTCGCTTGTCTTTTCCTTGCTGAAAATTGCCTTGAGGACCGCGGACTGCATTACAAATATGCTCAGTCACTTAGCACCTTGGACAGTGAGATCCTTGAGGGCAGGCACATCTGGCTGCTCACCATCTCAGGGTTGTGGATTTCGTCTCTTAACGAGATTTCATTCATTAACAGATGAGAAGCTAATTACCTGTTGGATTCAGCTGAAAAAAAAAGGAACCCTTTATTTATGGCTTGGGTTTTGTGCTTAGAAAGACATCTTTATGTTATTCTTTTTTTGTTTTTAAAGATTTTATTATTTGAGAGAGACAGCGAGCGAGAGAGAGCATGAGCAAGGGGAGAGGCAGAGGGAAAGGGAGAAGAAGACTCCCCATTGAGCAGGGAGCCCGATGCAGGACCTCGATCCCAGGACCCCAGGATCATGACCTGAGCTGAAGGCAGATGCTTAACCATCTGAGCCACCCAGGCACCCCTATGTTATTCTTCTGTTATTCTTACATCTAAGTCCTTTTCTGCACGCACATGAGCCACGGGAAGCCACAAAGTTATCCATACTCAAGTATCCCCTCAGCCCTCTATCAGAATAGCCAGATGATTCTTATGGGGGGCTTAGTTAGCTGGTTTTTTGGTCTTCCCCACGACTCTTCTGCTGGTCGCACACTATGTTCCTCATGAGCTGCCACCTCCCCCTTCTTTACGGGTAGTCCCATGACCCAGGACTGACCCCATCATCCTGGTCCAGTCAGAGCCCTTCCCTGGGACCAACATACGGACAGTGGGAGGGAGATGAGATCTCCTTCCTCAGGAGCTGCTAAGCTGCAGGTGCTCACGGCCACCTTCTCTTCCACGTGGGGATGACCTGGCTGATGTGGGGAAAACAAGCCTGCCCTCAAAGCTAAGTCGAGATGGACAGAGATGAGCGCCTTGAGCAGGAGAGAAGTGCCTCAGCAGGGTCAACCCATTCCTGCTGTCCTCTAGGCCCTGGCTGGTAAAGCCCTTCCTTTGTTTCTGCGGGCGACCCTGTCATCTCCCCGCGAATCCCGTTTCTGGATTATGTGACTTTGGGACGGGTTTCTGTGGCTCACAACCAAAAGAGGCCCGACCACCGCAGCTCCATCCAACAGACATGCGAGTGTGCGACTCGACAATTAAATACTTGTGGGGAACTGAAGAGGCCTCATTTTCACCATTGAGACTAGAATTACAAAGGATGGAGAAAGAGGAACAGAAAAATTTCTCAAGAGTATTAGGTAACAACAAAACCCAGCGTTCGTGGAGGGCTCTACAGTTTCCAAAGTACCTTCATAACCAGTGTCTCATTCGACCCTCCCGGTAATTCTGCAAAATGGAGAGAGTACAGGGTATAATTATACGCCTTTATAAACACAACAGAATGGCAAGTGCATGTTTTTCCTGTGGTTCAGGAATTACAGCGCAGGCCCACCATGGAGCACAAAGGATCCTGAGGTGTTTTATATTCTCCGTCCAGAGGACCCCCAGTTGGGGGGGCAGCCCCTCACTTCACAGTCTTACTGGGAAGAGCCACTTTGGAGAACCCACACAACGAACCCCAGACCCAGGGAGCACCAAGAGATTCCCTTGGAATATCGGGGCATCTGTACGAAGGGGTGTCCGGCGTATCCGTGCCCAGCTGGACATCAGTTTTGCCAGCACTCCTGCCTGCCAGCCATTAAACAGGGCACCAGTAAAGGGCATTGGGGAGACAGTGATGCAGAAAACCCTGCTCAGAGAGGTGACTCTCCAAGGCCACACACCTGGGTAGCAACAGAACAGCAGTTTCAAGATAAGCCACCGATGTTCACAGGGTAGCACACATCAGAACCACAGGGTGGGAGACTTGTTATAACAGATTGCTCGTCCTACCCCTCGAGTCTCCGATTCGGGAAGTTTGGGGAAGAGCCCAAGACTCCGCATTTCTGACAAGTTTCCAGGTGATGCCGATGTGCCTGGCTCAGTGACTCCCCTTAGAGACACCCGCTAGTCTAGACCAACTCACTTCAAATTCAGGGATTCTTGTACACCACCACCCTGCATCCCTTTACCCCTGCAACCAAGAAGAGTTTGTTTCCTGTCCAATTGCAACGCTGACATATCGTCAATATTCTGAAATATAATTTTCCAAGACATGGTATTTCCTAGCAAATATGCACTTTGGGCAACTTTGTGCTATAGATCTGCAATGTAACGAACACTATGCTAGACAGCAGCTACAAAAGCTGATGTTGGAAGTAAAAATTCGAAACCCTGAAGTCTGTGTTGCTTTGATGCATATTTTAATGAAGAAGGATGGTCTGAAAGCAGGGCTGAACATGGGCAGTGCACACGAGAAACGGCAACTTTGGCTTTGCACATAAAATGTACATCAGGAGAAAAAAATAAAGCAGAAAATAAACAAGATGAACTCAAAATACTGTAGCAAATGTTGGGCTGAAACACTGCCAGGTGTGGAGGTGTAGAGAGAGATGAACACACATTTTGGTGGCAAGGCACAAAACTGTTTAAATCCTTTTGCAGAAGTTTCTGAAAACTGTCATTTTGGCATGGATCTATGAGCAGAGTTACTGGATTTATCATGTAGGCAAACCAACAATGCTCTGTGAGAATTGCCCTGTCCACCCTTGAATGTTTTGTAGCTCCTCTGAAACATCACCTCCGCATATGCCAAAGAATGGAACAGAGAAATGAATTCAGGAATTTTTTCTATACGATAAGAATATGCCAGAAGGTGTGAATTCTCAATGAATGGTAGCAAGTTCATGTTCTCCTAAGTAATTAAGTAATGTTCCTACAAAGGATTCAAACTGTTATTTTGGGGGTACATGAGAATATGTATACATAAGTGTAAATATATTTTTTCTTTAAATTGTTTTATTAAGTTTAGTTTACTACAAATTCAAAAATGCACAACTTCTTGTCTATGTTGGTGGCAGAGGAAAAGTTTTAGGTGTGAGAAGCCAGTGTATGGAAGTGACCAGAAACTTTAAAATAAAGACACAGCACATCTTCATTTATTCCCCAGAGAATGGCTGATGAAGGGCAGGAGTGGAGGCGGGTACCCCTGAACCCATTTGTCCTGCAAAGTAATTAATGAATTGTTCTAGCCACAACCTAGTCATCACTACCATGGGAGAGGTTCTTCTCAGCCTTAAACTTCTGATTATAGAACTCAAGGCTCAACAGCAAAAGGAAAGACAGGACAGTGCTCTCTGCCCACATATGCTTCAGGCCCCTTTGTACGTTTCTAACTATGGGGTCAAGACCCAATCTTACACAGAAGTGGAAAAGCAAGCCGCTGACCCAACGGCCTGCCTTTGTGTCTGCAAGCCTTATCTGTGAAGTGGATTTTTTGGGGCAGGATTTCCAAACACTGAACCACTGTCTGGAAGGAAGATAGAAAAAGAAATAGAGGATGCTAGTATGAGACCATGCAGGAAGGAAGCATGAAAAATTTATGTATTGGTGAGAGAGGTTTTTTTGTTTGTTTTTTTTCTAGATTTTATTTGAGAGAGAGAGAGCATGAGGGGAGGAGCAGAGGGAGAGGGGTAAGCAGACCTCATGCTGAGTGCGGAGACTGATGTGGGGCTCAATCCCACAACCCTGAGATCATGACCTAAGCTGAAACCAAGAGTTGGCCACCCACTGGGTGGCTCAGTCAGTTAAGTGTCTGCCTTCACCTTTGGTCACAATCCCAGGGTCCTGGGATCAAGCCGCAGGGAGCCTGCTTCTCCCTCTCCCCCTGCTTGTGCGTGCGTGTGCTCTCTCTCTCTATCAAATAAATAAATAAATAAAATCTTAAAAAAAAAAAAAAGAGTTGGCCACCCAACCGACTGTGCCACCTAGGTGCCCCTATATTGGTGAGAGAATTTAAGAAAAATGCCTTTGGATTCACCCAAAGTTTTCTCCCTTAGCTATTTCTATATGACTAAGTTTGAAGGTACTCCAAATAGACTGTTACTGTTGCAAACATAATAATAATAACAATAGAGTGTGTGTGTATAAGTTATCCGTGTGCAGACTTTGCTAACTTATCATCATCACTGTAGTGTTCAGAGGGAGGTATTTTCTTAATCTGACAGATGAGGAAATTTAAGAGGAAATTAAGGGAAGGTGCTTGCCCCTTATTTATAAATGAGTGAACTGGGCTGATTCAAAACTGGCTCTCAAACTCCAGAGCCCTGATGTTTCCAATTGCCTCCACATACTGGGGGGATTTTAGTGGGATCGAGGAAGTGAAGATATTCCTTAGCGGTTAACATCTTGTGATGGCTTTAGCAGTAGCTGTTTGAGAGTTGGGACATGGCATAAACCTAAGATAAGGGAAGGAGGGAAAGAGAAAGCAATACTTAAGAACGACTGTGGAGATGGCCATCCTGGGAGGAAGGACCAATAGAATTAAAGCAGCTTTCTGAACTGGCTATGCTATCCAGGGCATGCACTGATGAATCAATTCAGCACATATGAATAGGGGGATTGTTACTTGGGTTCATAAGACAGAGCCCCTGCTTTGGTGATACCCATGCAATGATTCTCAAACTGTCACAATTAGAACATTCTGAGAACTTAAAAGGTCTAACGCCAGGCTATTTGGATTCACTTGTTCTGGGGTGAGGTCTGGGTACTCTTATTTCTTTCAAAGCTCCCCTGGTGTTTCTAAGGTACAGCCTGCAAGCGCCTGCCTGATGGAGGAGATAAGTTCCCACTGGCAGGATGGGACTGGGTTATAGGTACATGGAGATAAGCTGCCCCTTGGCTTTTGTACTTGCTGCACAATTGTCATTTTCTGTTTGCTGCAGTATGTGAAAGGTTGGAAAACACTAAAATCATGAGCAAGTAGACATACATCACAGTGTCTGGGCGGTATTTGGGTTCACGTGTCTCTACAGGGGGCTGAGGAAACTGATCCATTATCTAAGGTAAGTGCTCTAAACCTCGCAGAACCTCTCCCAGTAGGGCACAAAACAAGATTGGAAAACTGAGGGGATCTCAGAAGTCATCTTCTAGCCCAACATTTTTGTCTCGGAGATAAGGAACTGCTTCAAGTCACGGAACAACTCGCGGGGAGGAGGGGAGCCTGGCCATGGACCCTGTTCTTTCAAACCCTCTCCAGATGATCTTAATGGTAACTTATAACCATAACCCTGCAAAGGATGTAGCATTTAATTGCATATAGGGAAAAATTAAATGTCTGCCCAAGTCATATTTATAATGGGGCGTCGTCCTAGGAGGACGTCACTTCTGCCTTTATTCCATACACTACGTACTAAGGAAGAGTGAGAGTCCCAGAGACGGACACTCAAGCCAAAGGATCTCCGGAGAGTCTGATCATTTCCTTAAGCCCCACAAGAGGAAAAGAAGACACACAGAGCTTTCCCCAGGTAGGTAACACACCAAGTTCCTGCCAAGCCCTCCTCACGCTCTCTGGTCGCCTCTCCGGCCCCTCTGCCAGCCACGGTCTTCATTGCTCTCATTATCGACGTTTCTCTGAGGATGGGAGAAGCTTGCCAGCCGGCTCCATCCTCCTCAGACTCTCTCATCCCACTGTTCCCTAAAGTGCCTTCCATCCAGCCTCTGGCCCATTTCTTTCTCTAGCTCTTACATTAGTCCTCCTTCCCCCCCCCCCCCCCGCCGCCCCCGGAGGTCTTAACTGTCACATCGCTCACTTCTCACCACCTTCACTACACTGCTGTGCTCAGCACGTTGTGACTGTCGTCACTGCCATTTCCTGTGGAAATTCTGGCTGCCCAGCTTGTGACAGTCTGACCACTGGTCCTCCATCCCCAGTGAGGTTTGGTGGATCTCTGCTAAGATGGGCTAAGGACAGGCCCTGGGTGGCACCACTCTTGTGTTCTGTCAAGGGCACACTTGCTCTCACCAGCCCCAGTGGTTCTGCTCCAGGACTATACTCGGGCCCTCTGACCCTCCTCTTCTTTTCCATATAGGAGATTCTTAGCTTTTCAGAGTCCTCAAACTATTTGACTGTAATGGTCTTCCATAGTTGTCGAGTCTAAGGACTTTGGCCAACACCCAGACTCTGAGTGTTAGCTATGTCTCATACGAGGCGTGTGACTGTGGGCCACTGACCTTTCTGAGCCTTTGTGATTGGGAACAGCAGCGGTGCCTACATTGTAGTGTTGTGAGGATTAAGTGGGATAGTGTGCATGCAGTATGGTACTCGGCATGTAGAAGTTGCCCGCAGTAACTCCCTCTGCGGTAGCTACAGAGTACCCTACAAATGATCTGTCTACAGATTAGGATCTGTGTAAATTGCATACAAAATAAGAAGATCAGAGGCATCCAGATTCTCATCACTCATAATGATTGATGTCAAGCAACAGAAGTTTTGTCATTAACCAGGAGTTTCCCATCAGAGTTGCACATTTTGCTGCTACTCTCAACACAGCCTGGTGACTTTCGATTCTGCCTGTTCTATTCTCTGTGAGGTTCCAAAGGCTATCCCTTTGTTTTTAGGTTAATGCATATAGCTTTATACTCTCCAGGATTCCTATGAGGAATTCTGTCATATAAACAATTTTCCCGGGGCGCCTGGGTGGCTCAGTTGGTTAGGCAGCTGCCTTCGGCTCAGGTCATAATCCTGGGGTCCTGGGATCAAGCCCCACATCCAGCTCCCTGCTCAGCGGAGACCCTGCTTCTCCCTCCCCCTCTGCCTGCCACTCTGCCTACTTGTGCTCTCTCTCTATCTCTCGTCAAATAAATAAATAAAATCTTTAAAAAAATTTTTTTTCCCTTAAATTTGCCATGGTTCAGAAATCAGACCCACATTTCCTGGTGCTATTATTCTCTTTATAAAATACTTTATCTTAAAATTTTTGCTAAATATTTTCTGTATCATTTTAGTTACGATATACTTAAACTGCTGTAACAAAGAGACCCCAAATACAATGGCTTAAATAGGGGAGACATGTGTTTTTCTCTCATGTAACAGCCCAGAGGAATGTGTGTGGTCCAGGGTATACAAACCACAGGTCATCCATGACCTGGGTTCTTTCTGCCTTGTCCTACCCTCTCCTGGGGTGTTACCCCCATCTGTGAGCTTGAAGCTATTTCATCTTGATGTCTAAATTCCAGAAGAAAGGAAAAGGCAAAGTCCTTTTTGGTTTCATCTTTATGGAAGTGACCTCAGTGAGGTCTCACACATTATTAATACTCACATCCAGGGGCCCCAGGGTGGCCCAGTTGGTTAAGGGTACAACTATTGATTTTGGCTCAGGTCATGGTCTCAGGGTTGTGAGACCAAGCCCTGGGTCAGGCTCCATACTGGGTGTGAAGCCTCTTTAAGATTCTCTCTCTCCCGGGGTTCCTGGGTGGCTCAGTTGGTTAAGTGTCTGCCTTTGGCTGGGGTCATAGTCTTGAGGTCCTGGGATCGAGTCCCAAGTGGGGCTCCCTGTTCAGTGGGGAGTCTGCTTCTCCTTTTCCCTCTGCTTCTCCCCCTCCCAGGTCATGCTCTCCCTCTCACTCAGGTGCTCACTCTCTCTCTTAAATAAATAAATAAATTCTTAAAAAAAAAATATTCTCTCTCTCCCTCTGACCCTCCCCACCCCCCCACCCCAGCATGTGCTCTCTCGCTCTCTTGTTCTCTCTCTCCATCTACCCCTCTCTAAAAACAAAAGAAAAACAAATCAAAACAAACAAGCAAACAAAAACTCATATCCATTGGCCTAAACTGAGCCCCTACCTAGCTGGACCATCTTTCCAAGTGGCTGAACAATGTAGTCCTTAGCTATGTGGCCCTCTATTACTAAAAGAGGGAGGTAGATCAATACGGGGGACACCGAGTGGCCTGTGCCTTAGGTATACATGATTAAAAGTTCAGCTAGAGGGGCACCTGGGTGGCTCAGTCCATTGAGTGGCTGACGTGGAGTGTCTGCCTTAAGTTCAGCTCATGATCTCAGGGATTGAGTCCTGAGTCAGGCTTCCTGCTCAGCAGGGAGTCTGCTTCTCCCTCTGCCTCTGCCTCTTTCTTCCTCTCCTTCCTTCTCCTTCTTCCTCCCCCTCCCCCTGCTTGTGCTCTCTCTCTCTCTTACACTCACTCAAATAAATAAATAAAATCTTTTTTTTTTTAAAAAGAGCTCAACTAAAATGGAGGGATGTATTATGAAAGTAACAGACATCTTCCTACTCTCTCATCTTCAACACTACTCCCCGAAGGAAGCCACTAGGAAAATCCAACTTTTTAGCCACTTTGAGATTTAGATAGAGATAAACTTACCTGTTTATCTCTAAATAATATCTTATAGACTCTAAATAGTCTACCCAAATCATGAATCTCTATATAATACCATATTGATATCTTGTAATGCCTAATTAGGTATTTTGTCCTCATGCTGAAGACAACTAAAGAAGTTGGATGAAATACAAAAAGCACCTCCTCGAAAGTGTCAAAGACTTGCAAGATGGTAAGGAGACTTGGTGTTCAGATGTAAAAGAAGACAACTAGAGAGACCCAGTCCTCCTTTTTTACCTTAGGGCTTCGGCCAAGGCTGGGGAAGCAGCTGCAAAGCTGAACCACCCTTCCGGTGCCGTCTCCAGGGCTGTACAAACAGAAGCAAGACCGAAGCCCCAGGAGTAGGGAATTTTTTTTTTTTAAGATTTTATTTATTTATTTAGAGAGGGTGTGTGTGAGCTGGGAGAAGGGTGGAGGGCGAGGGAGAGGGAGAGAGAGAGTCTCAGGCAGACTCTACGCTGAGCATGGAGCCCAATGTGGGGCTTGATCTCACAACCCTGAGATCACGACCTGAGCTGAAACCAAGAGTCAGACACTTAAGCAACTGAGCCACCTGGGCACCCCAGGGGTAGGGATTTGATCAATTAAGCCCCCTTTGAGTTGAAAATCTGAAAGCCATACCCCTAATATGAGGAGCAACTATAGGTAAACCAGCCTTTGCATGAATTTGCAGTCAGTTGTTCCTCATTTAATGGTGCAAGCAACTCAAACATTTACATTACACCAAGATATTCCTGGAATGATAACCCTAGTGCTATTTGCATAAGCAAATAAGTATCTTCTCAGGAGGAAGGCATCACCATACCAGGCCTCCAAATTTCCTCCAAATAATTTGTAAAATATACTATCAAACACGCATAAAAAATAACCAGGCTTGTAAGACCACAGGATGCAATGCTGAGTAACAGAAGACAGACAAACAACAGAAAGAGAACCTCAAACTCGAGTTGTCAGAATTATCAGACATGGCTCATAAAATCACCATGCTTGCTACATTTATGAAATAAAGTCAAAGCCTTAAAATATCAGAAGTGAACTAGAAACTCTAAAATGCAATGTAGCACATTAAGAAAAACCCCAAGCTTAAAACCACAAAGAAGAAAATATCCAGAATGTAGCACAAAGAGACAAAAGGAAAAACATTATAAAAGAGAGGGTAAAAGGTATACGGGATATCATTGAGTAGTTCTAGCCCAAAAAAAGGTGAGGGCGCCTGGGTGGCTCAGTTGGTTGAGCGACTGCCTTCGGCTCAGGTCATGATCCTGGAGTCCCGGGATCGAGTCCCGCGTCCGGCTCCCTGCTCGGCAGGGGGTCTGCTTCTCCCTCTGACCCTCCCCCCTCTCATGTGCTCTCTCTCATTCTCTCTCTCTCTCAAATAAATAAAATCTTTAAAAAAAAAAGGTGAAGTGAGAGAAGGGGATGGAAGTAAAATTCAAAAAAGAATAGCTCTGTATTTTTCAAAGGCAATGAAACCATCCATCCACAATTCCAAGAATCCCAATGAACCCTAAGTAGATTAAATAAACCTGGACCTAGACATGCAGACAAAAACAAAATCTTTAAAACAGCATGAGGAAAAAAGAAACATTTCAAAAGAAGGACATTTAGACTCAGCATTGACTTCTCTGGAGTAACAAAGAAGCAGAAAACAACAGAATGATATTTTAATTAACATTAAAGTTTGAGATGGTAAGAAAATAAGTTATTTGTAATTAAACCACTTCAGAAAGTGCAGTAAGAGTACAACTTGGAAGCTAGTAGAGACAAAAAAAATTGGAATGTTACAAAGGGTAATCTAAATAGAACAGTTGAGATAAATCACCCAAAATAAGATTACAGATTTAACTCAAACATACCAGTAATTACATTGAACATAAAAGAACCAAATATTCAATTTGAAGAAGGGATTTGCAGATTGCATGTAAAACAAAAGAAAACTCAATTATAGACTGTTTATAGAGATATATTTAAAATATAAGAATACAGGGGCACCTGGGCGGCTCAGTCGTTAAGTGTCTGCCTTCGGCTCAGGTCATGATCCCAGAGTCCTGGGATCGAGCCCCGCATTGGGCTCCCTGCTCAGCGGAGGTCTGCTTCTCCCTCTCCCACTCCCCCTGCTTGTGTTCCCTCTCTCACTGTGTCTCTCTCTGTCAAATAAATAAGTGAAATCTATAAAAAATAAAAATAAAATAAAAGAATACAGAAAGCTGGAGAGTGAGAGGAAACAGAAAAATCATTGAAACACTAACTCCAAGAAATCAACTGCAGTTATACTAATAGAGTAATCTCGAAGATACTTCAGCATAGTCTCTACAGAGAAATGGTATTTCTATTTAATGTTCTACTCACCATGAAGAAATAATTTAAAATTTGAATGTGCCTTATAACATAGCCTAAAAATATATGAAACAATCATTGACCCAACTAAAACAAAAAATTGACAAAATGAGAAAAATTTGGGGCACCTGGGTGGCTCTGTTGGTTAAGCGACTGCCTTCGGCTCAGGTCATGATCCTGGAGTCCTGGGATCGAGTCCTGCATTGGGCTCCCTGCTCAGCCGGGAGTCTGCTTCTCCCTCTGACCCTCTCATATGCTCTCTCTCTCTCTCTCATTCTCCCTCTCTCAAATAAAGAAAGAAAATCTTTAAAAAAAATGTGAAAAATTTAGTTCATCTCTCTCAGTAACTGATAGAACAAAGCAAAAAAAGAAGAAATATATGAGATTTAAACAATGTGATTAACAAAATTGACCTAACAGACACAACTTCAAAGTACACGTTCAAGATAAAAACAGCCATAAAATTCTCAGTAGAGAATATATTAAAGTGTATTTCCTAATACAATGAAACTATAGTAGATATGAATAAAAATAGGTAGAACATTCCCATAAGTTTGGAAATTAAGATATAGTCTTCTAAATAATTAATGGGCAAAAGAAGCAATCACGATGGAGATTAAAAATAATTTGTGGGTGCCTGGGTGGCTCAGTCGTTGGGCGTCTGCCTTCAGCTCAGGTTATGATCCCAGGGTCCTGGGATCAAGCCCCACATCGGGCTCCCTGCTCAGCGGGAAGCCTGCTTCTCCCTCTCCCACTCACCCTGCTTGTGTTCCCTCTCTCACTGTGTCTCTCTGTCAAATAAATAGATAAAATATTTTTTAAAAAATTTGTATTGAGCACTGATGAAAATACAATATATCAAAACTTGTAGAAAGCAGCTAATGCAGTACTTAAGAGGAAATTTATAGCCTTCAATGAATATGTCAGAAAAGAAGGCTAAACCATCAGTGATAAGTGTCTTTATGAAGAAATTATTAAAGAAGAGCAAATTAAACCCACAGAAATTAGAGAGAAAGAGATCATAATGATTAGAGCAGAAGATAATAAAGAAAGAGAAACATTCAATACTGACGAGCAATAAAGCTACAATTTGGTTTTTTGAACAAGTGATAAAAGAGATAAGACCCTGGAGGGATTAATCTAGTCAGGAAGAGAGAAGGCACATTAGCCTTTGCCAGGAGTTAAAAAGGGGATATCGCCACTGGTTGGACAGACATCGCAAAGATTGTAAGAGAATGCTATGAGCCACTTTACGGCAATACATTAAAGAATTTAGATGAAATGGAGAAATTCCTAGGCAAAGTTAACTTACCATTCAAGAAATAGCAGCTGTGAACCGTCATATAAAATTGACTCACCAGTTAAAATCTTTCCCAGAAACAAAACTCTAGGTCTACCCAGATTGTTGGTATAGCAAGGCAAGAAAAGGAAAAAAAGGATTGGGAAAATAGTAGAAAAGCTGTTATTACTTAAAGAATATATAATTGTATATGCAGAAAAAACATAATTATAAATTATTCAAATTCATAATTGAGTTTATAATTTTGCAGGCTAAAATTCAATACACAACAAATCAGTATTTTCTGTCATCAATAACAGAATGAAATATTTTATGGGTTCAGTTTTAAATGACATCAAAATACTATATATACAGGAAGACATCCAAATAAAAAATGTCTAGGGCCCTTCCAGAAAGGACTGTAAAAACTTATTAAGAGACATTTAGGAAGACCTAATAAATGGAGAGGGACCGTATGAACATAGAATACACCGTATGAACATAGAACTGAATGCTGGAAAAACTGCAATTCTTCCAAAGTTGATCTATAGATTCAGTGTATCTCAATCAAAATCCCAAGAGTCTGCCCCTCTGTCCTGCTCTGGGTCTACTTATCTATCTTTATGCTGCTACCATACTCGGTACCAGGTGGGGCAAGTCCTCCCACCTTGTTCCTCATCTTCAAGAATATCTTAGCTATTTTTTAGGGGTGCCTGGGTGGCTCAGTCAGTTAAGCATCTGCCTTTGGCTCAGGTCATGATCCCGGGGTCCTGGGACTGAGCCCCACTCTCTGCTCAGCAGGGAGCCTGCTTCTCCCTCTGCCCCTCCCCCTGTTGTGTGCTCTCTCTCTCTCTCTCTCAAATAAATAAATAGCATCTTCTTTTAGAAGGAATATCTTGGCTATTTTTAGCTTTCTGTATTTCAAAATAAAATTACCATCAGTTTATCCAATTTCATTAACCAAAGAAAGAGACCTACACACAACTGGACACTAAAAGTATGACAGAGGCATCCCTGCAGGAAAGAGGGAAAGGATAGGCTTTTTGAAAAATGGAACTAGGACAATTAGATATTTAAATGGAAAAAAGAATGAAATTATACCCCGATGGCACAACATAACTAGATTAGTTATAAATGGATTATAGACTTAAATGTGAAAGGCAAGACAATAACGCTTATAGATGATAATACAGGAGAATGTCTTCATGACTTCGCATTAGTGGGAACATGATGCACCTGCATCCAGGGTCTGTGCTGATACCCCTACAGTCTTTAGATGAATGGGAATTTGCTCAGTCTGCACTTAAACCCTTGCCAGCCCTCTGGGAGCAATATCCTGTCTGTAGCTATCACACACGGATGCTTCCCTGCTGTGCTGAACCAGGGTCACTAAGACCGTAGGGACCCCCTGACACCTGGTGAAATGGAAGGGAGTCCCGGCACCCTTATTTATGGGTAGAATTGAGCTTCTTGAAGTACTCTGGTTGGGGAATGTGAGAACTGGACATCAACTTGACAAGGAAACCATGCACGGTTGGAGGACAGACAATGGTTACTTCTTCCCACCCTTCCGCATTTTAGGTGTCAATTTTTTGTATGTGGGTTATTTGAGAGGGGATATGCTATGGATTTAAGAGAGGAAAATGAGGGCTCTGCCAAAGTGATAGTTTAAAAAAATTTCTTGGTGGCCTACTTACCCATAATTTGCTTGTTTTTATTATTATTATTATTTACTTATTTATTTATTTGAGAGAGAAAGCATGAGCAGGGGGGAGGGGGAGAGGGAGAAGCAGACCCCCGCTGAGCAGGGAGCCCAATGTGGGTCTCGATCCCAGGACCCTGAAATCATGACCTGAGCTGAAGGCAGATACTTAACCAACTGTGCCACTCAGGCGCCCCATAATTTGCTTGAGTTTTAAACAAGAAAACTTCAGCATGTAAGCAAAGCAAACAGGGCTTAGATATAGAATGCAAAGCGCATGGAAAAGTCAGGTGGATCCCAAAGAGTGTTACAGGTCAGGCAACTCTCCATCATCTTGAAAGAACTCACCATTAAAGATAAGCAGTATTAAACAGTATCTTATTGGAAAGGTACAGGAACATCATAAAGCACCTCTCCCTTTACTCCTCCTCTATCCCGCACCCCTAAAGTGACCTTTTCCACCATGTCTGAAATTCCACCTTGGAGGCATTTCTTTAGTTTAAGCTTGGATCCTTACTATAACGTGAAGAAAACCACAGTTACTGGCATTTTGGTATAAAAGACGTATTGTCGAGAATAGGTCTTGATGAGGGAAAGCAGGAAGCACTAACAGTAGTGGAGGAATGGTTTGCCATGGCGCAAAGGCAGAAAATCGAGAAGTAGAACTGGAAGAACAGGTGCCCCACGATAAGGGTGAGCCGGATGTGGTTCGGGTTTGGGGTTCAACAGGCAGATCTGGCTTAGAATTGTGGCTGCACCAGTGAGAACCTCATTTTTCTCAGCTGTAAAATAGGAATATATACACTACCTGCATTTGTTTAAGGATCGAAGGAAAAAGCTGCTTACAAAGCACCTGATGGACTGTTGGACCCAGAGTGAGAGCGCATCAAGTGTTAGCTCCCATATGGCCAAAGTTTCGCTTTTTTAAAAAACTTTTTTCCACCAAGACCAATCTCTTTCAGAGCCAATTCTGTTGTAATATCTCACTTCTATCCATACATTTAAAAACTTTCATCAGTCGACGGCTTTTGGATTATTTAGGAAAATATTCTTTAAAAAAAAGCAGAATTCGTCCTTTTTGTATTCTTCATCTCTTAATATTTTGGGGTACTATTTTTCAGAGGAACGATCAGAGATTGGAAGAAAATGAAAATATCATTTGCTTTCACTATTTTTTCTACCTTCTAGTTGACAGTGTTTCTTACACGTCTCTCCTAATGAAATGTATGGACGTATTGATAAAGGTACATCATGATCTGAAATAGTACGTGAATAGTTTGGATGTGACTCAAGGACAAGGATATTTAGATAAAAGTCTACCTTCCTTGGAAGCAGTGATATCGTCATTGAACAAGGCCAAGAGAGACTCTAACTTATTGAAAAGGAACATAGCATATTTCTTTCCCTTTTGAGCAGGAGCTTTTAAATTTTTCCTTTAAAACCTCAACCCACAATAAGAAATATATTTTACATTGTGACCTGATACACACATATGCATTGTGTGTGTGTGTGTGTGTATCAGTTTGAAATAAAAGTTTTATGGAATACACCTTACCCTTACTATATTTTATACACTCAGAAATGTTCCATTCTACTCTAATCTTTCAAATGCTGTTTGAGACCATTACATTGATTTTATGTTTCACACTTCAAAAGCCACTGCTTCTGGGTTTTACTCATTTTGCTTTTTTGAGCGAAAAACCTCCTCGTGTTAGCTTTAAATGCATTTAATTTGGTTCCATTTCCATTCCTGGGATCTGTGTCTCCAAATATAAATATTAGCTAAGTTGGAAGAATATCAAGAAAAATTAGTTTGTGATTGGCTTGGTTAACTGACCTGCCATATAAGTAAATGCAATAAGGTAACTCTTACCCATCTTATGTTTCCTGCCCATTCAATTTTTATGATTCTAATATTTCTTTCTTTTCTTATTTTCCCCAAAGACAAACTTTCAGTTGTTATTAGGCATAAGGAGATTATTGAAGATAAGGGAAGAGACTAACAATTAGGGAGCAATGACTCCATGCAAGGTGCATTATTTCTTCTCATTCATCACTCAAGGTATTTTTTTTTTTTGATGTTTAAAAAAGAAGCTTTTACTTTTTCATGAGAAAAATAATAGAAATATAATATTTATATTATATGTAATACATACATTTCCTTTCAAGCTATAAAAAAAGAGATTTCTAAAATGTCTCCTTTTGTTTACAAAGCTTTATAAAGGTACATTAAGGGTCGCCTGGGTGATTCAGTCGGTTGAGCATCTGACTCTTGTTTTCAGCTCAGGTCATGATCTCAGGGTCATGAGACTGAGCCCCTTGTCGGGCTCTGTGCTGGGCATGGAGTCTGCTTGGGATTCCCTCTCTCCCTCTCCCTGTGCCCTCCCCCCTGCTCATGCTCTCTCTAAAAACAAAAAAAAAAAAACAAAAACAAAAAAGTACATTAAGTATGATAATATATTTGTCCTTTGACTTAATATTTCAGTTTACCAAAAACAAAATATAATAGTACCCAAAGATAGGTAACCACATTAATCTTGCAGCAACCAGGTCATCACTTCTTACTTATAAAGACACTGGGATTTAAACAAGTAAAGTAAGTTACCCAAGGTCCAAAAGCTCAAAAAGCCCGCTCATGGTAAAACTAACCCACACACCCAGATTTTTACACCAAAATCGCTGCAATGTATTTCCTTTATGTCAACATTAAAACCACACACACACACAAAAAGACTTAAACCTTATGTTTTTAATCTGCTAACTCCAGTAAAACACACTTGTACTACTTCTCTTTGAATTGTTTTGTTGTTGTTGTTATTAGACTCCAGTATTTGCCAATTATTATACGGAACATATGTTGAACCTTCCAACACGTCTATGTGTATATGTACTCCCAGCATACCATTTATTCATTTAGAGCACTCTGGAGCTTATAACCTACTCCAGTAATTTTTCCCACAAGGATTCCATGTTTTCTATTGGCCTCACAAAGAAACTCAGGATTCTAATTTATCTTTACATTACAACATTTGCTTTTATTTTAACCCCCTCCACATTGAAGAGAAAATCAAAATAAAATGCTTTCCTTTGTAACCTTTAGTTCTAAGCAGAGCCCACTGGGGACTTTAAAATAATCACATTTAAAGCTGATTCTTGCATTGGTACACACTTTGCATGAAGTTAAATAAGCTTTGCCTGTTCTAGGAGGAAGTGAATTAAACAGCAGTGCATGTCACTTGCTTGAAGTGACAGGAATAACGAATAGATTGTATCCACTTCTCTACTCCTGTTAAAGCTACCTCTCTTTGCTGAGACGGTATGGAGATTCCAGGATACCTCTTAACATACAGGAGACAATGGATCTTAAGGGGAAGAGGGACCCCACACCTTTTTTAAATTAACAGCTCCATGGAGATGTCATTTACATACCATCACCCCCGTACTGATTCTACCCATAACAAAGTCTCTAACTCTGAACCTTGAAAGGAAAACAATCTAAACATAAATTTCAGGCTTTCCAGTTTACACTCAACCAGCCTCCCTTATAATTTCGCTCACTCCCTCTTCCCCATTTTTCTTCCCCACTGCCCCCATTACTTACTGCTCCGTACACAGTCGATTGACACAGTTCCCCCCGTATTTTCACACGGGAGTGTTCAAGGATTCCATACCAATTATGCTTTATTCCAAGTAGGAACAACCATAAAATAGCATCATTATCCTTGAAAACACAATCATCCCTGTGTTAGGGCAGGAGTACAATTACTCCTGAAGCTTTCTTTTCAGAATTGCAGGCGGAATGGATTTGGAGGTATAATTTTTCCCATCATCATTAACACTTACTATCAAGTTTTTCCCTCACACCATCTGAATGGCAGCATGGATGGTGCTGGACCCTGGTCCAGCGACTAAACAAAAGGCAAGATTGCCATCACCCACGTGAGCCTATTATGTCCCAGTGAGGATCAGCACGGTTTCTGAATAATGTCTGCGACAGCGATGTCTTTCTTAAATTTTGATACTCCTTATGCCAACTCTCTAACTCTTCCAAGACTGTCAGATCTATACACATGGTTTTAGTGTCTGAAAGATCTTATGAAAACCCCAAAGAAGTTGCCCTTCGGCTGCATCGCGTTGTGAGTCTGCGGTATCCGGAGGTTACACTGGGAGATGCCATAGGGCAGGATGTCCTGCTGGAGATTTGTGTTTCTTACTCTTATAGGGCAAGGGAGCATGCCAGAAAACCAGCTTTGGAACTCAGATCCAGAGAGAGTAAGATGAGGAAGGCCTGAAATCACTTTAGTAGAGGCCAGGGCAGGGCAAGGCATCCTTTTTTTGTGGAGGAAAGGGTAAAATGGGGTCCTGTGCACCTTGCAATTAGCCTTTGTCCCCAAAAGGAGGTTTAATCAGGCCAGGTATGTTTTCAGGTTAGAAAAGGGATGGTTATCTAAACTCTGAGGGTATTGGTTCCTGAGAGGCAAAGGTATCAGTGGAAAAGCGGAGTATTAATGAAGCAACCGACGGCGGAAAAAATGTAGGGAACTTTTGACCAAGACCAAAATGGAAAGAGCTCTTTTCTCTTTTCTTTTCAGATTTTATTTATTTATTTGAGACAGAGAGCAAGCGAGCATCCTCGGGGGGAGGAGCAGAGAGATAGGGGCGAGCAGACTCCACACTGAGCAGGGAGCCCAACAAGGGGTTCCATCCCACAACCCTGAGATCATGACCTGAGCCAAAATCAAGAGCTGGAAGCTTAACAAACAGAGCCACCCCGGTGCCCCAGGAGCTGTATTTCTTAGGGGACCCCAGGAGCTGAACAGGAATCTGGACAATGAGGCAGCATCTCAGAATGAACTGCAATCTTGTGTGGGACTGCAAAGGGGAAATTCACAATAGCAATTCACAATAGCAACAGGGCGGCGGAAGCGAGAGACATGCCTAAGGTCTAGAAGTTATACTGACTGTTTTGGACTACATAAGGCTCAGGATTTTTTTTTTTGCGATAAATTTATGGAGATAGGATGTATTCATTTTCTATTGCTGCTATATCCAATTACACAAATTCACTAGCTTAAAACAACACACATTGATTATCTTCCAGTTCTGAGGTTTAGAGTCCAAAATGGGTCTGACTGGGCTAAAATTAAGGTGTTTCAGAGCTGTCTCCCTTCTGGATGCTCCAGGTGAGAACCCATTTATTCACATCTCCCAGCATCTAGAAGCTGCCCACATTCCTTGGCTGGTGACTCCCTTACTCCTGAGAGTCAGACTGAGTCCTTCTCCCACTGATAACTCTTTGTTTCTCTTTGCTCTGCCCTCCTCCTGAACCTGTAAGGAACCCTGAGATTATATTGGGCTCCCTTCGGTAATTTCCTTATCATAAAGTCACGTGATTAGCTACTTTAATTCTATTTTCAACCTTAATTCCCCTTTGCCTTTAACCTAACATATTCGCATGTTCCAGGGATTAGGAGACAGACACTTGTGGGTAGGGGGGATCATGCTGCCTACCACACACAGGAACTCCAACAAGGACAGACTGAATGTCCTGGTAACACTGTAGGGGGTAAGGATCACAAGCAAGCAAGCTGAATGGACCCAACCCTGGTTCTCAATGCTGGCTGCATGTAAAATTGCGTGTGGAAGCATTACAAAATATGAACGCCCATGTTACACACTCAAGTGTTCTAATTTAACAGGTGTGGGATGGGTTTCAGACATGGTAATGTTTGGATACATGGCTCCGGATAACCCAGGTAACTTTTAGACATAGGCAGGGTTGAGAACCACTGATTCAGGAAATAGGAGGTGCCATCCTAACTCTAGGGGGCGAGGATAGAGACCCAGATCATACATATTCTAGAATTCTGGGCTCTTTGACGATTTCCATCAGTTACTTCTATTATATATCAAGTTCCACCTCTTTAATTTACCTCGAACTATCAAATTTAATGTATTGACTTTAAATATTCTTAGAAGAAATCTTCCCCCTAGAAAATATATTATTTAAAATTGCATTTTATACATTTTAATGTACTTTCCCAATCTGTCTAAACTTGTTTTCCAAAAATACTTTTCACTGAAAAATTACATTCAAACGTCCATTGATAATACTTTATTTCACAGTATATACCTAGCTCATGTGTAATCAAGAGTTAAACTCAATTTCATTTACCTTAATGAAATCTATTTTCCCGAGGCTTCGCTCTGTAGTACTTACTTCATAAACACTTCATGGTATTTCAATCAGTTTATGCTTTTTCTACTTTGTTACTTTTCTTATTTTATTTCATTCTTGCATATAAAAATTGTTGGTAGTTGCCATGGCAATTCTAATTGATTTCTTTCTGCTGTTTTTGTAGGCTTTTTAAAAGATTTGCACAATACATCACTCATATTGTTATTTTTATCTCTGTAAATTTGTAATGGCCTCTCCAAAAAAAAAAAAAAAAAAAAAGGCTGTGTAACAAGAGCATCAGATGTTACTTTGCTCAGCGTTGAAGGCTGTGAAGAACAGCAGAAAACCGAGGAAGAAAAGCCCCGCTGGGAAGGGCAATGAAGAGGGTTATAGTTCAGAAGAAAAAGTGTAGGCCACACAAAAGACAGAGTTCAGGTACTTGAGGGAATGGCCAGGCAAGGGCGAGGGATGTGCTTTTGGAGAGAATTGAACTTGTCCATGTCACTCAGCTCTGGAAGGCCAGTAAAGGTGGAGGGAGAGGTAACCAGGTGACAATGCTCCCATTTTCTTTGTTCATCTCCTGGTAGATCTGGAAACATTCTGGGTTATTGCTCCATGCATGCACACACACACACACATGCGTGGGGGCATGCCCTCCCAGAACACAAACATATCTATTGTCAGGAGCAGCTAACATTCTCATTTCAGCAATCCAGAGATGTCTTCTCTGACAGCACGCTGCTGTGTGTTGGGATTACTGCCTTCTTACAGGGAATGACCTACCATACCATTCGCAGCCCTAGAGATCATCAGAAAAAGTGAAGATTCTTGAGGATCTGGAATGAATTGGATTTGGTTTTAGGTTCACTATAGAACTCCAGGAAGTTTACGTATTTTTTTTTTATTTACACATTTTTTTTTCAAAAGCTAATTATTGTGGGATACAAAAACAAAAAACAACAACAACAAAAACCCAAAAAACAAAAAAACAAAACCTGAACCAACCAAACAAAAAAACCAATACAATCAAATAATAAGAAAGTAAAGGTAATTTCGAATTATGCTGTACACCTGAAACTAATGTCATGGTTCTATGTCAATAAAAAAACGAAAGTAAAGTTAGAAGAGTATGGCCAACCGGGGTAAATTCAGGACACAGACAGGTACACTGTGAGGTCTGCATCATGGTTAAAGACCAATTGTGAGTCTGCCTCTGGGCTTCTTAGCAGCTAACAGCGTGATCAGAATCAAGATTTAAAGTGCCTGCATGGGGAACACTGATCAGGTGAACACAGTCTTTCCAAGGGTTGAGACAATGAGAAATTCCCCCAGAGGAGGGGATATTTTAATATAATGGACAGTCACCTCAATAATATCCCTGTAATGCGAAGCGCCAAGTTTCACAAGAGCTACTTTCTCAGAACTCCCATCAACTAAAGTCAAGGGCATGAGGCAGGGACACAGCTCAGAGAAAGCTACGGAAGGAGGGTTCTGAAAGCTAAACCTCCTACACTCTCTTGGTCTTGGTGATCCAGGAAGTTAAGTAACTCGGTGTGGAGAGGACTATGTGGCCAGCCTTATCTGTTAGCCAGACGCTTTCTGCCCAATCCCATTGCAGGGTGGAACCAACCGATCTGACGAGATTGGATCCTACAAGCCATTTCAGATTCTTACTTGACAACAAAGAAACATCTCACCCCCCCCCAACCCCGTATACGAGGATGAGAAAAGGTCTCGGGGATAGTAAACATGATTCATCTCAGGAACCCGTTGTAAAAATTACATGACACAGACCTATGTGAAATATGCAAAAGCTTCGGAAAATAAATGCCTCGCATAACCTACCATAAAACATTTAGATAAATTATTATGACCCTGTTCTTCTGGTACAAGCATAAATGTGTTTCCGATAAATGCATTTTATTATGTTTTGCTTCATGAAACCAGCCTATTATAAATTCAGGATGGTTAAAAGAAAAATTTAAGATCCTCTCTTCTTTTGGCAGTCGGAACAAGGGTTTTGAAACCAAAAACATATGTTTAAACTTAGCTCCACATGGGCCTGCTAGTTATTGATTGATTACTGACATGTGCTTGGGCTCTAGGGACCTCAGCCCGCTCTCTGCTTCTCAAGACCACGCGTCTCTCACACACACACATTAACACGCACTCCACACATTGGGAATCCAGACACTTAGCAGGTAACGGGGACCTCGTATTCAGAGTAAACACCATCCTTGAAGAAAGAACAGCTGCACGCGGTACCTTACCCTGGGGGTCACCAGTGAATGATTCTTGCCAAATTCTGAATACCCCTTGAGCCTGTCTTGCTCATTGGCAAGTGGTTTTCCTCTGCATATTTCTCAGTTATGTGCACGACATGCTAAAAACAGCACATTTCTTGAGTAGCTCTTCCCTAGGTAAGGTAATGTCCCACCCATTCTGCTGGTGGGACAATCTTAGCCAATGACTGGGGGAATACAGCTTTGAAAACAATCTAGCCTGTTCCTCTTGGTGACCAGATCTTGGGTCTGATGGCCACGGTGATAGGCCTCACAGACCCCTAACTATGGGGAGCAAAACCGAGGGACACTCTGAAACCCACCGCCATATTGTGATTGGTGCCAAGGCCATGCTTCCCATGTTGCTCTCAGCCAGGGGCTCAGTGGGGCAGGGACATGAAGTCAGGCCCACACCTGGGAGACCCAGGGAACTTCTGATAGCTCCAGGACTCCTGACACCCTCACTGGGCGGGGAGGGGGGGTGATGTGTGTGTGTGCTTCTTTCCTATCTCTCTCCTCCGCTCAGAGTCAGACTTGCATCGGGTCTGAGAACCTCTAACTTCTCCAGCTCCTTCCCCACAGGCATTTCCCCTGAGGACACCTTTGCCTAGTTAAGCCTGTCTTGGCATCTGCCTCTTGGAGGACCAGGACTAACATGACATACTCTGTTTAGTTTCCAGGGTAGGTGATGGTACCCACACTTAATGAAATGCATCTTCCCAGAGTCAAGGACTGTGGCTCAAAAGTAGATTTTTGCCTGGAAAGGTTGTATTACGTTTTGAGCATGATATTGCCATCTATAGATTTGGATCCTGAATTGAACCAGATTAAAATTCCTTATAATTGATGTTCCAAAACAAATCCCTAATTTATTCTCTTATGCAAAATGTCACAATGCTTCCTCTAACCCAAAAGTCATCAATCAATCCATTTTTCCCGAGAATGCTGAGCTTTTGTTCCCTCTCACATAAATCATACCTGTAGATTTCAACAATTGGAATGTGCCAATTAAAATATGTTCTGTGGCCTCAATCTCAGCCTTTCTCATGACTGACAATATTGGCAATATTCAGCCTTATATTGTTGCTTCAGTGAGAGAGCCATGTAAGTACACATTTAAGATCACTTAAGGAAAGGCAGCTTTCTGGGGTTCTCTGAAGCAACAATCAAACCCTTCCCTCTCAGAATTCGGAACCACAGTAGAGTCAGACAGAGACCAAAAGATCATCTTTTAATATTTGGTAGACCTTCTATCTAGACCATGGGTTGCCCTTCGAAACTCCTAGTGCAGACAGAAGACTGTGGGACTCCCGGCTGTGGGCCAGAGCGCAGCAACAGAGAGATGGCTACCTTGGCCAACGGGAGATTCAGAGACAAGAGCAAGTCTTGCCTGCAAACAGGCCAGCTCAAAAACAAAAAATTTTTGTTTCCTCTCTTGGGAAGTAGTGAGAGAGAGAGAGAGAGAGGCAGAAAGGAGCGTCTTGCTTCTTCTGCAGACAGCGATTTTATTGTGTGGGCCATGATGGGAAATCAGAGAGTGAGGTCCTACCAAACCCCAGGCCCTGATCTACCAGTGGGGACATCAGTGGTCTTAACCGTATGTACAAAGGACAGAATGTCACTGGGCCACCTTAGCTCTGGGGCTAGCGAGGTAAACCCTGCACAGAAAACAAAGCAGGCTGTCCTCTCCTTCATTTCATTACTATTTACATGTTTCAGAACAATTCATTCAAGATTCACATAAAGTTAGCTATGGGCTTTTCTAAATAGAGCTCTTACATCTTAAAAATAAATCCAAGGCTTTTAAAGCTCTGTAATTATCTTGTCTGTTATCTTGTCTGCTGCTTCATCTCTCCTTCCCTCCCTTGATCTTTTATCTGTATGGGAGTTTGCCATTTTTGCACAGTTCTTAAAGCATATTCTGGATATTTTCAGAGACGGAGAGGTAGGAGAAGAGATATGTCACAATTTGTGTGACTTACCCACTTCTCTGGAAATTAACTCCTCAAGCACCTGATGAGTAAGAGGCACCTGGGCATTTGGATTTTGAACAGGATTTTAATTATATCATGTCATTGCTGTAATCACATTTAAGGATGAAAATTCTTACAATTTCCTACACTGTGGCATTTATATCTCTAGTTAAATCGCATTTTTTAAATTGCATATTTTTAGAGACTCCATCCTTAATGATTTGTGCAACTAATTTAGAAGTTGGTGACCTCTGCAGAGTAAACTTATTCTTTGGGGAAAGATGTGTAGAAGAAATGGGATGTATCTCAGAAAAAACATCATGTTTGACTGAAATACCACATAAACAGATGTAAATTTATGTAGAGCTTTCTGATTTAAAAAGTATTACATACTTCCTTTACAGTATTTTACATCACACACACACACATACACACACACACACAGGATCATATTAAGCAGAGCTTTGTATCTAAATTTTTTCATACTGTGAGCATTTTCAAATATCATTAGGTAGACATTAAAATGTTTTTTAATGATGGCATACACAAGAATTTATCGTCAAGTATTTTACCAGACCACTCTTTCTTTTTCCTTTTTTAAAATTATTTTAATTTTTTTATCATGATAAGTACACTCTTTAATCTCCATTACCAATTTCCCCAATCCCCCCACCTACCTCCCCTCTGGTAACCACCAGTTGGTTCCCTATAGTTAGGAGTCTATAGTTTCTTTGTTTTTCTCTCCCTCTCTCTCTCTCTTTTTTTGTTCCTTTGCTTGTTTGCTTTGTTTCTTAAATTCCACATGTGAGTGAGATCATATGGTTTCTATATTCCTTTGACTTATTTGGCTTAGCATTGTACTTTCTAGCTCCATCCATGTTGTTCCAGATGTCAAGATTCCATTCTTTTTTATGGCTGAGTAATATTCCATTGTGTATATTTACTACATCTTCTTTATCCATCCATCTATGGATGGACACTTGGGTTGCTTCCATATCTTGGCTATTGTAAATAATGCTGCAATAAACATAGAAGTGCATGTATCCCTTTGAATTAGTGTTTTTGTATCTTTTGGGTAAAAACCCAGTAGTGCAATTACTGGGTCATAGGGTAGTTCTATTTTTAATTTTTTGAGGAACCTCCATACTGTCTTCCACTGTGGCTGCACCATTTACCAGACTATTCTCAAACATGTACACTTGTCACTCCAAATTTGCCACCATTGTAAATAATGTTATTATAAATATTCTTCTACAAAGTTTTTTATTATATTGCTGATTCTGCCCATAGGAAAAAAAAAAAACAAAATTACTGAATTAAAAGAAATTAGTATTTGAAAGGCTAAGATCAAATGATAGGTTATTCATTTACTTTGGGGGAGAACCCAATGGAGACACTTTTTTGCTGGCATCAGAATAATCGGGAAGTCAAATTAGTAGACATTTTTTTCAGGGAGCATAGATCAATGCAAGTGGTGGCAGTCTTGAAGGATATTTCATCCAGGTCATGGGGAGTTCTGATACCTATGACTTCTTCAGTGGAATTGATGTCTTTATGCCAAAACATTCTGTCATCACAAACCTTATTTATGCTGCAATTTAGAGAGCTCTTGGCTTGCAGTACTTATCATATTATAAAGAACTTTAAAACTCCATCTGTGCCCAGATCCCACCCCACAATCAACCAAGGGCTTCATTTGTCCCAGCTGAAATGCCAACTAAAGGGCCATTGGTGGGGTTTGGGCTTTCCCAACAAGAATGTGCTGATGTAAATGACTAAGAAACCAAGACATGATGGAGAAGTAAAGTTCACAAGGGGGACCTGGGCACCCAGCCTCATGGGAGACAGAGTCACATGAAAAATATTGAAGACGAGAAGTAAGTACTGATTGCTTAGATGTACTTATGATAGATATTTTTACTGGTAAAAGACTGTCATTTCTATTTTTTCACATTTACATAAATAACTGATTTACTATGTACTTCTGACTCCTCTCTCTTTCTTCTGACAGTTTTAGTATGTTTTCATTTCTCTTGGGAATTGGGAGAATTATATATGTATTTCTTAAGTTCTCTTTTACGCCAGCCCACTGCCAAAGGTAGGTTTGGAGTCAGATGTGAAGCCAAATTAAAATATATGTGGAAATTGAGTAAGAAACTAGCAAGGAAGAGAGTCTAGGGCTGTTTACAGCTGGAAGATCCACGGTTGTCTTTATGGTTGAACATGGATGTGTCTGCATGTCTTAAAAGGGACACAGGAAATGTAGGCACTCTGACGTGTGACTCTTTGGAGGCTAAATTAGATTCATTAGCCCTCACCCACTGCCTTTTGGGACTTTACAGGCTATGGTAGTGTCCCTCAACTAGATCTTAAAAATATGCAGATAATATAACCAATATTCAACAAGTACAGAGGGGAACAGATACTTGATGAGATGAGGAGTGCTCTGAATTCTGAATTCACTTGGTTGAAACTGATTCATTCATTTCTTCAGCACATGTTAATTGAGCATCTACTATACGATGATACTAAACCCAACACTATGGATTTAGGGTTGAACGAAACACACAAGATCTTTGTTCTCTTTTCTGAACTTATATTATGATGGAGGGGATATAAATAAGCATACCCAAACGCACTACAATTTTGAGTAAATGATAAATGCCAGAAAGAAAAATGAAGCAGTATAAGGGGATGGAGAGTGATGGGGGTGCTACCTTAGTTGGGGGGTCAGACCTGATGAAGTAAGGGCATTAAGCCATGAAAAGGCACAGAGGAAGAGCTTCCCAGGTAGGAGAGAACTACATGGTCAAAGGTCCTGAGGCAGGAAGAAGTGGGGTGTGTTGGAATCATAGCACAAAGCCCATTCTGGTGGATAGAACAGAGAAAGAAAGGGACAGAATGTTAACAAATGAGCTCAAGGAAATGGAGGAAACCAGGACCTTCTAATCAATGGAATCATAGCACAAAGCCCATTCTGGTGGATAGAACAGAGAAAGAAAGGGACAGAATGTTAACAAATGAGCTCAAGGAAATGGAGGAAACCAGGACCTTCTAATCAATGGATAGAAATCTAGACTTTATCCTCATTGCCCTATAGAAAGCCTATGGAGGATTTGAGCTGAAGAGTAACATAACCTGATATCGAGTGAGAAAGTGTACATGTGGGTGTTCTGTGCAGAAGCAGGGATTGAAGCAAGCCCCACTGGTGGTCCTGCTGAGGACAGAATGTGACTTCGACTGTGAGGATGGTAAGAGGGATGGAGAGTGGTCAGCAGGATGACAGGTTTTGAAAGAGTCAGTAAAACTTGCTGAAGATTGGATATGGGTAATGAAGAAAGGAGAGTAAGGAGAGGATGAAGCATAGATTTTTTACTCCAACAGCGGAGAGAATAGTGGTGGGATGCACTGAGAGCCCTAAGGGAAGACCAGGTAAAGGATGGGACGGAATTAAAATTCTGTTCGGGCCATGTTATATTGAGCTGCCTATTAGACATATGGGTAGAACTACCGTCCAGGCAGTAAAGGTGAGTTTAGAGTTCAGGGAAGACTGTCCCAGACAGAGGTAGAGATTTGTGAGCCATCAAAATATAGATAGTGAACAAAGCCATGGGACTGCATGAGATGACTTATGGGGAGAATATGGGGCAAGGAGCAACAGGAGAGAAGCCAGGTGATCTGAAAGCCTGGCAGTGTGCCAACATTTAGAGGTCAATGAGCAGCACTGCTGGGATGTTGAGGAATACCGTCATGAGAAGTGACCAGGAAAGTTTGCAAGATGGAGGTCATTGGTAGGATGAGATTTATAGCCCATGCAATTTATAGTCCAAACTGTGACTTTTTAAAGTTATTAATAATTCTTCCAACACAATGCATGTAAACTGGGACTGTCTTGGGCAAACAAGAACATGTGGTCACCTTCGCCATGGTGACCTCCACAAGCCTGGTTTCAGCGGAGCTGCAGTGATGGTAGTCTGGTTGGTGTGGGCTGAGGAGAGATCAAGGAAGAAGAAATGAAAACAGGAAGCACAGGTAACCTTTTCGAGAAGTTTCACAACAAAGAAGCCAGCAGAAAAATGGGGCATGGCTAGAGGGGATATGAAATCAAGGAAAGGGTTGATTTTTTTTTTCTAAATGGGAGATACTAGAGCGTCTATGTATGGTAATGTAAAGGATCTAGGAGAGAAAAAACTTGGCAATGCAAGGAGAAAGGAATTGCAGCAAAAGCAGATTCTGCGAGTAGGAGAACAAGAATGGATTCTGGGTTCTAGGGGAATGGCTGACGTTACATGCACATTAATGCAATCACGGGGAGGAACACTGTGTAGATCCAGGTACACACAGTTGCTGGATTTGGCCATGGGAAAAGGAGTTAGCTTCTCAGACAAAGCAGGAGAGATTCCACATTTTCCCCTCCCACAAGAAGTCACAGTTTACCATTTGGGGGCAATTTTCTTCATAGGTGTTAAGAAGAGCTATGTGAGCTATTTCTTTTCTCAGGAAAATGCTCCAGTATGGAGCCTTTCATAGTTTACCAGCAAATGTGGAAATTCTCTCAGGTCCAATTTAGATCTGGCAGAGAAGATGAATATTATGAGTCAGTCAGCAACTGCTTATAACAGATGTTTTTGTTGAATTGTGAACATTAGCAGTTCTATTTGGCCTTTTCAGAATTTGAATTAAGAAACTGAGAAATAGCCAAGGGTATATTGAGCCCCGGGTAGAAAAAAATCCTGTGGCCAGAGAGGCAAAATGTAACATTTCATGAAAGCTTTAGCACCCAAGAACTGTGTGACCCCAGGGAAATCACTGTGCCTTGACTGATCTGTCTAGAGGGAGAGGAAAAAAAGCTTATGATTAGCAGAATTCAGGGTTTGTGGATATGGATAGTCTCTGTCAGTTATTAGTAGGAATTTTAGGGAAATGTAAGTTTTTTGTGGGGGCAGCATAAAATAAACTAAGCAATGAGTATTTCCAGTGATCTAATGTCTAGGAATAACTTGGTTCAATTGATGAAGCAGAGAAAACCAGAATAAAATGGTTCAGATTCCAAATTATGTTCTCTCCAGACTCGAACCCCCTTGACTCGGCTCCAACGCAGGGATAAGAGCAAGGGCCATTTTCTCTCTCTCTCTCTCCCTCAAATGAATTAAACTTCCATTTCCCTTGTTGGCCAGATAAAGTTACTGAAAGACAATTTGTTCTTCTGGAAAATGGTGAGTAGTCATTTCCAGATGTGCCTCTGGTTTCTGCAGACATTGGTCCATGGCAATAGAATTATAATGCAAGTCACGTGTGGCCTTCTCCGTAACCATCACACCTGCTAAGGTAAACTGCAGGTAAGACCCAGGCCTGTTCACCAGGGAGACCCTGCTGCTCATACTGCAACACTATCCCCTGGGCATGCTACTGCCATGGTGAGAAATCGACTGTACTTGGGCAAGATCAGTGCTCGATAAATTAGTGCATTACATGGTGAGACACGGAGTCCTTAAGAACAGGCTTTTGAAAATGGCACAGATGGAGCAGTTTATGGGTAGTTGAAAGAACTGTCCATGATTGCAAGACAGCTGCAAGACTGTTGAAAGAACAGGCTAATAATGTTCTTCGTTATTGATCCCACAGACCATTCTATAATTCAGTGACTAAATTCAACCTCGGTGTACATCCACTGCATCCAAAAGAACTTCCCCATTCCCAGTGGGGTAAAGGCAAAGTACATTTCATAAGCATTTATAGATATAATCAGGTCATCATCCCATATGGATAACGGCCGATTATGGAGAAACGTTTACTTCATGACTGTATACCATCCGTAGTGTTTGTGTTAATTAAAACACGTTCTTTAAACTTTTTTTTAACACAATGTTAACTGAAAAAATAGATTAACTAAAGAATGTAGTATTTCTTTTTTTTATTTTATTTTTTTTATTTATTTTTTTTATTCTTATGTTAATCCCCATACATTACATCATTCGTTTTAGATGTAGTGCTCCATGATTCATTGTTTGTGCATAACGCCCAGTGCTCCATGCAGAACGTGCCCTCCTCAATACCCACCACCAGGCTAACCCATCCTCCCACCCCCCTCCCCTCTAGAACCCTGTTTGTTTTTCAGAGTCCATCGTCTCTCATGGTTCGTCTACCCCTCCGATTTCCCCCACTTCAAGAATGTAGTATTTCATGACAAGTTCTCATTTAAGGTTCTGGCTCAGATGCTTAGAAACACTGCAATTGTAGCTGTATCCTACGGACGTTGACCCACCCTTTAGAATTCACCTGTGAGGTGCAGGGATAATAGTCAGCCTGATACGAACTACAATTGAGTACATTGATGAGGTTGTTTTCATCGTGAACACAATGAAACTTCTATGAACCTTCACTTTTGCAGGGAGGCCACCTTCCTTTTATTATGTATATTAGAATGCACTCACATTCCACATTAAATGTAACATATATATATAGAAGAACTGAGTTGAGTTGCCCTCAACTAGTTGACCTACTGCCACAGTTTAGAGGTATTTAATTAAACACTTGTTCATTTCAATACTACAATCCTCCTTGCATATTGTGGAGCCAATAAAAAATTTTTGTATTTCAAATATTTTCACAGAGGTTTAATTAAGCATTTGCTAATTTTACTATTGCAATTTTCTTTTCTTGTTTCAGAGTGAAGAATTTTTGGGGGGTGAGGGTAATGTCTCAAACATTTTTATAGGCCTTTGGAAAACTCATGGACCCTGGGCTTGGCACCTTCATGCTTAATGGATATAATGGACCTGGATGTTGACAAGGACCTTCGCCTTGAACGATGTCTGAAACTTCAGCTATACAGAATTTCAGAAAAATTGGACTGGGATATAAATTCTTCACCTGGCAACCCACCTTCTAATTATCAGGTGCAATGGAATATTCTTTATAACTTTTCCATCCAGACTCTGCTTTCTCTTGGCAATGCAAGAGAAAATGTTCTTCCACCAGCTCTTAAAGGCCTCTGTCACCTCACAACAAACTGTCACAAAACATTTTTATTTTGTCTCCCCGCCTGAAGTCCTTCCCTCAACAGAGGGCCGACAAGATGGGCTTACTAAAATGACAGCCCACCAAAGAATTTTAAGTATAATTCAACTAAACAACTAATTAATCCATTACATTGAATGACTTGGATGTTTTGTAGTTAAGTACTATGTATTTTTTGCTGTTTAAACATAAATGTTTGGCTTTCTTTAAAGTATCTTGTAACTTTCCAACAAAGCTTTTCTACTGACTTCTCTTTGAATATGCTTAACACAGTTTTGCTGTTGTTTGTTCATTAATCCAGCCATTCAACTAGTATTATTAAGGACCTACAGAGTCCCAGACATTGTAGTAGACCCTGAGGATTCAGGGATGAGTATGAACAATCCTTGCCCTACACTAGTGGAAGATAAATAGTAAAATACATCTACCTGAAACACTCCAAAATGCTTTGACAAAGGTTCTCACTGGCTACAGTGAAAAGCACAAAGGAAGCATGGTCAATTCTGCCTGAGAAGAGGGAATACAAGCGGGTGATTCAGGAAAAGCTTATTTCTGGAAAATCTATAACCATTTATCTGGTATACATTTGGACAAGGGCATTCCACACAGAAATAGTAATAGGAACAAAGGCACTGAGGCAGGAAATAGATCTTGAAAATATTGTTGAATTGGCAACTTTGTATTTATCAGAGCCAAGATATAAAATTACAATAAATTGTGTTTGGGGTATAATTAAAATTTTAAACTTAAAATAATGTTGTGAGTTTTTATACACCTGCTATTCAACTCGTCAGTATTTCTTAAAGCTATCTTAATGGTCTAGAAAACAACCATTTAAAAATACATAAAAACAAAAACAAAATGCATAAAAACATGTATCTAGGGGTGCACATTTTTACTTTTGTCTCAGAGTCTAATATGGCTTAGCATGGCACAGTCAGATCTTGTTTTTATTTAAAATTTTGACATTTTGGGGGTGCCTGGGTGGCTCAGTCAGTTAAGCGTCTGCCTTCAGCTCAGGTCATGATCCCTGGGTCCTGAGATTGAGCCCGTCATCGGGCTCCCCACTCAGCAGGGAGCCTGCTTCTCCCTCCCCTGCCCCCCCTGCTTGTGCTCTCTCTCTGTCAAATAAATAAAAACTTGAAAAAAAGGCTTCCATTTAAAAAAATAGAATTTTGACATTTTGTTCATCATGGATTATTTGCATTAATTTTTACTTAAAATTTTTTTTTCCATTAAAACATTAGTTATCTCGATTACTGAATTTTCCAGCAGCACCCATTTTGCACCCAAGGCAAATGCTCCACTCAGCTCACCATAATGCCAGTCCTGGAAAAAGCCAATAGATCTGTATTTTAAAAATCATTCTCTCACAGTGCCGAGTGGGAATTGCTAAAGACCCTGGTGGTTAAGACTGGGAAAATGGGGGCAAATTCAAAGTCTCTTGTAATAGTCTCTTTAAGGTGGAAAAATGATGAAAGCTTGAACTAAGGCAGCAAAGAAGGTAGAGTGGAGGGAGGGAGAACGAGGTGTCAGGAATGAAGAACTGGGAGAAATGAATAAAAACTGGGTATATAGGAATATTCTCTGTTATCAAAGCCCAACAGAGTCCCCCCTCCTCCAGAAATCCTTTTAAAGCCATTCCACACCATGGCAAATTCTGTCACCTCCATGTTTTTTATCTCTGTAAGTAAATTATAATCTCTTTGCTGCCAAAGACCATGTTTCCTATTTCTTTGTTTCTCCTACAGTGTTGTGCACACAGTAGATGCTCAGTAAATACCTGTTGGAAGAACTAGAACCACAGGGGCTTTGTCACATGGCTCCAAGGCAGTGCCCATAATAATTAAGCCAACAAAAGAAGAGTTTAGGGGCGCCTGGGTGGCTCAGTCGGTTGAGCGACTGCCTTCGGCTCGGGTCATGATCCTGGAGTCCTGGGATCGAGTCCCGCATCGGGCTCCCTGCTCGGCAGGGAGTCTGCTTCTTCCTCTGACCCTCCCCACTCTCAAGTGCTCTCTCTCATTCTCTCTCTCTCAAATAAATAAATAAAATCTTTAAAAAAAAAAAAGAAGAGTTTAAATTTTCTTCCTTGGATATATTTTTAAAGTTAGGATGCTAATTTATCTGTTCAAGATGGCATAAATGATTTCTTAGGGCCCTTTCCAATGACATGATTAACAGTCCTTTTCTGAGAAGTTTTATATATGTTACTGCTTAATAGCAAGAGAACTTCTCCTGGGGCCTTTTTCCCTTTCATGTGATTACACTGATATTTTAGAGAAAATGAAATTACTGCATCCCAGCTGAGAAGTCCTTTTGAATTTATAAAATGCAGAGATTGCTATAGAACTGTAAAGTTGAGGCAGATCTCTTATCCAATCACCAATAGATAATTTCGGGGTTTTTTTTTTTTTTTTATCATCTTTCTTACAAAAGTTCTACCGTGGTTACCAATGTCCAAATTTGACATTAGTGTTACCCTTGACAACCGAATCTGAGAGTTTCTCTGGAAATTATTCCAGTTATAGTAAGATGATTATAGTTGTAGAAAAATTTGAACTTCATATGTCTGAGTGTGGCTTTGTCAGGTTTCCATTTGTGGTGGTATCTCGATCCATTTTACCAGAAATTACTATTTGTTACTATTTATCATTACTACTATTATTATGAACAAGGGGCTTTTAGTAAACCTCCTTAGGGGGGACTAGATCAATGCTTTGTCCTCTGCCTCTCCCCTCTGGGATGATGAATAAAATGCTGAATGTGGAGCGGCCACCTGGCATGATGATGAAGCTGCCATATTAGCTCTGTATTATTTACATCTAGGTTTCTCATTTCTTTTTTTTTTTTTTTTTTAAGATTTTGTTTATTTGTCAGCAAGAGAGAGAGCACAAGCAGGAGGAGCTGCAGGCAGGCTTCCCGCAGAGCAGGGAGCCCGACACAGGACTCGATCCCAGGACCCTGGGATCATGATCTGAGCCGAAGGCAGATGCTTAACTGACTGAGCCACCCAGGCAGCCCAAAGATTCTCATTTCACAGGAAAAACAAAATCACTAATATGTTTATGCTACTGTTTTCCAATTTTCTTATGATTCAGAGTGGAGTATAACTGATAACAGAATTTGCTATTTAGAAGTGGGATGTTTTAAGCAAACCTAAAATGTGGGATTGACTTGGTGTGAGAAATGGGGCTTTGAGCAATACGGACTTGGACACCTGAAGCTGTGAAGTTGGTGATCCTTGTTTTGGGACGGTAGAACATTTGGTGAAGTTTTTGCCTGCTCTAGTTGGCATGCAGGCAATGGCCTGACTGAGGCTCCGTGATCAGGAGAAACGGTAGTGAACATTTTATATATTGGCACGTGCTGTTTCCACCACTTTCAGCAAAATCCAACTAAAGAAATGACATCACACTAGAGCTGCTCAGGCCACAGGCAGTGAAGGAAGGAAACATCACTTGTCCAAGGGAATCTTTCCCTGCCTGTGTTCTACGAGTTATGGTGAAGGGAGTCCCAAAGCCAACTGCTTCTGTTGTTTGAACTTGAAGCAGTTATAAAAAGTGATGGACAAACGACAGTCTAAATACCGCTGCCCCCTGGGAAAGGGAGCAAAGCCTACCACCGCCAGTGGGATCAAGGAGGTTGCCTTCCCACAGGAGCCTGGTGACTTTGCTTCATGGCTGCAGTCATGGAGTCTAAGACAAGGGAGATGGATAGAACAGAGAGACCTGTAATTAAAAGAGATTTCTCAGGCATAAACTCTACAACTGGACAAGCCCTTTGGCGATTATTTCTTAAACCTGGACTTTTCCAGAAACAAACAGAGCAAAACTATACTAAATATAGAGGGAATTATATATCCAAAGTACTTCCCTCCCTCTAAGACTGGCCTGAAACAGTCTATGGCTAGTAAATCCCTTGCAGTCTGTGGCCAGTAAGGGAGCCTTAGTTCCTAAAATTACACCAAGAGGAGGGCGTCTGGCTGGCTCAGTAAGTACAGCATGTGACTCTTTCTCAGGGTCATGAGTTCAAGCCCCATGTTGGGTGTGGAGCCTACTTAAAAAGAAAAAAAAAAAATTATACCAAGAGGAAGTTGGATTTGAGATCTCTGTAGCCCCAGGAAGGGCATCTTTTTTAAGCCACATTGGAGGGAGGAAGCAGAGGATGAGGAGGACGGAGATCCTCCTGGAGAGAATAACAAGTTTCGGCTAGATTGGCCAACCAAGGAACTCATTCCATGCCAAGACAGAGAGTCCTTGCTATTCCTGTCAAGTAGAATTGCTTAATTACTATGGACAACTGACAGTTATGTTTCTCATCCTCTTCTTTCCGAATAGGAGGTCTTTATGGTAGTTACCCTGTTCCTTCTTCGCTATTGTATAAGGGCACACCACTTGTCCTTTGATTTATACAGCGGTAGACCTATAACAAACCAGACAGATGAACAGCTTTCCATCTGTATCTGATGGAAAGACTGCATTTCACCCAAAAAGCCTACACTTTGAGCTGGATGCAAGAAATGCAAGAGACTTTGAGGTTATCTACCTCAGTATGTTCTTTTTCTGGAAAGAAACTGATGTGTTGATAAATTTTTAACCACCAGCTGGGGTAGGGTTGAATATATTTACATATACACATAAGTTTATTATAAACTTTACTGATATAAAGAATTCGGAGCACATAATCTACTGCTACTACTAACCCTCCACTGTAAATTCTTTATAGTTAATTAATTCTCACAGAATGCTTTTTATGACAAAGCAATTGACAAGTGAGTGTTGTTCCAATATGAATGCTGGTTGATGAGTTTATGTTAACGAGTAAAATGAAAGTGCAGTGAGGAAGATAAATGTCAGAATTCCACCAGTTCATCAATGAGGTGAGCAACTCTCAAATACTAGAAGAATATTTCCTCAATATTTTGTTATTTACAATGCAAGAACTATGATCACGACATATTTTTTTTTTGAGAATGTGTGATTTATTTTGAGAAAAATAAAACAGGTTTTTCCAATAAAGGGAAGAAATTACAATGAAATCATGTCCTGATTACATGTTAACTACCACATTTTATACAATGTGGATGTGATCAACATGTATTTAAACATTTGAGATTTAAAAATCACATACCATTTGCCAATGCTGTAAATCCATAAAGGTAGAAATAAATACCTAAAAATAAATTTTAAAAACTGAAGCTTCTGACAGTGTTTATAGATCAACCCAAATGGTACAAATAGTACAGCCAATAAATTGACATTACTGTTAGTTTCCACCTAATTTCTTCATAATATGGCTGTCTGGTGTTGCATTAGTGAAGATACTTCCTACAACCACATGGGTACCCCAGAGCCTATGACGAATCACTTTACAGCAGCCAAGATCATCCACAGAGAATCCTAAATGTCGATAGCGTTCATCTGTTTCAAAAAGAGTGTTGTTTGTATATGGTCCAAAAAATGCCAAACCAGATGATGGGTCAATAAAGTCAGCCCAATAGCCTTCAGCTCGAAGAGCATAGCAAATTTCCTTAGCACCATTAATGAACTTTTCTAAAAGCATTTCTCTTTCATTTTCTACCTCTTCACTCCAAACAGTCATATCATTCTTAGTTTTCTGTGTTATAGTCAGAATCATTAGTTTGTTGGTAGCTCCTTCTGGAAACAGTGACTCAAAATCTCTTCACAGCAATTCTGGACATGTCTGGATTGCACACTCTACTTTGGCATTTTCAAAGTAAGTTTCTGCACTGTTGATTTCTTGTTCAACAGGTGCATTACTACCCTGAAATTCATTCACATACTGTGCCATCACAAACTTGTGTCTTTCAGTTGATAAAGGTTCTGCTAGAACATCAGGTAAAGTTTTATGAACCTGGCTTTTCTTCTGTGATGTGGTCCCATTGAGATGACAGTCAAAACCTATGTTCCCAGGAAGCTGGAATCTCTGATCCTGAGGTCCAAATGGTCCCATAGTTTCATCAGGCCATACTGTTCGAGAGCATATATCTGGAGGTGCAGGGGCCACATGAGACTCATCAGAACCTGAAGATCCTGCAGTTGAAAAGGCTTTGGGATTGACAACCCTTTTAACTAAAGAGCAAAATCCCGGGAGATATGAAACCAGCCTGGCTCTATTACAGAGCACAGTGGCCATTTCCAGCGGGGAGGGCAGATGCAAAGTATCTTTCCTTTCGTGAAGTTATTCCGAGTGCTGTGGCACCAAGAAGACAGGCGAATTTGGAGGGGCTACGCGGGCGGAAACCATCCATACCAGTCCCGCCGCCGCCTCCAGCTGTCCCAGACGCTCACTCTTTCCGCCGTCAAAATGGCCACGACATATTTTTTAAGCTTAATTTGCATTAGTAACATTTGCTTCATCATTCTTTTTTTTTTTAAGATTTTATTTATTTATTTGACAGAGAGAGAGAGAGCGAGCACAGGTAGGCAGAACAGCAGGCAGAGGAAGAGGGAGAAGCAGACTCCCCGCTGAGCAAGGAGCCCGATGTGGGGCTCGATCCCAGGACCCTGGGATCATGACCTGAGCCGAAGGCAGACACTTAACGACTGAGCCACCCAGGCACCCTGCTTCATCATTCTTAAGTCTAGACAGTCAACAAAACAATAAATAAGCACTGATTTATGGTATACGCTGATTTCCATGGTGTAAATATTCCCACTGTGGCTGATTTTGAGCTAACAATGTGATGTTCCTGGGGGCAGAGTTGGGAACAGATGTGCTATTCCCTACCATTTTAAAGTATCTCCTCCATATAGATATGATAGATGTAAACTTCAAGAGCACAGACAATAGCAAAATGTAGAAAAATAATTAGGAAGTGATGAATTTTGAGCATATGGTACCTTTGTTTTTAGTATAGTTTTATTGTAAGTTTATATAATTCCCTTCTTTTTTTTGTCTTCTTTTTTTTTTTTAAGTAGGCTCCATGCCCAGCATAGAGCCCAACATGGGGCTTGAACTCATGACCCTGAGATCAAGACCTGAGCTGAGATCAAGAGTCAGGCGGTTAACTGACTGAACCACCCAGGTGCCCCTCTAATTTCCTTCTTAATAATGACTGTATCTAATCATGATCTCACAACATTTCTGAAATTTAACAACTGGGTTTTGTGGGCTGGTATAAGTCTTAGTTCCACACCACTAGGAATTTCCACACCATCTGAATGATGGGTAACCCGAGGGATGGACTGTGGTAGACAACTGCCTACCCAATAGCTATCCTTCTATTTTCCGTTACTAACAAAATCTGATTTTATTTTTTTATTTTTTATTTTTTGCATTTTTAATTTTTTTATTCTTATATTATCCCCATACATTACATCATTTGTTTTAGATGTAGTGCTCCATGATTCATTGTTTGTGCATAACACCCAGTGCTCCATGCAGAATGTGCCCTCCTCAATACCCATCACCAGGCTAACCCATCCTCCCACCCCCCTCCCCTCTAGAACCCTGTTTGTTTTTCAGAGTCCATCGTCTCTCATGGTTCGTCTACCCCTCCGATTTCCCCCACTTCATTCTTCCCCTCCTGCTACCTTCTTCTTCTTTTTTTTTTTTTCTTAACATATATTGCATTATTTGTTTCAGAGGTACAGATCTGAGATTCAATAGTCTTGCACAATTCACAGCGCTTACCAGAGCACATACCCTCCCCAGTGTCTATCACCCAGTCACCCCATCCCTCCCACCCCACCCCCCACTCCAGCAACCCTCAGTTTGTTTCCTACGCAAAATCTGATTTTATTAAATGAAGCACATGTCAAGTTAAGAAATGACATTTCTTTGTCTTCCATGTAGATGGGGTGGCCCTATCATTCCAGCTAATAAGATATAAGTGAATAAGCTGAATGAGACAATAAAATCTCCTTACAAGTGGGCAGGAGGAAGTTGACTGTGCCTCTTGTCCTTTGCCCTTCCCATTGCTATTGGTCAGGTTAGGCTACATAATGCTCCAGTAACACTCTAATCCCCAAGTACTAGAAGCTAACACAACCAAAGATAATTTTTCTCTTCATGCCCGCTGCAGGTTTCTGGGGCAGCTCCGATCCACGTATCACTCAGGGACCCAGATGCAGCTGTATGATCTAGAGTATGCAGGCTCCTCAGGTGACATGACTACATTTCTGTGTTTCAGCCCAGACATGAAACATTTCATTTCTGCATCCAGCCTATTGGTCAGAATGCATGTCTCTTCCCTCACCAACCTCACACCTATGAACACACAGCAGCTCCCTGGCCCCTAACCACGTGGATGCAATTTCAGAGAAAGGAACAAGAGAAGAGGTAGGCTCTCTGAGGACAATATTTTTGTTTTCCTAGACAGACTCAATTTTACTGCAAGGGGCCATCAAAATGACTGGACTGGACTAAACTGAATCTAGATCCAATTAATTAATATGCCTACTCACCAGTTAATTTATATTGATCTTCAGGAGGAGGATAGCTCCAGACAAATAACGGAACTAGCCTGTTCTCAGCAGTGGGATGGGTTAAATGTTGTGACCTCACTACAGAGTAATTTTGCCGTCAGCGTCTCACAAGGATATGTTCCTGCCCCGGGGTAGAAAATAAGCAGATTCGCCCCCGTGAAGGGCTGGCTGCTCCCTAGCAAAGATGTTCAGTTGTGCCTCATGCACAAGCAGTTTATAGGGTCAGTACCATTCCTTCATCCATTTACTCTAATCATCTGGTGGATTATCTGGGATATACCATTGAGGGGCCACAGTTTTGCTCTTAAGTAATGAATAGGGTAGGGTGAGGGTTAGGGTTAGGGTTAAACCTACTCCTAACACATATACACATTGAGAGAGAGAATGTGTGTGTGTGTGTGTGTGTTGTTGAGGACTGCATGGTATAAAGATATTGCGGGGGTTTTTGTTTTTTTCTAAGATTTTATTTTACAGAGAGCAAGCATGAGTGGGGGGCGTGCAGAGGGAGAAGCAAGCAGGCTTCCCACTGAGCAGGGAGCCCAATGTGGGACTCAGTCCCAGGATCCTGGGATCATGACCTGAGCCCAAGGCAGATGCTTAACCGACTAAGCCACCCGGGTGCCTAAGATATTGTTTTTTATTCTCCCACCTCATTTTTTAGGGTGCAGATAGATCTGCATAAGAGGGGTTTTTTTTTAAATAACAAATTTTAGTCTAAAATATGGGTGAAGAACACGTGAACTCTGGTTCAGGTTTCCATTCACTAGCTATGGAGTCATGTGGGTACATTTTTTGAGCCTCAGCTTCCCAATCTGCAAAATGGGGCTGTATACCTAACTGTGGCATTCTTAGGGAGAGTAAAATAAATGAGTTAGTAGTTGGGAAGTGCCCAGAGCAAGTCTTGCCATAGGGTAAGCATTACATATTTGTTAAAGTAAAAATTATGGAGGCTTTATTGTGTGAGAACTTAAACCTAGCTCCCCTCTCCTATTCAGGACTGTGGAACTGTTCACCTTCTCCAGAAGGAACCATTTATGTCCAGAGGCCATCTGGGTCAAGAAAAGCTTATTGATTTGGGAAGTCTCCTAAGATGTTAATGGATGGGAACAAAGGATTTCCTTTAGGGGAAGCAAAAGATACTTGGGACTGACCACTCTCCATCTCACTGATGCTTCCCACTAATCTTTTTTATTATTATTATTTAAGATTTTATTTATTTATTTGAGAGAGAGAGAGCATGAGCGGGGAGAGGAACAGGGGGCAGGGCAGGGGGAGAAGCAGACTCCCTAATGAGCAGGGAGCCCAACCCCAGGGCTTAATCCCAGGACCCCAAGATCAGGACCTGAGCTGAAGGCAGACACTCAACGTCAACCGCTCAACAGACTGAGACACCCAGGTGGGTCGCTTCCCACTGTCCCTACACAAAAGGGAAGCCATCAGGGACAACAACACACCAATCCTAGGTGCACTCTGTGAAGGACTGGAGTACCACAGGGAAGACCAAGCCAGTTGACTCATAAATTCTTAAGTGATTCTGTTGCCATCAAGGTGCAGGAGAAGGCTGCAGAACTCCACAGTGTGGAATCTGGCCGAGTGACGTCTCAGCACGTCTAGATGGAGAAGAAGACAGAGTCCATGGCCTGAGAAAGTGAGAGAGGAAGACAGAGACTGAGAGAGAAAAGGATTGAGAGGGAGAGGAAATCTTACACTTACCGATTACGTGTGCATGTAGAACACAGATGCCTTGCTCTTTCTTTATTTAACCCATCAAGTATCCTTTAATTCCACACAGTCAGCCTCAGGTGGGCATCTGGTGTCCTTGTTTCTTGTCTCCTCCCTTCACCTTGCCTTGGGTCTTCAAAATCAACTTTATTTTTTTTTAAATTCTATTTATTTATTTGACAGAGAGAGACACAGCGAGAGAGGGAACACAAGCAGGGGGAGCAGGAGAGAGAGAAGCAGGCTTCCCGTGGAGTAGGGACCCCGATGTGGGGCCCGATCCCAGGACCCTGGGATCATGACCTGAGCTGAAGGCAGACACTTAACAACTGAGCCACCCAGGCACCCCGAAAATCAACTTTAAATGGACTCTGTTTCTCCTAAGCCGCCTTCTCCGCAATAAAGAACCCATGAAACTGTGGTTTGGATGATATAATTTTTTTCTCTAAAAATTATATTAAGATACATATACAAATATTTAAACTTTTTTTAGGTGTGTCCATATGCCTCCTAAAATGCTCTCTTCAACGATGGGGGTTCTGTTTTAAGAGAAGCTGGAGTCTACAAAGGTTATTATGACTAGCTGGGGCCTTGAAGCGAGGAGCAAGAAGCATCCTAAAGGCATGAAGGGGCCACAGGACTAGGTGTCCCGTGACAGCCACTGTCTAGCAGTGGGAGGTTGGGCAGGTCACTTCTCCCTTTTCTCTGTGAAGAAAGCAGATGGACTAATGGCGGGGTGAGCGCTCACTCAGGGCTAAGAGTCCGTGGCAGGTGCACTGGGTAGCAATGACAAATACATAACAGCAACAAATACAGCTGGGCTAAGGTGTGTCTCACTACTGAACTAAAATCTCAGCAGCAACAATGGGAGAACCTCATAAACCTTGACCTTCAAGGTCCCTTGCTTGGGGTCCACACTGGACAAGAAGCCCTGGGGATGCACAGGGGGTTGATGGACTCAAGGAAGCTGGAGAGCATGTGGGTCACCAGGGGTGTGGACAGCACTCAGTGGGAATGAGCAGATGACAAAATCAAGTAAAGTAACACACAACACCTTTCTTCCTTCTTGATAAGACAGTTTTTCTTAATGTCTATAGACCTTCCATTCAATTTTAAATCCCCTCTTTATTTTTTCTTAAAGATTTTATTTATTTATTTGAGAGAGAGAGAATGAGAGACAGAGAGCATGAGAAGGAGGAGGGTCAGAGGCAGAAGCAGGCTCCCCGCTGAGCAGGGAGCCCGATGCGGGACTCGATCCCGGGACTCCAGGATCATGACCTGAGCCGAAGGCAGTCGCTTAACCAACTGAGCCACCCAGGCGCCCATTAAATCCCCTCTTTAAAAATTAAAAGGACATCCCCACTTTTGACATAAGCTCCAAAATGCATAAGATCCTTGTAAAAATCTATATAGTCCATTATAAAAATTTACACTCTGAGTGGACGTTTTAAAATATTTTCAATTACAGATTTACGGCAGAATTTTTCATAGGCCTGAATTGTCTGTTTAATATTTAAACGATTCTTGTAAGGAGCCATCTGTTATGTGATCAGGCCTGGAAATTCTTTACAGGGCTTTACATCAGCGCTCACTCCAATGTTTGTCATGCTTCAAATATCCTCAGGCACTCGTGTTTCCATTTAGAGGAGCAAGGTGAAGGACTTAGAGGCAGGACATGATGTCTTCCTGATTATTCAGTGGCTGTTACTGAAAACACTGTGTTCAGCATATGGTTTGCTAAATTGTCTTTTTCCCTAAACTACCTTCAACATTTTCCTTTCCTATGACAAAACGATGCTTTGAAAAAGAGGATGTTTCGATAATATTTGAGTCTCCTGTCAGAACAAACTTGGCTCGTTGCATTAATCAACTCATTTTTTTCTTTGAAACCATTGTTTTGTCTTTTTAAAAAATAATATACGTCAGCTCACTTTCTCCCCCCGAGTGCTATTATAATTTGAGCTACTCTCTTACTGAATAGGTTTCACTGCAAGTGCTCAGTCTGATTCACTGGGTGGGGAGCCACCTGGAACAGTGTTGGGAAAGATTCTGAGGCTGTGCTCTGGCCCTGCTGGAAAGATCACTGCAATTGATTACTTATGTCTGCCATGGGTGTAGGAGAAATGAGCATAAGCTACGTGAGCCATTTTTATTTTATTTTATTTATTTATTTATTTTATTCTTATGTTAATCCCCATACATTACATCATTAGTTTTAGATGAAGTGTTCCATGATTCATTGTTTGTGCATAACACCCAGTGCTCCATGCAGAACGTGCCCTCCTCAATACCCATCACCAGGCCAACCCATCCTCCCACCCCCCTCCCCTCTAGAACCCTCAGTTTGTTTTTCAGAGTCCATCGTCTCTCATGGTTCATCTACCCCTCCGATTTCCCCCCCTTCATTCTTCCCCTCCTGCTACCTTCTTCTTTTTTTTTTTTCTTAACATATATTGCATTATTTGTTTCAGAGGTACAGATCTGAGATTCAACAGTCTTGCACAATTCACAGCGCTTACCAGAGCACATACCCTCCCCAGTGTCTATCACCCAGTCCCCCCATCCCTCCCACCCCACCCCTCACTCCAGCAACACTCAGTTTGTTTCCTGCAATTAAGAATTCCTCATATCAGTGAGATCATATGATACATGTCTTTCTCTGTTTGACTTATTTCACTCAACATAATACCCTCCAGTTCCATCCACGTCGTTGCAAATGGCAAGATCTCATTCCTTTTGATGGCTGCATAATATTCCATTGTATATATATATACCACTTCTTCTTTATCCATTCATCTGTCGATGGACATCTTGGCTCTTTCCACAGTTTGGCTATTGTGGACATTGCTGCTATAAACATCGGGGTGCACGTACCCCTTCGGATCCCTACTTTTGTATCTTTGGGGTAAATACCCAGTAGTGCAATTGCTGGATCATATGGTAGCTCTATTTTCAACTTTTTGAGGAACTTCCATACAGTTTTCCAGAGTGGCTGCACCAGCTTGCATTCCCACCAATAGTGTAGGAGGGTTCCCCTTTTACGTGAGCCATTTATTTGCCATCTCGGGCCTATTCTTTTTTCTCCGTTCCCCCCGCTGCTGTGCTCATTAATAAGCATTGTGAAATGGCTGACCTTAGGCCAAGCACACAGAGTAAAATTAACTCCTCCATCTGGGAGCTGAACTTGAACATGACACCAAAATAATAATATTAACAATGACAGTAAAAGAAGCTCCATTTGTTGAGCATTTGCTCCGTTCTAGGCATCAGGTACTTTGCAATCATGAAATAATTCAGTCTTCACAAACATTCCGCAATATAGACATTATTCCCCAATTTCAAAGAGGACGAAAGCTCAAAGGGGTTAATAACTTTACTGAACTCATCCTTGCGCTCAAAGCATCCTCTTAAATTCCGCCTGGGTGGCTCAGTCTTGGTTTCTGCTCAGGTCATGATCTCAGTGTCGTGAGATCAAACCATGCCTCAGGCTTGGTGCTCAGCACGGAGCCTGTTTTGAGATTCTCTCTCCCTCTTCCCCTGCTCACACATGCTCATGCTTGCTTGCTCTCTCTAAAATAAATAAATATATCTTTAAAAATAAAATAAATTCCTTCAGAGAGCTATTTCTTGGAAGACAATTTATACAATTATTTTCCGGGTTTATTGAGATGTAATTGACATAAAGCATTGTGTTAGTTTCAGGCGTACAGCATCATGATGATGTATCTATAATGACATGATAACCACAGTACGTTTAATTAGCATCCATCACCTCACAAAATTATAATTTTTTCCTCATACATAATTTTTTTTAATTGAACAGTTTGAAGAATGGTCTTATGTAGAAAAGATGGAGGAAGTAAAAGTTTGGACTTCTTATCCTTGCTGTTCTCTTTCTGAATTAAAAACCGAGAATCAGGCCCATTTCATCTCACCTCATGAGCTCATTCAAGAATTCAGTAAATAAGCATTTACTGAGTGTTTTTTCTATGCCAAGTACTGGGAATTCGGATATATATCAGAAAATCCTCCAGGTAACCCAGCAGAGGCTGTCTGTTCTTAGGAGCAGTCCACACAGAAGATGGCTCCCTCCTGGTGTCACCCCCGAACACCATACCCTTCATACGTTCCTTCTTCCTCCCCAGCCACTCTTTCTACTCCTGTTGCTGGCATTTTGTCCTCTATCCCATCCTAGTCCAGCCATTGTCTCATCTCCATGTATACACCCTAGTGCAGGGCTGTCCAACAGAAATATAATGCCAACCACGTATGCAATTCTAGATTTTCTAGCAGCCACATTAAAAAAAAAATGGCAAAGAAAAAGGTGAAATTAATTCCAACAACTTTTTTTTAACCCCATATAACCAAAATATTATTAATTCAACATGTAATCAATATATAAATTGTCAGGGCAATACTTCACATTTTTTTGTATAAGTCCTCAGTCTCCGGTGTGTATTTTCTACTTTGTACTTCCTGATTTAGATGTTAAATTTTTAACGGAAATACTTGGTTTGTATTTAGATTTCACAAAACTTATAGCAGAAAAAGTAGATTCACATACCCAAGTTATTTCCAAGTTTAGAAGGTTGCCAATAGTTGAACTGCATACCGTCTTTTGTATTTAAATCGCTGAAAATTAAAGGTTCAGTTCCTCATTTGCACAAACCACATTTCAAGTGCTTAATAGCCGTACATGGCTTGTGGCTACCATATCTGATAGCGCCACTCTTCTTGCAGGCATAGATTTTCATGGCTTCCAATGCCTCATATGCTAATGACTCCAAAATTTGTGGCTTCTGAGTTCTGAACTGTATACTTCAATACCAACTTGAAGGCATCTCAAAGGCATCTCAAATTTGATATCTCTAAAATGGAGCTCCTGATTTCCCACCCCAAACCTGATCCTCTCTAGTTGTCCTAGGTTGGCTTTTCAGAAGAACAGACTCTGAAATGAAGATCTGCATGCAGGGGGTTTATCGGGGAGTCTTCTCGAGACCAAGGCCTGTGAGGGAGTCAGAGGGGTAGGAATGGGCAGAGGGGGGAGCTGATCTCTTTAGGAGTTGCAACAATGGCCTCACCCAAGTTCTCATAGGGAGCTCCAGAATTGAAAGGGGCCTGTAGAGATGTCCCAACTTGAGATAAGGGGCCTAGGCCTTTGTACCCCTGCATCAACCAGTCGTTGGCTATGGGTTGTGCCTGAGGAAGGGGTTATCTTGGGTTAGGGCAAATCCCAGACAGCAGTAAAGCTGTAAACCCTTGGCGGTTGGAGGAATGAAGGCTACAGTTCTGCAGGGGGACCTAAGAGACACTCCACAGCATCCACCACACCAGTCTTCCCCATCTTAGTAAGTAATCTGATTCCCTGCTCAGAAGCCTAGGAATCATCCTTTACTTCCCATTCCCAGATATGTATAGAGGGAATGATTGAAACAACAGTCAGTCTTCTCTACATTAGCCTCTTTATATTTCCTATTCCTGCATCCGGGAATCCTCCAGCCCACCCCCACCCACCCTCTTTCTTCTGCCCAGGCCCACCGCCCACCCTCCTTTCCAGGTTCAAAGCATCAGCTTCATTACCAGAGGCTCGGGAAGCCTGACTCCCTTATCCAAAGTACACCATTACAGTTTGCAATGATTTTGTTGTTTGCTCACTGTATTCTCTCTCTCCCACTAGAACTGTAAGCCTCGTGAATATGGGTTTGTTTGTTTGTTCCTGTAAGCCCAGCACCTAGAACCTCACTTAGAGTCTATAGACTCACATTATGAGTTCATAGAATGAATGGACTGAAAAAACAATTGAGCAGAACAGGCAGAGAAGAAAGACAATGGTCCTAAGTGAACATGACCTGGTGAAGGTAGGCCAAGGTGCTGTGAGACCACAGGGCTGGAACCTGGAACTTAAGGATCAGGAAGAATGTCCCATAGAGGTAATGGATCAGCTGAATATTAAGCAAGCAGCAGGGATCAGCTGGACAGAGAAGGGAAGGTGAAAAGATTGGAGGTGGCAGTGGATGGCAGAGGTAGCATCCGTGGCTGAGAAAACAACTGCCTCATTTCTTCCTGTCTTTCTCAGACCAGCCCCTTTCTTATTGTTCTGGACACCATGAACCCCATCCCCACCTTCCACACCTACTGGGTCATTTTCCTCATTGCATTCAAATCCCAGCTCAGAGTCTCCCTGCCTACGACTCCCATCACAGAGCAAAGAGAAATGGCAGCCTCGGCTTGGCTAAGTTGACCACTCCCTGAGTTGAAATAAGCTCCTCTTTGGCTAGGAGATATTACTCTATATGATCCATTTTTGATAAGCCAACCAAACCAGCTGTCAATTCAATTCTGCTTAAATAATCCCTTTTTAATGATTTGGTCAATTGTCCGTGTTTTGAATTTAATTAAATTATTATATATCAATTGAGTGGTCAATTCAGAAGAGTTAGGTAGATCCGATCTGAGCTTTTCAATTGTTGGTCAAAGTAAACAATCAATGCCATCTGCCTAATGGTCCTTCCATGAAAATTAGTTGTGATCTTAGTGGTGATAATAAGGTGAAATGGCCTGATGATCATATCCCGCTATGTAAGAGTGAATTAATAATAATTTCATTGTTATTGTGAAGAGTGAAACAATAAGAATTTTTAAAAGGTGGTTGTGTCCATTTCCCTTGGGTAGCTCCTAATGCCAGGAGAATGAAAAGCTTGGTGCTGTTCACTGCTGGCTTCCAAAATCCTCCAATACAGGGGTGAGTCAATCACATAGTGATTTATAAACTTGAAAATGGCCTCCATATACATCTTGTCAGGAGCTAATAAGAGTTCACTTCCTCTAGAAAAAAAATAAATAAACAGAAATATCAAAAGGAAACTGCCTTTATGGGCCAGAGAGGGATTGGATGAGTCGTGCACTATTGTTCATATACAAATCAACAGGAGACAAAAAATAAGCTTAAATTAACACTTTAGGTTCTGTTCCTGTGTCTGTTTTCAAGGTGGCTCTTGCTATTTTGCCTAAGCAGAGCTTTTGTTTGCCTTTTTAAAGCTTGCTTTGTTTTCAGATGTTAGCACATGAAAGGGCTTGGCAAATGTGTCTCTCTGAGGCAAAATTTAAGAAGTGAGAAATTCAAACACTTGTAAAATGCAGATATTTGCTTTTACTAAAGTCCACTTCCGGCTCTCATGTCTGTCAGTTCACCCCCTTTTATCCAAGGGTTGCTTGGGCAAAAGATGTGTGAACTGCTCTAATTCACAACCTGACTCCTACATCCTCAGGCTGGATATCTAATGTTTGAGCTTCCATGCTGACCTACCATTAACGATCAAGGAGTCTCGTTTCTCTCCTCTACTCTTTGTGTGTGTGTGTGTGTGTGTGTGTGTGTGTGTGAATAGAAGGAAATTAGTGTAAAGAGGTTTGCATTACTGCTTTTCTCTGTTCCTCTGCTTTTCCCAGGATAAAACTACATGTATATATTTTTGTCCATCCCTTTAGTGGTGAGTTCAAGTTCTACCACAACAATGACTTTGACTCGAGTTCCCCAACTTACTGAAGGTCTGGCATCTTTTCTTCCTTTCCTGTTATCTAGCTTAATATAATTCCAAAGGCTTTCCTCTTTCTTCTCCTTTCAGTTCAAAGAGTATCTAATTCTCCTTCCAGGCACAAATCAAAGATGTTTAACACTGTCTCTTACCCTTCTGTTGCTTACTTCATGTACTTGGGTCCTTAGCAAAGCCAGGTTCTTATTTTCGTGTCTAACTAGAGTACTTCCCCTTTCTCCTCTGCCCACAGACTCGTTTTCCACTTATCAACAAGCACATCAAGTTCTTTCATCCTCCCTGCTCACATTCTGCTACTACGGCCCTATACAATCAAAGCACGTTGAAACAAGATTTTCCATCTTCCCTACCACTTGGATTGTGTCATCATTTTGTAAAGATACCAGTGACATCTCCAATTGTTTCCACATGCAAGTCAAATTCTGTGTCTCAGAGTTCTCCCTACTACCCTGCCCCTACCACCTGACCCCCAGCTCCCTCTGCCTGCTTCATTTTCCCCTTTACATTTCCACAACCAGACTGTTTCCCTGGACAGGGAGGGGGAGGACATCATTCCCTCCAAATCAGCTTGACCTCTCTCAATATGCATTCTTGCTTACTTGCCAACTGGAACACTATGAAAAAGATTTTACATGAATGGGGTCTCTCATTCTTTCCAAATTCTTCAAAGAACTACTTATGGTTAAATAAGTTTTGAATTAGTTTAGTGGCAGCCACCACTCAAAGATAGCCTTAGAATCTTTTAATCTATTTTTATCCTTAATTCTTTTCCATTAAAACCTTTGTATAATATGTTAGCAGACTTTGTACATTTTCTTGACTTAGGAGCTAATTATAAATGTTAGAAATCAATTTTGGGTTATGCTGCTTGGGGCTGGTGGTATGTTGTCACTTGATTTTCCACAGTGCATGAAAGAACAGAGGCAGTTTTCCCTGTCTTGGGAGGAAGGTAGAACAAGGTGTCCTGTCATCTGAGAGTGAAGGAAGAGTCTGTAAATTTCTTTGTCCGCTACATCACGTACCTGAAAAAGGCAAAAATAACCCCCCTTCTCTGTAGTTCCACAGAGGAATGTACCCCCTGTAATGAGCTCACATTCATGGACTTTAAATCAAGGAACAAACTCTTGGGTCTTTCTCTACGTTTTGCTTCCTCCCTGCTCCGCACAATTGAAATCAGAATTATTTCATAGCTTATAATTCAGTTCATACTCCATCTAATCTACTTGATAACTCTCCTTGCTAATGCTGATAAATTGTCTTTCTTAATTCATCTTTGGTAACTCCTCCCATGGGGAGATATGGGCCAGGAGAGGGAATAAAAAAAACCTTTGAGTGCTATCTTTTAGCAGTTTGGGGAAAAGGTTTGGTGATCCCAGTTCCACTCAAAAAAATTATGTGAGAAGCATTTCCCCATTGGCTGTTTTCAGCTAATCCTTTTAAGCTTTGTATGGACACTTATCTATAGATTTCTTTCTTTATCTCTTATTTATCTCTCTTTTCAAAGACATTAGTTAGATAGTAAGACACCCTTTTGATCTCAAGATAAGTCATCTTCTGAGAATAAAATTAGAGAAAATCAATAATGTTGTGGGAGAATATTTTAAGACACAGAATGCTGTTCATGCTATATTCAGTGGAAAATGTTATAAAGCAACATGTACTGTGCAATCTCATTTTTCTGTCTATCTATCTATCTATCTATCTATCTATCGATCTATCTATCTATCTCTTTCTATCATCTATCTTTCACACACACATACAAAGAAAGCCATATAAGGAAATATATAAAACCTTAGGGGGAAATAGAATTATTAGGGCTCAACTTTATATCTCCCCCGCCCTTTTTTTTCCTGGAGAGGATGCATTGTTTGTATTAAAAGTATGGTGATTAACATAACATAATAAAAATAAATAAAAATTTTTTTTAAGTATTTTTTAATAGCATTTTTAATATCTCAGCACACGCTGTGGATTGTTACCAGCAGAAACTATATTAGAAAGCTTCTATTACTAAAGACTGAATGATAAAGACTATCCTTTATCATATCCATCCCTTTTAAAATTTTTTCAACTGGTGATTTACCAAAATCAACAAGGAAAACAGGCTAACAGAAGGACAAGAGAGAGTCATTTCACTTTTCAGAAAGCACTAAACAATTAGAGAACACATAGCTCTCGGCCAGATGTCTGCTCTAGCAAGAGCGGCAGAGACATGGCTGTTCTGTTCCTGACATGAAGAGAAGGTACATCAGGGTTGGAGAGGATTAGAAGCCTCCTCCCCCATTGTTCTGGAGTCCCAGCCCCAGAAATGGGATAAAAAGCGAACATTTGTTGAGCTTACTATGTGTATGCACTATTCCAAGAACTTTTTAATGTGTTAACTCATTTAATCCTATATGGTGGGAACTATTATTACCCTGCTTTTATAGATAAGGAAACGAAGGCATAAAGACAAAATAATTTGCCCAACATCTCAGCCAGTGAGTGGCAAATCTGAGGTTTGAATCAGGCAGGGTGGTTCCAGAGCTCATGCTTTGAAGGGCTGCTCCTTATTGCCTCTCATTTGTTCCTACTGAATGGGGTCCAGGCCCTCTAATAATAAGAAACCCTCCACCTGCAGTGATGGCTGATTTCACCATGAGACTCTATCTGACCTAAGGTTTTACTAAGATATATGGGTGCTCAGACAACAGGTAAGTAGAGAGATGACTCTGGTTGGATCCCCCAATCAGACCTTGGTTGGAGGACTTGGGTGCTGGTAGTTTATCTGGAGGTGTTTTGGGGAAGGAGGAGTGAGGGAGTAGGGAATGTGAGGCCAGGAAGGAGGAAAGTCAATAAAGGGAGTGTTAAGTCTCTTATGGGCAGTTGACTCTTGGTTTCCCAGGATCCCCTGACACATTACAAAGAACCTGTCTCAGAACTGTTCTGCTCAGGGCTCAGGGTACATGGGTATTTATCAACAGCCTCCCTGGTTGGCCAAGGATTGCTACTGGAAGCTATAAATCCCCAACACTTCTGGGCTACTCCACACGCAGGCTGAGCAGGATGCCCTCAGCTGGATTAAGCCCTCAGGCAGACAAAGAGCAAGGAGGTCTACGGACTTCAGTGTGAAGCTGTCAACGTGCACAGCAGCTGTGTCCCAGAGAACTCAGGCATGCCATGGGTTATGGGGAAGGGTCTTGAGGGTGTTTCAACAGTGCCCCATCCAACCAGTGTTGGCTATAAGTTTCTTTTAAAAATGTTGTTAGAGGAAGGGTGGAGGAGTTCTCAGGGGATCTCAGAGTGGTCCCCAGACCAGCTGCATCAGCATCACTTGGGAGCTCGTTAGAAATGCAGATTCTTGGGTCCTCCCCAGAGTGTTGCCTAGCAAGCTATGTTTTTAGAAGCCCTCCAGGTGATTCTGATGAACATGGAAACTCTGAAAACGACAGCTTTAAGGTAGAAAGGGCTCCCATCCATAAATCAATTTATCTTCCTAGGGAATATGGAGACTTAGAACTTTTCCAAAATGCCAAATAACAACAACGCAGGTGTCCAAGCACTAAGTTTCTCACAGTAATGATTCAGACACTCCCCACACCCCCTGTAGTTTCGTGTGTTAGTTAGGGCAGGTGTTAGGCTGCTGTAACAAAAGAAACCAAAGACAATGGCTTGAACAGGATAGAAATGTTTTTCTAACGTAACAGTTTAGCCCATAGAGTTTGGTGGGGGCAGTTCTGCTCTAAGGAAATCATTGAGGGACCCGAGTTCTTTCCATCTTGGCACTCTGCCAACTCCTTGGGTGGTGTCTGCATCTGGGTAGGCAAAGCTAGGTTGCTGTCTTATCCAAATTCTGACCATAGCATAGGGCACACAGAACAAAGTCCAGGGCCAGAAGCTTATCTTAGTTTGCAAGTGACACAGTAGGTTAACATAACAGCCTCAAATATTCTATTGTCCCCGACTGAGTCACACGACCACGTGTGACCACACATGGTGTTGGGCAATGTTGTCAGCAGCTTAGCAGCTTTGTTCCCAGGAAAAAGGGGTCTGGACAATCCACAGACAGGTCACAGCGTGGGCCACAGTGCAGGCCTTCCAACACGAAAGGTGTTACTGCTCCTGTTGTTCTTTGTTTTGTTTTCTACTGTAGTTACTCACATCCTGCCTTATTCCTGGAAGGTACTAAGGCACCTTCAGTATGTGAGTTAGAAGATCGCATTCAGATGGCCTATTAAGACTCCTACACCATTTTCAAGCCGGAAAGCATCATCTGATAGTATCTTTTAAAGAAATCTATGCTCGGGTATACTGGATCAGACATCCGTCTTCCGGTAAAGAGTAGATTACTGAGAATGGGACTCAGATCAGAACTGTTCTGAAGAAAATAAAGGTGCATGACATCAACATTTCTAGATACATGGGAGACAGTGAGAGAGCACAGAGAGGATGATCTCAGAGGAGGATGATAGTAGCAGAAGGCAAGCCGATTCCTACTGCAATTTTGCCCAGCCTTGGCAGGGCCCAGGGATGGATTTCTCTCTCTCTCATCTGTGGGTTCCAAACGCACCCCACCAGGGCACTTGACCAGCAGGTTAGTTCCAAGGTTTGGCTTGCATGGGGCTATCACTGGGGGAGCAGAGTGTCTAATCCATGGCGAGATTGGGAGGCGCCAGGAGGCTAGGTCAAAGCCGACAGGCTGTAGAACTCCGAACATCTTTGGATCAGAGCATAATGAACTACAGGTGTAAAAGGGAAAAGTTTGCTTTTTTAATTTTTTTTTTAGAAAAGAGCAAAAAATCAAGTAAAAGATTTGGAGGAATAGAGCAGAATGAAATAAGGTGGAGAGCCAAGTGAGATGAGCCATTTCTGAGTGTTGGGCTGGTTGGTGGCGTTTTCTGGCTGATGGCAAGTTCTGTGGGCAACGTGGGATGTCAGAAAAAACCAGGGTTAGTGTGGGAAAGGAAAGCACAGGAATAATGGTTTTCTGAACAGCATAACTCTCAGAGCTAAGGGCAAATCTCTACTATTTCTAAAGTAATATGTCACCTCAACACAGTCTGAGAATGGATTTAAAGTAACAATTTTAAATAAATCATAATTAGAAAGCTAATTAACTGAAGTGGTACACAAAAAAAAGACATAGGCCTTGAATTGTGCCCCCGAAGCCCACTGACTTGTGCTTTTGTATTTTTTTTTTCCTCTAGGAGGAGGGCCTATAGATTATATCTAAATATATCTCAGTAAACCTAACAAATAAGCATGAGCACAATTAAGCCCCTCGACATAAGGCAAAAAGCCTCACCAATGTCAGCAAGCTGCAGTGTCCTTTTAAATTTAAAGCTTCTATAAAGCCCAAAAGGAAATACCAATCAGCAACCCTTTATCCTTTTAATGAAGGCCAGCAGCTTCATATTTTTATCTCTTTGCTTTACACTACACAGAAATAGCCTGAGTATGTTGTTTTCTTTCGGCTAGCCACAGAATTAGCAGAGAATCTTATATCCAAAACCATTACTCTCTATTCCTTCATCATGTACTCTTAACAGACAAGAAATCTTCAGCACCATTTAATTATGCTCACCTGCACATATAACATGCTGAGTATCAGCTATGGGAAAGAAATAGACTTCTCTAAATATTTCAAAGGTCCTAGACACCCTGGGGTTCTATTACCATGCACAGCTTCACCTCTGCCAAGACAGCAAGATTGTCTCTTGTTCCTCTCTCCTCTTCTTCCCTGGACCTTGCCTCTTCTTCTACCCTCTGCCCTGGGTCACGATGCTCTTTCAGTGTGAAGGGTACCCCAGGGCCACCCTGCCTGAGGTCACATTACAATTCTGCCACCCACAAATTGGTTGGGTGAGCTCCTGGAGCTCTCTGAAGTCCAGTTTCCTCATCTGTAAAATGAGGACAAACCTAATAGATTTGTAGGGAGGATGAAGCCACTTGGTAACAGAAAGCCCTTTAGAACAGTTTCTGGTGGGCGCCTGGGTGGCTCAGTCGTTAAGCGTCTGCCTTCAGCTCAGGTCATGATCCCAGGGTCCTGGGATCGAGTCCCACATCGGGCTCCCTGCTCAGCGGGAAGTCTGCTTCTCCCTCTCCCACTCCCCCTGCTTGTGTTCCCTCTCTTGCTGTCTCTCTCTCTCTGTTGAAAAATAAATAAAATCTTAAAAAAAAAAAAAAAAAAAAAAACAGTTCCTGGCACGAGCAAGGACTCGGTATGTTAGATGTTTCTCCATCTCTGGTTGCTCAGGTCATCCACCATGGCACCCCACCTTTGCCTGAGCCACGACGGTGTTCCAGGCCCTCAGACTGTCCCACCTGCCTTAAGTCCCAACCCCCTTTACGTTCTTCCCTCAACCAGTTCACGGGGAGAAAGGGTTGAGCATGGAGTGGAACAGGGCCTCCCAACTGTGTCCATGCAAATCACAGGAGTCCTTGTTGTAATGCAGGTTTGGATTGAGTGGGTCTGGGGTAGAGCCTGAGATTCTGCTAATACTGCCGGTCCATGGATCACACTTCGAACTACAAGAGGCTGGTGTCATCAAAATCTGGATTCTAGGGGTGCCTGGGTGGCTCAGTTGGTTAAGTGTCTGCCTTCAGCTCAGGTCATGATCCCAGGGTCCTGGGATGTAGTCCTGCATTGGGCTCCCTGCTCTGCAGGGAGTCTGCTTCTTCCTCTGCGCCCCCCCGCCCCACTCATTCTCTCAATTTCTCTCTCTCTCTCAAATAAATAAATTTAAAAAATCATTTGAAATCTGGATTCTAATGCTCTCAAGAGTCTGGGACCTGGGTGAGTGTCCCAGCTTCTGCCAGCCCACGTAATCTCAAGGGTACCTCCGTGGGTCAATATGAGGGTTAAATGAATTCATGGCTATAACGTGGTCCTGCCAAGTACCTGGCGCCCAGCAATATGCCCCTGATCACCGGTTGCTATGAAGTTGTTAGGAGCGAGTTAGTGGACATTAACCCCCCAGGGCATTTGCATTTTAAAAGAGGTGACTCACATCAGCTCAGCCCAGCTGCTTTAATTCCAGCTTGTAAAACCAAAGAAGGAGACGACACAGTGCCCCCGACCCCTGGCGTGGTTACGACCAAGCTCCAGGCCAAGGGCAACAGTCCACGAGGCAGGCTCTGGAATTCCTAATACAAGATTTCAGCTCTGATACCCATAGCACAGAATCTCTAACTCTTGACTCTCCTTTTGGCCAGCAGTGTGGAGTTTTTCCACTTCAAAACTTCACCCGTGATTTCTGCTTCTGGCCGAAATGGAGTACCATGGACAGTTACTTCCCACCGGAAATGGTCCGACACACACAGAAACAGACAAAATATGTAAACCAAAGGTATCCGAGACACTAGAATTGGGCCACAAGAGAGACTAATTCTTGAGGGAAGGGAAGTAATGAAGTAGCATGTATGATGGCTCAGCTTCCTGACTGCCTTGAGAGATCTTCCAGACCCCGTGCAGGGAGCCAGAGCCCGGGGAGAGCCCAGGAGACTCCCTCTTCCAGCTGCAGAGACAGAGCTAAGAATCCAAGGAGAACTTGGTGGTCCCGGGGAGGAGAGAGCTGCATAGAAAGATCTCAGGGCCTCTGTAGATAATACAGATCAGTCTATAGGAATTGGAATCAGATCAAGGAATAGCGGGAAAGAACAGATCACAAAGGAGCACGAGGGAACTTCAGGGGATGATGGATCTGTTCATGGCCTTGACTGTGGTGTATACACGGGTCAAAGCTCTTCAATATGTACACTATATATGGTTTACTGAATGTCAATTATACCTTGGCAAAACTATCAAACAAAAAACTTCACCCGCAACCTTGATCTCTCCTGGCTAGCCTTGTAGTTTGGGGTGCTGCAAAGATCATTCAGAGCTTGGACAGGATTCACTCTGTCCTCTTGATTCTCTAAGCTCTGTTCCTGAATCATGTCAAGTCTCTGAATCTATGGCTTGCAAGCAACTCCAGACTTACCATTTAACTTCGTATCATTGCCTTCAGCAACAAGAAGGATGCCTAGCATCTTTCAAGGAACTGTCATTAAGGAGCCCCATGGAGCACCCCCATGTTGCAAAAAAAAACAACAAAAACCATATTCTTTCTGGCACCCTGGCTAGAGTGGGCTGTCTAAAAGGTTTGAGACAAAACTAGTGTTGACATACAATACAGCAGGCCCTGGAATTTCTTCTGCACTCTTGGGTCCCCATTATATGTACTTGCTACACCCTTGCCCCCTTCAGCCCTTAAAGATACTTCCCATTCATTACCCTGTCCCATGAAATCTGCAGAGAGACAGATGAGTGAATTTGCTCCTAGAGTTTAAATGTTGGATAAAGTTTATCTCTAGATGAGAAGTTAACAAAAAAAAAAAGGTGTTGTTACTTGAGACTGAGCATTAGGGATCTAAATGCAATGCCTTTTGCTTCCTGATACCGTCAGCATCTGATTTAATTACATTTACTGCTACACTCCACTGCTTTCACCTTGATCCAAGCAACCATTACAATTCACCGATCACCGCAGCAGCTCCTTAACTAGTCTCTCTCCTTCAACCTTTGTCCCCCTCAGTCTGTTTGCAACACAGCTGCCAGAGCCATTCTTTAAAGATAAAAGTGAGATCATGCCACTCCTCTACTCAAAGCCTTGCTTTGGCTTCCTTTTCATTTTGAGCAAAAACCAAATTCGCCAGTGTATTCAGGGCCCTTTGTAACCTGGTCCATTGTTACTTGTGACCTCTTGTCCTGCCATTTTCCTTATTCTCACTCTTCTTAGAGCCCCCGGCCTCTCCTCCCTTTCTGGGACTTACTGGGTACATTACTGCCACAGGGCCTTTGCACTTGCTATTCCTTTTGCCAGTAAAGTTTTTCCCACAGTCAGTAGTGCAGTTTACTCCTTCACCTTCTCTAAGTCTTTGCTCAGATGGTGCAGTCTCAGTGAGGCCCATCCTGACCTTCCTATTTTATTTTATTTTGGGGGGGGCAGAAGCAGAGAGAGAAAGAATCTTAAACAGGCTCCATGCTCAGTGTGGAGCCCAATGCAGGGCTGGATCTCACAACCCTGAGATCATGACCTGAACCGAAATCAAGAGTCAGACACTTAAATGACTGAGCCACTCAGGCGCCCCTGACCTTCCTATTTTAAATCTCAACCCATGCCTCATTTAGTTTATTTATTGTTGTTTATTGTCTGTCTACAAGGGCAGGGATTTTGGTGTATTTCGTTCTCTAATATATCCCAAGCTGCTAGAAAAGAGCCTGGCATGTGGGAGAAGCTTAATAAATATCTGTTGAATGAGTAACTGACTATGTATTCCTTGACCTAGACATGAATTAATACTTGACCTGCCTATATGTACATATCCCAAAGTGGCCTTCCATTAGGAGGAGAGAAACTCTATTCTGATTTTAGGCAGGTTAGGGTGAGTACAGGTCACCTCTGGTTGTATTTCTAACAAGTTGGGCAGTCAAACTCTTAGTATTTTAACGATTCTCCTAGAATTGTGTTTACAGTTTTATTATTATGGCTACATGGCTTGTTCTGAGAGAGGCCCATCTGTCTCATACCTCCTCCCCACTCCATCTGTCTTCCCATAGCATGCTCTCTCTCCCACTTTCTCTCTTTCTGACCTTATGATTTGAATAAGTGCAAAAAATCTTTGGCACTATCCAGAGTGAATGAAAAGCTCAAGGCTCTCTCTGTTGATACAACAAAGGGAAGCCAACTAAATCAATTAGAGGAATAGGGTGGTAGGGAGTGTGGGGTGAGAAGTTTGTTTGCTTGTTTGTTTATTTATTTATGTGTGTGTTTGTTTAAACTTCATTCTAAAAAAAAAATTTAAGCTGAGCCAAGGAGAGGGTTGGGTTTTTTTTCTTCTTTTTTTAGTCTAAAGAAGGGAATTAATATTTTTAAACATCTACAAATTGTGAAAGGCACACATACACGTACATACATTAAAATATATGTCACATCTATAATATAAACTAAAAATATTTTTAAGTTCAAAATTTTTTACATTATAAAAAAAATCTCAAATATACAGAAAATTAGAAAAATGAACACCCAGATACTCACTATCCATAATCACAATTTTAAACAGTTGGGCATATTTGTTTTATCTACCTAGATAACTTTTGACTGAGGGAATTAAAAAATTATAGGCATCATAACACATCACCCATAAATATTTTAGCATCCATTCCTAAATTCCCCACATCACCCGAGGCCATTATCACACCTAAAAATATAATTCCCTAATACCTAATCCATATTTAAATATCTCTAACTGACCATTGATTATTATTCTTTCTGAAGTTCTAATTGTCCCCAAGTAGACCCATGGGAGCCCCTTAAATCTGGCTCCTTTTGACATGATTCCATTAATCTTTAAATACTTCATAGCTTTGAGGCTCACCATCTTCAATCCCTGCCACAGACCAGAAATCACATGGTCCTTTTTTTTTTTTTTTTTGGTAAAGATTTTATTTATTTATTCATGAGAGACAGAGACAGAGAGAGAGAGGCAGAGGGAGAAGCAGGCTCCCAAGGAGCAGGAAGCCCGATGCGGGACTAGATCCCAGGACCCTGAGATCATGACCTGAGCCAAAGGCAGACGCTTAACCATCTGAGCCACCCAGGCGCCCAATCACATGGTTCTTAAAGGAGCTCTGATTCCTTTTAGGAGTAAATGGTATTCAGAAACCAAAATCTGGTCACCAGGGATGCTTATTACTCCTGTGATATCATTGCTTCTAATCTAGGTCCTTTCAGTGGTCAGATCTAGGAAATGTATTTTTAAAATAACGTGGATTAATAATGATATTTTCAATTCTCACTTGACGGTTTAGAGTTTTTGCTTAACTTACATGATTTTCTACCTGTTTTATTTAGAACATCTTGATTCTTAATACATAATTTGCTTTATCCGATAATAGTTATAAAATAGTTCCAAATTGCAATACCAGTATTACTGCAAATAACAAAATTATTGAACAAAGTGCAAGACAATTTAGCCGTTTTCTTTTTATTTTGTTTTTTTGTCCTTAGATATGAGGATACTAACACACTGGGAATCAAGTACCTTGCTCAGATTTTAATCAGTAAGTAGCAGAGCCTCAGCCCTACACAGATTTACGTGAGTATCACTTCTTCTTCTCAGTCCCCATCACCAAACGATACAGGCAGAGCTGGAGGAAACAATCAGTTGAAGGAAATAGATTGACAATAGAGAAGAAAAAAAAAAAAGCCAGAAAGGTACTTGAAATAGAAGACGGGCCTGGGGGCTGATGAAAAGTCTGGCTGGGTGCGGGGCGGGGGGGTGGGGTACGGTGAAAACACCCCCCTGATTACATGCTCTTGCCCTAGGCTTTCCCCTTTCCCTGTAACTATGGTTCCAGGTCAGCAGCCTCAGCAGCACCTGGGAACTTGCTAGAAATGCAAACTATCAGGCCCCACCCTAGACTTCCTTAATCAGACACTCTGGTGTGGGACCCAGCAATCTGTTTTCACAAGCCTTCAGGAGCTTCTGCTTCAGCTGAAGTCTGACAGTCCCTGCTCTCTATACCTTAAGATTTCTGTTCTAGAAAGTAAAATTCCCAGAAGCTTCCTAGGAGAAAAAGGGTTTTTATATTTTTGTCCCTCCCTGCTCCCCGCCCCGGCAATGCATATAAACTTACCCATAAATAATACATAGAATTTTTCTATGAGTATATTAAAAATGAATATACATACTATTACTCCATACATCTCATTCCATTTTTTACTTTTTTCACTCAGCATTATGTTCAATATACACGAGAGTAGGTATTTTGTGATAATGAAAGGACTGGAAACAGAGGATGGGGAATGAAGAATAAGATAAAAGAGAAACGTACACGGACCCCCGACAACCATGTGCCCCAGACTGGAGGACATGACCACTCTGCAGCCCCTAGTCACGTTCCAGTTTGTAAAACCCCAGGGACACAGATGCTTCCTCTCAACGTCATCAAGTCACAACACACCTAAAACTCAGTTTTCCTATCTTTAAAATGGGAATAATTACAGCCTGCCTCGCAAGGTTGCTGAGAGAATCCTGTGAGAGTTTTGTGAGCTGCAAAGAGCTATAGAATTGTGAATATTACCAGGTCCTTTCCCAACGGACTATCCTGCAGGGAGAGCCATAAGGCGTGTAGACAAAGGTTGCTCTCCACACCACGTCAGATCAAAGGACAGCCAAAACTAAAGCGTGTTCCTAATGAAGAAGCGCTTACCTAATTGGAAGTCCATCAATGATGATGTCAGTGCAAAACAAGGAGCATCATGGTGGAAACCTTCCATGCTTGTTTTGCCCTTTTAAAGCACCTGCAGGGCGCCTGGGTGGCTCAGTTGGTTAAGCGACTGCCTTCGGCTCAGGTCATGATCCTGGAGTCCCTGGATCGAGTCCCACATCGGGCTTCCTGCTTGGCAGGGAGTCTGCTTCTCCCTCTGACCCTCCCGACCATCCCCCCTCTCATGCTCTCTCTCTCTCAAATAAATAAATAAAATCTTTTTAAAAAAATAAAAATAAAAAATAAAGCACCTGCATTTGTGTGTGTGTGTGATAAGAAGGTTCTTATGAGTTATGTCGTCTCAGTTTATCCATATTTATGTTGCCGTGCCTTATGTTCTGCTTTTCCCATACTCAACAACCATTAGCACTCAAAACAGCAGGATGGGAAGGAAGGAAGATACACCAAAAGTCTCCAATTTATTAGGCATTAAGTGAACCCCCAATAAAAATCAGCAATCGTAAATTTTCTGTCTTCATTATGCTTCTTTCTCTACACTTTTTTTTTTAATCATTTGCAGAGTGACAACCATCCCATCACATCTGTGCCAATGATCCGCAAATTCACATCTCTTGGCCACACGTCCTTATTAGATCTCAGACCCACATAGCTAACAGGGTTGTGGACATGTTTGAGTCCCAGGGATCCAGCAAACTCAATATATATAACACACACCATCACCTGCCTTCCAGACCACCCTCTCCCCCTATCCTCTGGTTTCATTATTTCTGCAACATTACTCTTCCCCTATCCAGCAAGGCTAGATGCTTCCAGCTCCTCTTGGCTCACCAACGGGTGATGAAATATTTCCATTTTATCTTTTAAATGTCATTCGAATATAATCATTTTCACGCCTAAAGTTTCTTTCTAAATTTAGCACTTGAGTATCTTTTATCTAAACAATTGCTGTAGCTTGATTTTTGCCTTGACTACAGGCTCTTCCTACCTTATTTCTTCTTCCAGAAAATATCCAAATATAATAACTAACGTTCACTGAGTATTGAATGTTTACCAACACTGTTCCAAGCATTTTCTGTATATTATCTCATTTAATCCACACACAAGGCATGTATCAATATACCACCTCACTCCCCGGCTTTGAAACCTTCAACAGCTCCCCATTACTTCTTCCATAAAATCCAAGGCTTTCATAGTGCTCCTAGTATAGACCGTCAGATAGATTTCTTACCATTCTTTCCTGGATTCACTATGTTCCAACCAAACTGGATCGTCTATCATTTCCCTAAAAGCATCATGTGCTCTTGGCTCTGCTTTCACCCATGCTATCACTCAGCCTTTTCCATCTCTACAGCTGCTCACCTTTAAAATCTAGCTTAAATACTATCTCCTCCACCAGACTTGTTCCATCTCTTAAAATAACTCCCATCATTGCTTGCTTTCTTCTGTTATTCATTCAATAAATATTTATTCCCTTCATTATTCTTTCAACAGAAGTTTTATTTTACTGCTAGGAACCCATGCTATCATTGTACTTCACATCTCTGGTATGTTCCTTAGAAATTTGTCTTAGACAACCAACAGGATGGGAGAAGATGTTTGCAAATGACATATCAGATAAAGGGCTAGTGTCCAAAATCTATAAAGAACTTATCAAACTCAACACGCAAAGGACAAATAATCCAGTCAAGAAATGGGCAGAAGACATGAACAGACACTTCTCCAAAGAAGACATACAAATGGCCAACAAACACATGAAAAAATGCTCAAGATCACTCGGCATCAGGGAAATACAAATCAAAACCACAGTGAGATAACCCCTCACACCAGTCAGAATGGATAAAATGAACAAGTTAGAAAACAACAGATGTTGGCGAGGATGTGGAGAAAGGGAAACCCTCCTACACTGTTGGTTGGAATGCAAACTGGTGCAGCCACTCTGGAAAACAGTATGGAGGTTCCTCAAGAAGTTGAAAATAGAGCTACCATACGATCCAGCAATTGCACTACAAATGTAGTGATTTGAAGGGGCATGTGTACCCCAGTGTTTATAGCAGCAATGTCCACAATAGGCAAACTGTGGAAAGAGCCAAGATGTCCATCAACAGATGAATGGATAAAGAAGATGTGGTATATATATATACAATGGAATATTACTCAGCCATCAAAAAAATGAAATCTTATAATGTGCAACGACGTGGATGGAACTAGAGGGTATTGTGCTAAGCGAAATAAGTCAGTCAGAGAAAGACAATTATCATATGGTTTCACTCATATGTAGAATATAAGAAATAGCGAAGAGGATCATAGGGGAAGGGAGGGAAAACTGAATGGGAAGTCATCAGAGAGGGACACAAACCATGAGACTTTTAATCATAGGAAACAAACCAAGGGTTGCTGGAGGTGAGGGAGGTGGGGGGATGGGGTAACTGGGTGATAGACATTAAGGAGGGCACGTGATGGAATGAGCACTGGGTATTATATAAGACTGATGAATCACTGACCTCTACCTCTGAAACCAATAATACATTGTATGTTAATTAACTGAATTTAAATTTAAAAAGTGGAAAAAAATGAGAAATCTGTCTTAGAGTGGAGGTAAGGTTAACATGTCTGTTTCCTCCTCATGATTATAACCTGTTTGAGATAAAGACCATCTCTTCATTTTTGTAGCTCAATCTACCACCCCTTTGACACAGTGCTTAAGATTCATACATGCAAATGTTCGTTTGTTCATTCATTTAATCTTTCATTCATTCAAAAAAAAGGCTTACAAACCTCTTGTGTTCCCGGAACTGGCACTGAACAACAAATAACACAATGACTGCCCTTTGGAGTTTATAGTCTGGAGAGTTATAAAAATCTGTTTACAAATAATTAAAATGCAACATGGCATATGCAGGAAACAGGGCGATTAATCATACCTCCCCAGGGCAAGGCAGGTGACAAGGGCATTTGAGTCAGGTCATTAAGGATGAATAGGAGTTCACTAGGAGGAGAAAGACAATCCAGAAAAAACAAACAGTATGCCAAGGAATACAGGTATGAAACAGCATGAAGCAAAGGTCAATAATTCTGAATTATCAGAGCTCAAGTGGCCTGTGGAAGGAGATCCAGCAGACCACTAGATGTCAATCAGCTTCCAGAAGTCCTTAGATACCATGCCAAGTGGACATCATTGTAGGAAATTTAAGGTAACATTGAATAAATATTTGCTGGATACCCAATGAATGCTTGCTCCCATTTGTGTGGTTCTGGAATCTTATACCACATTGGAAATCATTTCCTTTTATCTACTTGCATTTGGGGTAAAACCCAAATTTTGCAACCTCTTTTCTGGCTCCACAGTATTCACCGGCCCAACTCACAGGCACTAGCAAAAACTGTCATGTCCCCTCATTCTAAGAGGAGAAGGGACATGTGATATGCATGGAATAGGAAAAGGAGCATCCCAGCCCAGAAGATTCTGATGCAGTCCTCTAAGGAAGCGCAATGTAACTCATGTCACCTTTCAGTGTGTAAGGTTTTGCTTGTTTGGGTGTTTGTTTTAATGCGAGAAGAGTTGTTTTTAAATTTGTTGGGTTGTCAGTAAAACTATTAATTTCCGTTGGCGGTGTAATATGCAAGAAATCTAAGCCTCTGCTAATCTGCTTAGGTCAGCATTATTTTTGCACATCAATGCTTTGACCCCCAAACCTGCCCTTTTAAGAAGAAAATCTAGGATCATTTGATGCACACCCACACCGTTAGCCCCGCCACACACCCATACATAATGTCCAAACACCTCAAAGGCTTTTTTAGACAAAAGACTTAAAAGTCTTTTAGTTTCTAGGTGCCAGGCGTCAGTCAGATCTACACAGCATGCCGCTGAACCCTGGTCCCACTGCGTCCAGGGGATGCTTGGTCACCCCTGTGGAGATGCTCTTGCTTCGACATTACGGTGAGCTCCACAGCGAGGTCTACCTCCCATGCCTGAGCTGGGGCTCCCCACATCACTGCCCTATAACCAGACCCAGAGCAACCATAGGCTGTAGCCACAAAATACGACAGAAGCAATCTTCCTTAGCCTCCATATTGGGCTTCTTGGGCTAAATAACCTACCCAAGTTTGCACAGCTAGAGAGAGCGCAGTTTAGACGCAAAGTCAAGTTTAGATGCAAAGTCAAGTTTAGACGCAAAGTCAAGTTTAGACGCAAAGTCAAGTCTTCAGGTTCCCAACAGTTTCCCCAGTAAGCTCTGCACCTCCAGTAAGAAGTTTGTGTTGGTTCAAGGGATTGAGAAATGGGACACAAGAGGTTTTATGAGATACCTGAGCCTTTGGGATTATCAACACTCAAATACTAAGAACCTCGTATCATGTCCAGCAGATCTTTTAAAGGAAGGATTCCTTGAGTCTGGGTGGCTGGACTCATGCTTCATTTGGTGACCTAGAGCTCATGACTTTTTGTTTGAAGGCGTTTTGGACGTGACTTCCTATGCTTTATGCCAAGCTACTTCTCTGACTCAGTGGCCTGCTGGCCTTATGCAGCGAGAGCCTTTTTAATGCCACATTTGTTCAATCAAAATATGAACTTGATATAAACGTGAGGGATGAGCAGACTTCAAATATGACAAAGATTTCAGAATGCATCACATCGGGATAAAAAGTCTCAGGCAACGTGTTAAACTACTGAGACATATAACATATAAATCCATGTTTTTGTCCTTCATCCATATAGTATAACACACACCACAATCATACCAATAATCCTATTATGACATACCTTTCAAATTATGTTATACATATAATAGAACTTTTCATCAAAACAGATAATGAAATAATAAGCATAGATTTTGAGATGAAGATGCTTTCTCTCATCTGAGAAAGATACTTAAAGAATGATAAAAATAAATGTCTCTCCAAATTGGGCTGTTTCTCAAGTTCCTATCAATGTTTCATTATATCCCCTCCCCCACACTCACTTTTTTTTTTTTTTAAAGATTTTATTTATTTATTTGAGAGAGAGAATGAGAGAGAGCAGGGTCAGAGGGAGAAGCAGACTCCCTGCAGAGCAGGGAGCCCGATGCGGGACTCGATCCAGGGACTCCAGGATCCTGGAGCCGAAGGCAATCGCTTAACCAACTGAGCCACCCAGGCGCCCCCCACACTCACTTTTAATTCGACCGTTTACCCTCCACTCCCACGGGGGATGTGGTCCTCTCTGCAAAGACTCTGCATGTTCAGCGTGCCCTGAGGAAGGCAAAGTGGCGCAAAGCGTGCAAGGATGGGCTGGGGGCACCAGATCGATCCCTGTGCTTAGCTCCACATCAGAAATGTCACCCACTTCCCGGTATCAATTTGCTCATTTGCAAATGAAGCAGGTGGTGGAGGAAGTACATTGGGTGACTTCTGAGAGTCTTTCCCCTTTGAAATTTTAGACATCTGGCAAGTTGATGAAATCCTCAGCACCAGCCTCCTCCAGAAGGTGAGGACTACCTCAGATGCCTGCCCTGAGGGCCCCACTGTTTTCTCACGTGATGGCTCGTGTCTACATAAGCCCCTACAAGCCCAGTGAAGAGAGAAGTCTGGTGACCCACAAGGCTTGAAGGCAACATTTGGAATATATAATATTTCTCATTTCAAAATGTTTATTTAGTTGTTCTTGTTTGGGTTTTTGTTGTTGTTGCTTTTTTTAGAAATAAAGGCATTCTCTAGCCTGTGGTGATTCAAAAGGGGGACGGAAGAGGAAATACATTTAACAATTCAACACGCTGGGTATACCAATCTAAGAGATGGGAACAATTTCTCTGGGTCACGCAACAAAGACTTAAAAGCCAATGGATCTGATCCACACACGATAGGCTAACTTGTATTAACAGTATAAACTGCTTAATATTTTACCTGATGGTAACTGTCAGGTGGGTCCCCTTCTGGGTGAGTACAAACAGCCACTTGGCATCGCCACTCTTCTAAGGGGATGCCTGGGTATACACCAAAAACGCCCACCCTCCCCATCCCCCTTCTCTCCCACGGTAACAAATTTCTTTCCTCTCCTGCAAGCTGACAAAATGCAGCCTGCTTTCTGACTCCCCTGTACCACACGCTGGCCACAGCTGTTCACAAAAACACACACTTTTTGCTGCATAGAAGAGTATTTTAGCAGCGATTCAGGAGTTAGAAGTGATTAACTCCAAACCCCTGATTTTATTTTTTATTTTTTTTAAAGATTTTATTTATTTATTTGAGAGAGAGAGAATGAGAGAGCACATGAGAGGGGGGAGGGTCAGAGGGAGAAGCAGACTCCCTGCCGAGCAGGGAGCCCGACGCGGGACTCGATCCCAGGACCCTGGGATCATGACCTGAGCCGAAGGCAGTCGCTTAACCAACTGAGCCACCCAGGCGCCCCAAACCCCTGATTTTAAATTTGGGTTCCCTAAGAAGATTGATTTAGTCTTCCTAACTCTCCCACAAAACTATATTAAATACATACTTAATCTGAGAGAAAGTTACAGACCTCACTTTCTGAATTCCTCAGCGTTCCCTAAATAAGACCGTTCGCATCTAAGGGGTCATAGCACAGTATAACGTGGACGAGGACACATTTCTTAACCAATCGATAGAGATCACCGATACCAGATTTGTTGAGAGGGATACAGATGTGTCAAGTCCCTAACGCATGTGTAATGTACACCACGCTGGCACTTCGGGGTGGGGGACCCTTTGCCTCACTTGAGAGAGAGGAGCGATCCAGGGGGCTCGCCGGCAAGGGAAGTCTGCAGCTCTAGCTGCATTTCAATGCAGTGCTTAGTTTATTCACCAGGGGTCATCAAAGGTCTGGATTTTCTTTGTCTACTTGTTGATTTCATCTATGTGCACGGCGCACTCAGGCACCCCTGAGTTTTTCAGACGTGCCTATCAGGAAATATGGCTTTGCTGCCCCCTGTCCCCACCGCTCCAGACCCTCTCCCACGACTCAGCTCACAACCGCTCCTCCTTACAGACCTCGACCAACACATGACGTGGGGGAGGCCGCTGAGATGCGGGTCGGAAATGCCTTTCCTAACCAAACCATCTTATTAAAGAGGAGAAAGAGGAAACGTGGTATCGGATTCTTTTGTTGTTGTTGTTGTTGTTGTTAAATAATCATTGCTTCCATTTTTCAAAGTCGGAAAATGTAGGGCTTACCTAGCTACCGTTTTCTAGATGCATGAACCTGCATCGTGTGCTTGGAAAGCGATGAGTCAGGACGCCCGTCACGACGCCCACTTGTTCAATCACGCTGGGTAACTGGGTTCCTAGAGGGCCAGACCGGGTCACCAGAAGAACACTGTTACCATGATTCCCTGAGACCTTTCCAGCCCCCATGAACCAGTAACTAATGGAAGGCTTCTAAGAAGATTTGGGCACCAGAATGGAGGACAGGATCCCACAGGTCTTGGTGGGCCCGATGATGCCGTGACTGAATGCCTCCTTTTGAGCAGCTCAAGCTACTTATCTCAGTTTTTCTGTGATGACACCCTTAAATGTCTTTAGCCTGAAGCCAGTTTGATTCTTTCTTACCTGTGCCCTCTGAATAAACCAAAATGCATCATTGAAAAGCTCAAAAGTGAGACAGGCTTGGCCACAAGGAGGAGTGGATTCGGCTTATAGAATTCTCCCCCAGGGCTACGTAGCTCCTACTTAAGAATCAAATCCACTTGCCCTTCCTCTTGCCCCCAGACATTCCGAAAACCAGCCTTGTTATTCAAGTGGGAATGATTGATCTGTTTTCCTTTTATGCTCTATTTTAAATGCAATATTAGGGGGCACCTGGGTGGCTCGGTCGTTAAGCGTCTGCCTTCCGCTCAGGTCATGACCCCAGGGTCCTGGGATTGAGCCCCGCATCGGGCTCCCTGCTCAGCGGGGGGTCTGCTCCCTCTCCCTCTGCATGCCCCCCTCCCTGGTTCATGCTCTCGCTTGCTCTGTCCCTCTCTCTCTCTCTCAAATAAACAAATAAAATCTGAAAGAAAGAAAGAAAGAGAGAGAGAGAGAGAGGGAGGGAGGGAGGGAGGGAGGGAGGGAGGGAGGGAGGGAGGAAGGAAGGAAGGAAGGAAGGAAGGAAGGAAGGAAGGAAGAAAGAAAGAAAGAAAGAAAGAAAGAAAGAAAGAAAGAAAGAAAGAAAGAAAGAAAGAAAGAAAGAAAGAGGCACTGAAGACCATGGAACGAAGGAGGGGGTCAAGTGTGGCAGATGGCATGGTAGAGGACATTAGCTCTGAGCACTCTGAGGGGACCCAGACCACAGGGTCGCACTTGAGACCCTCGACTCTCCGGGCTGCTGGCCGTCTTCTTATGGGCTTGTCAACGACAAAATAAAAAGACTATGGGACACATGGGGACCATGGTGGTGTCAACAGAAGACAATGCTTTGCTAAGGCTTGTCAGAGAGAGATTTGAGAGCCGATACAAGAGGGGGGAACCTGGTTCAGGACAACCCACTGAGAATCCAGAAGATTTGGAAATCCTCACACCCGTCTGCAACACACATTTTGGCAAAATGTCCAACACCACAGTGCCCGATTTTTAAGTTACAAAACCACCACCCATGACCTCTTAATTTCCTGACAGAATATGGATTTACGATCATGAAGAAGCAGGGGTGGGGGGTGGGGGGGATAGGGGCCCAAGGTAAGGCTACTGCTGTGTATTTTCTATTGGCACCAAGTCTAGCTTGAGAGATTAACTAGAAAACCCTTAAGGAGCTGGACTTGTCCCCTGGCCCCTCTGCTGTTTTATGTGGAATCCTATAACCCAACATCAACTCCTACCAAAGTACTACTTTTTCCAGCATCCTCCAACTAAATAGCAGGGACAGTTATTTCAAAGTGACATTTACGGTTGTTGATGGGGAACTGATGGCCAAAGGGTAAGATAGTGATCAAGGGATTTAATCCCAGGACCAAGGGGAGGCAGGTATCTGTGAAAAAGATAAGAGAGCCCAGAGCTGCCCATGGCTTCTTATATTTAGACAAAGTAAAAATACTGCCAGCACAAAAGGCTTTACTAGCGTGTGTGTGCATGTGTGTGCGTGCATGCATACGTTTCAGGAGGAATAAGAAACTACTGGCTTAGTCCAATACTTATTTGTTTCTCCATTAAGTCCTCCAATGACAGTTGATTTCCTTGTCCTCAGATACACCAGTGATGCCCCCCTCTCTCTACCCCCAGAAAATTATCAGTCAGTCAACAGTATTTTATTGAGCCCAACACGTCACAGACACTGTGGGGCATGGGATCTATTTTTAAAACCCATAGGTCTATCTCATTTCAAAGGTCTACCCTCTCTCTATCCAAGTTGTTGTTTATTTGCTTGTTTGTTTTTGTTTTGGAGGGTGTTTCCCTGCCTCTTATTTGACAGAGATTAAAGGTTTTTAAGGGGCTTTAAGGCAAGATGAAGAAAACCCGGTAAGCTTCTGTTTTGTGAAGAGAAGGCTGCGTTGTAACCATCCACTATAACAAGTATAATTATAGCAGACGATGACCCTCTGTTTCCTGTAAGGCACAGCATGATGAAATGGGTTTCTGCAAAGAGGACTGCTGACAATTCAGGCTGCATCAATGAGCAAACAGAAAGGAGGTGAGGGGCTACCGTCTACCTCAAAAGAAGAGTAATCGAAAGAACCAGGGCTGTTTAGCCTAAAACTGAGAAGATGTTAAGGCAACCTCTTAGCTTTCTTTAATAACCCAAAGGGCTTCTAAGAGGAGGTTCGGCTCCGTGGAACCATAATCTAGGAGGCGGAAGCTTTGAATGGGCAGGTTTGAAATTAACACAGGGAGTCCTTCCCATCAATTGCACGGGTTGCCTTATGCCTTCAGGGCTCTCTTACCAGAGTGCTTTTGCAGAGGCTGGATGACCATTTCACAGGGGTGTTGGGAAGGGGACTCCTGAAATAAGAAGAGGCTGCATTAGAAAATCACAAAGGCTCTTCCTGCTCAAACACTGTAGACTCAACATAACAATATCAGATGTGAATAACCTACGAAAGCAGCCTACTGAGTGCATTTCTACTCAGAGCTAACTCTGACAGGAAACAACTAAATAGGACCGCCTTGCTTTATGTAATTTTACCTAACATGGAATGTGAGACTTTTTTCCTCCCTGCCCCTCCACGCATTGCTGATCCATGCCCCATATCATCATAGACTAAAGTGATGAGTAAAAATGCACTTCAAGAATCAATAATAGATTTCCAGCAAATATTAGAGGGTATTTTAGATAGAATTCTGATGCACATACCAGAAAAACCCCACGGTAAATAGTTTTAGTGGGATAATTGTGTATCCGTCACGTAAGAAATTCAAAGACATTTTGAGACTGGTATGGGAGTTCTGTGGGCATGTCAGGGACCCAGAGGTCTAGCTTTCTATCCCACCATCCTCAGTAGGTGGCTTCACCTCATGGCCCAAAATGGCTGCTGGAGCTCCTGCCCTCATCCCAGACAGCTGAAAGGAGGAAAAAAAGAAAAAAGCCTACCTCCCGCCTTTTATGCAGCTTTACTGGAACTCTTAGAAAACATTTCCACTACATCTCATCCACCAGATACAGATTCAAAGAAGGCAGGAAAACATATTTATGTGGACAGCACTGGCCCAGGCTTCCGTAACTGTAGGAAGAGAAAAGAATAGCTATCAGAAAGCAGTTGTCAGTTTCTCCTGAAGAGAGTTTAGGTATTGTACAAAACAACATAATATTACTTACTGTCTTGATTTCTCTTTTTGTCAGTATTTTAAAGTGAATTCACATATACCAGAGACCCAAGTTTTCAAAGTAAATGGTGGGGGGAAATTTTCAAGTGCAATTTTACCTTGAAAAGGGATCCTAAAATTCTGAAAATGTATTTATCTTTATATTTAACAAGATTTAAGTTATAATATCAATTGTTCATTCATTTCTTTTTCCAAAAGTGGAGTAAATGCTGATTATTTCATCTGATGTCATTTTAGTGAGAAAATAATTTGATCTAACAAGAGAGCATTCTTTGTTTCCATTTGTCTTTTCTACATGATCATGGAGAGAATCTGTGTGAAAATATGTATGTCACTTTTACCAAGAGTTTCTCTCAGGCCGTTGATATTCGAGCCATTCTCTTGAAGACCCTATCTTAGCATGCAAATTCCAGATGTTCACTTTGAAATTTTCACTGGTCGCCTTCTGCCAGACACTCATTTGTCAGGGACTTTGAGTGTGACGTGATTACTTTTTCAACATCACTTTAATTAACTTCATGAAACCTTGTTCCCGTTGCAAGATCTGCAACCTCAGTTTACAACTGATGTTTATTACCAGATACTCACAATGTACAATCTGGTAGAGAGTCATCTACAGATACTTGGATGGATGGGTAGAAAGAGACACTATTCTTTAGCAGGGAGAGATGTCTGAGTGTTATAATTCTAAGTGGACAGTTCATTGGTAAATATTTTTACATCATGAAGACTTTTGTTTCCACTGACTATCTAATAAAGACAGGATTTTATTTTTATTTTTTTTTAAAGATTTTATTTATTTATTTGAGAGAGAGAGAATGAGAGAGAGAGCGAGTACATGAGAGGGGGGAGGGTCAGAGGGAGAAGCAGACCCCCTGCCAAGCAGGGAGAAAGACAGGATTTTAGATAACAGAGTTGTGGATATTGAGGACTTTTTTTTTTTTTTTTTTAACTCTGTTGTAGTTCAGTTAGGAAATCAGTTAGAAAACATTACATATATATACATACATATATATATATACACACATACATATATAGAAGCATTTTCCATGTTATCTCATGTAATGCTCAAAGCCTAGAGCATAAAGTCTTAATTCCCATTTACAAATCAGAAAACTTGGGGCGCCTGGGTGGCTCAGTCGGGTAAGCATCTGCCTTTGGCTCAGGTCATGATCCCAGGGGCCTGGGATCGAGTCCCACATCAGGCTCCCTGCTCAGCGGGAAGTCTGCTTCTCCCTCTCCCTCTACCCATCCACCCATCTTGTGCTGTCTCTCTCTCTCTCTCAAATAAATAAAATCTTAAAAAAAAAAAAATTAGAAAACTTAGCAAGTCTAAGTGATTTCTAAGTCCAGGACTGTCTGCCTCCAAGGCCTGTGCTCTTTAGTCTAGAAATACAATATCCTTTGAGATTTTGATCAACTTGCTTTTAAAGATTCCCACTGTTGATGGAAAGGACAGGCAGGATAGAATGTTTCTTTCTGGGTAGCTTCACAGAAATCAGGCTTGGAAATTGGAAGGCAGGAGGCCTTTATATCTTTATGGGTTTCGCAGCACCTGTGCATGTAAATTAGGATGTTTCCAGTTGCAAATAAGTGAAACTCTTGCTGAAATCGACTTTTAGAGCAGTGATGATCAAAGTAGGATCCCCAGGCCCGCAGTATCTGCAGAACCTATAAATGCAGATTCTCACTTCTACCGCGGGAACCCCGAATCCAAAACCCTGGGGGTGGGGCCCAGCAATCCGTGTTTTAACAAAACCTCCTGGGGGCGCCTGGGTGGCTCAGTCGGTTAAGCGACTGCCTTCGGCTCAGGTCATGATCCTGGAGTCCCGGGATCGAGTCCCACGTCGGGCTCCCTGCTCAGCAGGGAGTCTGCTTCTCCCTCTGGCCCTCCCCCCTCTCATGTGCTCTCTCTCTCTCTCATTCTCGCTCTCGCAAATAAATAAATAAACCTTAAAAAAAAAACCTCCTGGTGATTCCACTGAATGTTCACGTGGGAGGGCTACAGTTTTGGGCAATAAAGACATTAATTTTCTCACTGAGCAGGAAGTATACAGATTATCTCCGGGTGCAACAGGATCGGGCCCGGTTCTAGTTCTCTGTGATTCTCTTTACTTCTCTCCTTCTCCTCAGGGCCACACCATCCAGAGGCAGAAATTGAGCCACCTCCTCCTTTGTCTTTTTCAAAGAGCAGAGACACAGCATTTCTAGAAGTCCTCTCGACAGGCTTGTCCTCATGTTTCGAAGGCCAGAATTCTGTCACCTGACCAAATCTTCAGCCCATTATTGCTAAGTTGAATGGGGCCAACACGATTGGATGAAACTAACCCAGACCCACTCCCTGCCCTATGGCCACACCAAGGAGGAAGCACATTGGAATAAAAATGAGGTTTTTGGGGCGCCTGGGTGGCAGAGTGGGTTATGCCTCCGACTCTTGGTTTCAGCTCAGGTCTGATCTCAGGGTCGTGAGATCGAGCCCCAAGTTGGCCTCCACGCTCAGCATGGCGTCTACTTGGGTTTCTCTCTCACTCTACCCCTCCCCCCACCTCTCTCTCAAATAAATAAATCTTTTTTTTTTAATGAGGTTTTTACTGGAGGAGAGCAGAGCGAGGAGGTGGTATGTGGGCATACAGACATGCACAGGCTACCAAGAGGGTCAGCTGTCGTCATGAACGTGGTTAACTCACCACAGCAAGTTCTTAGCTACATAAGGACTTCAACCTGGAATCTGTACATTTGTTTCAATAACCTGATCATTCTAATTTGTGAGCCTTTTAAAATTTCAGGTCAAAAGCAGCAACCTAGAGGTCACATTTTTTTAAGTTTTGGTGATTAGAGTCTGACGTTTAGAATCAGCTGGGCATAATAATACACTAAACGAAAGAGGACTTTAGTAACATCATTTAGAGATCTGTTTCACCCATGTTAGCTGAATGTTTTATATTTTTATACCAGAGCTCTGAGGTAATTATAATTGAGAGGACACCCAATGATGATTAAAATATGTATTTTCCTTCTACAGTCTTTGAACTTCTTCAAATGACAGGTATTTTCTTAAGAAAGGAAATTCTACTCATTGCGCTCTTCTCTATAACAAGAATAAATTTTAAATAATGACTTTTTAAAAGCGGAAATCTGAAATGATGAGCAGCCTGCTTTGATCACTGCGCTTTGCTGAACACCGCAAGCAGTTGTTTGGAGGCAGGTAGGAACCCAACAAACATTTCATTTTTGCTCGATTCACAGATGAAGCTATCAGTTGGGAGATGAGTAATTACCAAATCCTCTACTCAATCACACATGAATGCCACGAAGCTCTGCAATTGTTTAGCTGGAATATGGAATTGATCTCAGCAGATGTAGTAAACGAGTTCATACTCCTAACAGTCTAAAAACATCCACACAGCCTGCATTTCATTGTCGCTCTGTACCTCAGCCTTCCCAGGCCCTCCCATTGCTTAAGTTTTTCAATTAAGTGCTTTCCTCATTTATATTCCGCATCTGATCAAATACCAAAAAATGTGGATTAGTCACATTCCTACATAAATTTAAACATTATGTAACAAGTATCCCAGCAGTTTGGGAAGGACCCTCAATGTTGCAAAAAGCCCTGGGCTGGCCCTCAATGGCTCCTAACCCCAACTGCTGCCACCGACCTGCCTCTGGGTGATTCAGTGCACACTTCTGGGCCTTCGATCTCAGCAGGGAAGTGGGAGACTGTCTCCAGATCCCCTGTCAGTTCTACCGTCCGGCTGGAGAAAGATGGGAGGAGAGGCAGCTTGGCGCGTTGTGAGAAAACCTTGGGTTCAAATCTCAGCTCAGCTACTCATTAACCGTGAGACCTTGGGCAAATTATTTAAAATCTCCGAGAGTGTTTTCTCACGGGTAGAACAGAGATAATATCAGCCCCCACCTCTCAGGCTGTTATGACACATTAAGAAAAATATGTTGGATGCAGCTGGCATTGTTGAGGCCCCTGTGCTCATCATTATTATGACTTGAAGAAGAAGAATGCCACTTATTTTTCCTTCCTCTTCTTCACTACTAAGATTCCTGCGCCCACACCCCCTCCCTCTCCCAAAAAACCCACCAGAAAACAGGTGGAGCCAACATCTCCACTTTCTTCCCACCCACGCATTCGTCAACCCCTTACTGTCAAAACATCGACACCTCGGATTGATACAAGGTTACATGTCCATTATATCGCAATAAAACTGGAAAAAAGAAAAGTCTGGTTATGTCAGAGCGTACCTTGAAATGCTCTGCCTCCAAGAAAAATCTGGAAAGGGCTCTATCTGCTCGCCTATTAAAAAAAAAAAAAGAAAGCAAGAAAAGAAAAGAAAGAATGAAACTGACAGCTGGGCGTGTTTTTCTTCTTCGCCCTCTACTGAAAGTGCTGCAGAATCACCTGGGAGGCTTATTATAATTCAGACTGGCAGGTCCTTGGCTTCAGAGCCTCTGGCTCGGGAGGCCTGAGAACCTGGATTTCTTACATGGTGGCAGCCGCTCCTGGTCTGCGGACCACACTCTGAGAACCACGGAACCGGTCCACACCAGGCTGATCATCAGACTTTGAGAAATTTACCAAAGAATAGAAGTTTCTAGCCCCACTCTTGGAGGTTCTGGCTCAGTGGGGCTGGGCCAGGTCTTAGGAATCAGTATTTTTTAAAGCCCCTCAGGTGATTCTCATGGGTAGCAGCTTTGACGAAGCTGCTCTAAGGGGTTCCAGCTCTGCGAACACATTTCCCAAAGCTGCCTGGTGGCTTTGTTGAGCTGGTACTTTCCTCCAAAGATCCTTCACCCTTCTGGCCTCTCCTCTAGTTTCACTGGCCACTTAGCATCATTCACCCCAACTTTTCTTGATTTCTAGATGAATGCGATTTCTCCTTGTTTTGAGCTCTGCTATTACCAGAAGCTGGAAGTCCTAATGCCTTATAATATGGTGTTTCTGCCTCTCAAGACATTTATCTTTCTACTTCTCATATATGTGTAGTTCATTTTTCCTCACCCCAGTTCCTCTCCCCAATAGCACTAAGAATTCTTGGTCCTTCCGGGTAATGACTGTGTCCGACTCAAAGCATGCCCTAGCATAAAGCCTTGCAAGTATTAGGTGATCAAAACAAAGATGTTGAAACAAGTTGATCACCTAAGTAAGCCAGTCGTCACCTCCTCCACGACCATTATCATAAACCCATATTTTCCCCCAAATGTTGCAGCAGTAATATTTAACATTTATTAAGTTAATTTTATGGACTGTTCCAAGAGCTTAGTCTGCATCAAATCATGTAACTCATTTGATTAGCTCAAGGCATCTTGCAATCATTGTCATTTTGTTCCCCCTTAAACCAGCCTTGGAAGGCAGAGCAGTCACAACTGTCTCTAGCAGGTGAGCAAAACTGAAGGGACTAGATGAAAGATAAATGAGGAAAAGCCAGAAGTCCTAGTGGGAGACAGAAGCTACGTCCCTCTGCTGCGTGTGAGCAAATCCTACCTTCTGCCACGCTGATTCACCACCCCCACACACCGTCTACAAAGACGACCACGCTGATGGCCACAAGCCTTTATTTTGGTATAAACATGAGCACGGGGGCAAGATCCTAAACCAAGTACCAGAAGACATGGGTCAACACCATTAGTTATGATAGATGTGAATCACTGAACATCGATGGGCCTATTTCCTTATGGGTAAAAATGAAAATAACAGGATCCCTTATTGTGATGATCCAGTGAGAAAGTATCACTGGAAAGAGCCACGTTGTCACTTACTGCACAAAACTGGTAGAATTCAGGAGTTGTGGCACTGTGAGGGCTGGGTTGGGAAGTTCGTAGGGGCTTTGTTTTATTTATCACAATGATTTTGGACACCTATGATCTGAGGAGCATCCAGCTGGATGGAATCTGAGATGCTGAACGTCCTGCCCTGGGCTGCAGACAGCCCTGTACAATTGTCTTGCCTCCTTCCCTCATCACAGACTTGTCGATTCAAGAACAGACATTCGTGTAAGTGAAAAACTTGTTTATGATAATCGGAGTGTCGATCCTTACTTGGGTTAACATATAAACACCAACTAGTTTTGCATGGTTGGAATGTGTGTGGAGTTTTCCAGATGAAAATTACCATTGCAAATTGAGGAAATACAGAGTTTAGTTTTGTTCAAAACTTCTCCAAGAATGGCTTGCCATTTTGCAATTCCTGTCACTGATGCTGTGATTGTGGTTTGGGTCGCAAATACCACGCATGTGTTTCAGTTTGTGCTTCTAACTGTAGTATCCACAGCGATTTATACACGTGTGTACATGCATATACACCCATATGCATCTCTATATATACACAGACACATACATGTATTTACATAACCTGTATTTTAAAAAATGTGAAGAAAGTGTAAGTAGGACAAGACTAGTTGAATATTATTTTGATTTCAAACTTACGAATTTTAAGTAGGTGCAAGCATCCAACTACTTCATGATCCTCTTATTGTACCTAAGCGTTTACATGTGAAAACACAGATTATTTCATTATAATTTCCTTCCTTCATCATTGGCCTTTCTACGAAGTTAGAGCATTATACTGATGTTTTTGAAACTGTGCTTGTAGGTAAGCTCTTTTACCGCTGAATTTCATTTCAGAAGAGTGAAAAGGCAATATGAAAATATATGCTTTATAAAGACAGAGTCCTGACCGAGTAGGTTGAGGACTAGGACACTAAGAACGGCGGATGATTGCTGTTTGTCCTTGGTTTTGCACAAGAGACTGACTGAAGTAGAATTAACTGGGGGTAGATGGTCCTCTGCTCTTCCTGATGTCAAGGCCGTTCTATTAGACATCTCCCTGCATGCTTCGTTTGTCCTCTAGTGAGTGCGCCCAACGGTTACGGTTTGCGAGCATAATCTATGGGCGATCACAGTTTTCTGAAAGGTAAGTCAGCTGTGGGTGTGAGAGGTAATCCTAAGAACTTTGGCTGCTGGCAGGGCTGGACCCTTAATTTGATATCCACATGTGCATTTGTGCCTGGGGGCTTAATGAGAAAGCCGGAGTGGCTTTTGTCAGCAGCTCTGCTAAGTGCCAATTACTGCATTTATTCTAACACAGTTATATCCTGGGCTGGGTGTAAAATATTATTCTACTTCTAACCACTTACTGAGAAACCTTTTTCCTCGCATGTGTCAGTATGTCAAAATGCATCCGAACATTTGAGGAGAGCGAAGAAGACTTAAACCAAAAGTCCAGAACGAGACTCATTTCCCAACCCTAGTCCGTGGACTAAGGCACTTCCCCCGAACAATACCTTGTTCCCTCTTGATCTGCGGACTTTGAACTATCACCTCGATTTACACTTGAAGAACCAGAAATAAGCGATAAAGGGCACATGTAGGGCTCATGGATAAGTAGAAAATTTGGAATTAAACCCACATCATCTGATTCCAAAGCTGATAGGGTCTTTCCAAGATATCTCTCTACTCTCTGTTCCCTCTGTCCTCACAAATCTATTCGGTTTATCCAAATCGTCTTTGAGCCGTGACTGTGGGAAGGACGCAACGATGGGTATGACCTTGGCTTTGCCTTTTGAGAAGCTCAGAGAATTACGGGTAGGTAGATCAATAATAGGAGGAAACTGGGACCAAGGGTACGGAGCTGGCGATCTATAAAGATGGCCGCCATTAGTTCATTCTTCCCTTTCCGGGCATGCGACCCCTTCCACCAAGAGCGGATGTGCCTCTCCCCTCCCCTGGAATCTAGGCTGCCCTTTGTGATTTGTTTTGGCCTAGAATATACAGTGGAGTTCAGTACCTAGGGTTTCAGATACCTGACAGCTTCCATTTTCACTCTTTTGGCATCCTGAGCTACTCTGAAAAGAAGTCCCACTACCCTTCTGGAAGGTGAGAGTGGGCCATCCTCCAGAGATCCCAGCCTCTCCAGCTGAGGTACCCAACATGGGATGAAGCCTTTGGGTCTTCCCCAGTTAATACCACACAGAGCAGAGATGGGCCATCTCTGCTGAGCCCTGCTAAAATTCCAGACCGACAGAATAACGAGCTGTGAAAAATTTTGGCTTTAAACCACCATCCTGGGGACGGTCTATTATATGGAAATAGACATCAGAGACAGAAACACCACAGAACTCCTGCAGAGAAGGAAGAGACGACTGGGGGACTTTGAGCAGGATTCACTGATGTAGAATTTGAGTTGAACCTTGCAGGGATGACTGGACCCTCGGGGAAAACACTCTATGCCTTGACCCCCACCCAGAGCACCTGTTCTATCTTGGAAGCAAAACACAATAAAATCACAAGTTAGCAGTATAGGAAAAAAGCTCGAATGACCAGAGTTTTTGTCTTTGAGACGAAGAACACCTCCCCTCTGCAGCAATCAGAACAAGACCATTGAGGGGTAAAGACCTTATTCCACACATGTGTTGAGAGAAACTCCTGCCATGAGGCACTCCCAGCTCCATGTTCATTTTCAAGCCTTCCCCTGCGTTGAGATCCATCCTCTATTTTCTCTTCAAAGATTCCCCCTCAAACTTACCAAGTGACTTTATTTGCAGCCATAAAAACATGCTAAGATTTTTTTCCCCCTAGTTTCTTAATTTTTATGACTTCCAAAGGAAGCACTTTCCAGTGACTTTTTCCCAGTACGTGCTCTTGAAATGGGTGTGGAATTATATGGTACTGAGTATGTAATTAATTTGTTATAAAGAAAAAAAATTTTTTTTGCAAAGGAAGCTATAAAATCCAATGACTTTTGCTAAACTTCTCCCAATTTCTAATGAGTCAACGTGTGTTGAGAAGAAGAAATTAGTCAGAGAAGAACGTATCCTATTATACAGCTTCACTTTTGTGAGGGTGAGTCAGAGATTCCCCTGTTGTGGCGTTCTGGGCACCTGGCTGGGACGAGTAGGGTTAGGGGTGAAAGAGAAACTCTTTCTTAACAGACTTAAAAGGAAATGCTAGCAGAGACTCTCAAACAGAGTTCAATTGAGAAAAAGCCAATCGTAGCCAGACTTTGGTTCTAGGGCTCTGGAAAAATGTATGACATTGTTTTCCCCTAGCCTATAAATCATCTCAGCTTCTAATGGCCTGGGCAAAGCCAGAGCCCCACTACACAAGACAAACAGAAGCAAGGTGAGCCTTCAATGTGACGATCTCACAGAAGACCCGACTGGATAAACAGCTGCTTTCAACCAGAATATTCCACATGTGCTTTGTGTAAGAAACTACTATGGGCAAAGCACTGAACTAGGACGAGGGAACCCCAGATGAGCAAAGCTCAGCCAGCCTGCTGAGGCGTTGATACTTCAGAGGATGGGATAAACACACCGATAATACAACAATGGGAGCGAGGGGGGCAAGAGGGCATGAATTTGTGGAACGCAGTCTGCGAATGGAATTTGCCAGCCTGTAGTACTTCCAAATTGAAGTGGGAGAGCTTTTCACTGGAGATGCTTTTTCGCTCTTAATTGAAGTACAGTTGACACAGAATGTTATGTTAGTTTTGGGGGTACCACACAGTGACTGGACAAGTCCATGTGTTTCGCCATGCGCAGGCCCCCTGTCACCGTACAACCCGATTATAATACCACTGACTCTACTCCCTGTGCTGTACCTTTCGTTCCGTGACTTACTCATTCCCTGACTGGAAGCCTGTACCTCCCACTGCCCTGGTTGGAGATGCTTTTAAACGCCACCCTGGGAGGGCGCCTGGGTGGCTCAGTCGGTTAAGCGACTGCCTTCGGCTCAGGTCATGATCCTGGAGTCCCGGGATCGAGTCCCGCATCGGGCTCCCTGCTCGGCAGGGAGTCTGCTTCTCCCTCTGACCCTCCTCCCTCTCATGCTCTCTGTCTCTCATTCTCTCTCTCTCAAATAAATAAATAAAATCTTAAAAAAAAAAAAACCCGCCACCCTGGGAATGGGAGTTGAGGGCAAGAGAAAAGAACTCAGGCTACCTTCTTGTATTTGGACAGCCACACTTACATTATGCATATTTCTGGAGCCCAAGATGGGAAACTATGATCTCATATATTCTGACAAGACAAAATCTTGGAGGTATGTGTCATGGACTGAATATTTATACTCCCCTCAAACTGGTATGTGGAACCCTAATCCCGACGTGATGGCATTTGGAGGTGGGGCCTTGGGGAGGCAATTAGGTCATGAGGGTGGAGCCCTCAGGAATGGGACGAAGTGCCCTTAGGAGAAGAGGCCAGAGAGCTAGCTCTCTCTTTCCACCATGTGAGGGTTCAGGAAGTCTGCAACTGAGGAAAGGGTTCTCACCAGAGCCCCACCATGCTGGCACCCAGAACTGGAACTTGCAGCCTCCAGACCTGTGAGAAGTAAATTTCTGTGGTTTAGAGGCCACCCGGCCTAGGGTACTTTTTTTTTAAGCAGCCCAAACTAAGAGAGTAAAAGACCCAGGGTCATAGTAGCCATAGCACAATGAGGTAGAAAAAAAGCGTTCACCTCAAGGCCAAGTTCAGGACTCTTGCCCATCTGCGTTTTACTGCCCAACGCTTCTTACAAATCGTATCTCTCTAGGAATTAATAATATTAGGGCAAGGATGTCACTGTGTTTGAATGGCACTTCCCCCCATCTTAATTATTATTATTTTTAATTGTACTAGTAACTGGAAGGAGCAACATATGGGAGGGCACAGAAGTGGTGAGCAATTAATTTTAAGTTGAGTATATTCAAGCCTCACTTCGGCAAGGACCCAACCAGTAAACAGCACTGTGGGAATGCTAACATGGAAACTGGTTTCAGCTTTGTTTATTTCGTATTTAATAAACATTTATGGGGAAGCTCTGTGCGGGGTTTTGTGCCTCCTACAGACCTGCTCTTCCATCTGCCTGGTCAACCTTTCCTCAGAGAGAGGCTGCCAGGACGGCGAGCTCCGCAGGTCCCCAACGAGACTCATCTGGCCCCAAACCTGTTCCTCCTCCTGTGTTTCTTATCTCCATAAATGACATCACCATCCTCCCAAATGTTCAGGCCCCCACCTTCCAAATCGTCCCCGCTTCCTCCTCCTCCTCCATCCCCATTCCCCACATATCATGTCAACTGTCAAATCCGACCAGATTTCCCAGCCATCCCCTTCTGTCCATTTAATTTTTCTGCAACTTCTCGTCTGATCTAAATGATCTGCCCGTCGTAAATGGGCAGCTTGTCATTTGCGCCATCCATCATCTATTCACTTCTCTCTTCTTTTCCTTTTCCCCATAGCAGTGTAGCTGGAGGGGGAGACAGAAACTGTGTTCTTGTGGATTTGAAGAAGGGAGGACGAAAGATCTAGAGCTGTTCTTGTGGCCTTAGGACCACAGCAGAAGAGCCTCACCTGACATGGGGCTAGCACAGACAAAGTACGCTTGGTCCCAATCCTCTGGTAAGACTCCAGTATGCTCGTGTACCTACTTTTCTCTCTTCCCCTTCCCAGCTGATCCCTACGTCACCACTTCTTAAGGACTCTATCATAAAGTTCTAGTCACTCCTCTGATTAAAACCTAGAGTGACTCCCTATCAGCTCAAGAATAAATTTTAAACTTTTTAGCATTATGGAAAAGCCCTTTCCGATCCGGCCGCAATGTGATTTTCTGCCACTTTTTAATTGTCTTCAAAAATATCTGAAGTGTCTTCTACCAACATCAGGCCTTCAAATAGCCTCTTGACTCTCGCACTTCTGTCATTTTCTCCTCAGGCTTTTCTCTCTATTTGGAATGTCCTTTCTCCACTATTTCTATTTGCCAAACTCCTATTCAAGCTGTGAAGCCCATCTCAATTGCTACTACCAATAGGAAGCCTGTTTTGCTCCCACCTGCCATCCTCAGGTCTAATAATCTCCTCCTCTGTGTCTATCAACCATGATAGTACTGACCAAGTGTGTTTGGTGTTGCTGGTCCTTGTACCCACCTTTCCCCTTAAACTGAGGGGAGAAATCATGTGTCTCTCTCTCTATATATATATTTTTAAAGATTTTTACTTATTTATTCGTCAGAGAGAGAGAGAGCAGGGGGAGCAGCAGAGGGAGAAGAAGGCTCCCTGCTGATCAAGGAGCCCGATGCGGGGCTCGATCCCAGGACCCTGGAATCATGACCTGAGCCGAAGGCAGATGCTTAACCGACTTAGTCACCCAGATGTCCCACTCTCTCTCTCTCTTTTTTAAAATAACTTGGTTTTATTAAATCCTTCTAAAGCCTCCAATGTATACTTTAAGAAACAACAACAAATCATAGTTCATGTTTACAAAACATCTAATTAAACTGCACTATTATAGTAAAGGTACAAATGCCACAAACAATTTTGGAAATACACAAACTAAGCAAAACACTCAACAGGGGAGAGAAGTACACAGAACTATTAGAGAGTGGCCTAGCCCCAGCCACGTGAACCTCGGGCAGTCAATATAGTTTTCAGATGAACCAAAGAGTATTAATTAATCGGGGACATTAGTGGAGAGACTTGCTAATGCATTCGCAAGGTACCCCAAAGTTCTAATACGTAGTAATGCGGAGTTTTATTTCACACAGTCACTTGGATAAGTGGCTATTAAAACTTTGTTTCTTTGTGGAAAAATGGCCTTTGTGAAAGACACTGATGATAAAAGCCAGGTAGTAGCTTTACAAATTAATCTTAAATAATAGATCATAAGAGAAAGCAAAATTTTTCTGAGTGTAATTTCATTGCATTTTATAGACAAAAATAATGTCATCATGATATCTGACAATCTAGCCATATGCCCAACGTTCCCAGTACCAAAGTTTTAATTGGTATATCAAATCTATAGGCACACTTTCATCTACCATCTACCTGAATAATATTCAATGACCAAGAAATAACTGAAAGATTTCTTTTTTTCTTTCTTTCTTTCTTTTTTTTTTTTTTTTTAGAGAGAAAGAGCGTGAGCTGGAGGGGCAGAGGGAGAGGGAGAGAGAATCTCAAGCCGACACCACCAAGCCCAACGTGGAGCCCAGTGCTGGCCTTGATCTCACAACCCTGAGATAATGGCCTGAGCTGAAACCAAGAGTTGCTTAACCAACTGCGCCATCCAGGCACCCCTCATATGTCTTGGTTTGTATTTTTCAAACACTCAGGAAGGTACAATGCCCTCATAATATTTTAAGATAAGAGTTGCATAGATTTCTATATGACTAAAATCTATTTTTAGCAGTTTTAAGCATATATACTTTCAATAATAATATTTATTGAATTAAAAGTGGTCAGACTATCTGTTCTAAGTATCTTACAAGTGTTAAGTATCAGCTCATTTGATGGGGATGCAATGTACAGCATAAGGAACGTCGTTAATCATCGTAGCAACTCTGTATGGTGACAAACAGGAGCTAGATTCATCATGGTGATCACGTCCTCATGTATATAAACGTTGAATCACTATGTTGTACACCCGCACATCACGATGGTCCGAGATCAGAGCCGCTTCCTTATTGTCAGCATAAACCACAAAATCTTGGGGCGAAAGGTCTCTGTTCCTTTCCAAGTGAGTAATACGCTCTATTCCTTCAGCTTGAATGATATCAGATACCTGTTTTAAATAGAGCCTCGGGGCTTCTCTTTTTCTCTAGATAATCTCCAAAGAGTTTTAATGTCCTAAGAAGAGTGAGGCAAAGTCTGGTGAAAAGCTGGCTGAGCCCCACCAAGGGCGGGGTCCACTAAGCCGAATAGCAGCCCCTGCAAGTGGAGGACCCCACAGGGCAAGCCGGCGCCCGATTGCATTGTGGCAGATTCCAGAGGCTTCACTCAACCCTGGGTGGCCTCTGCCTCCCTCCCGCTGCTCCATCATCGCCCAGGTTTAAATATGAGTACAGTCAGGGATGCCTGGGTGGCTCAGTTGGGGAAGCGTCTGCCTTTGGCTCAGGTCATGATCCCAGGGTCCTGGGATCGAGTCCCTCATCCAGCTCCCTGCCCAGCAGGGAGCCTGCTTCTCCCTCTGCCACTCCCCCTGCTTGGGCTCTCTCTCTCTCTCTCTGACAAATAAATAAAAAATCTTAAATAATAAAAACAAAGAAAAAAAATAAATGTGAGTACAGTTGACACACGATGTTACGTTAGTTTCAGGTGTACAACATAGTGCTTTGAAAAGTCTATGGGTTATGCCGTGTGTCACCATACAACGCCCTTCCAGGATCACCGACGGTATTCCCTACACTGTGCTTTGTATCCCTGTGACTCATTCACTCTGTAACTGGAGACCTGTGTCTCCCACTCCCCTTCCCCCATTTTGCCCACCCTCCACCCCTCCCCTGGGGCAACCATCAGTCTGTTCTCTGTATTTATAGGTCTGACTCTACACCTGATCCCATTCTTTTGCTTTTCTCATAACAATATCAAGCACATACAGTACTCATTATGTGTCAGGTAGTGCTTTAAATGCTTTATGTTTATGAAGTCGCTTAATCATTATAATAATTTGATGAGGTTGAGCATTATTATCACCCAATTTGATAGATGTGAAAAATGAAGCACGGAGGGGGCGCCTGAGTGGCTCAGTCGGTTAAATGTCTGACTCTTGGTTTCAGCTCAGGTCGTGATCTCATGGGTTGTGAGATTGAGCCCCGTGTCGGGCTCCGTGCTCAGCGTGGAGTCCGCTTGAGATTCTCCCTCTCTCTGCCCCTCCCCCTGCTCACACAAACACACACTCTCTCTCTCCCCCTTCCTCCCTCTTTCTAAAATAAATAATAAATAAATCTTTAAAAAAAAAAAACGAAGCACAGAAAGGTTAAGTAACTTTCACTCGAGCTGAGACTTGAACCCAGACTAAATCCAAAGTCTGCATGCCTACCACTGGACTACCCCTGCCACTCACGAGCCTTTGAGGGAAATAGTCTGGCTCACTTTTATCCAAGGCAGAAAAATTAAAATTGTGCAAATCATTTGATAAGTCCATTTTTAAAAACCTGATGAGTCCAAGTGTCCATGAGGAAGTGCCATGATGGGAACATCATTTGCTACTAGTCTCTTTGGCATTATGGAGTAAGGATGAAGATAAATAAAACTTAGGATCCAGCAATTCCACTGTCGGCCGCTGATACCCTAGATGCATCTGAGCTCAGGTGCGTCAGGATAACGTGCGCAAGGCTATTCGTACCTACCCTGTCTGTGATAGCCCCAGACATCCCGGATCGCCTTCAGGAGTACAATGGATGAATATGTTGTGCTATATTCACACAGTGGGAAGCAACATAGCAATGGCAATAAATGAACTTCTGTCTCACCAAACCACCGAGGTGAAACGCTCAGTGAAAAAAGCCAGTTACAAATAAATACATAGTGTCCGATTCCATTTCGAAATTCAAAACCTGGCAAAACTAACCTATACTGTTTATAGATTCGTCTTTGGGTGATAAAATCGAAAATTAGCAAGAATAATTACTGTAGACATCAGGCCACTGCTTACCCAGGGGAAGGAGAGACTTGAAGTCAGGATAGGGTATAACAGGAACTTGCGGGTGTTGGCAAAGGACTATTTCTTGATGTGGATGGTGGTTATATGTGTTCACTTAAAAATGCTTGGTTAAACTTTAAATATAGCACTTCTCTGCATGTCGATTAAGTTTCTTGATAGATAATAATTCTTTTAAAAAGTTAAATGAAAGAAACCCAGAGAGAGGGAGAAAGAAAGAATGGGAGAACAGGAATTGGGAATATTAGATATCTCTTGTTCCCTCACCTCTGGGTCACACTGAAGATACAAAGTCCCAGGACAGAGCATTCTACTGGGTCAGCCTACACCATGTGCCTGAAACTATGCCAGGGCAGGGACAGGGAGGATCTGGGTGACAGTGTGGGGTCCCCCCCAGAAGACATGCTAGAGTATTAAAGGAAGGGGGAATTGGAATGCCAGAAGACCCTCAAACCAATAATATCCTGTAGAAGTTCCAGAACTTTTGGGGGGTTTTTTTCCACCTGTTACATGGAGGTTGGGAGGGATGAGGGTGTGGTCATTTATGTCATTATCTCATCTTAGTGAGATAGAAGCCCTAAAATCACTCTGCAAGTCAGAAAGCTCTGCATAAAACATGCAAAACTTTATTCCTAACAGCAACCCAGAGAGACCTCACCAAAGATGTGCTGCATTCTATTTTATGGCAAACCCTTGAGAGGGCTAACCCCATTTCTAGAAACAAGGGTGGGTTGTGGCCAAGTTGGATGAACACACTGACTAGAAATCAACTGTGAAAACAAACAAGAAAATTAAAAAAAAAAAAAAAGCACAAGACAAAGCTCATTTTATTCTTTCTGTTCCTCTTTAGCAGAGAACAATGAAGCCATAGGCTGGTGACTTCTGGCAACTTTGCCACAGACCAAATCACAAGACACGTCGCCCTATAATGCACACGATTATGGTGGTGGTTGTTTTGAAAGTTGAAACCTGCTGTAACCTTCATTTCAAAATGCTTTTAGGGCTTTTGCTTGTTTTGTTCTCCCTTTCAACAGGAAAATCAAGGAACAACAAAATTCCACACATTCTTTCATATAAATTATTGACCAGCTTTAAGGGTAACCTTTGTTACGCTAGAGTTATCTGGTACAAATGCACTTCCTGGAAGCCAAACAGAAAGAAATCAGGCTCCCATAGTCGCAACTTTGGGACAGGCACAGTCCCTGGTCCTCCAGGTGGCTGGAGACTGGAAGCTTCTCCTTCCATTTATTCTATTAAAAGGGACATGATAGCATTGATTCAGTAGCCCCCCCCACCCCCCCACCCCCCACCCAAGGAGATCAACATTGGCTTGTGATTTTTTAAGAAGACTTTTTAATTGCTTCGCTTTTTCTTCATTTCCTCTTTACTCATTTTGTTCTCCTGTCTTGGGTAAATTCAGCAAGATCTAGCCGTATGAAAGAATGAACACCAAGGCAAGGTCATTACCCTACTTGGAAGGAATGTGATGAGGGAGAATGTACAAGGCTGGGAGTGTATGAGGCTAATGCTTTTCAGATTGTACCACAGAACAGACACAATGATTTTTCAATAAATAATATCCCTCATTGGACAAATAGGTACAGTTTAGACAGAATAGTGTAACAATCTTTAAATGATGATAGGTATTATTATGGGAAGAATAGAGATGCATGTCAGCGCTGTGGGTTAGTTGTATTTAAAATGTTTTTTGATTTGTTTGCTTGTATTACAAAAAATGTGTATGCATTGAGGAATTAGAAAAATATAGAAAAAGAAAAAAAGCACATATGAGAATAAAAAAATCACTTATTACCCTACCACCCAGATAAGCACATAATACTGTGATATATTTCTCTTCCAAAGTATTTATTCTTTCCTATTTCAAATTGTGTTCATCTACTTTGTTAGTACCTCACCAAAAGTTTCAAAATATGCCTAAATAAAAATTGAAGTCCCAAATGTGAATACATTAACACATTCCAACATAAACTTCACAGAGAGTTTCAGAAGCCTCCAATCTAGTTTATATTAATAACAAGTCAATCAGACTCCCATGATCCCCCTCCTCAAGTTCTCATTCTCCTCTGCGTCAGCCACTGAGTTCTCATTTGTGGCCCAGTAAGATCAGAGCTCCACCAGATTGTATCCTGGTCTGTCTTGCACTGGAATGGGCTCAACTCTGCAAGCACCTCCCAGTTGTCAACCCCCTGGATTCATGTGTTCATAAAATGTAGGTTAACAATGAGACACCATCTCACACTGGTCAGAACGGCTAAAATGAACAAGTCAGGAAACAACAGATATTGGCGAGGATGTAGAGAAAGGGGAACCCTCCTACACTGTTGGTGGGAATGCAAGCTGGTGCAGCCACTCTGGAAAACAACGTGGAGGTTCCTCAAAAAGTTGAAAATAGAGCTACCATATGATCCAGCAGTTGCACTAATGGGTATTTACCCCAAAGATACAAAAGTAGGGATCCGAAGGGGCACCTGCACCCCAATGTTTATAGCAGCAATGTCCACAATAGCCAAACTATGGAAAGAGCCTAGATATCCATCAACAGATGAATGGATAAAGAAGATGTGGTATATATATATATACAATGGAATATTATGCAGCCATCAAAAAAATGAAATCTTGCCATTTGCAACAACGTGGATGGAACCAGACGGTATTACACTAAGCGAAATTAGTCAGTCAGAGAAAGACAAATACCATATGATTTCACTCATGTGGAATTTAAGAAACAAAATAGATGAACATAAGGGAAGGGAAAGAAAAATAAAATAAGATGAAAATTGAGAGGGAGACAAACCATAAGAGACTCTTAACTCTAGGGAACAAACTGAGGGTTGCTGGAGGGGAGGTGGGTGGGGGGATGAGGTAACTGGGTGATGGGCATTAAGGAGGGCACTTGAGGTAATGAGCACTGGGTGTTGTATGCAACTGATGAATCACTGAATTCTACCTCTGAAACTAAAAATACAGCCTACTTAAATTGAATTTAAATAAAAATGTTTTTAAAAATGCAGGTTAATCCTCAACCATGCCAGCAATTAACTTAAACAAAATGATCGCCCCACCCACATCATTTGGATCACAGCAGACACTGCTGCCATTTGGGGGGAAGGGAGGTACAGTGGTTGCGAATATTCCCCTCATCATATTGGTTGCTTTTTCATCTGGCTTATACCGTTCGGGGAAGCATAACTTGTTTTGTTGTTGTTGTTTTAGGTATATATAATTAAATCTATAGATATTTTGCTTTGTGATCTTATTCCCTTGCTTCAGTTTTTTTGTATTTAATTTTTAGGCAAGTTGGAAAATGCTTATATCAGGGGTGTTGTTAATCATATATCAGCCCAGATGTTTCCAGCTATTCAGTTTGGTGCCCTCATCACCCTCAGTGTAGGGATCCAATTCGCTCTCACCTCCTACCCCCAGACACAATTTCTTGTGACACTGTAAGGAGTGAGTATCCACACCAAGTAGTGTGACAAGGACCAAGCCTAGGCTCATGGACATAGATGGGCACAAGCCCTGATGCTCAGGCAGCTGGGGAGCCCAGTGGGGACCAGCTTCCCATCTGCACCCTCTGGAGAATTTACTGCCATGGGCTCCTATTCTGGCAATCGAAGATTCTCGCTCTTGGGATCTGAGCAGCTGGCAAGTGAATACTAGGCTCTCCTCAGCTTTTGAGTATTGTCCCTCCGAGTGGCCCTTCTCCAAGTTGGCTAGTCTCCTATCTTTTTATTTGTTCATAGCTTTTGGATTACCTTCCCACAATCAACTTCTGGAATTATGAGAATCTGTCTGGTAACTCTCCTGCTTGCTCCTTCTGGCCCCAGCCCTCCATTTCCCAATTCTCACCTCCCATTCAGAGCAGAGAACTAGATTGTTGCACCATCATGACATCTTCAAAGCGAATCATGAGCAACAGGAAAACTGTGTTTCCTCTGTTCTCCTCATCTTTACACCCCTTGGAGGAATATCTGTAGGTCAGTTTACAAGGAGAGCTGTCCACTCCCAGAACTTAAAGTGGGTTAGGGTCTCCTAATGTTGCATACAAGAGAAAAAGAAAAGCCATGTAGGCTCATTTCCATATTGAAATCAGTTAAATAAATATAAAAAACTCACCTACACAGTGGAGCTGTATTTATACAGGACTTATTTCTGAAGTCAGCTTTAAAAATCCTTTAGATCACTCCAAGTAGAGTTTACTTGTTTGTTACTCTGAAATTTGAATGAGAGAGCAGAGTGGTACTAGGAATAAAATTACCAAATAAACAAGTAAATTATCTATCATCCAACTATCTATCTATCATTTATTTATCTACCTACCTATTATCTATTACTATAGAGAGATTAGATAGGTATACCAACTCTACTGAAATCCTACTAACAGAATATAACTACTGTTAATATATTAGTGGTTTTTTCCCCAGGCTTTTACTCAAACACACACACACACACACACAGTATACATTGCGATGAACCTCTTGAAGCTAAATATTTTCACACTCCCTAATTATTTCTCAGATTCTTTATCTTCAGAATTTTTATATTTTTGGCATACAAATTTAAAGTTTTTTTCTTAATCAAATTAAAAGTTTTAAGTTCATGCTATTTCTCTTTGTGCATTGTTTTTAAAAATGTCCTTACAGGAAAATAAAATTAATGTCAACCTGTACTTTTTCCCATTAATTTATTATATCATGTGTTTTTCCACTTATAACCCAGCTTCTTTTGGTAGAAGGTGTACAGTAGGGAATCAAGACTCCCCCCCCAAAAAATGTTAGCTGATTTTATCATTATTTATTTAATAATCTATTCTTTCTCCCCAAATATATTTGAAAAGCCCCTTATACAGTAAATTCTTTTTTTTAAGATTTATTTATTTGAGAGAGAGTGAGTGGGGGAGGAGCAGAGGGAGAGAATCTCAAGCAGACTCCCCACTGAGCGTGGAGCCCAACCTGGGCTCAATCCCAGGACCCTGAGATCATGACCTGAGCTGAAATCAAGAGTTGGGTGCTCAACCTACTGAGCTACCCAGGCACCCCTATAAAGTAAATTCTTATTCTATTCTTAGAATTTTATGACATTCTAGATTTCTGTCTATTCCTGGATCACACTTTTTAACAGAGTTTTATAGTACATTTTATTATCTAGAAAATCTATTTGTCTTTCCTGTCTAAATATTTTTCCTTAGGTTGTAAACTCTTTAAAAACAAGGACTATGTCATTTAAGTACCATATTCATTGAACCTGTATACATAAGCCCGACACAGTGTTAGGCAATAAAGATACTTTTTATATGTAGGTTATTTGGCTTTTAAAGTTTTCTTCATATATTCTTCATGAGTTCTTCCATATCCCAATACCCTTACCAGTACGAAGAAAGTTAGACCAAATGGTCAAAAGCTCCTTTATGCCTCAAATACAGGCACACAGTAGGTTCTCAGAGAATTCTCCTTAGTTTCCACACTGTCTTTTGTTCTATTCAAGAAGGACAGCTTGAAAAACAACGAGAACCATGATTAACAACCAGTGACTTAACATTTTGATGGAGTGAAGTGTAAAAGTTCCATCCTGAGCCTAAACAAAATAAGAAACCTCCTAAGATTCTTCTGGAATTGTTGTCTTGAACTGCGATGGCCCTGAACCGTTGGCATGGCGAGTCTGATGTCCGCAAAGCATCACAAAGACACCAGGATGAGTGCATCAGTATCTTATGGATGCTGTAACAAATTTCCACCAATCTGGTGGCTCAAAGCAACACAGCTATTCTCCACGGCTCTGGACATCAGAAGTTGAAATCAGTTTCACTGGCCTTACACTCTCCTGAGGCTCTGGGGGAGAATTCATTTCTTTGCCTTCATTCCTTTCTCTAGGGCTGCACGGTTTGCTTTCTTAGCACCCAGCCTCTTCCCCCATCTCCAAAGCCAGCAGAGCAGGATCTTGCTTCCATCATTATACTGGCAGTTTCTTCTTTGGTTAAATTTCCCTCTGCCTCCTTCTTATAGGGACACTTGTGATTAAATTTAGGGCCTACTGCAGATAATCCAGGATAATCTCATTTTAAAATGCTTAATTTGCTCACATCTGCACAGTTCCCTTTGCCATATGAGGTAACATTCACAGGTTCCAGAGATTAGGACCTGGGTCTCTTGTGGGACCATTATTCAGCCTACCACAGTGAGTGATCCTAAGCTCTCTGAATCATGGGTTTTAATTCATGGGTCAGGAGAATGTATTTTTCTCCCAAGGAGGCATCTCTATCCAGGATGATGCTTCTTCTTCCCTCACTCATAGAACAGGATGTGAGCAGGTATGCAGGTTACAGAAAAGTGACTGCCTTCAAGAAAGTCTACAGTTTTGTTATTGTTACTGCTGTGTTTTTAAAATGTAGACTATATATCCTGGGCAGTAGAATCTATGGATGTTACCTATGTTAGAAGGGAGGGAAAAACGTTTCCTCTACCCTCTTAGGTCATTTGCTGGGGCATGTAAATTAAACCAACAAAAGACTAACAGAAAAGGTTTATTTTATATGCACATGGGGAGCCTCACAGAAAAGAAGTGAAAATCTGAAAAATCAGTTGAGCTTTTTGGGAGCTTATATGCCATTTTATTTATTTATCTATCTATCTATCTATCTATCTATTTATTTATTTTTTTTATTTATTTGACAGAGAGAGAGACAGCGAGAGAGGGAACACAAGCAGGGGGAGTGGGAGAGGGAGAAGCAGGCTCCCCACGGAGCAGGGAGCCCGACGCGGGGCTCGATCCCAGGACCCTGGGATCATGACCTGAGCCGAAGGCAGATGCTTAATGACTGAGCCACCCAGGTGCCCCCTTATATGCCATTTTAACAAAGGGTGCTAAATTTCAGATAAGTGACAAGTTAAAGGAAAATGGATTTGGATGTCTATGGGTGTAAATTTGGGGAAGGTAAATATATGGTGAAAACTAATGGAAGATAAGGGTTATTTTAGTAAGGTTTGTTTGTGCAGACCCATCCCAGGGTGGACTGTCTGTCCCTACTGATAAGGGTTGTTTTCCTTCTGGTACAGGAGAGGGGAGGAGGAAGAACTTCACAAGAGAAAGTTGTGTCCTGCTTTTCAGCAGATAGGAGGAGGGCAAAGAGCCCTTCCTGCATGTGCTTCTTATTTCTATTTCTATTTATTTTTTTTGAGAGATAGAGTGCATGAGTGGCGGGGGGGGGGGGGGGGGGGACAGAGGGAGAGACAATCCCAAGCACACTCCATGCCCAGCATAGAGCCCAACAAGGGGCTCCACCCCACGACCCTGAGATCATGACTGGAGCTGAAATCAAGAGTCGGACACCCAGGTGACTGAGCCACCCATTCCTGCATTTGCTTCTTAATTGCCTTCAGCTCAAAACAATCCCTAAGCAAAAGTGGTATATCCTGGGATGGCATACTCTGATCAGCTTCAATGCAGATGTCTCCAAGGCTTCTAGCCTTGAGGACTTGTTCTTTCCTATTATTTTTATCTGTCTGAGTCTTGTTCTCTTAAAATTCCCATTCCAGTTGCCAGAGAATGATACCACACATGCACACCCTTAACCAAATAAATATACGTATAAAATAACAGGTAGGAAGAGCTTTTTTTTAAAAAAAAAAAGTAAAGTAAGGGAGATGAAAGTGACAGAGCAGAGTTGGTGGTACCATTTTATGTAGGACTATTAGAGAAGAGCTCTCTGATGAGATTACGTTTTAGCAGAAGCCAAAGGGAAATATAAAGGAACAAGGCAGATGGATGGTTGGGGAAAGAGTATTCTAGACCAGGGAACTAGCTCGTGCAAAGATGTTGCTATGCTTCAGGAGTAGTAAAGAGTATGACTTCACCCCTATAACCCCCAGCACCCCCTCTTCCAGGCTCTTCACCTCTCTTCTTGGTCCAGCAACTCAACCCTTTACACATTATCTGTATTGTTCTTCTGAGTTCGTTCCTACAGATTGCATGTGCATTAGAACATTATTAAGGAATATTCTAATCTCAGTAACAAATTTAATTCCCTTCAACTGAAGCAGGAGGAGGTTAAAGTAAATTGCCCAAAGCCATATGGTGGCTGGGCTGGGATCTGAATCTAGGCCATTTGGTTCCTAGAGCTCGACCTCCTACATCACTGCTTATTACTTCTGCAGATATGAAAACCTCTGCCTTTCCCTAGAATGGTCTCCTCTAACCCAAAGTCTTTAGGACTCAGCTTTTGTTGTTCTTCTAACCCATTCCTGTAGGATTTTCTCCCCACTCACCTCTTCATGGCATTTAGCCCTGCCCATTATGCTCAAATGGCTCTCCATCTTTTGGTTCCATGGTGATAATCTAATCTCCTCCAAAGGAACCATAAGTGCCCTGATACCAGAGCCATGTTCCATACTTCAGGCATAGCATCCAAAGAGGCTGGCACACAAAGTGCTCAGAAAAAAAAAAATTGAACTAAAGACTATTTTTCATCAATTTGAAGATACATACTTTTGTTACACTGAACATCTCTGAAATCAGTCACTCAATTCATGGTGTGTCAGAGTTAATTGGCAGGTTTCTTTTCTCTCCTAGTAGCCTTGTCGATTTGATAAAATACAGTAATTAAAAAATCTTGACCTTGACCCTTCACTTGGTGCCTCGGTATTGTAAGGATTTACTCAGCATGGTGGAATGAAGAGGAAATGACCTTGCTCTTTTCTGACCACACAGTGCTGGAGCAGAAAGCTCTCTGATACTCTTCAGCATATACTCAGTAAAATTCCACTTATTAGACTATTTATGTGACTCCTGAAATAAAGAAAAAAAAATCTACAGGTAGAACATGATGATGAGAGACTCGGGACTTTAAATATTCAAGGTCCGCATTACAGACAATAAAAAGGGGAGCCTGCCACGCGACAGAGAAAGTTTCTTGAAGTACGCAGATAACGTCTTCCATAATGTATTTTCTCTGCTGAAAAAAAAGGAGCTCATGCAGGAAACACTTTAAAGCCAAATAAATACAACAGAGATGCCCGCAATTTCCTGCCAGTCTGATTAAAAATCGGAGCTCTGCAATCATGAAAGTCACTCATCTGTCAGTGGCAAGGCCATCCCTTGGGAAGCTAACATCTCCGGCAGCTCCCGAAAGCAGTGGAAGGCGGGGGTTCCTATCAGCCCTTTGAGTGGGGAAAAGGTTACACTTAAGAGGCCCCTTCGGGCAAATATAGGCTCCTCTGGGCAAAGACTTTGGGTAGAGGAGAACTTCTTGATCAGAAAAGGTAGGTGGCAAAAAATTATTTGATTTCTCACCTTATTATTTCCACACCCATGCCAGTCCTCCAGTTTTGCCCTGTGTTCTCCAAAATGAATTCTAATCCCCTGCACCCAAGAGACAGACTGAAATCCCCCCTTACCGCTGAAAAAGGGCTGCAAATAAACATCAAACTTTTACTCTCCCCTCCTTTACCTTACCAAACGTATCACAAACCAATGCAGATGTTAGCGCTCCGTTACAAATACTCATGACTCTTCTTCTTCTTCTTTTTTTTTTTATGCCTGAATTATAGGAACATGGATTGGATCTTCAAAGCAATATACGGGGTTTAAGCTGAGCGATTCCCATGCAAGTCTGTGGGAGGCACACAGCGAGAATCCTGTAATATCTCAGAGGATTTATTCCTTTTTAAGGTCTTTTATAAGAAGCCTTTGCTAAGGGATTTGCAAAAACTCAAGATTATTTAGTGATAATGGCTGAGAAATGTTGCTGGAAGTGTAAAAGGCAGTCACACTACCACCCGAAGAATTCCTTATAAATAATGTCATTATGGCACAAAGAATAGCAAATGAATTTAATCATTACCTTCTAACTGAAGGGCTCTGCCAAATATGCTTCCTGTGTTGTGTTGGATATTCTCTGTTCAGTGGGACTCTGTCAAATGTAGACAAAGAGTAGTCGAGGAGCATGCTTCATCACAAAGCTGGCGGGACAAAGTCTGGACCAGAGGCCTGGTGGTGGGAATCGGATATTGCGTCTCTTATGCTCCTCGTGCCCCAACACTTCCTCCACTAACTCCCAGAGGAGCCCTGTAATCCACGGATTTTGGCCAGTGGAAGTGAAATGGTGGCACATTCAGGGATGCAGGGCAAGATTCTCTTAAACAAAGCAAGGGTCAAATAATGCTTCCAGACTGGAACAGAATACTCTCTTTGAACATGTGTTTTCACTGAGAGAAAAAACAAAAAACTAACTCAGTTACATGCCACATTTTTTAAGTTAAGGACTTTAGGGGCGCCTGGATGGCTCAGTTGGTTAAGCGACTGCCTTCGGCTCAGGTCATGATCCTGGAGTCCAGGGATCGAGTCCCACATCGGGCTCCCTGCTCAGCAGGGGGTCTGCTTCTCCCTCTGCCCTCTTCCCTCTCGTGCTCTCTGTCTCTCATTCTCTCTCTCTCAAATAAATAAATAAAATCTTTAAAAAAAAAAAAAGTTAAGGACTTTAGCGTCAAACTTTTCTAGAGTTCTTAAATAGGGCATGTATATACACAACTTTGCATATGAATTCTCATAAAGTCCTCAATTACCCAGGAAGTTTGTGGCACAAATCAACTGAATTGTGTAGTTTTTTAAAAAACTGCTGTTATTTTACTTATTTATTTAAGTAATCCCTACACCCAATGTGGGGCTCGAACTCATGACCCTGAGATCAAGACTCACATGTGCAACCCACTGAGCCAGCCAGGTACCCCAGTGAATTGAGTAATTAAACAATGACTAAAATATTTTGCATTTAAAATTTTGCAAACATTCACTGAAAAGCTTTTATAAATGCATTACTCCTCTTTCACGGCTTAGTCAGTACAGTAGTAGAAGGACCACTGTTGATTCTTTTGGTAACTGGGGATTTTCTAGTTACTTAGAGTTACCTTCATGACTATCAGTTCTATTTCTACAAAATTAGAGACCTAGAAAGCCAATTAATCCCAAGAAATGTCCTGGAAATTGTTTCAAGATTTTTTTTTTTTTTTAGATTTTATTTATTTATTTGACAGAGAGAGACACAGCGAGAGAGGGAACACAAGCAGGGGGAGTGGGAGAGGGAGAAGCAGGCTTCCCGCCGAGCAGGGAGCCCGACGCGGGGCTCGATCCCAGGACCCTGGGATCATGACCTGAGCCGAAGGCAGACGCTTAATGACTGAGCCACCCAGGCTCAGGCGCCCCTGTTTCAAGATTCTTGATAGGAGTTCTTAAAGTATCACTGCCTCTCAATAAAAAAGAGAGAGAGAGAGAAGTTCCAGTAAATTAAAGATCCTGCTTAAGTAGAAATTGAATGTTTAAAATTCCTCACTCTTCCACTCACCCAATTCTTGTCCATACAAAACTACAGATTTAGCTTTACCTCAAGATATTCAAATAGATAGCATCCCCTTAACCGTGAAAGGGTGAAGTAAAAACGAAATCACTTAAAGTGACCCATATGCAAATACAGCACCCCCTAGGAAATCGTTAGTGTGTGAAATGGCTGAAAGTCCTTCACAGCTGAAGCCAATGCTGAATGAAGATGGTCTGTCGTGCCCCATTTTGTGAGGCCTATGATCTTGTCTGTGGAATGGAGACAAGATGGCGGGCTCACTGGCCCATCAGGGGAGAGCGCTACATGCCAGAGCCGCCTGTTTTGTTACCTCGCCACAAGAAAATGGGACCTCCTCATGAGAACACTCACAACTTGATATACCGAGATGAACACAAATCTTTTAAGGGGCTTCATGTACAGTTAGACAACAGAGCTCACTGTGTTCTGGGACAATCAACTATTACTCACTTACAGAGCGAGTTCACTCAGGCCTGTACACCAATGGGCTTCTCAGAGAAGTGGCAACATCAAACATGACAGTGAAGATTGAAAGGACCAATGTTTCTAAAGTACCATCTTCAAGCCACTCAGTGTGTAGGAAAAATTATATATAAAACACACCCCATTCTAGAAATGTCCATCTAAAGCCATCACTCTGTGTTCCCTGCCACTCCTCCACAGTCTGGCTTTGCCAAAGAAGGCTTAGTTTGTAGAGATGAAAAATAAGAAAAAACAAACAAACCAAAAACAAAAACAAAACACACCAAAAAACCTGAAAGAAATAAGCCGCCCTCTTATTTCTACTTTCCCTTTCTACTCAGAGTCCAGAAAAAATGAAAGCCAGGAGAGTTAAATATAGAAAAAATTCAGGGATTTCTCAGGCTAGCTCCCCCATACTACCTATCTCATTTGGTTTCATTCTTCTATTTGGCTTGAGTTTCACTAAAGATAGAAGAGCCCCATATAATCTTCATTTCTTTCCTCTTATATGGTGGCCATAATGGAAAGCCACTCTTTGGGATCCAAAAGAATTTGGAATTCAAATGGAGTTGTTTTCAGAGACCAAAAATAAGGGAGAAGGCAGAAGAAGGTAGGCTGATCCTGTGAAATCATTCATACTTGTGTAGAACTTTGTTTTCAAAGCGCATGAGAGTTCAAATGTGGGAAGGGCACGTGCAGAAGCTGAGGAACGAATGGGGTAGACTGTGCCACTGGTCAGTTAATAACCCCCTTTCTTTTCCAGATTCAGCTTGCATGGCCTGTTTTGTGCAAAAGGAACTTGCCCTTTTAAGTAGTTTTCCTTTCCTTGATGTCATCATGTTTCTGGTTTGTATGGAGGTTTTTTTAGATTTCAGTATATGGAGGTGTTTGTTTATTTAGAGAGTGTATACAAGCAGTAGGGGGAGGCAGAGGGAGAGGGAGAGAGAGAATCTCAAGCAGACTCCAAGCTCAGCATGGAGCCGGGCGTGGGGCTCCATCTCACCACCCTGAGATCATGACCTTCAGCTGAGCTGAAATCAAGAGTCAGACGCTTAACTCACTGAGCACCCAGGCGCCCTCAGTGTATGGAGGTTTTCAATTTAGTCTTTTTTATTGAGATAACATGGACAAAACATAACATTTACCATTTTAAAGTCATACGATTCTATGGTTTTTCAGTATATTCACAATGCTGTGCAACCATTATCATTATATAATTCCGTGACATTTCTACTACCCCCAAAAGAACCCTGTGACTGTTAGCAATCCCAGTTGCCCCCCATCCCCCAAGCCCTGACAACCATTAGCCTACTTTCTGTCTCAATACATTTGCCTATCCGCACAATATGTCGCCTTGGTTGTGTGTGGCCATTGTTGTTCAGCACGTGTTCAAGTTTCATCCATGCTATAGCATGTAATCAGAAACTCATTCCTTTTTTTTTTTTTTTTTGGCCGAATAATATTTTGTTGTATGGATGCACCACATTTTGTTTGTCTGCATTTTTCTTTATGCAGGTGATGGACATTTGGGTTGTGTCCCCTCTTTGGCGACTACGAGTAATGCTGCTATAAACATTCATGTTCAAGTCCTTGTGTGAACATTTGTTTTCAATTCTCTTAGATATATACCTAGGGGTGGAATTGCTGGGTCATAGAGTAAGTCCATGTTTAACTTTTCGGAGGACCTGCCAAACTGTTTTCCCCAGGAGTTTTCCCACTGGTAACATAAGGGAATTCCAATTACTTCCCCTTCTTCCCAACACTGACTATTTTCCGTCTTTTTGATTGTTGCCATCCTAGTGGGAAGTGATATCTCATTGTGGGTTTGGTTTGCATTTACCTAATGACTAATGGTGTTTGTATGGTTTTGATTTTGTATTTTGAACGATCTTTAAGTTTACAGAAGAACTGCAAAACTAGTACAGAGAGATTCCATATATATTTGGGCCCAATTCTGAACTTTCTATTCTGTCCCGCTGGTCTACAGTATTTGCCAATCCATGTGTCCCACCACACTATTTTCATTAAGGAGCCTTACGTTAGGTGTCCATGTCTTCTAGTGCTAGTCCTCCCTTGTAGGTGTTCTTCTTCAGTGGTCCCTAGTGATTCTTGCATGTTTGTTTCTCCATATGAATTTCAGTATCAACTTGTCTGTCACATAGCTTCTTGGTATTTTAATTGGAGTTGCACTGAATTTATAAATTAACTTAGGGGGAACTGATATCTTTTGAATGTTGTCACCCAAGCCAAGAACAGGGAATAGATTTCTAGTTGTTTAAGTCTGCTTTTGTGTCTTTCAGAACTATTTCAGAATTGTCCTTGTATAGGTTTTGCCCATTTCTGGTTAAATGTATTATTTAATGTTTCTTTTCCTTTTTTAAAGCAGTTTGCCTTTATTTATTTATTTATTTATTTATTTATTTATTTATTTATTTAGTAAACTCTTCGCCCATTGTGGGGCTTGAACTCATGACCCTGAGATGAAGAGTCACACGCTCTACCAACGAAGCCAGCCAGCTGCCCCCTAAGCATTTAATCTTTATATCCTGCTACTTCACTGAATTCTTTTATTGAGTTTGCTTTATCACTGATTCTCTGGGTTTTCCAAAGAATACTATCACATCATCTTCAAATAGAGGTAGTTTTACTTCTTTTCCCATGCTATGCTTCTGATTGGTGTCTCTTGTCTAATCGCATTAGCTAACAAACACATTTAGTGTGATGTTTGATTCTTGCCTTGTTCCCAATCTTATGAAAATACCTCCAGTATTCCCTCATTAAATAGAATATTAGCTTTAGGACTAAGGTATATATATTTTATCATGTTGAGAAGGTAGCCCTCAATTCCCATTTCTGTGAGTGTTTTCATCATGGAGGGGCAACGAACTTAGTCAAAAGTCTTAGCATCTACGGAAATAGAGCATTCCTTGAATTTATCCTACTTGGTCATATTACATCATTACATTTAATGTGGTGTTGGATTATGTTTGCTAATAATGCGTTTGTTTATACCTTTAATTTTTCCCCTGCCCCTATAAAGACTCCATTCAATAAATTTTCTTCAATCCCATCTATATTAGGATTTTTTTGGTTTGTTTAGAATTTCTGCATTAACATTCATGAGTGATATTGGAATGTGGTTTTCTTTCTTTGTATTGTCTTTATCTAGCTTCTATATAATGATATACTTGCTTCATAAAAGGAATTAGGAATTGCTTCTATCTTTTCAATGTTCTAGAATAATTTGTAGAATATTGAGGCAATCTGGTCTTTGAAGATTTGTAGAAATCACTTGCGAATCCAACTGGGCATGGTGACTTTTTTGGTGTGTGTTAGTTTCTTAGAAATGTTATTTCTTCCATAGAAATTAATACATTTAAACTTTTTAACTCCAATGGCATCAAATTTGAGTATTCTGGATTTCCTTAAGAAATTATCTATTTCATTTAGGTTTTCAAATTTAATTGTATAGAGCTCTGTAGTTTCTAATCATTGAATTTTTTTTCTGCTTCAGTGGTTACATACCCCCTCATCATTTTAATTTGTAGGTTTGTGCTTATTCTTTTTTAAAAAAAAAAAGATTTTGTTTATTTGAGTGAGAGAGAGAGAGAGTGCACACAGAGGGAGAGGGAGAAGAAGACTCCCCTCGGAGCAGGGAGCCCGACATGGGGCTCAATCCTAGGACCCTGAGATCATGACCTGAGCCGAAGGCAGATGCTTAACCACCTGAGCCACACAGGTACCCCTTACTCTTTCTTTCCTTGCTCAAGTTAGTGGTCTATTTTGTTAACTTTTTAAATGTTTTTATTATTTTTTAAAAGATTATTTATGTATTTGACACAGAGAGAGCGAGAGAGAGAGACAGCAAGAGAGAGAGAGAGCACAAGCCGGGTAGGGGCAGATGCAGAGGGAGAAGCAGACTACCCACTGAGCAGGGAGCTCACACAGGCCTGATCCCAGAACCCTGGGATCATGACCTGAGCCGAAGGCAGATGCTTAACTACTGAGCCACCCAGGCATCCCTGTTAACTTTTTTTAATTGTAATTTTGGTTTGTCAATCAGATCTGATTTTCTCTTCCTCAGGCATTTTATCTCAGCCCTGGGGGTGTGGCCATTCTTTGTATCTCCTATTCCTCTTTACTTTAGGGTTCTCCTTACTTCTTGGCTAGCCAATTCCCCATTAACTCAATCTCTTTTTATAGATAATATTTCTTTTCTTAAAATTAGCTAATTTTATTATTAAAGGGTGTTCTATATGGTTATGTATGTATGTATGTATGTATGTATTTTTAAGTAAACTTTACCCCCAACATGGGACTCAAACTCACTACCCTAAGCGCAAGAGTCACATGCTCTGCCAACTGAGCCAGCCAGGCACCCCTAGATAACAATTCTTTATATGAAATTTTTCCCATTCAAATTGCTGTGTGGTTTTGTCTCTTGATGACACCCTGATACATTTGCCATCTCTTGGATTTGCTCCCTTTTCTACCCACTCAACTACCAGCTTACTCCAGCCTTCTCAAGTCTAGATAAATTCAAAACTCTTGTAATATCTCACTGATCTGCAAGTCTCTAATTATGGCCCCTTCTAATCTATCTTTTATGATGATATCAGATTACTCTAAAATGTTATTAATCTAATCATGACATTCCCCAATTTTAAAGCCCTCAATGGGTATACAACCCTAAATATGAAGTGTAAACTGCTAGGCATGGAACACAAGGCTTTCTATGCTCTAGCCCCTTCTCAACTCTTGTGAACCAAACCTTCGGTCTTTGCCCCTTTTCTTTCTCCCTTTCTTTTTCACTTTAGGCACAATAGACATTTTGAAGTTCCCTGAACAATTGGGTTATTTTTCTCTCTTTTTTCAACCACTGTTAAATCGATCATTCTGCATAGAATTCTGTCTCTGACTCTTATCTATTTGGTAAACACACCCACTGTTCCTCAAGTATCAATTCAAGGATTCATTGATTTAGTCTGTCTTCATCTTCTAGAATGACAAATTTCCTCAAAGACAGGAGCCATGTCTCACTTGTCTTGAATTTCTAAGTTCTTCCCCAAAGTAGGCAATAAATACATGTATATTGAATGCTGAATGAATGGATGAATTTTTGTAAATGTAATTAGTCTTGGTACAACACTGTGAGGTTGAGGTACTTTCTAAGAAATAGCTAAGGACACAAGAGGGCATTGTTATTCCAAGACATTTTCTATTCTCCAGGAGGTGACATGATGAGAGTGTAGAGTTTCAAGTTCTGAGGCCAGTTCTCGGCTCCTCTACATTATAAGTTGGGTGTTCTTCCATCAGCCACCCTGGGAATGATACTGTAATGTCACAGTTACCTGTATGATGTGGGATCCAACAAGAAAAAAAGGTGCACTCAGCTTGGATTGTGAAGACAATTAATTACTAGTCTTTACACAGGTATGAGGAGGATTAAGGAAAACAGCAGGGAGTGTTGGGGCATGTAGCAATTAGCAAGAGTGAGAAGCCGTTACCACCCAATTCTAAAGGGGCAAGTGGAGAAAGCCACTCCTGGAGCCTGATGAGAACTGGAGCTATAAAACCAAAAAGCTTCCCGACAAGAGGAGATGTAGAGATGCAGTTATAAGCACCAGAACAAAGCGCACTTCAGAAATGAAGCAGGGGAAGAATCTTCTTCCTCTCTCTCTTTCCTCTCTCCTCCAAGCTCTTCCTGGTGCTTTCCCTTGGTGGAAGCCAACTAGGAGCTAAATCCAAAGACACCTGGGTGATGCAGTCTGAAGAGTCAGCCCCCATCCTCCTCCAAGCACAGAGCAAGATGGAGAAAGGCAGAGGACATCTGGGGCAGTGCAAGGGAATAAAACCCAGCAAACCACTTCATTTATTTGGGGGGGGGGGTGTCAAAATACGTATGAAAGTGATATATAACTTAGAAATTTAATGCAAAAAAGAATATTTCCCAAATTCAACATGGTGGGAAATACCAAATAACAGTTTATTTTCTTCTAGAAGGGATGATTGGGACAAATGTGGGAACTCTATTTGTGCCTAGTCTGTGCTTGGATAGCTCTCTTATGTAGAGCCTGGTGTTGATGAGACCAAATGAAGACATTCAGTCACATGAGCACAAGTGTTACATGGACACAGGCTATAGTCCAGGTTTCGGCTGGTGTCCTGCCATTATGAGGAGGCCCATGCGCATCCATCAGCACTACTCCCCAAATAATTTGTAATAGTGTGTGTCCTACTGCAGGTTTATGTGAGAGGTGAGATACTCAGGCATTAGGAACAATTTTTACATAATGCTTTTAAAAGCATATAAGCCATTCCTAGTAATTATCCAAAAATCACCTAACCACCCAATTCGATACTTCCTGTGATAAATGCAAAGAACGATGCCTCACAGAGGGTGTCAGAGGGCAATCCAGGGTAGGATTTGAGGAACACTCCAAGGAACTCCCCCCAAAAAGGATTTACCCCGTTCACTGTCCCCATATTCCAGTGTGAGAATCCCCATGATTCTCACATTAGCAATCCTCCTGTGGGGTATTTGCAATTGCTTCAGAAGTCCCCTTCTAAAATATACACAAGGCCTTTAGGATTGGTGACAAATCTGCATGTATCCCCATGATTCCATTTGTCAGATCAGCCAGATCACTTACTTGTTCATTCACTTAACAAGTATTTGCTGAGAAGTTACTTGGTGCCAGTCACTATACCAGATGTGTTTATACAAACCAAGAAGAGCACAATGGCGTGAGTTATTTTGGGGTGAGAGAGGGGTGGAAAGAGATCACAAAACGTCCAGAGCTAGGGGCTCTTATCAGAGAGGACACACGTGTGCCTCACAAACCTAAATGAAAGGAGCAAAGGGAGTAAAGGAAGAAAGCTATGGGATTGGGGCACAGATGAATAACGTGGGCTCGCTTCGGCAGAGACACGTCTGAGGATATCGCGTACATTATGATACAATTATGTGAACACTTATTATGTGCCCAACAGAATGTTAATATGTTACTAATTTCTTTATCTTTCACTCTTCCCTTACATGGTGGGCATTGTGATACCCATTCTTTTGATGGTAAAATTGAGATGCAGAAAAAACATGGTTTCTGCCATACCCAAGTACCCAAGTACACGGTAGAGTCAGGAATCAAATCTGATTCTATCTCCGGAGTCCACACTCTCTCCACTCTGGAACGTCAGCCTCCTGTGGGGCTGAATTAGTAAAACATCTTCTTCACCTAAAACTTGGCAATTCCAAAAAACTGCTTTGACTTGCGTGGTCTCTTGAAAAGAGCAAATGCTAAAGGGGATCTCACATCCTTACAGAAAGCTCTTCACAGTTTTGCCCTCATCAGTTTTGTTTTCTGAGGAAACCCTAAGAAGACACACAGATTACTCAGCAAATATGGGGTGAGTAAATAGCACCATAATGAAGCAGTTAGAAGTCACACAGCACTTTATAACACATAAAGCACAAGAAGATGTCTCAATTCCTCCCGGAAGACTCACTTCCCATTAAATCCCAATTTTCCACCTGATGAACTGCCGACCCTCCCAGCATCGACAAGGACGAAGCAGCACTTCCTCGTCAGACTGGTGCTGCCGAGCAGGAGACTGTAACAAATGGGGGCCGGACCAAACGGAAGACCGATAAATGAGGAACTTTGCTCAATGACCCTCTGCCTTCTTGGCTTGGCGCCTCCCATGGAGAAATAACACAGGGCAGAGAAGATGACCAAAGAGCTTCAGGAAGATTTGTCCCCTTTTCTGGAATTTGTCAATGGAATTGGTTTCCATGAATGACCTGTTCTTTCTCTCAATTGCACATCAGCAGGCTCAGAACCAGACAGTTTCAAGGAATGGTTGGGCTGCCAGATAATGTTTGTTCCTTCAATGGGCTCAGTGAAAACCACCGGGATCCTGCCCACCCGTTACCACAACAGGAGATGAACAAAAGCCTAGGTCCGTCGCTTCTGAGATGTGGGTGCTCCAGAAACCCCACCATCTGTTTCCACACACGGCTGATGTAACTCAGTAGCAAGCATCCACTCACTGTGAAAGTAATGGAAACAAAGAGAACACAACCCTCCCTCTCCCCACGTTAGCAGAGCCTGAAGAACCCTCCGAACCATGTACTTCACAGGGTCTTCTGAAACCATTGCTCCTTCCACCCTGTGGAAAGCAGCAAATAAATCTAGGGCTACCATCTTATCTCTATCTGTGTATTTCTACCTAAGATGCATAGTGGTGAACACATTTTGGCTCTTGCTTGATTGAAGGTGGGGAAAAAGAGAGAACCCAGTGCATTCCTATTCCCTGGCTTGCCTTCTGTCTATATCACCACGGCTTCCAGTGAAAGCTGAGTCTCGTCTTTGTCTTTAATTCCCACCGGACATGCCCACTATGGTCCTAGCTTCTTAAGGTAACCTTGGCTGCTGGGCCCCAAGGTCACTACCTCCCCCTTTGTCCTTCCAGCCCTCAGAGTGACCATGGCTCCTCATGTTGCTAATCTCTGGGTTCCCTCACCGTCTCATTTGGCTCCTCCATTGCTCCATCACACACATAACCAATTCCCCGAATAAATCCACTCTTCTGTCAACCTTTGAAGCTGTTTCTGTTTTTCTGATTAGACCTTGATTGACACATGTGTGTTCTTCCCTTTACTGTGAGGGTGGTACCCGGAAGGCAAGACAGCAAACACCATCTCAAGTCCGGTACCTCCAAAGCAAATACTTGTCCTGCTCCACCTTCCTGCCAGCTAGACTGTGGGTTCACATCCAGGGGGTGAGAAATTGGAATTGCACTTCGGGGGCTCTCAGAAAACAACTGGTGAGTGTATGAGTCTCTCGGACACGTTGTGACATCCTGAATTTCTCGTGTCCAAGTGGCCAGCTTTTGGCCCGGAGGGAGGTGATGTCATTCTGGAATGAGGATATACGGCTCCGTTCACCTCTGGGACCTGGGGCAATGGATAGGGTTTGATATAGTAGAAAATGCTCTAGAAATAAAACTTACTTTTGGACACGTGTCAGTCGGGACACTTCACTGCAATAAGAGATAGACACATAATTAAATTAATTTAAACAATAACAAAAAATTATTGGCTCACATGACTGGAAACACAGAGGTCGCACGAGCTTTAGACATGGCTGGGCCCCAGGGTTCAAATAATCCTTCAGGAATCTGCTCCCTCTCTCTTCACTGCTCTGATGTGCTTTCCTTTGCTTTGGTTTCTGCCTCCAACAGCTCCCGGTTCCATGGGATTTTAATGCCCTTGGTCTCAGGAGAGACATTTTCTGTCTCTGTGTCACCACCAGTGCTCAAGAGAGGACTCTGGTTGGTCCTGCTTGGATCCGTACCCACCCCCAGAACTATCACTCCATTCCTGGCGACCGGGGTCCTGGGAGCACGCCACTCTTACCAGGGAGGCAGAGTCCCAGGCAAGTGACCACAGCCAATGGGATGCTGTGAGGCAGTCGGGCCCTGAGGGAGACGTACCTGAAGTAGAGGGCTGGGCATGGAGGGCTCACCCCAACACCGATTCACCCTGAGAGCACAGGCAGGGTGTTCCAGCTCTCATCCTTGGTCTCCTCGTTGGTCAAATGTGCAGATTGGGTTTAGAATGGTATTTGTAAGCACTTCGAACCCCTCCAACTCTCTATTTAAGTAAAGTGTCATGCAAAACACACAGAACCCTAGCAAAGCTGGCTGGAGAGGTGATGGGGGCGCCTGGGGCCCCACCTGCTCTTCTCCTCCTCCTTCCTCCCCATGTTGGGCTCCTCAGAACACCGTTTGAGAAACTTTGAGGGAGCTGATCTCCAAGGCCTCTTCCAGCCTGAACTTTGGCGAATTCTATGTAGATTGTCCAACCCTCTTTAATCTAATTTTTCTCACTTTCCCTCTATTTATTTTTTGGATAAAATCATGGACATTGGCTAGGTATGAGAGGCCACTTAGGAAAAATAATCATTTATTTAAATGCCCAGCCAATTTACTTTGGCCTATTTGGAGCTTGTTTTTCCTGACAGAGAGGGAATAAATTTCTAAAGCCCACTTTTAAGTTCAGGCTAGAAAAGGTGAGTGTACAAGTGAGGAAAAGCGAGCAACGGAAGCAGTAAAGTCAAACCACCTCCATCCCCTCAGATGTGTGCCCCACTGGGCATCCAGGGCCAAGAGTACTCTCCGGAACAGATGGCAGAGGAGGATGTTGTGGGTTTTGGCTTCACCGCTTGTGAAAACTTGCTTTCGGGGAGACACCTTCAGCTCCAATATGAGTGTCCTTTATTGAAACAGAGCATCAGGCAAGAGGAAGGAGAGAGGCCAGGGACGTGGCCTTCCTCCAGCCAGGAGGCAAGGTGGGAGGGGGGTCCTTTGATCTAGGCAGCACCAGGGGTGAGAAATTGGTGCCCAGGCGTTTCAGAGGAGGAGGCTGGGATCTGTGCTTCTCTTTCCCCTGTGATTGTTTATATGGAAAATGTCTAAAGAGTGGTTAGAAGTCAGACATACTTTAGGGGTGTGGAGGTCCGTAAGTGGTGGTCTTCTTGCCTGGGGACCTTGCGAGTCAACGGGTGACACTGTATGGGAAGGCCAGCATCCAGCGGTTGTGCACAGGCTGGTCACGGCTGGGGTCTGACGCAATGGGTCGGGGTCGGGGCCATACCAGCTGTTAAATATTTTAGATAATCATCCCTGCTTTGTGACGTGTGAGAAGTCAAACCAGATAGATGCGTCCACTCCCCTGCAGGAACGGAGTATGGGAAGGATAACCCTGGTGGAGTTGAAAACAGCTTGACGAGGGTGGTGGCATTTGGTGTGCAGGAAGAGAGAAGGGAAGGGAACGTTCTAGAAGACAAGGGGAATGTGACCATGTTCTGTGGCCTGATGTGCCTGCAAAGGTTGGAAAGATGAGCACACAGTTGCCTTGAGCCGGGCACAGCTGCTGGGGAGTGACTACTGATCAGGCCAGAGAGAATGGGGATGGGCCTGTAGTTGTTGCTTAAAGGTCTGGTCTTGATCGTGCTGCCCTTGGGAGCCAGGGATTGGAGCAATGGAGTGACATGCGCAGGCCAGCGTTGGAGAAGATTCTTGAGGTCCCCCAGGGTGAAGACCAGCCCAAACCACTCGTGCCCAAGCAGCCAACAACCTGCTCTGTTCTGTTTCATAGAAGCCGACGTTTGCTGAGCATTTACTCTGCTCCAAGCCCTTGCAAAATGCTTCCTCTTGTGTAACCCTCAGCACATTCCTGGTTCCACAGAGCCCAAGTTAAAGGTGAGAAGCCTGAGACTTACAGAAGAGGTCACTGGCCCTGTGGGAAGGCAGCGGGAGGAGGGGGAAGGAGCAGAGTGATTCAGATGCTCTTAGCGAGGAAAGGAACATTCAGGGAGAGCCTGCTGAGCGCCAGTCTCTGTGTGATGCGTTTTGCACTGAATTCTCACAAAACAGTTGTGCCTCAGTGGATGGGAGCTGCGTTCTTCCACTTGCTCAAGGCCGAAAACCTTGGAGACATCCCCTTTCTCTCACACCGCATATCCAGTCCATCCAGGAAATCACGTTAGTGCTCTTCCTTCAAAATCTATCCAGAATTCAGCCACTTCTCTCCCTTCACTGAGGCCAGCCAGGCCCAGCCCCTCATCTCTCCCAGATCCTGCCCCCTGCAGACCGCCCTCCATTCAGCAGCCTGAGGGATTAATTTAGAGTCCAGGTTGGATCGCCTAACGCCTCTGCTTAAAATCCTGCAGTGGCTCCGCATGTCCTTAAGGGAAAGCCAACACCCTACCATTTGTCTCTAATCCCATCCTCCCATTACCCCCCAGCCTCCTGTCTGACTTCTCCCCTCATCGCTCACTCTACTCTAATCACTCCGGCTTCCTGCCTCTTCCTCAAACCCACCACGCATGCTCCTGCCTCAGGACCTTTGCTTTAGCTGTGCCCTCTGCCTGGAACACTCTTCCTGCAGGTATCCCCTCATCTAGGTCTCTTACCTTCAGGTCTGTGTTCCTCAATGATGCACTGACTACCCTTTTGAACTTTGCGACCCGATACTCCATTGTACGGTCAGTCTACCAGCCTTGACCTATGCCTTTTCTCACAGCAGTGACCACTTTCTATCATAGTACCTCTTTCCTCATTCATTCTGTTTAATATCTATGTTTCTTGCTCGAAATAAGCTCCACGAGGGCAGATATCCTTGTCCGTTTCATTGACGAATTCCAAGGAGTCAGCTCAGGACCAGACATTTAGTAGGTGCTCAATAAATATGTGTTGAATAGCAGGGGCTGGGATTTGGCCCGTTCTTCAGATCCGTGGTAGAGCCAGCATGCGGGCTCGGGTCCGCTCAGTGGCAGGTCCTGGGCTCTTGCTGCCCACGTGAGTGGGAGGGGGAAGCCGACGGAAGGCTTCGTGGAGAACGGCACGGCAGGCAGCATTGGACACGGATTTTCCACTGGGCCTGCTGACGTGGGGCAGCAGGAAGCTGCTGCAGCAAAGAAGAAAGCGAGCTCTTCTTGCTCCGTTTTGGTGCTGCAGTTTTAAAAAAATAAACGAATGAATGAAAGTCATGGCCGAGCGACATCCTGCGTATGTTTGCGCGTGCACGCGCGCGTGCACGTGTGCGCGCGCGTGCACGTGTGCGCGCGCGTGCACGTGTGCGCGCGCGCGCGTAGCCATTGGCCTTCATCCTAGAGCCTTACCTCATCCAGCAGGCATTCAACAAAGGCTGCATTATTGAATACCAACTAATTATCTGGCAACAGAGGGAGAGACGGAGAGATGCATGGGGACAGCGCACCTGACAGGATGAAATGTCAGTCATTCACAGATGTCTTTCAGAAGGGGGACTAGTCTACACGTGCTGCTTTATGAGCACCCCGTGGAAACCCTTTATTTCCTGTAAGGTTTCCTGTAAGGTTTCAGACGGGAGAGGTGAGGCCGAATTTGCAAGAAGGCGCCTCAGAAGTCGGCAGCGTTGCCTGGATGCCCCCGGAATGGCCACCCTGGACCCGGTCCTGCCACCACCACCTGTGGTTGGGGGCCGGCGCTGGGAACAGGTCAGCTGTCTCTCTCATGCTCCCGGTTAACACTGGGCCTTCAGTGGTTAATCCTGAGGACCGTTCCCAAGTAGGGAGGGAATGTCGCTGTCCCCACGACCCTATGGAGAAAGAAGGCTGGATGGGGAGGAGGCAGGCACCAACACGGGGGAACTGAGGGCAGTCCCCACTCTGAGTTAGGTTCTTCACTCAGCCGGATGCTCACTCTAAATGTGCAGGCTTGGATACATGCCAGGGGAGGGATGTTTTGCTAAAATACATGGGCTCTGTGGAATGCTTTGTTCAGAAGTTAGCCACACCTTCGGGCTGCAGTGATGCGTTGAGTGAGGCCACAAGCACTCTCAGCGATCCAAAGAGATGAGCTTCCTCCCGCTTTCTCCCAAATCACAGGCCCAGTGTGCAGTAGGGCGCAGCTGGATAAGCTGCTGTCATAACAGAAACTAAATGTATTTTGCATAGAAATCAAATGATTACCACTGCCTCCCCCAGAATTTCCAAACTACTGAAGACACCAGGGATGATATCAAAAGGTGATCTCCAGAGAAATGTATTTTCTTATAAAATAGCTGCTTTACAACGTGGTTTCTTCCACAGAAGAAACACCCAAATCTCTCTGCTCCTCCCCCCCTCAGCTCACTTGTCTTGGGGTGCAAAAGAGCGCAGGGGTTCATTAAGTCCTAACCCTAATTTGGTCTCCACACTTGACCAATGTCCTCTGTGACGTACTGGACATACTGTCCCACCTGAGATTTATAGGCTCGGAGTCATAAAACATTTCTGATAAGATACCCTCCTGGTCTCGCTGTTGCTTTCCCAAATCTCCTTATTGTAAATGCTGATCATGTCTGCTCTCTGGTCTACAGCGACTTGGGACATCGTCTATGCTACTAATTCTCAGGCTCCAGCTTGCATCCAAATCCCTGGCGGGACTATTAAAATACAGTTCCCCCTGGGCACCACCCCTAGAATTTCTGATTCCAGAGATCCGGGTGGGGCTCGAGAATCTGCATTTCCGACAAGCTCCCAGGTGGTGCTGATGCTGCAGGCTCTTGGGTCACACGCTTTGAGGAACCTCTGTTCTGTGCTTTCTACTTTGCGCTTTGAGGAACAAACAAACAACAGTTGTTTTAGAACCGAACCCACGTGGAGTTAGCAACGTTGGCACAGCTGTGAGGCCAAAGAGCAGCCCGAGGACCGGCTGGGGAGTGAGGGCTGGGCCTGGAAGTGAAGGCAGGTGTAGTAATTCATGGCCCTCACAGGTCCTTGAAAGATCCTTCTCCATAGAGGAAGAACCCAAGCAGTGAAATGATCAGTATCAGTTTGGATTCTTTCTGTTACAAGCAACAACAAAAACAACGAAAAATAGGGAGCATTTATTGGCTCTTATAAACGAAAAGCCTAAAGATGGCTGATTTCAGGCATGGCTTGATCCAGAAGCTCAAGTGAATTTTTTCTCTGTACTGTTGTCCTCCACTTCCTCTCTATGTGCTCCATTCTCAAACGGACTCTTGGATCTGGGTGACGAAATGAATGAGAGCCAGTCCCTCCCGTTGGTCAGACTCTTGGGGAATCGTGCTATCACACTGGCTTGGGAAATAACCCATGGGGGTGACCCCCTCCTTGTGTTCCAGAATACAGAAGAGGACGGGCAAGGCGTGGACCGATCCACGGTATATGAACCATAATGGCCATTACCACTTGAACACTGAGAAAAGTTTGTGACCATTTAAAAATAGCACAGTCCTATGTTTATTATCAAAGCTTCCTGTTATGCAAACTCACCTCCATTCAACTGGGAAGATGACACCTTTTACCTTGGGAACTGTCACTCCACTTTCATCTCCTTTCCACCATCAAGCATCAAGTGGTGAGCTTGATGGTGGAAACCTGTTATTTTAATGGGAGAATTTGCCAGAGGGAGTGGCATAGGCAAGGCAAATTGTAGCCATCATTCTCCCCCAGATCTACAATAACTTAAAAAAAAAAAAAATCTTTCCTTCTGCTGAAAAGCACCTGCCTAGCTCCAGAGTCGAACAGGAGACTCTGAGGGGGACAAATGCTATTGTAAGTGCTATTTTGGGGCCCGTGGAGTTTTCATTTAGTTCTTCATGTAATAGGCACATGTACAAAGGCAATTAAACCAGAACAAAGTGGAAAATAACAGCAGGTAACTTGCTGCCTTCGGTTACAGTGCTCCCAATCTGGAACACTGTCAGTCACCAGTGGGGCCTGCAGAATTAAATTAGTTGAGGGAAAAAAAAATTTTTGTTTTGGCTGAGTCAGCATCCAAATATAGGAATCCTTCTGAAGGATTGCAGGTTTCTCAGAGGGCTATGCTGGAGGCAAGGAGTAGATTGATTTTTTAAAAGCCTATCCAGGAACAAAGAATTATTGCAAAATGTGCTGGTTTCCTGAGTTGGGGTCTGGGAAAACCATTCCTGGGCCCTGGAATCTTGCCTCCTTCTTGGAGACCCTGGACTTGGTCTTTATTTCATTCTGCTACACCATTACAATCATCATGTTCCCAGGATGATGGCTGTTAAGGATGGGCGGGAGTTGTGTTTTTGTTGAGTTAGGTTACAGTTAATGGGAACCCAAGCTCACGTATTAAGGGGTATCTTAGAAAGACACTGGAGGCTAACGGGACCAGAGGGAGAGAAACTGCTGGACTTCAGACACTGGCTACTGTCAACACCCACTTGCAGGCCTTCTCTGCCACCAACTCTCTTCCCTACTCCATCCCCGCCCGCTGGAAACAGATCCCCACAGATGATGGATGATGGCCGCCAAAGGCTTTTGATTCACATCCTCCAATATCTATCACCTATAAGGTAAGACACTCCCTCCTCTCTCTGCTTGAGAACAAACTCCACAGAAAAAGGAGTCCACAGGGTGGGTGAGAGAGAGGTGCCCTGTGAGTAGGAGAACGCCCCCAGAGGGCCAGGTCCCCGAAAGCAGAGTGGGAAGGAGCTCCGAGGTGACGGCAATGGTCCCAAAGACCAAATGCCACAGAGCGATCAAATAGAAAGGGGCGGAAGAGCTCCTGATGAGGTCTATGACACACAGAAGTCAATGTCACATTCATCTGGGCACATACGCTGTGGAGGCATAACCGTGAATATCACAGTCCTTCTCCGGAATTTCGGTGCCCTAGTGTTGTCACAGGACGCATTACTGTGGGTGACTGCCAATACATTTGTGGCTCCATGTGAAGGTGGGTCACATGGTATTAAAAGGTATTGATCAGCATAAAAACAAAATCTGACACAGGACCCGGGAACAACAGTGAAATAAGTCGCAGAGAAGAACCATGACGGGGCCTCACTTGGGGCACAGGCCCCACCCGCCTCACCTCATCACTGGGAAGAGATGATAAAGATGGCCAGGCTGAGTCACGTTATGGGGATTCCTGTGGGCAAGGGGTTGAGCACTACCTTTGGCAGCCCCACTGGGATCATATACTTGGATCCGGGGAGAAGTTGCTTCCCAAGGAAGAGAGCGAAGAATGGTATGTGTAGGACCAACAAAAATGGTTCCAGGAGCATAGCGAAGCATAAACACATACCCCAGAATCCAGTAACGACCGTTAGTTATTCAAAACTGCATTTCTGTTGCACCGACTACGTGTCATGCTGTGTTCGGTCTTGGGTATGCAAAGATAAGTGGGACAAGGCTATAACCCTTCAGAGTTCAGGTTGCTGGACTGATAGGTGAAAATAAATCGGGGACTATGGGATGAGTGCTAAAGGGGAGGAATTTGCAAAGTGGTAGGGGAGAAGAGGGGAAAAGGGATGAATTCTGCTGGGGATGATGGATCAGGGTGAGTTTTATGGGGAATCAAAGTTTAGAGGAGGGCTTTGAAGGAGGCATAAGAGGTTCCCAGCGGGGCAAGATGGATTCCCGAAGTCTCCCCAACTTAACTGACCACTAAGCTCAGTTTTCTTGTAGAATATTACAGGTTTGCGTGACATGGGACAAGACTTGGGAAACACAGAGCTAGTCCTAATTTCAAATACAAAAACTAAAGCTTATAGAAATCAACTTGACCAAAGCAACCGAGCCAGAGCGGGGCAGGGCTAGGGTTAGAACCCAGGCTTCTGACTATCTGGAAGGTGCTCCTTCCATTCCTCCACATAAAATCCTGAGTATCAGGGGTCAGGCAGAAGGCTGGGCCTCGTCCTGGTTTTCAGTAGTTGGGTCTAGAGCGCCAGATCCAATCACAGCTGTCGTGTGCCCGGGCGTTACCCACTCAGTAGCCTTGAAGATGTCTAAGTAGCAAGTGCTCCCTGGGCCTTGTAAATTCATGAACAAGTGGTTGGAACAAATCTGTTTCAGGAAAACACAACTGGCCCTCACAGACCTGTGAGTGCCCCTACATGTTACATCCAATAACCAATGGCTGTTGAATCGCTTTTTAATTAAATTGGCCAGAGCCGTGTTTTCACACGGGCTATTTCCTTATTCGAGCGGTGACTCACCATGAAGGCTGGCCCCGGGGTTTCCAGCCAAAAACAAAAATGCCGGGCTGAGAGGCCCCGTTTTACTCACATGAACCGGTGGGGCCCGCTCGAGAGAGGCCTGCCTGGAAGATGCTGGGCCCAGTCGGCCGTTGTGGCGCTTTCCTGTGGAAGGCTGGGCTGGAGACCCTCCCGGTTCCCCGAGCACAGGCCCAAGGCCCCGTGCAAAGCCAGTGCGGGGCCGGGGGAGCCAGACGGGCAAGAGGGGCGGTCTGGAGGCAGGAACTAGAAAGAGCAGTAGCAACAGCATGAGCCACCCCAGAACAGGTGCAGGGGGGGCTCACTGGCCTTCCCTGCCGCCAGCCTGCTGCAGGCCACCCGGGCTCCCCCGGCTTCCCGCCCCACCAGACACGGACCGAGGGCAGCAGGTGGGACCTATTGGTGAGTAACGGCCTCACCTGTGGGATCGGGGGCCGAGGTCTGCAGGCATCGTCTTTCAAAATGAAGAGGAGCGACAGAGGGACAGAGACAAAGCATCCCGCATTCGTGGATGGCTGGCCAAGGGAACCCGTGCCTCCCCTAAGTCTCAGTGTAATACCCTGTCATTCCCAGGGAAAGATCAATACTGACCATTGTCAAGAGCCGGGCAAAAACTGTCGAAAGCACAGTAAACCAGCCGTGTAAGATGGGAAATGAACCTTCACTCTCCACAGTGGGATACAAATTCCAAATTGTCATCACAAATAGAAAATAGAAAGCAAAGCCTCAGAGTGCTGCCTCACGGGGAGACCTTCCCCACTCGAGCCGAGGTTTCTGCCCACCTCGCCTGCTCAGCGCTTCGGACAACCGTTTGCTTTGGTCAGAGAACTGAGTCCCTGGGAGGCACCGGGACCTCTCGTAAGACTTGCTTGGGTATTTTTTGTGGTTTTAGAGAAAGACTCTCCATGACATGAATCCTGGCTCTGCTGTTAACTGGGTTGTGTGACCTTGGGCACGTTATTTAACTTCTCTGAAACCTAAGTCAAGAATCTCGGCAAATGATTGCGTAGCACTGTGTCACGGCAGGTGCCCAGTGTCACGGCAGGTGCCCAGAATGGTGGCTGTTTGTGTCGTTTTTATTATTAAAACACAGTCCTTGCCTTTGAACAGCTCACAGCCTAATAGGAAAAGCAGACCTAGGTGTGACTCATGCAGGGTATAATAGAACAGTTGTGTAAGTGTAGGTTGTGGTTATTTCTAGGCTTAGGATCACTTTTGTATAATCTGTTCCCTCTTGTGGTTTCTGTCCAGCTCGACAGAGACAGCATTTGCAAAAATTCCGGGGAAAAAGCACAGATTCTCATCAGGCTGGGAAATTGTTCTGGATTTAGAGCACATCAAGATCTTTGTCTAATAGGGAAGGCAGGAGAGACCTGGTGACGCCCGCAGCTTGGATCTCAGGTTTGTACCAGGGGAGCTTTTAAAATTCCAGTGCCCATTCAACTGAGATGCCAAGACAACTCAAAGGAGAAAGGATAGTCTCTTCAACAAATGGTGCTGGAACGATTAGATATCCATATGCAAAACCCCACACGATGCACAAAAATGAACTCAAAATGGATCAGAGACCTAAATGTAAGAGGTAAAACTGTAACATTTCCAGAAGAAAATTTCCAGGAGAAAGCCTTCATGACTTGAGTTGGCCAAAAAAATTTTTTAGATATGACAAAAAAGTATAATGCATAAGATGAAAAATTGACATTTTGTTCTTCATCAAAATTAAAATATGAATGAAAAGACTGGGAGATGATATTTGCAAATTATATATCTGATAAAAGGCTTGTTTCTAGAATACATAAAGAACTCTTACAAGTCAACAGAAGAAGACAATATGATGAAAAAATGGGCAAAAAATTTGAATAGATATTTCATTAAAGAAGATATATAAATGGCTAATAAGCACTTGAAAAGATATTCAATATTATTAGTCACCAGGGAAACAAAAATTAACAATTAAAAACACTGACAGCACTAATTGATGGCACAGATGTAGAGAATATGGAACCCTCAATCATTGGTACTGGGAATGTAGAATGGTACACATTGCAATGTAGTTTGATTTCTTTAAAAATTAAACATAAACCTATCATATGATCCAACAATTCTACTCTGTATATTTGTAGAAATATACCTAAGAGACATGTAAACATGTTTCCACATGAAGGCATGTATGCAAATGTACGCAAACGTTCATAGTAGCATTATTCCTAATCGCCCCAAACTGGAAACAACCCAATGTCTGTCAATTGCAGAAGAGATAAACAAACTGTGGTATATCCATACGGGGTGGAATACTGTTCATCAATAAAAAAAAACAAAAACAAAACACCACACCGTGACATGAATGAGCCTCAACACTATGAAGAGAAGTAAAAGAAGCCAGATGCAGAAGTCTACATATAGTCTGATTCTGTTTAGACAGGTGTCCACAAAAGATAAATTGATAGAGACAGAAAATAGATTAGTGGATATCTGACTCCAGAGGTAGGAGCAAAGATTGAGAATTCGTAGAAGGGACCTTTTGGGGATGATGGAAATGTTCTAAAACTGGATCGTGGTGGTGGCTGCACAATTCTATATTTCTTAAGTAATTGAATTTGTAAATAATTAGAATGGGTAAATGTCATGCTATGTAAATTAGACCTCAATAAAGCTGGTTTAAAAATCCCAGTGTGGGCGCCTGGGTGGCTCAGTTGGTTAAGCAACTGCCTTCGGCTCAGGTCATGATCCTGGAGTCCCTGGATCGAGTTCCGCATCGGGCTCCCTGCTCAGCAAGGAACCTGCTTCTCCCTCTGACCCTACCCCCTCTCATGTGCTCTCTCTCTCTCTCGTTCTCTCTGTCTCAAATAAATAAATAAAAAAAAAATCTTAAAAAAAAAAAAATCCCAGTGTTTAAACCTCCCTCCAGATCCATTACATCAGAATCAGATCCAGGCACCAGTATTTTTTAAAAGCTCCCCAGGGTATTCCCTGCCCAATGGGCAACAAATGAGAACCACTGACGTAGAGAAAAAGCATGGATTTGAAATGCTTCTCCATAACCCACCAGCTGTGTGACTTAGTGCATATTATTTAATCTCATCAAACATTATCCTTGTTTGTGAAATGGAGAAATAATACCTACCTTGTCAAGTTTTTTTGAGGCCAAGATGAGATGATGAATGTAAAGGATTGCAGAATAATGTCAAGAGGGACAATTGTTACATCTTGTGTATTCTCTGGGATCAGCAGTTTAGACTAGAGATGACAGACATATAATGTGAGCCGAAGACCTGGAAGTCAGCCATAGGTTTAGCAAGAGACTTTGAGTACCATACATCCTTGGATCAGGATGCCCTCTGAGGCTAAGCTCCAGGGTATAGAAGGCTACTTTGACTATGCTAATTTGTGATAATTTAAGAGTCTCCCAAAGAGCACATCAATGAGACGAGGCTTCCAACACTAATAGACCAAACGATCCAAAAGTGTTTTTTTAGATTAAAAATATCTAGATGTCATCAATAATTCAGGATAGTTTTGCAACTGGAAATAGGGTTAGAGAGTTGAGTTCCAGATACATCAAAATCCGGAGCCTAGCCTCTCACAGCTGCTATAAAGATATTCAGGTAGTACCAATTAGGGTGTGTTCAGCTGCAAGTAACAGAATACTTGATCTGTAATGCCTTAAATGCTGATTATTTTTTCATTTAGCAGATAGTCTGGAAGTAAGCAATCCGAGTTTGCTCTGGAAACTCAGTAGTGTCATTAAGGACCAAGGCTCTTTACATTCTTGAACTCTGTCATTCATCCCCACCCATTGTGTTGGCAACTTCTCTCCTCAGGGTCAGAAAATGGTGGCCAGATCCCCCAACCACTCATTCTGATGTCTCACGTGATAGCATCCCAAGGAGAAAACTGGGCAGGGGGCAGGTGGGGACCAGTGACACAAAGGTTGTCTCTTCAAATACTTCTTTCTGATTAGGAAGGAATGAACACTCTTTCCCAGAAGTCCGAAGATACTTACACTTTATGTTACCTTAGCTGAAACTGGGTCAAATGTCCACCCTGTTCACAAGGAAGAAAGAGGAATGGTTGTTGGAGAGGCAACCAGGAACATCTGCTATGTCACTTATCTTCATATGGTGTTTTACAGCTATGCATATGTAGTAGACAATGTTCCTAATTACAGGCAACAGAAAATGTTCCTGGCTAATTTAACCAGAAAATGACTTTATTCATAGGATTTTGAGTAATTCAGAGTTGTCGGGATGTCTGAAGAATGAAGCTTGAGGTTAAGTTGCCAGAAACAATGTCCAAATACATCCGAGCTATTCTGACGAAGAAGCGTCTGCCGCCCTCAGTCACCACACACACAATCTTCAGCTTGCACCACTGTTGTTTCTCTGATGAGAACTCGATCTTGCTTTCACTGTCAGGGCCACGGCCATCACAGAGAGAGAGCGTGCCTGCTCCCCGACCCTGACTGCTGTGTCCCTAGCTCCCAAGTCAAAGTATGCAAAGTATATGTCTGATTGGTGGAGGCCAGGTCATGTGACTTTGCCTGGCTGCAAAGGGTCTGGGAAGGCATCTGGCATTTTGGGTTCTTCTAATGGAAGGAAGTCTTTGTCCTCCACCAAGACTCAGAGTAGAGATTTTACAACTTAGAGCTTTAGACAATAGGCACTTGGAGCGAATTACACATGGCTACCTCAATGTTAATAATCTCATCTAATTCACAACCTCCTGCAGTTACCCTCGTGTTACAGAAAAAGCAACTGAGGCTCAGAGGTCACTCAACATGTCCAAAAGTCTAAGCTCTACAGAAACACGCAAGTAAGCGAAGATTAACATCCAAGGATTGTCACTGTGCGTTGTTACAACACATTAACTGAAGACAAACCAGATGTCTATCATCAGGTATTTGTTAATGAATATATATGAATATATATGGTATATTTCCAAGACTATGTAGTCTTTTTTGAGGTAGATTTATATGAGCTGATCGAAAAAGATGTTCAGGATGTTCCAAAATGAAATGTAGAGCATAACTCCGCTACTGTTTCAGGAAACTCAAATTATACACACACAGCCCTCCCTGATGCCAAACGCTTAACAGTGCTTGTTCCCTGGGGGATAATGGCAACCTGCACTTTGTTACATATTTTTGCAATTTTTGGAGTTTTTACTTTAAGTATGTATTATTTGGTAAACCACAAAACATTTGATAAATGCATTAAGTGAGCCAACTGGCTCGTCACTCAGTCACCCACACTGTTGCGAGGACAGCGGGTGGGGGCTTGTCCGTGCTTGAGGGCAGGTGTGCCTCTAAGGCTGAGATACTGAGGTGAAAATTAATGAGTCCCTCAAAAAGCATGGTCAGGGGTAGAGGAAAAAGGGCAGGGAGCTCGGTTTTCCATGAGAGGGTGGGTCAGCGGCACTGAGGCAGGAGGAGTGGGTCACTGGCTAGAGCTGAGGGAGGTCATGCATCACGAGTGGGTTCCAGACAGCCGGGGAGTGGGGAACAAATCCTCGGTCACAGATCAGGACAGGATCCTGCAGGCCCAGGCATGGTCAGGTTTTATTCTCAGGCACCGACAGGCTGCTGCTGGTTACATTGTGAAATGCTGGTTTTCTATTTAATGGTACTAACAATTTAATATTGATGAAAATTGTTTATAGCCATAGGAATCCTATATTCCAATACCATAAAGGGTACAATGAAATGTACAAACACTGAAAGAGAGGTGGTACAGCTTCATGGAGATGAGCATGGAGATGGACTTAGTGATTTCCCAGCCAGTATAGACACAGTTGACCTTGGAGGACTCCAGAGGGAGAATCTCTAGTTGAATGGCTGGGTTTTTGTCACGTCCCCTTGAGAGAAATGACATCAGTATTGATGGGGACATCCCAACCCAGGGGTTCCCCCTGATTTGCCTTTGTCCTGCACTTCAGCTGTGGGAATCATGGCGGGAATCCATGACGCTCCAACTCTAAAGTTCTTAGAGGATGCTCAGGCTTTTGTCCTGGGATAGCAAAAGAAGAACATGTATGATGAACCCAACAGCACTCCAGTGGGTGCTGTAAATCCTGCTGACGTGTCTAAGTGAGCAATATTGCCTGACTCACACTGAACACAGAGGACAGCTGAGGAAGGAGACCCTGGCTGAAGGGTCCGCCATGTTGTCCTCTTTCCTTTTGTTGGAGGCTTGATGTTGGTGGCTCACTCTCCACACTCCCTAGCACCACGTGGTGTCTGTCATTGCAGGTGTCACAAATCACTGGTGAGAGGTGTGTGTGCAAAGGCAGAAGTCTAGAAAGATCATTTGAGCCAATTAGGAAGCATTTCCCCTGGAATGATCCTTCAACATCCATGTGGACTTCTAAGTCTCTTTGGTCAGTTCCCACACTGAAGACATGACTTCGGGGCAGTTTGCAGAACAGCCTGGCCTGTACCACATTGTTGGGTTTTTGTCCTTCCCCATTTTGTTTTGTTTTGCTTTCCAACATCAAGGCACCTTAAGCCACTAGACATAGCTTCGATCCAATAACTTCCTATGAACAATCTCCAGATGTGTCATTTGTAGTCTCTCCAAAATATAAAAGAGATGTCATCAATCCTTAGAGGCACTATAGCATAACACTCTAGAGTGCGAGCTCAGGAGCCAGATTGCCTGGAATTGAATCCTGACTCTACCCTGTGGGCAGGCTTCTTGACTTCTTTGTGCCTCAGTTTTCCCATCTGTAAAATGGTGATAATTGTAGTACCACCTCATAGGGATGTTGTGAGGATTAAATTAATTTTTTTTTTTTTTTACAAAAGGGTATGTAGAATAGTGCCTATCATATAATAAGTGCTGGATGAATGGTAAGCATTGTCATTATTCAAAAATCTTGTTGGCAACTTCTATAGGACCTCACAGGATGGGAGGAAGTGGATGGATGGCCACGAGCATCATGGTGGGATGCTCAGCTTCATAGATGGACAGATGTGCTTGGCTCAGTGCAATCCCAGTTAAGTGGGCCTAGGGGATTATCTCACTCAGACTAAACTCACAAACTCACAAAAGGGGGGCAAGACATTCATGTTAGTGGGTCAGCATATCCTTCCTTGATACGAAAATCAACATGGGAAATTGAGCGTTAATTTGAAGGTTAGTTGGTGAGCATGGAAATGGACAAGGTAACCTCAAGTTGTATAGATTTAATGCTGCCGTCCCCACTTGGGAAGAGAATATTGGGGATTTGCCTGCAGAAGGGAGGGCATCTTCTAGTCCTCTGGTCAGGAAACTCTCGCTTGTGAATGGGGCTGACAAATTTGGACTTGTTTTCTTTTGGCCTGGTTGCACACGGAATATCCCGTTGTGATAAAACGCTCCCTTCAGACTGTGCAGGATATAAAGAGGGCAGGGTCCGAAGCTTCATTTATGCTAAAACAGCACTTCCAGAACTACACTTGAGTCAGACCCGGGGTATATCTGAAACTGGTTAGACATTACGGCTTCAGATGAGTCTCTTCCAAACCAAACAGGTGCAGAATGGCATCTCCAGCCACTGAGTGAGGAGGTGAAGCTCTCGGTGTATAATAAGATGGAGACATGTGTACTTACAGGAGTTCTTTTAAAGGCCTTTATGGAGTCAGAGAGTATTCTGTAAGGCACTCGGTGTCAGTGTGTAGAGGGTGATATGCTCAAGCGGCAACAGATGGTCACTAAGCTGCATTCTAAGCAGTGTGGTTCTACTCACCAGAACCCTTTGGGTTTATAAACTTGGAAGCAGAGTTTAGAAGGGGGCACTGCCAGGGGGGTCAGGAGGAGAAGGAGGAGCACTTATCAGACAGGTAGTCAGGAAAACACGGAGGTGGATGCGGACAACAGTGGGGATTGGGGATGTAAAGTGAGATCCTTCTATTTTGCTTGAGCTTTCTTCAGTGAAGCCTGACCTGCAGAGAATGATGTGTGTGTGTGTGTGCGTGCGTGTGTGTGTGTGTGTGTGTGGCTGTGGAAGGGACCAAGGGCTCAAGGTCTGCCAGGACCCGCCCACACCTCTAAGACAGTCTTCGGGATAAGACGATGCCCCACGGTTGGCTTCCTACAAGGGGAGCAGCGGGGTTGAAAGTGCTCTGTTGCTCGACGCTTGGGCAGAACTCTCTTTTGGATTGGTTCTTTCATTCTCCTTTTCCTCTGCTCTCTCCATCTCTCCCCTTCCTCTCCTTTACTTACCATCCTTCCCCCTGCACCAGCCCCCCATCCTATCCCTTCCCCACCTCCCACAGCATCTTACCTGACTCTCCCTGAAGCGCCCATCACCATGCTCCTCTGGGATTCTGCCTGTTTTCTGAGCTGAGTTCTCCAATCTCCCCAATAACTGGGTGCGCTAGGCTAATGGCCTCCCCATGAATTTCTTGTTTAATCAATTCATTTATGGTGAAGCTAATTAGAATTGATTTCTTTTGTTTGCAGCCAAGACTTTGGAATGATAAATTCTCATTTTCAAATACTCTCTCCCCTCCTTGGTAATTTACACAAACACAACAGCAACAAGGAATAAGTGAGAAAATCCTGGCAAAGAGAAAATTACGGCAAGTGTGGGACAAAGCCAGAGGGACTTTAATACACAAAATTCATGTTATATATTCCCATGCCTTTGGTTACAGGTGGGTAGCAAATTTGGATTCAAGCTTCCTAGTGGCCAAAGCAATGACAGGAACACACAACTCTGTGCTCATAAGAAAACAAAAACCAAAAAAATCAGGAGCTCCAGGAGGGCGTAACTGATACTGACACCTGAGAACAATTTCTTCCACGGGTCTCATAAAGACAACACGGACCGAGAAAGTGACCGAAATCCTGTATGCTGTCCACATAGTAAATAGAATACAGTTTCATAACGCCACAGATGAGAAAATCAGAAGCCCTTTTACCAAAGCAGAATTCAGAGAAATCACTTGTATGGATGCTTGTGCAGTACAGTTATTGGGATGGGGTCTGGCTTAATTTAGGAATAGACTGTGTGAGAGTCAACTTTCAAGCAGCGATCCTGTAACAAGGTGTGGTTCTCAGCTGATCTTTTGAAGGGTACCAAGCTGCACTAAATTTCAGATCATACTTTGACAAGTACCTGGGCTGTAGCTGGTCAGTGTTTTGGGTTAACTGTAAATTCGTATGTTTCCACAGTGGGCTGAATTGGGATTACAGCTAACAACTTCTCCTTCTCCGTCTCCTCCTTCTCCTCCTCCTCCTCCTTCTTCTTCTTCGGTGAGATGTTGAGAATCCGACCTGATATGTATGGAGGAAAAACCAACCAGCTGTTGTTATCAGAGGTGATCAAAGAAGTACCGATGAACACAGTCAAATCTTTTTCTTAAATAAATCAGGTACACACCTAATTTAGTGCAACTTCATAGCAACACTATTCACAACAGCCAAAAGGGATGCAGCCCAAGTGTCTATCCACAGATGACCGGATCAACGAAATGTGGTCTGTCCATACAACGGAATGCTATTCAGCCTTGAAAAGGAAGGGAATTCTGACTCTTGCTACTACACACGGATGCACCGTGAAGACATCATGCTGAGTGAAATAAACCAGCCCCCAAAAGACATTGTATGTTTCCTCTTCCACAAGGTTCTCAGAGTAGTCAAAGTCCTAGCGACAGAAAGTAGGGGGGTGGTTGGCAGAGGCCTGAGGTGGAGGAAGGGGGCTTAGGGTTGAATGGGGGCAGTTTCAGTTTGGGCAAGAGTTCTGGAGATGCACGGTGGGGACGGTTACATGACAACTCGAAAGCTCTTAATGCCATAAAACCGCACACTGTAATATGATTTAAGGGCTACATTTTATGTTATACATGTTTTACTACAATTAAGAAAAAAAGAATGGGGAAAAAAAAACCCTAATTTGGAATACTTCCTAAAATAGGTGAATGGCCTCAACATTTGACACCATAGGGCCTAGTCACAATAATTTCAACTTGATAATCTTTAAAAGTAGGCATCGCCCAATGCCTACCTTGGCCATTTAAAAAAAAAAAAAAATCCCCCCAGATCTCCTAAGTTTGGAATGTCTAATTTTGAGCAATAAAGCGCCCTGGCGAGCCTTCCAAGATAAACAGATTCCAAAACATACATTGGGGTAAATGAATTTATTAGCTTGCTGCCTTGGGTTGTTCACTACAGCTACTTGAGGACGTGATCGTGTCAATTCCTACAAGCCTGTATGAGTTAGGTCCACTTTGTAGATGAGAAAACCAAAACTCGGAAAGATCACATGGCTTTCTTCAGGTCGCGTGGATAGTAAGTAGTGGATCTTGGCTTCGAACCGGCCCTCTCCAATACGTATCTTGTCCGCAGAGACTACAGGAGGCCCTAGCTTCACTGTCTTGTATTAATTAACACCTAATGAATCCTCAAGCAGTGGAGGCATCACCCCGGTTTCCCTTTGCCGGGTTTTCCGGGCTGCGTGGGGCCCGTGCAGGACAACCAGCAAGGCCTCCTTTGTGACCGGAGGTGGCCCACTCTCCCTCTGTCGGCACCCTCACAAGTCATGCACGGGATTAGGATGGACACGAAATGCGTGTATTTCCCTCACAAGTTCATTTCACTTTATTTTCTCCCGAGTAAACATTATTGAACATCTACTGTGTGGCCCAGAAAGGGGGGCTGGGGGGGTGGGGTTAAAACAATGCCCAGAGAAGAGACTTGGTGAATTTGAGCAGGAAAATCTCTGATTTTTCCACTTCCCGTCCTCCAGCTTTTGAGCCCAGAGCCCAGGGTGGTGAACCCTGCTCAGAACACGCCCTTGACCGGCCGCCTCCCACCACTCCCCGGGGAAGTGATTACCCAACGCAGCCGGTTCCCAGTTCTACCCTGCTCCCCTCCAGCCCTTGCTAATTGCTCCTAATTATATACCTCATGGATCCCTCTCCCCCTGGGGTGTGTGTCCGGAAAACACGTTGCGTTCTGTCTTCTCGTGGGCTAATTAGGATTCGCCGAAGGAAGCAGCGGAGCTTGGAGCTCTCTCATCTTCCAGAGAGGCCTGCCCTCGTTCGTCTTCCTTGCTGGTTTTCCTCAACTCTGTCTGTCTTTCTCTGTTCGGACCCCTCGGCCTCATTAGGAGCCAGGTGCAGCCGTCCAGCGGTTGGATGAAAGGGGTCTCTTCTCTCTTTGTTCGGGTACCTGGTCGGCTGGCAGCCCCCAGACGGTGCTTGCTGAGTGTGCTGAGGGCTCACTTGCTGCTCTCCTCCTTGGCATTCCCCGGGCACAAGGGGCGGGTGAGGAGGGTTCGGTGGCATGTTTCAAAGTGGAAGTCAGTGGTCTCTGGCTCCTCCGTCCGTGGAACGTGGGCAGCTCTGAATTTTTTTACGCCGTGGCTTCGGCCACGCAGCTGTGTGCAGTTTGTATGAACTCAAGTGTATGTTTCCACACTGTGTGATGGATCACCTCGGGGGTCACCGGAGCCATGAGTCCCTCGGGCCTGGCCGTGTCTGGCTTGCTCTTCCTGCCACGTGACGTGGAGCTGTGGCGCCAGATGGGATTTGGGGGCTCTGCCCCGAGTGGGCTCTGATGACCTTCAGAGAAACGTTAGGAGCCCAAGGTTCAGTCTAGGAGCCCACCATCACTACCTTTGGGCAGGTTACTGCCCTGCTCCGCAGCTCTGCTGGGCCACCTCTAAAATGCTTTACTTCTACGGATGTACTACATGCCGGCTGATTGAACGCGATAATAATAAAAACTAAATTAAAAAAACGTTTTACTAGGTGACATCGAGGTGACCGTCTTCATTTCGTTTCATCAACTATTTGTTCGCTTGGAGTTACAGAGATTTGACGAGGGTTGTGGGCGTACAGACTGTGGAAAGCCCGAGTTGGTCTTTAGTTAGCCTCACCCTACCCCCAACAAAGGGTTGCCTGGAATCACCTCCTTCAGCACGGCCGACTTCTAAAAAGCCGACCACGAATGAAAAGTGCTCTCCGCCGCACCTGGATCTGCGACCTTCCTTCTCCACCCTCCGCCTCCAAGACCCTCCTGGCTTCCGCCTCCCTGCCCTTCCTCTTGGAAGACGTGTTCTCCGCTCTTTCTCCTGTGGGGGTTCATCGTATTCCTTCCTCAGTGTTAATTTTACTCTCCTCAAGAGCAGAACCCTCACCCGTGTTGCTCAGACAGCTCTTTCAAATCCAGAGTAGTATATGAAGGTAAAACTTCAATTCTCACAAGCATTTGATATTCATCCCAGGGATCCACAAACAGACTCCCTTTTCAGAGAACAGAGGTACCAGCTATAATGGCCCTCCTTGCCTTGGCTTGGAGTTGTCATTTTGGACGGCAATGTGAGCTTCCCTTCTTCTTTTTCCTTGCCTCTGTGAATAAGGAGGTGCCAGAGACCTGCCCACCCCCTCAGCCAAACCAGTACTCCCTGTGCAGGTGCTCCTGCCAGCTAATTAACACCTCCTTCCCAAGCTGTAAATTGGATGGCAGATGCACATGAATGCAGGACCCAGCGGGGAGTCTCATGCTTTCTCTCTACGTAGACTTCATGAAAGGCAGGAAGTGAAGTCAGGCGGGCTGATGGGAAATTCATTTTGCCAGCATGGCCACCCCCAGAATCTTAAATAAATGTATGGGTTTCTAACACAAAATAAATCTCACGTATCTTTGGAGGAGAGGCCCATGCTGGTTGTTTTTCAAACGTAATCCAGTGGGTTCTTGAAGTCCTGCAAAAATTACGGAACACCTCTGGGCAGTCCTCGGATGCAGGCACATTGCCGCACCTACCCCGGGCCCACTGAACATTATCCTCCCAACCCTCCAAGGATCAGGGTCTCAATCGTTAAATCCCTGCCTCTGGTCTCAATCTGCTCCAATCTGTCCTTTATTTCGCTGCCAGGGTTCTGTCTATGAGCCAAAGAGGATCATGTCACCGGCTTAAAATAGTTTTTGCTCCTCCAGATCCCAGAGGATATATTCGAAATTACGGAGTGCGGGCCCACAGCCCGGAGGACGCGTCTCCTGCTTGCCTCCCCTTCTCTCCTGATGTGCCTTCATACTGTACACACACCAGCCAGACTGAACTGTCTGTGGCCCCGGCCAGGTGGTCTTTCCCCACAGCTCTGCCTTCTAGATCTCTGTCCCTGTCCCATTCTCACTCCAGAAGCCATAATTCTGACTTTCTCCAAAGAACTCGCAAAGAATTTTTTCACTGCCCTTCAATTCAGTCCACTTCAATTCAATCCGACAAAGTCTACTGAGTAACCAACTTTTCTGTGTCCAACACTCTGCTGTGCTCAGGAAATACAAAGATGAATAAGTCATAAGCTCTCTCTGCAAGGAGATATGAGATAGTGGAGTAGGGGAGACATTGGTAAATAACTATAATAAACTCCGGTGGGTCCTCCTAGAGGGCATCCCTCCAGGCCTGAGGTGACACGGGATAATTAACTCTTCAGAAATGGCAGCGGGCATTGGGGTGGGGGGGGACACATATGTTGGGGGAAAGCTTCAGAGCAGAGGTTGATATGGGAATGGAGTTACCCGAGCTTTCTTATTCCTTTGCTTTGGTTCCATGTTTCCTGGTGCATAGAAGGCAGCGATTTGTGGAAAAAAGGGGGGGAAAACAACACAGAGATGGATACACCCGATCACATGGAGTGAGCCCAGAGTGCTGAGAATATTAAATATAATGGATATTGGAAGATGTGAAGAAATAGGCTTTGCAATACGTCCGAAACTAGCTAACTCCCCCTTAAGTAGATCTTATCTTCCTTTCGGAGGGGGGAAATCTTTTTGTACAAACACACAAGAATATAGCTAGAGCTTCGAATGGCTAACCACAGTCTGCTGTGTGCGCAAGCCAAAATATAGAGGTTTGCAATGACTTGCTGAAAGTTTTAACCAAAACTTCAGAGAATTCCGAACTTGTAGGTAATGTGGGACGTAATGGCAAAGGCAGGTGGCCCAGAACATACTGGGGGAATATTCAAGTCTTTGCTTTCTCCTTCCTGAGAAGTAAGTGATGACCTTAAGCAGGATGTGCAAGGGAATGGCCTGCGTGTGAGTGTGGCCAGTGTCTTCATGCCTACGCAGCTGGGCTGGTAGGGCGATGTCCACTTCTCGGTGTAGGTACTGGTCTTTGTCTCTGCCTCTGGTTCTCAGAGTGTGGTTCCTGATCAGCGGTGGCAGCATCTGGGAGCTGGTTCGAAACGCAGAGACTCGGGCCCTGGCCCCAGACCCACTGACTCAGATTGTGTGTTTTCTCGGGATCCTCAGATAATTCAAATACACGTTAAAGTCTGCCAATCCCTGTGTTACCTCGTTCAAACGTCCCGGCAGCTGTACGGTCTTCTCAAAGCTCGGCCTCGGGCTTCGGGCGTGGGAGTGTGTGCATCACGTGTGTAAGCATCATGGTGGAGAGAGGGACCCAGATTGCATTTACCTCCTTCCCTGCCCCATCACATATGTGCACCCCACACATTTTGAGAAGTAAATCAATAAAAAAAATGTTTTCCCCATGAAAACTTCTCCCCTGACTCTCTACACACGCACACACACACACACACACGTTTCCAACTTCTGAACAGCAATGGTAAAGCCAGTGGGCAGGGAGGGGGACATTTGTCCAAGGGGCGCCTGACTTGTCTGGGAGGAACAGAGAAAAGCTTCAGTTGCTGGCCGGACGCAGAGGGCAACAAGAAGGGAAGTCTAGGTATCCCTCCCCCTCTACTGTTTGTTGTTGTTTGTCTTTTAAATGTTCCCTCTCAGTGGAATGGAGTTGCCAAACCACCTCTATCCCACTAAAGAGGACATGATTAGGGAGCACCAGCCCCTACTACTTCTTCCTAGTCCACAGACGCTTACGCTCCAGACTGTGTTTAGATAGAAAATGTTAGAGAAGGTAGACAGCCTGATCGACCACTAGCAAATTTCATGCCCTCCTTCTCAAAACCTCACTCCCTACCCCTTCTTCTGAAAGCAGTTTTATTTATTTCCGAAGGGGAGAACGGAGTGTTGAGGAACACTCCGTAGTCAGTGAGGTCAGGGTTCTGAGAAGCATCCTGTTGGCGAAGGGCCAGTATCCATTCATTACTGGCACATGTAAGCCAGAAACTAGGTTCCTCTTGAGGTTACGGTCATGATTCTGGCTGTCAGAGTGGCCCCACTTCTTAGGCTTCTGTGGACCTCTTAGAGCATCTGCTGGGATCACAGAGAACCCCCACCCTGCCCTGTCCATTGCCCCTCGCTCATCTGGGGAGCCCAGTTCAGGAATATATCAAGGGCCAGGAGTTAGCGATCCGACCAGGGGTGGGTCGCTGGGCCAAGATGGGGACCTCAGAAGCACTTCTTTGTGGATTTCAAGTCCAGATTGATAGGCTGTATATCCATATGTCTGTATCTACACATACATACCCATCTATATTTATCTACTTATCTCTATGTAGAGAGAGACTGGCTGACGTACTCTCTTTTCTTTATGCTGGTGAAGCATAAGCCTTGGAATGTGGGATGGGCATCATATGCTCGCTCTGTGGATCAGAGCAGCAGAGGAGGCTGCTTAGACAGAAGAATAGAACAGCCAGGCCGAAACGAGTAGGGATGAAAGGAGAGGGGTGAGAGAGAGAGAGGGAGAGAACACACCAGAGCTGGGTTAGTGTCTCTGCTCCACTCAGGTATCTCCTTACACTTGTTCGCTGTGTTTTTTCGATAACTTCCCCTTCACCACTTAAGCAAACTCAGGTTGGTCTTGTTACTTTACAGACGGAAGCACTGCCCTCCCCGCTCTGCTGCTGGGCTCTCCCCGTCCCTCGCCCCGCCTCTGCTCTCGGTCCCGAGGTTGCAGCCCGGAAAGAGGAAAGCCCAGAGAGGGTGTCCTGGTGTCATTCACTCGGGGCACCGGTCGCCCCAACATGCTGCATGAGCCCCGTGGCTCCCATGCTTGAGGACAGCAGGTCCCCCTCCAGAACGCACCTGGCACCTCCCTTGCGGCCGCACAGGAGGAAATCCTGCCACAGGTCCCTTCCTGGGTCTGTCTTCTTGGAGAACCATGAATAGTGCGCGTTGCCAAGTGGACGGACTCTGGAGGCCAAGCCCCTTGTGGCCTGGGAAGGAGGGGGCAGCAGCTTCATGCACACTTTCCAATGGACACAGCTGGGCGGAGGAGGGCGGGGGCCCCAGAGGGATGCCCGCCAGGGGTCCTGGAGAAAAGGTCCTGGAGAGGGGAAGCCAAGTGAGCACAGAAGCCGGTCAGAGCCGTATGGGTCCTCTGCTTCGACTCACTGAATTTTGCAGGTGGGGGAGGGAAAACAACACTTACTGGGGGCCTGCCATGTGACAAGCGCCCGAGTCCCCCCGGACCCTGTCGTTGAGGTAGGATCCTGATTGAATAGACAAAGAGACGGAGATCAGAGTGGTCAAGTAACTTGCCAAAGTGGTGAAGATGCAGTGGATTCCCAGGCCATCTTACTCCCAAGATCGAGCTGTTGTCAGAAGGCACCCAGCCGCAGTCACCCAGCGAGAGCCTGGTCTTGGACTGCCTGCCCAATGCCCTTCGCATCCACCACGCGGCCTCCAACACCGTCCAGGCTGAATGGCTGATCCCAGGCAGTCAGAGCCCAGCCAGACAGGTGGACATCTACCCCAAAGAGAACGGAGCAAAACCCCAGGATCGCCCGCTGCAGCCAGGGCTCCGCTAGGGGCCATGGCCAGGCCTGCCCAGCAACAGCTCAGCACAGATCAGTCAAGTCTCGAAGAGGGATGAAGCCCTAGAAAGTGTCAGGGCTGAGGAAAAGTGACCTCAGAACCAACAGGAGAGCCCAGGCTTCCTGTTCTTGGGCTGGTTCAGGCCACCGACGCTGCATCTGGGTTGCGCCCATACTGGACAGCGTTCAGGGCCCGAGCTCTGGACTGGGTGGGCAGCCCTGGGGGCCTGGAGCACAAAGGGGTTTCTTCCCCCACAGGCCCTTGACCTCAGACATGAGCTCTTTCTGGGGACAGGAATGTGGCCTTTTGAAAGTCTAAGCAGAAGTGAGCCCAGGGCACATGGCAGGGAGAAGAGAGAAGGCGATCTGGGATTGATGAGAGAAGGCCCAGCTGTGTGGCCGGGCTACACAGATGGGTCCCCCAGCGCCCCAGAGAGACCGTGAGCTTGATGTTTCAGGCAGATGTGCCGGGGGGGGGGGGGGGGGGTCACGCTACATCGGCAGGCTGCACAAAGGACCCAGCTGTCCAGACGTTCTGGGTGCCATCCACAGAGACATGGTCCGCACATGCTCGATGGGAAGAGCACAGCCAAGCTGGGGGCTCTCGGAGTAGAAATCATAATGCATCGTTTTGTTCTGAAAAGTCTCACAGGGCGCCTGGGTGGCTCAGTCGGTTAAGCGTCTGCCTTCAGCTCAGGTCAGGGATCTCAGGTTCCTGGGATTGAGCCTGCTGCCCCCCCTTCTTGTACTCTCTCTGTCAAATAAATAAAATCCTTTAAAAAAAAGTCTCAGACTACAACAAATGTTTGCATTGTATGCCATTCACTGTCTGGCGACTGTCAAGGTATTTGCTGGGCCCCGATGCTGGGACACTCCGTGCGGAGGTTTCATGGGCCAAGACGCTCCACTGCACACCTTCTCTCCTGGTGCTTTGTGGGTCTGCTGCCTCTGAGCTCTGAGAATCCTCCCAGGCCTGCCCCGAGCATTTATAGGGCCCACGACGAGACTGCAGATGGAGGCCCACAAACTCAGAGATCTAAATATTTAAAAAATCCCAGACAAGCTAGAAAGACAATTAAATATAGTATATTCCCTCCTCTTACCAAGTATGCTTCCATCACAAGCTGGAGGGCACAGTCTGCTTTAGAAGGATCAGAGGTTCCTTGGATTTCTTGGCCAGAGCTTGGGTGGCACCAGGAGAACCAGGCCCCCGCCTCCTGCTGGTGACCCACTCCCCTCCTCTTCAAACCCTTGGTGTCATCTTCAACCACGAGGCAGCTTCATGCTCACTTATGGCTGGCCCAGTCTCTGTGTCTAGCTCCAGCCTCGTCCCGTGTCCAGGTTCATCCACAATCCCATGAACAGCCACCCCTGGCCACCCCCTCAGGTGGGGGATGTGCGCACCCGAGACCTGGGCCCCTCTTTGGGGGGTGGATTTGAGAAGCAGCCTGAGCGGCCCCGGGAGCAGCAGGGGACACCCCTGATGGGGAATTCTGAGGTTACAGAAACCTGGAGTGGGTCTAGAAGGGGAGGGAGAGCAGGTTTTGGGTGGACGTGTGAACTCCTCGCTCTGGGGAGCAGGCGTGGTGGGAGGGCACCTGGTGTAGCATCTGAACACGGGGCTGGCCCAGGAGAGCCTCTTGTTCGCCTTTAAGGACAACCCTTGCCTTTTCTCATGGCCCCAGGAAGATGCCGAGGAAGCATCTGTGTGTGCTATGGGTCGCTCTGCGCTTCAGATAGACAGACCTTGGCAGGCAGCTGCACCCCGAGGATGGGATGACTTGCTTTTACTCCAGGCTAGCTCCTTTCCTTCAGGCAGCCGTGAGCTGATCTCAGAACCATGGTCATTCTGTGGGATTGCCACAAGCGACCACGATCAGTGCATCGTCCGTGATTTTTAAGGGATGGCAACAGTCTTCAGTGAAGACTTCTCAAGTGCCTGGGCCTGTGCCAGATCATCTATGTGCTTGTCTCACTGCTTGTGAGATGAGCATGACTATTCCTGCTGGAGAAGAAGAAATGGGCCCAGAGCAGTGTCCTGTAGGAACTTAGCTCTGACGCCACAAAGTGTGTAAGTGGCAGAGAACAAGGTATCTCTGGCACCAGAGGCTGCGACCTTCCTTGATGCCCTCCCAGGAGGAGAGAAAAGCAACAGGTCATCCACCTTTCCACCCTTCTCAAAATTTCTCACCACTGTGCCCCAGGGAGGAGTAGGCTAGCCATGAGAGAACGTACTGGAGATGCTGAAGTCCCAGGGACTGTGTGCGTGTGTGTGTGTGTGTGAGCAAGCTAGCAGGGGAAGGACAGTCAGAAGTCCATTTTCCAAAGTGCATGTGAGTGGATGTGCCCAGTACCCTCTTTATGGCAAATTGGGAAACCTAAAGATGGAGGGCTCATGTTTCCCCCAGTGCCCCGTGTGGCAGGCACAGGGTGTATGCTGGGCTGACAACCTTGACTTCTTCTGAGTCTGCGTTAGCTTCAAGGCTCTCTGGAGGGATCTCAGCCAACGAATGACTAAGACAGTGACAGCCAAGATGCAGCCTTGTCAGGGGGGGCTTCTGCAAGGGAGTGGTATGATGGCCTCGCTGATTCCCCCCAACATGGAATCCCTCTGCTGGGTAAGAGCCGTCTTTGTGCCAGAGCTCCTGCCAAGCCTGCATGTGGTTGGCATCTCAGTCTGATGGCACCCTGCCTGACCCTGCTTCTGGCCCTTTCCTTTCACAGGTGACATTCTCCAGTGAACGTGTTGCACTTCCAGCTCTGTCTCAGCATCTGCGTCCTGGAGGGCCGACCCTCGATGCTCATAGCCTCATACTTCACAGACAACCAAACTGAAACCCCAGCCTGCTAGCATACAATGCCATGAGGACAGGGACGACTGTGTGTTTTCTCTTCTGCATTATCCCCTGCACCTCCAATCATAACTGGCACCCAGCATTGGGTATGGGGCTCAGTAAACATGTGTTCAATGAATGAACCACGTCCAAATCTCCACCTTTGCTCACACTGGGATCTGCTGGGTCTGCGCTAGTATTGCTTTTTATCAATCCTCTAGTTCACTCACCATCTCCTCCTTCAGCTACACCAACATCCAAGCCCCTGCCTTCCTCCTTCCTGTCTCTCCCTGACTCCATCACTGAGAACTTAGGTCAGGCACAGTGCTCGGTGCTCAGAACCACCTTCCACAGTTGCTCCAAAGCACCTTTCCCTCTTCTCTACAGCTTCTCTTCCTTCTCTGCGTTCCCAGCCAGCCAGGCACCATGGCCACCTCCATTCTGACCTGTCCCAGAGCCACCTTCCCAACATGTGTCCTGGCGCTTACTTTTTGAATTGCCTTTTAGGTGTCAGGCACCCTCTTAGGTGCTCTGTTTACATTATCTTTTTTTTATTGTGCTAAAATAGACGTAACATAAAATTTACCATTTTAACCATTTTTAAGGGCATGGTTTGGTGACATCAAGTACATTCACTCTCACACCATATACAGAAATAAATTCAAAATGGGTTAAAGACCTAAATGTGAGACCTGAAACCATAAAACTCCTAGAAGAAAACACAGGCAGTAACCTCTTTGACATCGGCCACACAAACTTTTTCTAGATATGTCTCCTCACACAAAGGAAACAAAAGCAAAAATAAACTAGTGGGACTACACCAAAATAAAAAGCTCTTGTGCAGTGAAGGAAACCATCAACAAAACGAAAAGACAGCCTACTGAATGGGAGAAGATACTCACAAATGATATATCCAGTAAGGAGTTAATATCCAAAATATATAAAGAACTTACACAGCTCAACACCAAAAGAATAATCTGAATAAAAAATGATCAAAGGACCTAAATAGATATTTTTTTCCAAAGACGACACACAGATGGCCAACAGACACATGAAAAGATGCTCAGCATCACTCAGCATCAGGGAAATGCTGATCAAAACCACAATGAGATACCACCTCACAACTGTCAGAATGGCTAGAATCAAAAAATAAGAAATAACAAGCATTGGCGAGGATGTTGGAGCAAAGGGAACCCTCGTGCATTGTTGGTGGGAATGCAAACTGGTGAAGCCACTGTGGAAAACTGTGTGGAGCTTCCTCAAAAAAATTAAAAATAGAATTACCATATGATCTAGTAATCACACCACTGGGTATTTACCCAAAGAAAACAAAAACACTAATTCTAAAAGATACATGCATCCCTATGTTTGCTGCAGCATTATTTACAATAGCCAAGACGTGGAAGCAACCCAAGTGTCCATCAATAGATAAATGGATAAAGAGGCGCTGTCTATTTATATATATACCATGGAATATCACTCAGGCACAAAAAAGAATGAGATCTTGCCATTTGTGACAACATAGATGGACCCAGAGGGTATTATGCTAAGTGAAGTAAGTCAGAGAGAGAAAGACAAATACTATTTGATTTCACTTATATGTGGAATCTAAAATACAAAGCAAGGGAACACACAAAAAACAGAAACTGACTCATAAATACAGAGAACAGACTGGTGGTTGCCGGAGGGGGGAGGGTGGGGGGAGGGGCAAAATGGGGGAAGGGGAGTGGGAGACGCAGGCTTCCAGTGATGGAGTGAATAAGTCCGGGGGATGCAAGGCACAGCATGGGGAACATGGCCAGTGATACTGTGGCAGTGTCATACGGTGACAGATGGCACCCACCCTGGAGTGAACATTGCATAACCTATAGACTTGTCAAGTCACTGTGTTGTCCACCTGAAACGAAGGTGACACCATGTGTCAACCGTACTTCAATGAAAATGTGCATTCACAATAGTGTGCAACCATCATCACTACAGGATTTTTTTCATTATCTTGAACAGAAACTCTGTACCCATTAAACAGTAAGTCCTTCCCTCTTTCCCCAGCCTTTGGTAACCTCTATTCTACTCCCTGTCTCTATGAATTGGCCTGTTCCGGGTACCTCCCACACGTGGAACTGTACAATATTTGTCCTTGTGTGTCTCGCTTGTTTTATATAATGTTTTCAGGGTCCATCCACGCTGTGGTACCTGTCAGAATTTCCTTCCTAAGGCTGAAGAATATTCCATTGTATGTACAGACCACACTTTGTTTATCCATTCATTAGTTGATGGATATTTGTGTTGTTTCTACATTTTGGCTACTATGAATAATGCTGCTAGGAACATTGGTGTATAAATATCCGCTTTTAGTCTGTTTTCAATTCTTTTGAGTATAAGTGGAATTTCTGGATCATATGGTAGTTGTATTTTTAAGTTTTTGAGGGCCCACCAAACTGTTTTCTGCAATGCTAGCAGGTACTTTTCAGGAAAAGGGTTCCATGGTCAGTAGACTTCATCCTCAAACTCTTTCTTAAAGAGTCACAGTGCACTTAGCAGAGTAAAGGCTCTGACAGGTCCTGAAGTAAAGAATCTAAGTAACTTCGATCCACCATCCTCGCAACTAATCTGGCAGTGGAACCCTTTCTTTGCCGAGTAACTGGTAAACACACCAGCCTCTGCTGGTTTGGGAAACAGTTCTCTGGGCTCAGCAGGAAGAGCTGGGGCTCAGGGCCAATGCGGAATCACTCAGAGCCCAGAGACAGGGCCCCCTCCAACTCTGCAGCTAGCCCATGGGACCCCCTTGGCAAGTTGCCTCCTTCTCTGGAGGCTTTGCACCTGCCCTGTGCTCTGCCTGCTCCACCTCTTCTCTGCTTCTTTGCTTCTTGAAGGTTCACTTGGTCTTTAGGACCAGCTCAGGCACCTACTCCTTCTCTCAGGGAACTCTGGCCCTGCTCTCCTGTCTCCCCAAGTGGGATTAGAAGCCCCTCTCCTGCTTAGCTCTTATAAAACTGTGTTGTCCTCTTAAATGGCTGCCACTATATCAAGGGGTCAGCGCCACAATTCGTTTGCATAAACTACCATGGGCGAGCTTACTAAAAATGCCGATGCCTCCATCTTACCCTACAAATTCCTACTCGGTAGCTCTGGGGTGTGCACCCCAGGCAAGTTCTTGCGCGGATGATTCTCAGAATGCCCCTGTTGTGAGCTCTGTGAGGATAAGCACCACTTCCTCCTCTGTGTCTTGTACATGATAAATATTGAATGAGTGAACAAATGAATGAGGAAGGAGGGTGTGTAGGCATGAATGAGTGAAACAGCTGTTTCCTCTTCTGTAAAAGGTGAGGTTGGAAGAGACGTTCTCTAAGTTTTCTCGTCGTTAAACTTCTCTTTCTAAAGTTCAGGGTATTTTGCCCAGGAAACTTCATCAGAACCGTACACGATACACAAGCCCAAGCACCCGGAATGACTGGGGAGACCTGCCGAAGAGGATTTAGTCCGCGCTGGTATTGAGCAAATGACCCGGGACTCATGAGTACCCGTGTTCTTGACGCTGTCGATTTTATCGTCAGTTAGAGAGGCGAAGAGCGGCAGATGCTTGTGCCCGGATGAATTCCGTCTCATTCTAAGAGCAAGTAGCTGAGAGGCAGCATTGTTAGAGTCAAGAACCCCGAAGTTTGAGGGTTAGGGAGGGAGGCATAGGGGGGACCAGGGGCCGGAGCTGGTGCAGCATCCTCTTTGCTGCTTGGAGGGGGCACAGACCGTTAGCAAGGGTAGAGTGCTCCCACCATTTCCTGGCACAGTCTTTGAACGTAAAAGCCCAACTCTCCCCTCCCCGAGGACCCTGCAGGTTTCGAGAGGCAGCACCGGCTTCTCCTAAGAGCTACGGCCTGAGAAAAATGAAGTCTCCCATGCCCATAACCTCTCAGCATTTCAGAGGAAATGGTTGGCTAGGGCTGCCAAGAGCCAGCAAATATTTGGTTAGCCTGGAAAGAATGGGTGCTCGTTTTCCAATTCCCCCAGACTTCTGCACGCCCAGTTCCTTTTATTAAAAACTTCAAATCCAGAGATAAAGTCGAATGGCACTCCAAGCTCTGAGCATTCATCTATATCCCGGGGAGCAAGACCCAGAATCTAAACAAAGAAAAGCTTAATCAATAGAACTCATGAATTTCCTCCAGGAAGAGGACCCGGCGCAGTGGAAGGATCGGCAGAGGGTCTGAATTGCGGTTTTCTTCGCGTGGGTATCTGTGGAAAGTGCTGGAAGACGCGCCTCCTGTCCGCGAGGGTCAGCAAACTACGGCCCACGGGACAAATCCCGCCGGCTGCCTTCCCTTTGTTTTCATACAGCCTGTGAATTAAGAATGTTTTTGATTTTTTACAGCTTTAAATAGTTGAAATAAATCAAAAGAAGACAAATATTTCATGACATCTGAAAGTTGTGTGAAATTCAAATTTGTGCCCACAAACAGGGTTTTATGAGAACACCGCCACACCCGTTCGTTTGCATGTCATCTGTGGCTGCTTTTGAGCGACAGGACTGAGTGGCTGAGACTGAGACCACATGGCCCTCAAAGCCTAAAACAGGTCCTCTCTGGCCGTTCGCTGAAAAAGTGTGCAGACCCCTGGAGTCGGGGAGGGAAGGCCCGGCTTTCATTGGTATTTGAACTCAAAGCTAGGAAAAAAATATATATATAGACACACACACACACACACACAGTTAATTATAAAGCAGACACCTGTTTAACCTAACAAGTGGGTCAAGAAATAAAACAGTGCTGGTCAGCACCCCAGAAGTCCTCCGTGTGTCCTTTCGTCCTGACCTCAGTTAATCAGTACCTGGACCTTTGTGATAACATCTTCCTTGTGGTTCTTGATACTTCTACCACCTGAGCTCTGCAAATGAATTACGCTTCCTCATGAACCCTATATAAATAGAAGACTGTACATTTGCTTTCTTTCGTGTCTTGCTTCTTTCTCTCAACATAGTTTGTGGGACTCAGCTCTGAGCGTGTGTGTGTAACCGCCTTCGCTGCCTGGCCTTTCTCACTCTGTGACTTCAGCAAAGTTCATCTCTTCATTTTACTGTTGTTGATGGACAGGTGGGGAGTTTCCAGTTTGGGGCCATTGTGAATAGCAATGCTGTGAACATCTTGCATCTGAACCATCATTGACTTATGCAAGAGTTTCTCTCTAGACAGAGAGAGAGAGAGAGGCGTGGAACTGTTGGATCGTGGGTTATGCGTATCTTCAACTCTACCAGTTAATGCCAAATTGTTCCCCAAAGACGCTGAACCGGTTCACGCTCCCACCAGCTGCCTCCTTATTTAAGGAGCAGAGAACTCTCTTGAGTCTTCTCAGCTCTATTTCTATCTTCAAAACCTAAACCACAGGGGTCTGCTGCCTGCCCCTCAGTTCCCTGAAGAGACAGACAAGGTGCATGAGACCCATCATCTCTATTGCTTCATAGCTTAAGTCTTTTAAAAATGTAGCAAATAGACCGTCAATATTCCAAGAATGATTCTTGAGAGAAGATGATCTCTTTCAGGTTCATGTGCGTGGCTCCAGGTCAGCCAGGTGTGAGAATGCCCTGACCACCCACTCCCTACCTAACCGCTCCAGGTCCCGTGTTGGGAGCTGAGGAAGGAAGCTCATCACAGCCAGTGAGTCAAGTGGCCTTCCAAAGCCTGCCGAGTGCACGGCAACCTCCCTTTCTCCTTCGGGCAATCACAGGACTTCAAAGGTCGGGGTATCAGCTCACGGGAAGCAGACGCTTGTGTCTTTTTCTGCAGGGTTTTAGGAGAACAGGGCCGAAAAGGCCTAACCCCGCATGGCCAGCATGCCCTAAGCCCCTCACCCGAAGGACCAAGCACGTAGTGGCATTTCTGACACATGATGTGGTACTGCATTGAGAAGGGACAAATAAACCCCAAGCGCCAGCACACATTTATCCAGTTTGGGAGGCGGATTAATAGAGTAACCAATAAAACATGTATAAAAGCTTTAATTAAATCTGATGAAATAAAACTTCATGTTTTATTTATGGACACTCCCAACATGTAAAGGATTCGGGGACACATTCATTTTTACTGCCATTTTGTCCTCATATCTATAATTAAATCCAGGCTGCAGCTCTGGCCCAAAGCGATGCGGCATTTTCAAGCTGGCCTTGGACTCGCCCTCCCCCACCCCCATCTGCTTTTGATTATAATTACCATCCCAATAGGAAGGAGGCTTATGGTAAAACAAAACACAATAATCAAACAAACAAACAAACAAACAAAACCCTGGGTTGTTCCCATTGTGTTTCAGAAGGCCGTGCAGAAGGAGGATTTCAGGGATTTCAGGCAGGTGGGCCGTTTTCTCCAGTTCCAGTTTTATTCTGTACCAAGGGCACAATCCCTTCATTTTACTTTTGACATAAAAAAAAAAAAGGACTTCATGAAACAAGACAAAATAACTTATGATTATACGAAACATAACTGTGACAAATCACAAAACTATACATATTAATAGAAAAAAAGTGTACCTAATTCTTTAAAAGATTTATGACAATAAGCACCAGATGCGCCCCTAAAGAAAAATCGGCCCCATATCCAGTATGATATATGCAGTTCATTTCTCTACGTGAGTGTATATAACTATGTACAAGAGTCTGTGTGATTTATGGAAACCAGATTTCCACTTTTCCCCCCCAAAGTGCTTTATGTCAGCAACATTACACAGGATGCTCTTCTGTCTGTACAAAATAAATCTCTTCTTTTTTTTACATTCGCCATTTCTCCAATGACTGGTTTTTGGTTTTTTCTTTCTTTTTTTTTTTTTTGCTTTATCCATTGCAAAAAAAAAAAAAAAAAGTAACTGCAGGAACCCCACACCACTAACAAAAAGTGCCATTACAAAATGCTGCTAGAAAACGTCAAGGTCAAACAGTCAAATAAAATACCAAATAATTAAATTGGACATTTACAGTCGCTATTCCTGATACTTCAAGGCAACTGGACAGTCGAGGTTCTTGGACAGGGTAGCTGGACGTTTACCTCTGCTCTAACGTAGCAGTAATGTGCTTGACAGCAGGGAATTTAAAAACAGCAGACCACCACCCACACTCTTGTTTTACCAGTGGGTCCACCGAAGGCCTTCTGTCGGCTTTCGAATCACCTATGCAATCGGGGGAGACAGGGGCAAAGGGGGACACCCCACAGGACCAGTACATCCTTAAATAATATTCAACAGCTAATCAGCAGCTAAATTACAACTGACATTTTGAGGCGGTGCCTTTAAGGAATTAAGACAATGCAACAAACGAAATGTCTCTAGGCAGACTGATTTTTTTTTTAATGTAATAGGATAATTGGCTTGGGCTGTGTGTATTTTCACAAGCACCAGTTTTGTTTTTTTGTTTTTTTGTTTTTTTCTAAAAAGGGGGAATGACAATCTCTGCTCAGATGTTTATGAAAATGGCTGGTTACACAGCAAGACGAAAAAGGCCAGGAAATGGAAGGGAATGAATTCTCTGAAGTTTCTACCTTCACTGCTACACACATGATGATGAACGCATCTGTGAATCTCAAGCAATGTGAAAGCCAGCAAGGGACAGGTCGGAAGGTCAGGTGAGATTCTGGAAGCCAAGGACAGCCTGGGCCGTCTCCAAGGAACCTGACCGTGTCAGGCCCTGAGGGCTGAGCTCAAACCTGTAGCCATCAGGTAACACTGAGGGCCATGTGCGGGGACACGAGGCCATGTGCGGGGACACGAGCTTGCAGGCTGCACTGGCCGTGCTTGCCCCATGCTCACACCCATGCCCTTTTCTGCCGAGGAAGGAGGCCCTGCAGGTGTCCCCCCCCCCCCCCGGCAGTGACGAGAGACGGGCAGGGCCGCCGTGAGGCCACGGTCAGACCAGGCACTGGCGCAGGGGCTTATCCTCCAGCCAAAGAGGAAGACGACCCTCACGGTGCCTGAGGTTCGGCTTCTGGCTCTGTCCTCCTCCCCGCTGTCCACTTCAAACTATGTAAAGCCACAAGGCAGGGCTGACGTCACTGCAATCAAAGCAACAACCCCTTGCTTTTCATCTTTTTCCTCCTCGTCACACCAAGTACGAAGTATGTTCTGAGTTCCTCATAAAGGAATTTAAGAACGGACACATTCTCTAACGCTATCGGAGCTTACCTTCCTTTCCGGAGTGGGACACGGGGACACACAGGGGACAGCAGCGCTAGCATGCACGTGTCCGGGTTTACACCAAGTGACAGAACCCACAACGTCTGCAAGGAGGCTGGCATTTACTCGCAGTCTGGGAGCTCGTCTGGCTGGGAAGCCGCAGGAGCCTTGCTTCGTAAAGCAGAGCAGAGTTTTGTAAAGTGAGTAACCTCACTCTTTTGCAGCTCTGGATGCCTGCATGGTGGCCTTTCTCGGATCAGAGCTCACGAGTCAGAGGAAGCAGACTGACCTCGGGCCCTGGAAAAGCGACCCCGACGCGTGGCTCGTTAGTCCCCTCACTCTATGGCACATGGGGATCAAGTCCAGCCCGTGCAGCCCGACTGAGGGAGACAAACTGTCCCCGGGTCCCAGGTGTGACACCGTGCTGGTGAACCCTTGTTGGAGACTGTAATGATCTCAGTGGGACAAATAGCACTATTTCATTTTACAAGAGGAAAGAAACCGAAATGTGACAGTTCTGGAATGTCAGGCTTTACCCCGTGTCTTTGGGGTGTGGCTACTTTTTAGGATCTACGTGTTGGACTTAAGATCTTTTTAATAGCTTTGTCAATGCATCCCAGAAAGTGGTTTCCTATTCAGGGTTGCTATCAAATGCCCAAGAGCTCTGTGAACATTCCAGGCCCTCAAAGGAGAGTTTCAGGGAAAAAAGTTAACTTCTTCTGCTTACCTTCCCTGAACTTTCCCTCTACCTGCCTCAGAGCAGACCTTGCGGGGAGGAAGGATGGTCAGGCGAGGGCGGGTGGGTTGCGCCTGACTGCAGACAAGGAGGAGGTGAGAATAATGATGAGGACGGAGAGGACGGTACGGGGGAGGGACAGACAGACCGGTGAGTGGGTATCCGAAAGGAGGTGAGCAGAAGCTATGCAAAAATCACTAGACACTGGGCACCTCTCGTTGGGTTTTCTGAGAGAACCCAGGATCTCAGCTCAGGGGGCCCCTGTTCTCACATCTTCTAGCATGACTCAGCACAGTACCAAGTGGAGGCAATGGGTCAATCAGCGATCTTTTCCGTGGAATGAGGTCTTCGAGGTGGAGTCACTGAACAGTCAACCCACCAGGGTTTCCGCTATGGCCCTGGGAAGGGGGCTGGGCCCACCCCCTTTCCCTCAGGTGGCTTTTGTGAAATGTGAAACTACTGGGGGGGGGTGCTCACAGGTGCGGTGAGGTGGGGCCAGGCCAAGCTACAGCGGTGGCAAAATGGACATAAGTGGGGTGATTACACTAATTCTTTCCATCCAAAGAACAGACCTCTAAATATTTTTTTTTTCCTTTAAAAGTAGATGTAAATAACAAGTCTTTAAAAATAAAAGAACTAAGATAAGTTGCTGGAATATAAAACAAGTTGTAGTGCCTTTCAAGGGACTGTGCTTGACAGAACCTTCTTATTTTGCTTTCAGAGAAATATTGAAAAGCAACTGGTTAGCATGGGCATAGTAAGAGGAAAGAGGCAGCCAGCTCCCCGGGCTGCCAGGCCAGTGCTGGTGCCAGGAGCCAGGGCTTCTCCAGGAGTTGAGCCCAAGCTGTGCTTGGATGTAGGTTTCCCCTGTTGCCTGATTTTGCAGGAACCAGCGGGGACGGGGAGCAGTGGGGGAGTTCACTGTGCTTCCGGCAGTTTGGGTTGTCCTTCCCTCTTTGGAGTTCTGTGCAAGTGTGATCCCCAGACTCTATGTTCATATATGCATCCTTTCACTGGTGTCCTTTGAGAGCTGACAGCTGGAAGTCACAGGTATCCGGTAGAGTGACTCTAAATTCCCTTTGAAAAGCCAGTCCTGCTGGTCACCAGCAAACCCAGATGGAAAAAGGAGCAACTGAACACATTCCTGCAAAGCCCGGCTCCGGCCAGTCCTGCCTTCCAGAGACACGTCTGTGCCTCTGCAGGGTCCACCGATGAGGCGGACAACCTTTTCATGCAGTCTCTGAGAATATGAAAATAAAAGGTGGCAAGCGACAAAAAGGTTCTGGGTGCCAGTGGGGGTGGAGGCCAGGGGAGCATTTAGCCTTCGGTATAGACAGAGGAGAGCTGGCTAGGACAGCGGTCCACGGCGCTGATCTGCAGGAACGTGGCGTCCTCAGGCCCGCTGCGAAGAGACTCCCCGAAGAGGCTTGAGGACCCTGAAGGCAAATCATACACTGGAAGAGAAAGAACGGGAAAGTTCACAATCGCGCCTGGCCCCACCCACCGTGCGTGCAGGCAGCAAATGCTGAGGGGCGCCAAGGGCTAGGCCCTTCAGCGGCTCTGTCCTCAGGGACCTCAGTGGGGAGGGAGGTGGACTTGCAGGCAGATGGCCACAATCAGTCTTGGCACAAAATACGGGCTGCGTAGAAGTAAAAGTGTTCTAAGCAAGGGTGAGGATGGCCTCAGAAAGGAGACGGTATCAAAGTTGAGTCATAAAGATGGGATTCTCACAGATGGGAGAGGTAAGAAAAGAACATTCTAGGAGGAAACAGAGCGCAAAGATGGACAGGGAGGGGCTGTGGGGCCAAGTTCAGGGGCAGCACATGTGGCGAGACCTCTGTGAGGGCGGGCCTACGTGACCGCGCCATCTCATGGGGCCTTTATGCTTAGGCGGCTGGAGGCCATCGAAAGTGTTCAAGGAGGGAAGGGGCTTATGTTATCCTTCATTTTTGGAAGGCAATGATCATGGCAGTATGGGGGGCAGAAGGGTAAAGACAGAGTTGACTCAGGGGCACCTGGGTGGCTCAGTCGTTAAGCGTCTGCCTTCGGCTCAGGTCAGGATCCCAGGGTCCTGGGATCGAGCCCCGCATTGGGCTCCCTGCTGAGCAGGAAGCCTGCTTCTCCCTCTTCCACTCCCCCTGCCTGTGTTCCCTCTCTCGCTGTATCTCTCTGTCAAATAAATAAATCAATCTTAAAAAAAAAAAAAAAAAAAGACAGTTGACTCAGGGAACTTGCTGGAAGGCTATGGCTATTGCCACGGTCTGGGAGAGACACTATGGCCCCCTGAGCCAGGGCGGTGGGAGTAGGGCTGGAGAGGAGCATGAAAGTGAGAGACATTTCAGGGGCAGATTCAACAGGACATGATGCAGTCATGTGCCAGGTCAAGCCTCGTCTAGGCCAGACACGGCAAACCCACCTGGTCCCACCTGCGAGTCTGCCAGGGTTTCTAAGTCACAGACAGCCACCCACCTGCAATGCCCGAGTGAGCGGAGAAGGCTCTGTGGAACACGTCAAAGCCGGCCTGCCCCATGGGCGTGGGGGCCAGGCAGTCCTCGAAGGAAGGCACCCCGCTGCAGGGGCTGCTGGGCAGCACGGCTCTCTGGGAGTCGGGATACTGGGGGGGGCGGAACGTCTGTAGCTGCCCGTAAAATCCTGCAATGCAAGCATGGCCGTGAGCTCCTGCAGAGCCTAAGTCCCCAGTACCACCCTGGCGCAGCGAGATCCCCACGTGACAAGTGGCCTCTCACTCTTAAGCCCACCTGTGAAATCTTCGGAGCAAGCCTCTGAAATGCACACTTTGAGCCAGAAGCTCTTCTACCTTCAGGGGCTGTCAAAGCTAGTTGGCTTCTGACATTTTTACCTGCGGCTCCAGGATGGGCAGCTGAACAGCCTCTGCCCTCCCCTAGATGCTCTCAAGAGCCCGGAGACGGCAGGCCTGACCTGCAGAGAACATGCCTACCCCATCCCTGCCACCAGGTTTTGAGCCTATCTTAACTTCCTTTATCTTATATTCGATTCTGCTTTTCACATTTGGTAAAACCTGAAACATGCTCTTAACAAGGCCCACCTGAAAACAACAACAACATAGATCTATCCACCCAACTGTCCTTCTAACAGATAAGTTCATACACATTTATAGACTTTTGACTATTTTGAATAGGTACACAGAATATCCCTTAGGATGGGATGTGCTGTATTATTATTGTTAATCTTTGCAGGAACTGGAACAACTGGAAGATACCATGTAATGAAGAAATTTGAGGAAAGATTGCTTAATATTTGAAAATAATCATCAACATTCTGCTGATTTTGTTTCATTAAACTCTTTCATTGTTTTTTTCTTGTGTGACAGAGGTTTCCTGGGGGGTGTTTGTGGTCCTTTTCCACGATCCCTCCACACCCCAAGATACCTTACCTTTTCCTTCTTCCTCTTGGCCTCATGACACATGTAAGTCAATGGACTCTTTTCCTGGAGCATAATATGCTTTTGCAAATCTAATAATGAAATCTTCACTTGATGCTTTATTGAAGGGAGAGTTGCATCTCGCTGTATCTGTTTGCTCAACTGCAAAACGTGACTGTTTCCACTGACTATTGTGAAGATTTGGGGCAAAGAAAGACCATATATAACATTTTAAGGTGCTTCAGAACATCAGTTATTACTGATATCACTACTCTGGTAGAAAAACCCATGAGGGATTAGTAGAGAATGTGACCCATGGTTCATATTGATGGTTCATAATGATGGAGAACACAGGACCAATTCATGGGCTTTGGTTCCCTAGTCCTATGTGCCTTCCTCCACTAGAACAGCCCCTTCTTAATGATCAATAGGTAGGGGAGCTGTTATCTGGGGTTTTTTTTTTCAGCTCTCTTGAAGTATAACCAGGGCACAGCGACGCATCCAGCCTACTATGCTCATCACCCTCCCATTTCTGGTTAGTGTTCTCCAGGTGGCCTGTGTAAACGCTCACATCACCTTTGGCCAGGGGCTCTGTGGCTGCTGGGGACGTCCCCAAAGCATGTGTGCAGAACTGCTCCTAAAGACACAGTCTGGCCCTCTAGGAGCTTATGATCCAAGACGGAGGGACCCATGTGGATTTATGCATGGGGCACACCCACAGAAAATGAAGTACTATCCTTTCAAAGCAGACAGAATACTTTATACGGAATCCAGAGAAAAATGCACATAAGGTTTGGGGGGAAGATTAAAAGCATGTATAGACGTATAGACTAGAAAAATATTCAGGGGGATACCATGTCAAGGCAGGAGAAGAAAGAATGGGAAACCATTCGCCCTTCTCTGTTGGATCTCCAAAGGCTTCTTAGGATCTCGACAGACAGATGGGCAAAGGACCCAACTAGACCACCTGAGGATGCAGATAACTGATCCACCAATATGAACCAACTCAATCCTCTAGCCAACAAAGAAATACAATGAAGACAATAATAAAATACCACATTCTACCTATCACATTAGCAAAGATTTCTAGAAGTCATTCTCGGTGCAGGTGTGAGAATGACAAAGTCACTTTGTCCAGTGTTGCAGACACTGTGAAGGCGCAAGCTTCTTGGAAAACCACTGGGCAACCTGTATCTAGAGCCTGAAAAGTGTTCCTACTCGTACACCTGGACCTGGGGATTTTACTTCTGAGGAGGTATTCTCAGAGTCTTTTCCAAAGAACAGAAGAAGTTCTGCACAGAAGTAGTCGTTACAGTGCTGGTCAGAACAGAAAGCCGAAGAGCCAAACGGGCAACCGTAAGGGAATGATTCAGCAGAGTGGTACGTTTACATGATGGGAACATTAAGTAGGCACTAAAACAGTATTTACAAGGAGTTTTTAACAACAGGGAAAGACCATTATATAAGGTTCAGAAGAAAACAAAAGCAAGATACAAAACTGAATGTGGAGACTGGGCGCAGTCATGGGCAAGTCCATGCATAGCATGGATGGCGAGGCAATGTTTCTTCTTTGTTTTTTTAGAGGAGAGAGCAAAAGAGAGAGAAAAGCACGTGAGTGGCGGGGAAGGGGAGAGGGAGAGAGAGAATGGGGAGGGACAGGAGTGGGAGAGAGAGAATCTTAAGCAGGATCCCAACATGGAGGTTTTGCTAGATCCTTAAGCGGGATTTCAAGACCCTGAGATCACCGCCTGAGCCGAAATCAAGAGTCGGACGCTTAACCCATCGAGCCACCCAGGCGCCCTGGTACGGCCACCTTCCTATGGTTGTCTTTAGGCTGGTTTTTTGCTTTATATTTTTCTGAGTTTTAGTAGTGGTGAGGAGCAAGTGTGCTGGAGCCAGACTTCCTGGGTTTGAGTCCTACTTACCCACTTACCCACTGTGTAATCTTAGTGAATTACTTAGCCTTCCAGTATCTATTTTCTAATCTGTAAAATGGGGCTAAAAGTAGTACCTACACTTCACAGGAGTTATTATGAAGATTGAATGAGTTCATATGTACATATTATAGAATATAATTTGATAACATAATTATATAATACTTGTATATTTTTTTAATATAATACATGTGTTTGTTAAGTAAGTAAAATTAAAAAGTGACATGATTTTATAACAACGTAGTCCTCAAAAATTAAAAAAACCCTAGTTATTAAGAGAAATAAAATGTTCGAAAGGGCAACAGGTAAGTCCCTCAATAATAACCCAGTGTGAGAATGGACATGGCAACAGGCATGAGGTGCATACCCACTTCCCAGGCAAAATTCTCTGGAACATTCTTGTCCCTGTGGGGATCTGAGCTGTATGTATCTTGCCCATATTGGTTCCTAGATCCTGCACTAATTAACGCATATCTTGATGTCTTCACTCACCCCCGCGCAGGCTCAAAACAGCAACAAGTTTGAGTGGTTTGAAGGAACCTGGGATGAGTGGCTTTGTGGCTTGGGAGGCTCCTTGGACTGATCTTGATTTGGGGTACCTGGTGGCCAGACACACATATCAGGAGGAAAGCATGACCGTGGACCACCATGGCTGGTTTATTAGAATGTAATGCCTCCTCACTGAGGAGAAGAGACAATATTTGCTCTTTCTATCACTCTGCTGGCTCTGCTCAGATTTGTCACCCATCAATTCCCCAATACTGTTCCTCAGTGTACTGTTACCCTTCCAAGAAGAGAAGCCATTTCTCACTCAAGTGCCACAACTCCCCAAATAGGGACGTTAATCATTCAGGTATGTCAGGCACACGGATAGAGACCTTCATTGGCCTTTCGTGAAAACCAATTCTCTCTCTTCCCTATCTTCTCTCCTGCTTCTAAGAGAGCAGGAATGTTGCCTGGCTTCAGCCTCCATCTGAGTGTAGTGATGTGTGAGTACAGAAGGTCGGTCATGTGGAGAACACACCGGGTTCCATCCCCCAGACTTCCCCGGCCGCCTGGATCGGCATCAGAAGGCAGAGTGGACTGTGATTCTTGCCTGCGGATGTCTTGGCTGACACGGAAAACAGTTGAAACCAGAATGGCCCCGCAAGCACGCTGGATCACTCTCACAGCCAACTTGGGGAAAGAAAATCCTCTTTATTAAATCCCTCCCTCCGAGACGCCAGTCACTGGAGATGCCAAGTACACTGGTGTGGATGGCTGGGGTCAAATCCAAGAGCTTTAACAGACCCTCTTCCCAGTGCTACTTCCATAAAACTAACAAAATTTTAAAAAATTCCGTTAGGGTCTTGCCACACGCACAAATCCTGAAAAAGCCTAACCCATTTTCTGATGAATGGCTCCTGTATTCCAGCTGTTGGATTTCGTGGAGTGAATTTGGATGGAACTCTACCTCTCGGACCAAAAGCAAAATGAAGCCAGATGTTAACACATTTCGTGGGCATAAGAGTGACGGCAAGGTCAGCTAATCAGTCAGTCCGTGGGTCGGTGCTGGCCAAGGGGCTGTCGCAGAAACCAAGAAACAGAAGATAATACCTTGTCCTCGAGGACTGAGAATGCAGTTGGGGCGAGAGCACCCATAGTTACAGCAGTGTAAGAACACACCCAGACATTCATGTTGGCAATAATTTTGTTAGCTGTCACCTCCGGTTATAAAACCACCCCTCCCCCATAATTCTGCCTCCAAAAACGGCAGGGGTGGGGGACAGGGAAGAATCTACAGATAAACTGGATCTACCCAAGCTGCAGCTCCTGAATGTCAAGCAGAATCATTCCTCCTCTTGTCAATTTTGGGAAGTTTCTTCCCTTCTAAAAACACACCTGTTTTTCTAATTATATATATTAAAAAATGTATGGAATTAATTGTACCAACCAGAATAAGCAGAATAGTATAAACAAAGAAGGAAAAAGCTTTTTTAATTTCCACATTCAGATATGGCCAGATAGAGCTACACAAAACTGGAATGTTCTATATATTGCTTGGTCTTCTGTTTTCCCCCGTAATATTCTCTATGCGCTTCACACATCACTAAACTTCATTCTCAAAAAACGTTCCCCTTTGTCCCACGGCGTCACTGATGCCTCTGTGATTTTGGGTTTGATCAGGAGTCTGCAGTCACTGTTGCTGCTAGGCCCCCGAAGCTGGTGTGGGTTTCCTTCCCGAAGCGGACGGGGGTGGGGGACATCCAAGGAGAGAGGAGCTGCGTGGCTAAGTGTGATGACAGAAGGCTGTTCTCTAGGGCAGCACCACCCAACGGAACTCTCTTCGATGATGGAAACGATCGGTTTCTCCCTCTATCTTGCTGTCGGTACAGGAGCATCCCGTGGCTGAGCTAGTGCAGTGGAGGAAATGGCTCTTTCACTGTGTTTCACTTTAATTAATTAAAACTTAAGTAGCCACGTGTGGCTCGTGGCTCCTGTCCTGGACAGCACGCTCTCGGGCAGTCCGCCTTCCCAGCGTTAGCAGACTTTGTTTCAGAAATGTTTCTGGTTAAATTCCTGAAGGAAAAACACATGACCCACCACCAAGGGTTTCAATAAAAGCCAGACAATGATTCTTAGACTCGTGGCCTCCAAGATAGGAATTTATATTGGACTCCTCATTACATTTATCTTTTCTTAAAAATCCACCACTCCAGGGGCGCCTGGGTGGCTCAGTTGGTTAAGCGACTGCCTTCAGCTCGGGTCATGATCCCAGAGTCCTGGGATCGAGTCCCACATCGGGCTCCCCGCTCTGCGGGGAGCCTGCTTCTCCCTCTCCCACTCCCCCTGCTTGTGTTCCCTCTCTCGCTGTGTCTCTCTCTGTCAAATAAATAAAATCTTTAAAAAAAAAAAAAAAATCCACCACTCCAATCTTTGTGGAGGAAACCAGAATATACATACATCGTAAGTAAACAACAGTCAGCCAGCTTGCAACCCTCTGGAGGGCTGATGAGTGACCGTCTGAAGCATTTCAGCTCTCCTGAAGGAGCGAGCCACGTTCCCTTCTGGAAGTGGGAGAAGGAAAAGGAAACAGGTCGCACACTTCCTGCCTAGCTTGCCGGGCCTGCTGGGAGTGGCAGCAAGTCCAGTCCCGTCTTCAGCGGCCCCACCACAGGAGGGTGGAGCCAAGTCCAACACTGAGGCTCGACCCACTGTTCGCCCCCTGGACGGGGATGAATACCATCAGCCCGCACCTCATCAAGGGGCTGCATCGGGAGCTGTGTACTTAGTGGGTCTGTCTATGTAGCAGATGGCTTTGCAAAACAGAATTCTCATTTTCCTTTACCATGAGGCTGGGAACCACCACCAAACTCTGGGCACCAGGAAAAGTGCTGGATGGATGGTGTGCAGAATCAAAGACTGACCCCTCCCCGTGGTAAGCTCTGCCGGGACCACGATGACAACTTAGAGAGGCGGGCAGCCCACAGGGGGAGCCCCTCACAGGCCATGGCGAGGTCCCCCAGAACTACTTCCCCAACCAGGCGTGGCCTGAGCAGGCTTGGCCTGAGCAGGCTTGGCAGAATCCTTTATGAGTCTTCTTGGAAACCATGACAAAGGCCATCACTTCCCAAGCCCCCTTGAGCCCTTTGGATGGGAAAACTCTTCTGTTTCTGTGTGACCAGGGCAGATCCTTTCAGGGGTCAGGCCAAGCACTGCCGTGCTCAGCCCCGGCCAGGCCTCAGGAGCCGGCGGCTTCCTTGACCTTCCAGAAGGAGCACTGATTGCTGTGTGTGCTTGCCCCCATTGCTGTTTTTCTGTAAAGTGAGGGGTTCGCAGTATTTACCTGATAAGGTACCTGCGCAGGTTCAAGGGGGCTGAAAGGGAAGACCCGTGTGAAGGCTCGCGCTCTCCACGTGCTACTTTGTCTTCTTCGTATATGAACACAAGCATTTCCAGTTTTACACTTTTATTCACTCAAGGACTATTTACTAACCACCCAAGTGCCGGAGACACAACGGTGGCTAAGACGCACTGCGTGCCTTCTTGCAGTTGATGTTTTAGTGAGAAAGAAAGAGAAACATGTCCACGAGAAACCCAGTAATAGTTTCATACTCTGTAGGATGATATAAAGGACACTTTCAGGGACATAGAGAGTCCGACTCTTTTCTCCGGCATGCGCGCAAGGTAGGAAGAGGAAAAGGCAACAGGTGAGAGAGAAGCCTGGGTGCTGACAGCTGTTCCCTTTGTTTGGCCCTGGCTCGTTGTGGCAGGTACAATTAGGGGGCGTCCGCCCTGCAGCTCTGCTGAGGACCAGCCCCAACAGTCTTCCTCCGTCAGCGGCTCTGACCTGCTCGTGCCTGGGAGGAGGACGCGCAGATATGAGAGGTGCAGGGACAGCTGGTATGCCTCAGCTCTTGGGTGGTACAGCCGTTAGCTAGCCAAGTGGGAGGAAGGATATGTATTTATGAGCTTTATGACTGAATTATTTTTCCGCAGAGACTATAATTTTGTGGGTTACTTTAGGAAATGTAGAGGGTTTTTTTTTTTTTTTTTTTTGTCTCAGTCCTATAATTGCTGCAGGAGCAGGGGCATGGGTGAATCTGGGTGATGAACGGGACGGGGCGGGGGGCAACTCAGAGAGACCAGGGACAGGGACAGACAAAGTAGACGCATGACGCTGCTCCCCTAATTTCTCCTTCTCCAATACTCTTATGGCTCTTTGCACATATTCCCTCCTACTCTCTGGGAATCCTGGAGCCCCCTTTGAATACCTTCTGTGATCCATGGCACAAGCCATCTAGAAGAAGAGAGGAAAACACAGGTAAGCCTCTGCTAAAGCTCCCAAAGGCCATAAGCATGTGCTCTTTGGCATCTTGACTTCTCAGCCTGATTTTATGCACTCCAACCTTATTTAGAGAAGGGCCCAGAGAATCACACGCTTACTACTCACATGGTGACTTCGTATGAGAAAACTTGTAGGATTCCTTCTCGGGTGACCACCTGATATTCCTGACTTGTAAGCAGGTGATTCAAACAAACATTCCCATTTGCAGAGACAGCGAGATGGAAGCAGAGGACCTGTTGCATTCCCTGCCTTTATAACCGGTACTTTGCTTATATGATGCCATGCAAATAAAAGTGGAAAATACACGCAACCATTTTAATATTTCCAAACATCCAGAAATTTGAAATTATTTATGGATCTAGCCTTTATCTTAAAACAAATGAGCAGCAGGACTCAAACAGCCACTATAGAAGTTCCTACTAAGTTCGGGGCTTTCTCATTTGCAGTCCCCTTGCTTGGGCATTTTTGTGGAACACTTTGGTTAGTGTTATGCCAACTGCTCGAGAATTCTGTCAGAAGGGAAGAAAGGAACTAATGTTTATTTGCTCCAAGTCAAGTACCACCCTACGTGTTTCAGACAGAAGATCTTCATCCTTACAACAACTTTTGAGTCAAGCAGTGTTGTCCCCAATTTATAGACAAGCAGAGAAGTTAAAATAACTTACCTAAATCCTCAGAGCTACCGAGTTTCAGAGCTAGGACTCAAACCCTGGTCTCTTGGTGACAGAGTTCATACAGACTAGTAGGGCTTGAGCTCATGGACCAAATCATTTTAAACACAGTCTTGCCATTTCTGTTGACGTCCCTTACTGCCAAGTTCAGAGGCACTTTACTCACGCTGGACATAATGTAGAAACACTTTCATTAGGGAGAAAATCATTGAATTAATTACTAGAAATCAGTAAAATCACCTAACTGCTAAAAAATTCTAAAAACCCTCAAAAGTAGAAAGAGAGACATTTTAGACACTTCCTTTGGCCAATTTTCTGATTTAGTCACTATTTTATTTCTACCCCTTACATGAACAACTTGGATCTGGGTTTGAATCGTGGATGACCCATTTAACCAATTGTGTTAATTTATCCAATTTGGACAAATTATTTTCCTGCTTGAGCCTCATTATCTTTTAAAATAACACCTATTTTATTGGGTTGTGGAAAGCATTATACATGAGCGTGTTTATAAAAGCATATATTGCATTCCCTGGCAGGTAGGAGGCCCTTAGTAAATACAGCAATTACTATTGCCACGAAATGAGCTCAGAAGTATTTCTAGATTCTGTATAATGTACAAGCAATTCTTTAGAAATGTTTCCCTCTCATAGGCCACCGCCCTCAGGTACAAAATGATACTGCTCTTAAAATTGGAATCTCCACAATTTGATTGTCATTTTTTGGCTCCTGGCCATGGCCAGCAACATCCTCCAGGTCTTCATCTAGCTAGAACTCCATTCAGTCTCCTCCCTGGAGGTGGTGCAGAAACGGACTCTTCATTTTGACACAGAGTCTATAAATGCAAAAGCCGCAGGGACGGCTCACAGACTGGGTGAGGAAGACAGGTTTTTCTCTGGGCTGAGAACTGAACCAGCTTCCACAGCACTCGAGCTATTTACGACTGACGTTTAAACATCTACTGTACTAAGAAAGAGGAAAATAATGGACATAATAACCCTTACGATTCCATGTGGACACATTCCTCTTGAAGGAGCCCGGAGACAGTGGTTCAGAAGTCGACCACCGGAGCAATTGCCTGGTCCCCTTGCCCTCAGGCCGAGGGGCTGCAGCGTGGGCCCACCTGGGCCCAAGAAGGGGCGTCATTTTCATCTGGAGCATCTGCTCCCAGTTGGTGGGTCACAGAGAGACGCGCTTAGGACGCTCGGTGCTTTCCTCTGCTTGCGCCCCTCACCGGTCTGCATGAGCTGCTAAAGCGTTTGTTACCACGAGCCACACTCGGCCTCGGTGTCGTTTCCAGGGCAGGGTTGGGGGAAAGGGAGAGGGTCTGCTAGTATGTCTGCAAAGGGTTCCACAAGGGGCTGGGAGTGGGCAGAGCCTGCTGCTGATAGGGACAAAAGGGAAAGGCGACACAGCAGAGGGAGAAGGACGGCAGGCGTAAAACACTCCTGGTTCAGAGATGTAATCCAGTTTCATTTAAATATCCTCCACCCACCCAAACCCCTAACGCGTGGTGGCCTCTGGCTTCCAAATTCTCAAAAGTGATAAGCTGCCAAAGTAAACTAATTGCAATGTGTCTCAGTAATTGCCATGTGTGGGTATCTGCAGTTATAGTAAAATGGTTCAGTGAATCCTGACAGTGATAATGAAACACTTGGAAATGACATAAAATAAAGACTCTCAAAACCAGAAGACCCGAAGAGTCTGAAATGGATCCGAAAGCCGGGCTTTGCCACGTACCGGCTGTGTGGCCTTGAGGAAACCACAGTCTCTCTGAGCCTGAGAGTCCCTGTGTCCAAAAGGGGGATAATACTACTCACGTGGCAGCATGATCCTCACGGTGGGAAGAGAAAGCAGCGGAGGGAACAAATGGATGGGGCTCACTGCCCTGTCGCCCATGAGTTGCCGCCCACACCCCAACACCTGCCTGCGATTCAAAAACATCCTGGATACCTGCGAGGCCCAGAATGGAGGGTTCGGGATCTGGCCTTTCTGGGTCTGATGGTTGTGTGAAGTGACATCATCCCAAAGTGGCCACTGGTTGGCGTTGGCAAGAATGAGCTGGGAATTTCTCTAGAAGCAGGCTCCACCGCAAGTATGGGTACCCCTACTGAGTGGGGTCACATGAAATAGTAAGTGTGGAACTAGCTGGCAAACAGTAAAACCCACTGCAGATTCCAGCCCTGCTGTCTGATTATAAGCCTGGTGCTACTTGTCCTCCTACTTTCCCTGAGTCCAGAGGTGTACCTGCCCTGGCTGAGGATGGCTCTGCCCCATAAAACTCACACCAACTCCCGCAGGGCTATTTGGGCCTGAAGCAGAACAAGGAAAGAATGGCAAAGAACGAAGACTTAATTCTGGGTGCCCTTGGCCTTCCAAGCAAGCTGTGCTGTAAGAAAGGTCTGGCAGAGAAGAGGATCCCAGACAGAGATTAAAAGAACGGCTACAGCCACCCCCCCACCCAGCCCGGGGGTCTAGGCGAGCCATTCTGGTCTTGATAGTTTTTAGGTTGTGCTATATTTACAGGACTTCCCCAGGAAGTAAAGGAAAAAGGAAGCTGGAAAGTATTTACTTCCTCTACCACTGGCCAAGTGCTTCCTTTGGATTATCTCTGATTGGAGAAGCATGGCAAGGGAGCACGGAGTCCTACACTTGGGGTCCAGGCCAGTGACTCCTAAAGTGGGAGCCACAGCATTGGCTCCAGCTCAGCTCTAGGCAGACTTAGTGAATCAGAACGTTGGTGCGAACGGCCTGGAAATATTCATGTTGGACAAGGTATTTCTTACACTAAAGAGTAAGAGGTTCTGAGAACATCTCTAGAGGATTTTTAATCTTCTGAAAGTTTTCCAAATGAAAGACCAATAGGAAAACACAGAACAGCTCTGATTTCATTTGAAATGGAGGAAAAGAATGCTTCTCATGGGCCTCTCTTCTCCTCAGCTGGTCCCCAGCCCTTTCTGCTAGACTCTGAGGACTCTCAGGGATAAAGAAATAATGACTGCCCTCAAGAGACTTTGGATTATATTCTCAGCAGATATGGATTAAGGTGGCCTCCTTTCCCACCCCAGTCTCTTTCCCGCACATTTAAGTTCTTGGTCAAGGGGAAATCATGGGACATCATTTGCGTGACTCAGAAGTCTTGGTCTTACTGTGGGCCTCACAGTGATCTTGAGACCTAGACTTCTGTTGTCCAGCTGTAACCAGATTCCCAAAATATATCTGGTCCACTAACTAGGTGACTTCTTGCTTGTTTGAATCCAAGTCTGTGATTATACAATTTTCCAGCACTCAATCTAAGAGTGGGCAACTTTCCCGGCAGTCAGATGGAAGGGGGTGACACCAATCCTGGAATCCAGTGATATTCTTAAGGTTTTGTAAGTGGAACGTCCACTCTGCTATCTCAAACCCACTGACATATATTTCTCTACTGTTCTCCTTCAAGCCCAGATTTCATCTCAACTTAACATTCTAGACAGTAGATTTGGGGAGGCTTAATTGTATGCAACAGGAACTTTACTGTGAGGCAGAGGTTCAGGAGATATACTCAAGCCATTGGCACAAGTGTGAGATGGGGCCCCCTCTTCACGATCTGGGGGCTTGTGCTCTGATGGGTGTATATAGTCTACAGGCTCCTTCCTTTCCTGCTTCATCTCATTCCACTGCACACTAAAGTCCTGATTTTAAGTATGTATTAAGCACCTAAAATTTTGCCAAGTGCTACAGGGAATACATAGATGGTATGATTCCCTGCCTACACATGGACCACGAGGACTATTCTCTCACTGAAAGTTTTCCAAATGAAAGACCAATAGGAGCAACTAAGCTCAAAGATTCTGATCTATGAACCTCCTATACCACAGCCTTTCAGCGTGACTTCCTGTTCTAACACGGAATTTTATTTTTTAATGGAGGAAGAAACAAAGATGATGAAGGTATGATTGGCCTGGCCCAGGTGACCTGGAGAGTTCTGCTGTTCCAAGTCACCCTTTTCTGCTGGATGCCAGAGAGGCTATGGAACCTGAATGGGAAAAAGAGTGGGCAGAAGAATTAGGTAACTTGATCCATCCACAGAACGCCCTGAGCTCTTTTACGAAACCATGCCAAGTCAAGGAACTTGATCAACTACTCTGAGTTCCATCTCTAAATAGGGGCAGAGATATATTTCCTACTCTCTTCACAAAGTTATAATGAGAATTCAGGTATTCATTCAGCAAACATCTTACTGAGCAGTTCCGTTATAGTTACCAAGTGCTGATAAACTTTTGTACTTAAGAGTAATTTATAAAACATACATTGCAATATAAATGTAGGTACTCTCATTGACCTCACTGGTACTGGTAAAAATGCTGCACCAGCCCAGATTGACAGGTGCAAAAGACCTTGGGTAAATATTTGGCTAATTGAGATTTCTGGAATCATTTTGCCATAACAATGAGAAAATTTAAGAATGTGAAGAAGAGGTTATGCTTTGGGATGTGTGATATGAGACTGGGTTTGGTGGAGGAATGTAGAGGGGGAAGGGCTGGTTGTTACACTTAAATGATCTAGAAAAATGCCTGAATGTTTTTACTTCATGGCTGCATCTTACAAAGTCTAGTTCTTAAAGACCTTGCGAGAGAACGAAATGGAGAGTTTAATCAGAACAATCTGGTTGGGGAGGGAAATTTTCTGTAATCAGAAAGGGAACTCACAATGTAAGTAAACCAACTAGAAATTCTAAGGAAACTGGGATTGTTTTGCAACACGGTCCGAGCCCAGATGATCTGAATGAGTGCAGATCAAGGCAGTTCTGGTGTTTCATTGTTGCTCTTTTGTTTTGTTAACACAGTGTCCTCATTACCGGTCACCCATATATCCTGATGTTGGGTACCCCCCACTTTATTTTAAGGAAATAATAGCCCACAACTATTCACATTTTTTCTTCTAAGCCATGAACTGCTTATCACAATTACAAGGAAAATTCCAACTAAAAATACAAGAATCACAAGACACAGATTGCCATTAATATGTTCAGCCCTGAAGAGTCCAACTAAGCAGCCTGTAAAATAGAATTATAAGAAAATATTTAACTTGATTTGAAGAGCTCCATTCATTAGAGGCTAAACTTCATGAGTTTCAGATAGAAGACAGAACGTTTGCTTCTGGAAAAAAAATGTCATTAATTCCCCAGAAGAATGAAAAAGCACTAGATCTGTAATAATGTTCATCAAACACTTTTCTATAAATGTTTTTAAGTTAACTGACAGAGAAGTCACAATAGTCAATGAAACAGAAATTTTCTGGATATTTTCCTTCTCTTCGATACATTTTTGGGTTCCAATTAAGGAAAACAAAGTGTCACACTGTGAGCAACACAGCCTGCCTGGCAGGGCGAAAAGAGCGAGCAAAGTGCTTAATAAGTAATATAACCGCCCAAGCAGCAGTTATGGCCCCTTCATCCTTGTTATAATGAAACTACCTTTAGAGCTCACTACAAATATGAGAAGATGCTGAATCACATTACTAACCAAAGGAAAACGCAAAACAATGTTGCTGCACATGCTGTTGAGAATGAAAATGACTGACGATGTCTGGGGTGGGGACATGCACTCTGCTCTGCTGCGGAGCCTAAACTGACATGGTCTTCATTAAGGGATCTACGGCAGGACCTACCCAACTTTAAAATGCACATATCCATCAAACCGGCAATTTCTCTTCCAGAAATAATTCCTGAGGAAAGTATGCAGAGGGATACAGATGTGTGTGAGGGTATTCGTGTAAACACTCACATGTGCATAAAGAGATTTAATATAGCATTGTTAATAAAACCAAAAAAATGTCTATCAGTAGGGGAATGATTTTTTAAAAATGACATGTTTCTGTATGTACTACATAATTTTTTTTTTAAAGGAGCTGATCTATAGAATCTATAGGCCTTTACCTAGAAAGCAGAAGCATATATATTTTTTAAGTTAAAAAAAAAAGTAAGTCATAAAATAAAATGCAGAATGTGAGCCCATTTTTATAACAGGGCATGTGTGTATGTATGTATATACATGTAAGTTTATGTAAGTACACATACACACATTTCATTTCTATAAACATCTAAAAAGTCATTAATAGTTTTGGGGTGCCTGAGTGGCTCAGTCAGTTGAACAACTGCCTTTGGCTCAGGTCATGATCCCAGCATCCTGGGATCGAGCCCCATGTTGGGCTCTTTGCTCAGAGGGGAGCCTGCTTCTCCCTCTCCTGCTCCCTTTGTGCTCTCCCTCTCTCTCTCTCTCAAATAAATGAAATCTTTTTTAAAAAGTTATTAATAGTCTTAATAGTCTTTACCTTTCATCGTTGCTGAAAACAACTTAAACTCTTTATAAGCCTAAGTACACTAAGCATCCAAAAAAAAAAAAAAAGAACAGGTAAATTTTTTCTTTTCTAATTTAAAAACATCAGTGAGAATATTCAAACTGTATTTTAAGGACTGTGCCAAGAGTCTAATAGCCCTGACTTGATAGTAATCCGGGTTCCAACAGTTACTCTCACCGCATGTGCTCGAGAGGCAAACACGGTGCATGTGAGGCTATGATACACACACACACACACACACACACACACCGTGGGGCAATCCCACTGGAGACAATGAGAGAGAGAGCGCCCCCTTCCCTAGAGCGACGTATCGGCTGGCTGAGGCACAGACTCTGTGGTCAGAGGGTCTGCGTGTAGTTTCCAGCTTCACCGTTTCGAGAGTGAGAAATCTGGGGCAAGTTATTTAACGTTTCAGTGATTCAGATCCCTCATCTGTAAAATGGGAGTAGACAATGCCTTCTTCATAGTGTCGTTATGAGACCAATGAGAAAGGGCACCGTAAGCATTTGCCACACTGCCTGACGCAGAAGACACGAGATCTAGTGGTCAGTGGGAGACCCCTGTCTCACAAACCACAGTCCCTGTAGTGCCTGCAGAATTTTAGCCCCGGAAGGAACCCCATCATTAATAGCTCCACACTTACACATCTCACAAACGGAATTCCCAAGCAACTAAGCACTTCCATCGTACTTGGATCTACAGGCACCATCATGAAGGGGAAGGAGTGTGGGACTGGGGTCAGACGGTTCCCCAAACCAGCTTGGACATCGCTAGGTGTGTGACCTGGGGCAAGGTGCTTCATCTCGCAGCCTCGCCTGGGAGACCAGGGCATGCTGGTATTTTTACTAATGTTATTTTGAGGATTTAACAACACAAGTGGATGTATGCAGAGCACCCAGCATCTGGAACACGGAAGGAAAAATAACGATAACAACAACCAGCTCTAATTAACTGAGCATCTACTACGGGCTATGCATTTTCTCTCATTCTTATATCAACTCTGAAAGAGAGGTATTACTACCTCCTGAGTAAGAGCCAGGAAACTGAGATTCAGGGCACTGCATGACTTGGCCATAGGATTCCCATTCAGATCTGCCTGACTCCAAAGTCTTTTCATCTACTTTTTTTCTTCTTTTTTTGGTCGGGGGGGGGGGGGTGAGGGAAAGAAAGATCTTAAGCAAGCTCCATGCTCAGTGTGGAGCCTGATGTGGGACTCAATCTCACGACCCTGAGATCATGACCTGAGCTGAAATCAAGAGTTGGGAGAGCTACCCAGGTGCCCCTACTTTCTTTCCTATAGTTCATTATTTCTCTGTGTCGTTTGGGCTAATCACAATTTCCCCTTCTGGTAATCTCCTCTTCTGAGATAATATGACCACTGTAGGGGTATGTAAGCTAGTGGCTGTAAACGCTCTGAAAACTTTTGGAAACAAGGGACTTTTAACTCTGGGAACGCCTCCAACACTTCTTCCCCCGGCTGCCGCAGCTACAGGTTTCAGTGCAGGATACTCGGCCCCAGGTATGCAAAGACTCCAATTCACCTTACCGTGTAAGGGAATCATTAGATCATCCTCTTCCCTCTAGGGAGAGGTCCCAGGCCGTTGGGTAAGCACTGGGTATGTAATGAGAGGAACACAAAGAAGGACCAAGTGCCCAGAGAAAAGAGGGGCCCTGGAAACTTGACTCCTAATCACGGTTTTGCCAAGGGCTGGCCCTACCGATCAGCCTAAGAAGCCATAAGCAAAAATCTCTCTTTCCTCCTCCCCAACACCCCCATCCTTTTATTATTCATGTTTATTCAGTAAACTTTTATTAAGCATGTTCTATGTGCAAAACATTTCCTGTCCTGAGGAAACCTTATAGTTATCTCAGTCATCTTAGTATCCTTAAAGCTATATGGGTTTTAGTCTGTGTGTGTGTGTGTGTGTGTAGATACTTAATTACATGTGTAGATTATTCACACTTCAGTCGTTTCCATAACCAAATGTTTAAACAGCTCTTCTGATGAAGATGACCATCCCACACCCCTCCCACGAAGCCCAACAGGCTGTGATGTCAACTACACCCCCCTCGTACACACCTAAATTTAACTTTTGTTTAATAGAATTAGCACACTGTCAGAATTCATCAAGTACTAGTTATGTAAAACTGCTCTTGGGTAATTTTGTAGTAATTAAGTGTATAAGAGTAATTAGGAATTTCTCTGGATCTAATCATCAATCCCTAGTACTATATAAGCATTAATAACATCGTGGCTGATACCAAAAATTAGTCCTGAGGAGGATTGCTGCTGATAACACTGGAATAACGTGAAATGTGCTTGTTGGCTCATTCTCCTTGTATGTCACAACTTTCTCAGTGAAGACTATTACGTGCTGATTTACAATCAATCTTATTTGTCTTCCCTGAGATTTCAAGGGGGAAGTTGTGACACATGCTTAAATTCTAAGCAATTTCTAGACTTAACTACTTCAGTATTTCACAACTTTACCTATGCTGATGTGACTACATTTCCTGGGGGGGGGGGGTTGTTTATTGTCTCTACAATTGCCTTTAAAAAAAAATAACCTTTAAACATTTAGCTTAAACCCCCAGAAATGACATCAGTCATGGCTGTAACCCGTAAGACTCTTCTGGAAAGTACCATTGCACAATCATGGGGTGGCTGGGTGATAGACATTGTGCTCTGGTGAGCGCTGTGAACTGTGTAAGACTGTTGAATCACAGACCTGTCCCTCTGAAACAAATAATCCCGAGTCTTGTCTCGGGAAAAGAGCGAGCCCTTACGCCAGGAGTGCCACTCTAACACGAGAAACAAACCTGGAAAAGTCTTGTGCTCTGGACAACGTGGATTGCAAATAACAGGCTCTTTGGGAAAACCTGGGATGGGGACAGACCGCTCAAAATCTACGAAACCTTCTAACTCTAGCAGTACCAACATAAGAGGGAATCTGGGCAGCCAGTTCTATGTGGCTAGAGGCTCCTTGGTAGTTTGGAAATGCACACAAGTGTCGGCTGGAAATGTTGGTTTGCAGGAACTGAGGCAACAGGTGCTAGAACCAGCTTGTGGGAAAGACCGCGATCTGCCCGTAGCTGAGGGCCATGCAAGGCCAGGAATGCACCTCTCTGGGAAAGGGGCTCTTAGGGTACTGCTCATTCTCAGCTGTATTAAAGAGGGTTGAAGGGGCTCCTGCCTGCGTAGCAGCTAGGCTGAAGGCTTTTTTCATTTCCCTTTCTTGCTATTCCAGCTCCTCTCGCCTATAAAAGACTGCGGGTGAATGAACACAATTCCCCATTATTCTGACCTCAATCCTCTACTTACAGTAGCATCTGAGTGAACTAGACTGTTGTTCAGTCACTGTTTGGGTGTGGGTGTGGTACAGGTGTGGTCCAACATAGTCCCAGCAGTTAGGATGCAACGTTCCCACCTCTCCAATTCCGTTCCCTACAACAATGTCATAGCCTACTTTCCTAAAATACCAGGCTGGCTTCACCGTTCAGTGGGATTATACTTAGCATGGTCCCAAGTCCCTCTAGGAGCTGGACTTGCTGGTTCCCAGCCTCCTCTATTTATCTTCAAAACCCTATTCAAGAGTCATCTCTAGAAACGCTTCTATGACACCTTCTTCTGAATAAACCAGGTACCTCTTGATAGCATTATTATTATTATTATTATTATTATTGCATGTATCACTGCATTGATTAAATGACATTCATAACTGCCTGGCACCTAGTGGGTGACCAATAAATGCTTGCTGAATTGAACTTGGCCTCTCCTTGATGGGTCCAGAAGCAGGAAGGTTGTGAAAATGCTGTTTTAGGAATTCCCATGGCATTCTAACAGCCTGGAATGAATAGGGCATTTAAAAAGAAATTATCCATTAGTACCATAACAAAATGTACAAATATCAACTCTCAGGCAACTAATCCAGGCAAAATTCTAAAGCTTGCCCGGGCAAGAGAAATGGTCCTAAAGAGAAAGAAAAGACTGAAGAACAAGCTTACATGATTGGAAAGAGTTGTTCCTATGTTTACATCTAAAATAAAAGACTAAAATGTACTTAGAAGTTGCCTTGGAGATGCCACCCAAACAGAGATCCATAAATGCTATCCACATTCAAACATTAAAGGAAATGACACCTCATCCACCTTACTAATGAAGGCAACATAAATGGATGAAGTCGATGCACAATCAACAAAACTGAGCTCTAGTCCTGGGTCACTCGCTAGGTGAGGGACTCAAAAAAGCAGCACTGTTAATCTTTTCAAAGTGTGCCTTTTACAAAACACTCATTAATATTGTAATAATGTATGGCAACAGATGGTGACTATAGTTAGCGCTGGGAGCACTGAGGAAAGTACAGAATTGTCAAATCACCATGTTATACACCTGAAACTAACATAACATTGTCAAGCATACTTCGAGGGTAAATAAATAAACACACACACACAGAGCACACAAAGTCTAAGTGCTCTTATTGATTAATACGGCATGAGCAAAGCTCAGTGGGACGTCTTTTTCTTCCTCACCTGGAAGACCAAAGCCCTTTGAATTCTAACTTCCGTGGCTCCGTGTAAAGCAACAGCATCTACATACAAGTATATTTCCCCATGGAAAAATGTAAATACATATTTACTTTGGTGTGCCTTTGACTCAGAAACACATAGATGAAGAACGTGGCTTGGAAATGTGGACCTCTTGTTAAGGATGCCTGTGCACTTTGCTAAGAAGGCGGCAATGCCTAGACATTTTGTATTCTTCTCTGTCTCAGCTCCCATCTCTAAAAATATACTGATGACATTTTTCTCTGACCTCTACCTACCGCAGGGAATAGAGAGAGGATAGGGGTGACAGCGCTCATTAAAGCCATGAACTTCTTGAAAGACAGAACACTCCTTTCATTGTGGCTATCACGTTAGCAAGCCCGCCAGAGTTCTCAGGGTTTTAAAACTCTAGTTTTATTAGGGTTGAGGTTCCCTGTGACTAAGATGCTGTATGACGCCACCCAGCATACTAGTCCAACCAAAGCTGCTAATAATTGCAACTCATTTAGAAGGTCTCTGTGCCTCTCTTTGCTCCCAGCACTGTATCACCCACTTGAAAAATATTAGCTCAATTTGCTCTTTATCCTAAGGAGCAGTTGACGAGAAGTGCTCGTGCCTAGCAAGTTCCAGGAAAACAGTTTCAGACAAAATGCTGGGAGGATGAGGTAAGGCTGCATGTGGATCCCTACTCCTTCATTCTTAGCAGTGGCCCAGCGGTTAAAGCATGGACACTCCCTCTGTGCCCATCACAGCAACCACTTGCCCATCTTCTAGAACAAAGTTATGGTTTCCCAATTTGCATAACTACATCCCGATCTCTTCCAGAAAGGCTTGTCATATGTATTTATTTTTAGGCTGCTGCTAGCAGTTTCTCATTGGCCATGGGAATTTTTAACAATTGAAGTAAAAGTTACAGGAAAAAAAACCCCAACTCAATGGATTCAAGTTGACAATATATTCATTATTCAACTAAAAAAGAGAAATATGGGAGAGGAGCCTTTTGCCAGGAAGCAGGGCGAAATGATAGGGTAGGTCTCATTTTCTGTGTAGTCTTGTTTCATTTTACATTTGTTGAATGAGAGAGTGTCAATCATTTATTCAGTAAATATTTACTAAATGCCTACTTTGCCCCAAGAATTATGTGTGCCCTAAGGCTAGAAACATCCCCATTCTCAAAGGGTCCAATAAAGAAAAGGGAGGGAGAAGAAGGAGAAGCATTATATTAAGTTCCCAAGCTGTGCCACGTGCTTTTCTTGTGGACTCTTCGTAACCACTGGTGAGAGAAGGTAGCTGAGACCCCCAGAAATTGTTCAGAGTCACACAGTTGAGTGGATTGGTATTTGTAATCGAATTGGGCTAATTCCAGAATCTCTTTTAAAATGTCTTCAGAAAGCAGAAAAAGAAGAAAAGAAATTATCCATTATCCCTACCGTCATGATTTAAAAGCAAAACAAAGCAAAACTGTTAATGCTTTAGAAAATTTCCTTCCATTTTTTTGGTGTATGTGTAGGTTAATTTTTGAATTTTTACAATATGTTTCACAGTTGTCATCAAAGTGTTATATGGCCTTTCATTGGAACTATGACACGATTGCCTGAAATACTCCATTATTTTTTATAGCACCAGGGAGAGAAATCATTGCCAGTCATATGATGCCACTGACTGACACATGTCCAGATCTCGGCAACGTTAAAATGCGAAGGGTAAAAATGGTGTGTTGTAGGATCAGTGACCTCTTCTGTATTCCAGAAAGCCCACACTCGTCTACCTCCTCCCTGCCGGTAAGGGTAGCTTCCTGGCATAGGGGACCTGGATCTCCCCCACATGAGAGAAGCCCCTCTCCTGGGTTGGGAGGGCTCTCTCGGCAGGAAGAGTGCTCTCTTTGTCTTTCTCACACATGCATTGCTTTGCATACAGTAGGAACTCAAGAAATATTTCTTGGTTGAATAAATACATAACTAAAGCTTAAGAAGAAGGTTACCAACAGAAGAGAGTAACCATTACCATAGGCCCAAACAGTGGTGGGAGCCCACATTTCGTCGGGGAATGAGGGTTTGTGTGATTGCACTCAGGAAGAGAGGAGAAGAGATGGGTGGAACTTGGGAGTTGGAGCCAGTGGCCTGGGCTTCTCAAGGTGTTTCCCTTCCCATAGCCCACTACTCTGTCCACATGGACTCCTCTTTGGCTGTCCAGACCCCTACTCTGATGCCCTCACCCACACCTACCTCCACAGCACTGCCTGATTCTGCCATCTTGGGAAGTCACTCACACTTATTCACACTCAGCTGGCATACTGATTAAGATTTATTTGGGGACCCATTAACATCAAGTAATAACTCACGTGGAGCAAACTCAGGGGAAACAGCAAGAGGCAGACAGGGGAGAGTCCTATTTTTCAGAAGGAGCTGAAAATCTCCTTTAAATGGACAGGATCCCCTTTGCCCCCAGGAAGTAAAAGGCTACATATAGTCTGAGTCCATGCAATTTGACAACTCAACTCAACTTTCTATGGATGTTCACAAAGATACCTGCCTGAGTCGGCAAAATCAGTGAAAATAAAGAAAAGAAATTCAGCCAAACTTAGTTCTCCATGGATGTTCTGGGTTCAACGCCAGATCTTCACATTTTGAACACCATCATGATTTCTCTGGCCTTCCTTTCCTCCTTTTCTTTCTCTCTGCACTTACCAAGTACCTTAGCATGTAGAGAACTGTGCTAAGTTCTCCAAGAAAAAGAACAACGGGTCAGAAAATTCTGACCTCAGAATGAAGCTTACACATTAATAGAAAGGCAAGTGTTCCTCACAAAGGAGTAACTTAACAAGGTAGAGAGAGAGTGAGAGTGCTATCTGAGAGACACAGGGGACATGCAGTCAGAGACTAGAGCCAGGAGAGATGCAATCCAGCTAGGACACCAGGGAAGGCTCCAGAGAGGAGGTGTCATTTCACCTGGGCCTTGAAGGATGGAGAGGTTCTGGGAATAGGGGCCCTGGGGAGGGGGAGGTATGCCTGGGCAAAAACCCTCCTGTTGCTCCCTTTTAGGTGACTGTTTATTATTTAGGAGACAAGATGCTGTTGTGAGGGCCTCTCTATGAGGTGTTAAATCACTGGTCAGTAAATGGATCATCATCTTGCGCTGACCATTCCGGGGCGTCATGAGTTATACCAGCTTAGGGCCAACACCAGGAAAATGCTATGAGATTTCATGCTGATGAGGTGTGACATCTTAGAGCAACGTCCTAAAAGCCAAAGCCTGGTGTGTGACCGAACGAGAGGGACCCAGCGCCGGTTATGAAGGCCCTTGTCTGACAGCAACAACACAGTATCACTTTCCGAGACTCAAGGGGTGGTCGGCTCCCCACTTACCATGGACGTGGATCCCATTTGGTTGAAAGGAAGAGTTTGTTTCGGGCTGGTAAGACTTCAGGTGTGGCCCACCCACTGGCTGCTGGGTGTGGGGAGGCTGCGTTCTCGGCATTACTGAAGAAGGAGCTGGAACTCTCCGGGGGCTGATGTGGTGAGGAGACGGGGCAGAAGGTGCAAACCTGGGAAGACGAGCATGAAAGGAAGCGTGAAGGACATGAAAAAGCGGGAGCAGACACAAACTCTTCAAAGCCAAATTCCGATTTCCACACTGGCTGGATAAGAGCATACAAAAAGCCCTCAAAAGAAATTGGTGAACACCTTTTCTCCCATTTTTAACCACTGACTTCTCAGCTGAGATACTGAGGGGATAAAAGAAGTCAACAAAGGGAAAATGTAGTCACAGTTTGGGTTTGTCAAGCCTCTTAAAATGCATTTCAAATACTCTGGGTTTGGTGAAATTCAAAGCACATCTTTTGCCAGTCCCCCTTTTCTGCTAATTTTTAAATTCGTCTGCATTTTAGGGGAAATTTGATCCTTATGTTTCTGATTCATTTACACTTAGCTCATAAACATTTTGTTCTGAGAGACATATCTGAGGTCCAAGAAGTGTTACAAGTCTTTATTATAAGCTTCTCTCATCCTGTTCTCTTTAAACAATACATTTTCTTTTGCCAAGAATGAGTGAATTTAAACCTCAAAGATCAAGTGTGGTTTGAGACCCAGAACCTATCTGCATGGGTTCTGTGCTCGGCAAAGAATGCTTGCTGCTCAGGGCACAACCATAACGCCATGTGGGACATTTCTGCAGTCACATGTGCTAATCACAGTGAAGCCATTGCTAGTTTCTGAGGAGGGACAAATACAAGGTGACCTGGTCAACGAATCTGAGACACAAGCCTGACAACTGTCCACCAGTCTTCTAATCGTAAGGGGACATTGGCAGGGTCCAACTCCCTGGGTTTGAAGCGACTTTCAAGGTGCACTTGGCAGAGCAGTGTTCAAGTTTACCAGCGTCCACAGACCACCAAAGTGACCCTCGATGCCAGGTCACTAGGGGGCTGGCACAGGGAACCCATCAGTGCTGTGAGATGAAGTGACAAAGTAACTGGGGAGCAAAGTGTATCAGCAGTGAATTGTTTCATGTCCCCAGAAAGGCCCATGATGTTGAAAGCTTTCAGTTGGCTATTCCTTATGCCGAGTGAAAAGACAGGCTTTGTTGGACGCTAACATGGAGCTGTGGCCGGCGGCATCTGTGGCTTACTGCACAAGAACGAGTCCCCTCCCTTTGCTGGGCTTTTGTGTAGGGCCATAGAGGGTAAGAAGGGAAACTGAACCAGTCAAGTTTATAAAGCAATTTGCACCGTTCTGAATCAGAATATTTAATAGGGCAGAGCTTCTACACTTGTGTTGTGCCAGGAAGGAACCATGGGATGAAAAAAAAAAGTATGGAATTTACACCCTAGATGATTCCTAAATGCATTCTGTCCTACGAGGGCTGTGGAGGAAGGGGATGCGGGAACTGAGGAGGAGGAGGACGTGGGGAAGAGAAGTCTCCAGAGGAGGCCAAAACAAACTGGCTGCGTTAGGATGCCTATTTTCACTTTGCTGCAGGAGAACAGTAACTGAGTACCCTGGGCCAGGTCAAAATATATTTTCCAAGTGTATCATCTTAATTGGAATTTGCCTGGAAGATGAGCTGAATGGCCTTGAGAGAACACATCGCAGATGAACCCTGTCACTGCCCTGAGGACATCGAGTAAAAACCGTGCCAGGATTCCTCATATGGAGGCTATTTTCTCGGGGAACACATCCTTAATGCGTCTGGCAACCCTCTTGGAGGTCACGGGAGGGAGCTGAGGAATTGTGGGATTACAGGCTTTAGGGCTCAAAGGAGGCCACACGACCACCCCTGCCCCCGGGGCCCTGGGGGCAGGAGACCCCCGGGGAGAGTCGGGGGGGTCCTGGAATTGGAAGACAACCTTTGTCACTGGCACTGCAAGCAGCAAGATCCGGTGACTTGCTTCCTGACTGTATTTTTTCATCCGGGAGTAAAAGACGCAGCGCACTCTCGATGGTTTTCCGGTCTTTTCTCTGGTACTTCTGCCACTCTTCCTTTCCGTTGAGGGCTGAGAGGGCCGGAGGTGTGTGGATGGGGCAAGTCACAGTATGTGTAAATCTGACCTGATATTGTCGGCTTGATGGAGGAGAGGGATTCCATTTCACAATCCCCTGCCCCCCCCGCCCCGGGCCAGTGAGTCTGCCTCAGAAACAAGAGTCTGATGAACAAAGATAGAAAAGGTAGATGGGAGGGCGCCTGGGTGGCTCAGATGGTTAAGCGTCTGCCTTCGGCTCGGGTCGTGATCCCAGAGTCCTGGGATCGAGTCCCGCATCGGGCTCCCTGCTACGCGGGAAGTCTGCTTCTCCCTCTGCCTCTCTCTCTCTCTGTCTCTGTCTCTCATGAATAAATAAATAAAATCTTTAAAAAAAAAAAAAAGAAGAAGAAAAGGTAGACAGGGAGGGGGAAGGAGACAAAGACCAGCAGCAATATAAAATCTTATCTCTGTAGTTTGGGGTGATCTGGTTATCGAGTGAACTATGATTATCAGCTATAAAGAAGGGAAGATTTCAACTAGCTAAAAGGACAGAATCCATTTAGGAGTCATCTAGAATGTAAATTCCATACAAGAGACTCTACACCTATATATGGATTATATAGTTACATAAAATTATTTATCTATGTATCTATCTAGAGAGTATATAATTACATGGTAGTTATAAATCATTCTTGTCTATTCACTCATGCAAATTCCAAACCCTGGCCATGCCCTCTTGGCTACCACATATTACATAACATAGTAACAGTGAGCAAAGGGAAAAAATGTGGTGGTATCACATCAAGGTGTTAGCAATGATTATTTCAGAGACCTGGGCTGGGGGAGTAAAATATACCTACTGATCCTTCGACTGACTCCACATTTTGCTTTTTGCTAATTCAGACTCGATTTTTCTCCATGTTATTCAAGTAAGTAAGATTATATGGTATGATGTTAATGCAATTTAAAAATATAGTGTGTCACTTCATATAAAGTATTAATAAAAACTTAAAAGTAAACTATTCTAGGTGAGATAAATGTACACCTAAAGAAGTCCTTGATTTGGAAAGGAAAGGACTGATACAAAAATGTTAACTTTTACACATATAGAGAAAAGATGAGAAGTGACAAGATGTGATTACAATTATCCACATGATTGCTAGGAACGAGGAAATAAAGAAGAATTCAGCGCTAAAAAGCCCAGCATAAGAAATGAGTGTATAAATGTGATTGATTTTCAAATACAGTACTTAGATTTAATTTTGTTACTGCTGAAACACGGTACATAGTATTTTATGGTAAAATCTCTCACACTCTTCTACTAATTTAAATTTAACTTCTATAAAGCTGCTTCCATGTTAACCCACTCATAGTAGAGTAGAATTAGCAAATTAAAATCCGAGGTGGGGGGTAGGAGAGGAGTGCAGAAGTAGGGGCGTCCCTCTGTTAGAGGGAAGGCCCTGAGAGTATCCAGAAGTCACTGACCACTCGTAACAAGACCGATGCCAGAAACGTTTTAGAAAAAGCCAAAAAAGGACTTGAGAAACTTGAGTGGTTTGAGGCCATGCACTCCAGAAGCAAGCAAAGAACCAAGAACACACACACTTAAGACAGAAGCTCATGAAGCCAAACATAAAATGTTCTTACTGTTACTGAGGGTAGGGTGTGGGGCCTTAGAACTCCATTTTCTTAGTGCCCTCACTGATTTTCCAACCTTGCTTTTTTAACACACACACATGCCAAAATGAATATGGTCTGAATATGCCGTCCAAAACAGAGGTTTTTTTTTAAATCCAAAGATAGTGAATTAAAAATTTTTGATGTTAAAATAAACAATTTTGGTGCTGAGTCAAAGTTGCAGTGATTTACAATTTTTCTCCCATGGAATATCTCATCCCCCATTATGTCAGGACAAGATGACATCACTCTGATTCACTCTGAGTTACAGCAGTGTCCAAGAGCCAGAAGACAGAACGTCTGAAATCTTTCTAGGTCCAACTCAATCCCCCAGCTGCTGATCTGCAGTTCACATTTCACAGATTTCATTCAACATAGCTTTTGTTAATATAAATATGCACACAACGGACTAGAAATTAAAAAAAAAAAAAAAAATCACTGCTTCCAGAAACACTTCACACAAAAGCAAAGCAAAGAACTGAGTCAACCATTAGTACTCTTTTAGTGGAGGAGTTTACATATAACCTCAGTGTGAGCCATTCCATGGTTCAGTGGTTTTTACCCCTCCCCACACCTCCTGCCAGAAAACCCAAAAAACACAAAAACAAAACAAAAACAAAATGGAGGGGGGGACAGATTTTAAAGGGCTCATAAAAACATCTTCTGGAAAAAAATAAACCTAAAAAGGCTTCTGTAAACATATATCTATACACACCCTAGAAAATGCCTATTATTTGGGGGGATTTAGTCCGTTAAGCTCCTTCCCCTCTGTCAACCCGCTTCCACCCTCGGCTCACACTGAGCTTTCCAACCTTGCAGTGAAGTGGGCCAGAAGCAAAGAGGTCATCTTTCCTGTAAATGAAGTACTCAGAAACAATCTTAGGTTGTTTCACAGAACGGTAGATCCCAATTGAGACACACAGAACTGATGAGGTTCATATACAGAAACTTTGCAAATGGCAGGAGGAGATGGATATCACTGAAGACTCACTGGGCTTAGAGTCTGGCTCTGTCCTTGCTAGCTGGCTAATCCTGAACAAATTCCCTGACTTCTCCCAGTCTCAATTTCAAGTATAAAATAAAGAGAATCTCAGCGCTTACTGGGGATCATAAAATCTGAGGTAACATACTCATTTATTCATTCAGGAGATAGTTATTGGCACTGACCCAGTGTGTGGCCCTATTCTAATCACCAGGGACAGAGCAACACATGATAAATATCCCTGCTTCTGTGGAACTTCTATTTTGGGGAAGGGAGGAAGGCAATGAACAAAGTTAAGTAAGGAAACTATATATTGTACTGAGGAAATGAATACTATGGAGAAAAATTAAGAATGGAAGGTGAGGGCTGGGGGTGGATTATGAACCATTTTAAATTGGGAAGTCAGAAATCTCACAGTACTTTAGACAATGTCTGACACCTTCCAGATGATCCACACATGTTTATGGAATGTACACTTAAGGTATCCTTGACATGAACACATACCCAGTGCTTGAGAGCTCTGTAAGACTGTGGTTCCAGCACCGCATTTGAATTTCTACAGAGTTCTTAAAATAAAAAATCTTAGGACTCTTTTCTCTCTTGACTATTCAGATATAGAAACTAAGGCTCGAAGAAAGCAAGGCATTTGCCCATCTGGCTAATTTTCTAGTTCTAAGAGCAGATAGTCGTGGTCTTGTGTAAGAGTCTCATTTCTTGGCATTGGGTTTCCCCACAGAGTATCTGAGTTCACAAATTCATACAATCATATCATGTTCTAGCTGAAAGGCAATGGAGTAGCCTTATTTGGATGAGATAAAGTAGGCCCAGAGACATGAAATGATTTGCCCAGTTACATAGCTAGTTCTCCAGATATCACTTTATCCCAATAAGGTTAGATGCTCCCTAGAGGAGACAAAAGGCAAGGTGGAGGGGTGGGGTGAGGGAGGGCGGTGGAGGACTCCTACAAGCATCTGAGATTTAGAACCTTCTCACCAGCTGGTGGGGATGGGCATATCAATAATCCACTGCCTTGAAGAAACCTGGCAACCAGTTTCCCAGTTTGCTTTGGTGAACTTGTTCAGTTCGGTACTAGAGGTCTTCGTGCCCAAGCTGGGCTTACACCTTTGGTATTTCTTTTTTTTTTTTTTAACACCTTTGGTCTTTCCAGCTGGATAACTCCTTCCAAATAAAGCTCTGTCTCCTGTCTATAAGTTCAAGGTATTTCTATGTCAACTAACAACTGTATTTCTTCAAATAATATTTGCTAATAGACCATGTTGCAGGTTAAGCACATGTCATAAATATATCTTACTTTTCTTCATTTGTGCTGTATATTCAAGCAGTTCTAGCAAGCAGCATGGGACTGTGTGGTTTAGCATTGTGTTGGGGGTTAATACTTTGAAAAGAGGGCTTTCTGTGATCAAGTAGATTAAATGTTGGTTGATATGTGCTTTGGACAGTTCTTTTCTCCCCTCTCTCTTCCACAGGGGTAATGGACCTCCCAAAGAAAGAAGAATGCATCAGAACAGCTCGTTTCATTGTATTCACACGAAAAATATTATTGATTTGCTGCTAGGGAGTAGAAATAATGGATACAAACTGGTCTATGGTGGATTTGGGGAGGCATTTTTTTATCCCCCAAAGAACTGTGGTGGTTTTTAAATTCATCTGTGAAAACTAATCAATAAAAAGTGGCTTTAGCCGTTGGCCAACTACAGAGGGGGAAAAAAGGAATCCTTTTCAAAACCTAAAAAAAAAAGCACAGTTTTAAGGATTTCACATCTGATTTAACATCTAAAAAAAACCCCCCAATGATAATACCCCACTTTGTATAGCCAGACAGCACTCCATTTTAGTAGACTTTAGTGGTCTTTATAACGATTTATGAATCACTTCATGAATTCCTGGCTGACTCATCTGGGTGACTATAGTATCTACTTATACTTCCCTTCTGTCTCACAAAAGAGACACTTGGACTCAGTTCAATCCAGATTTGTCCCCGAATGAATCACAGCACGTTACTGGGGGAACTGCAAATTGAATTCTGCTTCTGAGACAATCAAGACCAGCTTTCAGTAATGAAGAAACAGCCGCTGGGAAGTGTGGGTAATTGCAACACTGTCCATCTGGGCAGGACCGAAGCCCGCCAAGAGCTGTATGTCCGTCCGAGGATTCTGTTCCAAACTAGTCAAAGAGCTGAATCCATCTCCTGCGAGGGCTTAGAGCTTCATTCTCCTCACGAGAGGCTGGATCAATATTAACTGGAAATAATTTCTCACGTTGGCCAAGACCAAGACTCAAACATGATTGCCCGAGCCTCCACAGACCAAGACAAAATGAGGGCTGTGAGCTGGCTGTAGGTGAAATGACCACCAAAGTTTCTCACAGAAGACTCACACGTGTGTTATGATGAGTGAGTGTGGGAAACAGGATAGCGTGTTCTGGAGGACGCTTTCTAAACTTGGGTATGGGGGTCAGTTCTAAGGCCAGAAAACAAAGTCACCAATGCCCTAAGGCCAAGGAGTGTATTTTTTTTCTGGGATAGACTGCAATAGGGCGGAGAGCATCACAATCTCTCCCTCCCTATGGGAATGAAAAGGGAGGGGAGAGGACACCCAGGATATGTCAGAGAAATGAATTATGCAGGACACATTTAACCAAGAGCTGGGATTTTTTGGAATATCTTGACTGCAGAATTGGCTGTGACTCTGTTGTTTGTCTATTTCAGAATCTGATGTGATGGGGAGAAAGGGAAGAAAAGTCTGATTCTGCCAAATCCTCTTTACAGAAAAATCACCAACCAGAAGAGAATTTATCCAGAGTGGTCTTAGACATTTGATGTCAAAAATTCTGCTATAAAAAAGAAAACCCGCTGAATGAGATCATCCTTTGGGCAGCTTGGAGCAGGTCAGAGCAAGGGGATTAACTCATGGTCCTGCGGCAAAGAGAAGACTCTCTTTATTCGGCGTACAGTTCAGTCTGCTCTGCAACAGAGTGGATCAGATGAAAGAAAAACATTCAGAAGTGAGTGTAACGAGAAAGCCAAACAGGAATGAGGGGGAAGAGTGTTATTTTTGTCCAAACATGAGAAAGGGAGGCACAGGTATATAAAAAAATGGCCCCTTCCATGTCTTTCTCATGGTCTCAAACTGTGAACACCAGCCTCTTGACGACATCGGAAGAACTTGCAGAACTAACTTCAGATGCAGTACTCCTGCCAAGTACGGCCAGGGGCCTTTGAAAGCCACTGCCAAACAAGACCTTAAAAGTCAATATAATCCATAAATTTGAAAGAAACTAGCTGGGGGGGGGGGGTTTGATCAGAAATAACATGTGCTGTTTACGTGTAATTTTTTTTTTTTTCCTCTTCAGGATGTTAGGTTACTATGGTAGTAACCACAAAAGAATTTTCTGTACCTTCCCTTGAATACAAGCCTCAACATTTGGTTAGAGAAATGAATTGGAGGAAACCACATCTATTAAAAATTCACAATTAGAGAAGGGCTCTTGGCTCTGCTATATGAAAAGAACATCAAGTCCTTGGATGTCTGCTACCATTTTGTATCTCCAGCTCCTTATCCAGTCCTACGCAAGGATAAGTATTTAATACATGTTGGTCATTGCTGTTGAGGAATTACTCTGTTGAACAGACCACAGGTTCCATAGACTTAGCTCCCAACCTGGTGCCGGTATTTTTTTTTAAGATTTTATTTATTTATTTGACAGAGAGGGAGAGAGAGAGAGAGCAGGAACACAAGCGAGGGAGTGGGAGAGGGAGAAGCAGGCCTCCCGGCGAGTAGGGAGCCCGATGCGGGACTCGATCCCAGGACCCTGGGACCTGAGCCGAAGGCAGACGTTTAACGACTGAGCCACCCAGGAGCCCCTGGTGCCAATATTTGTGTCCAGGTGGATGGCACCTTTGCCCAGTTGGAGCTAGTTAACGTCCAGTTGGATACTATATTTGCCCAGAGACCACAGTTTCTGTTTTTGAGGGGAGAACATCTTATTCAAAAGAATGATTCCAATCATTGACTCTGGGGAAGATGATTAAAACCTAGATATTTCTCCTTGCAACTAAACAGAAAAGCAACCAAAGACTATTTTTCAGAGAAAGGAGCAAAAAAACTTAGTCTTGCGGTTTCTGCTCACTTCCCTGGTTGGTCTCCTCACCACCAGCAGGCAGACAGTCCTTCACTTGCAAAAAGATACACAGCTTCTTCAGGGCCCATTCCCCCAGCTGCTTCCCACCCAAGACGGGAAAAGATAAAGTTGATTTCCAGGTCACACTAGAAAGGCTTATGGGCTTTCACTTTGGGAATTCTGTCTCCATTTGACCCGTTGTTTCAGAGAAAGCCTTAGGAAAGGAATACACTGATACATCCGAATCACATAATGGCTTAGTTTGAACTCCATGTTGCTTCATGCTAACGGACTAAAGTAGAAGCTGCAAGAAAAGGAATTCTATTTTACCTCAAGCCTTCCTTGTTATTGTCATGACTCATTTTCCTGACTGAAAATTCAAGGCGACTAAAAAAACATCATCTTGGGCTCCGCATGAGGTAGATTTGTTTGGAATGTGGGAACAAAATAAAGATGGCTAATTTGGCATTCAGAGGTGAAATGAATGAGACCTCTTTAAAATGAAGAACCACTGCACTTCAAAACTAAAAATACATGGAAAATAATCTGATGTGAAGGGATATTTGGACCATGAGTCAAGCTGTTTGTCTGGTGGAGTGACATGCGTATGCTCACATCAGCGTCTCTTGCTTTGTCCTGAGGTGACGCAGAGGACAATGTGCAGATGGAAGAACAGCAATCACCTGCTCAGGGTTACTGTTACCGTTCCCAGAAATCATAAAGGAATCATAGTCGTAGTCCTCCCTTCTGTTCACATCCGTTCATTCCACACAATGCCCAAGCGCTGAGCGGGTAAAGGGCTGTAAGCATGACATAGTCTCTGCTCTCAGGGAGCTCCGGTTCTAGTGGGTTGTAAGCAAGTCAGTAAGGAGACAGCGTAATCTCAGGGACTGCTAAATCCATGAAGAGAAACAAAGCAGAGTTACGAAAGAGAGTGAGACTGGGGGCGGTGGGGGGTTTAGGGGAAGTAGTTGAGAAAGGCCTTTCTCAAGAGGTAATATTTGAGCAGACATCAGAAATGAAGGCACAAGTCACGTAAAGTTCTGGTGAAGGTGCCTTTCAGCCTTCAGGAATAGCATGTACAAACGCCCCGAGGCAAGAGGAGTTGGTGTTTTCCAGGAATAGTAAGAAAACCAGTGTGGCCAGAGCAGAATAAGCAAGGAGGAGCTGTGATAAGAGTGTGACTAAGGCCAGACCATAGAGGGCCTTGTCGCCTACAAAAAGGAGTTTAGACTTGACTCCAAGCATGGCAGGGGCGGGATGGGAGCAGGAAATCCTCAGAGACTCCATTTACATTTTAAAGGGCCCCTCTTGTGGTGTGGAGCCCTGGCCTTGTGTGTGCTAACGGGATGGGGGTTGACAGCAGAATGTGGGGGACAGTTAGGGGCCTGCTGTAGTTGAGATGGGGGGAACAGTGGTGAACTCAGCTTGGAGAAATGAAGCTGATTGTGTCTGAAGGTAGAGCTAACAGGACTTACAGATTAATGAGATGAGAGAATGCTTGAAAGAGGAGGAATCCAAGTTGACTAGGCTTTTTAAGTTCTTAGTAGTAAGTTGAGATAGCCACGTAGGCTTAGCTCTTTATTCTCCTCCATTATCAAGAAACAGACTGGACTCTGAAAATCATGCTTATAAAAGTTTTGCAGACAACACAGACATTTAAATTAGAGACAGATCAGAGACAAATCAGAGAAGACTAGAAAAGCCAGTTCAGCAATGTCTTCTTGTTGCTGTTTTTTTTCCCCCAATAGAGCTATTCACACTCACTAGGTAAGTAAGAAGAAAGGAGCAAATATCACCAATTTCCCTGTATGTGTGCTGAGAGGAGTAGATCAGGGGGGAATATTCTTTTTAAAAGATTTTATTTATTTATTTGAGAGAGAGTACAAGCAAGGGGTGGGCAGAGGGAGAAGCAGACTCCCCATTGAACATGGAGCCCCATGTGGGGCTTGATCCCAGGACACTGAGATGATGACCTGAGCTGAAGGCAGCCACTTAGCTGACTGAGACACCCAGGCATCCCTGAGGGGGGGCATATTTAAGAAGCTGTTAATACAGTGAATATCTTTATAAGAAGTTTCATTCCACAGGCCAGTAACCCAACTAATATCTGCCATGGAGGATAAAGCATGGCTGTGGTTACAGATCAGCATTAAAGAAGCTTAAAGACTTGTGGGCGTTTCTGCCCTGGAATAAACTTGGAGAAGTACCAGAAACTCTCCACAGATACAAAGAAAAAAAAAATAGAATAAGGGTCCCAAGTTTTTCCAATCTAAGACCCAATGTTCTAATCTTCATTTTCAAGGTTGGGACATTGGGATTTTCTGCCTCTTCTCTGCTCACAGCATAGACATTGAGAACAATGTTCATCACATTCAGGGATTCTCAAATAAAACGTGTGTGTGTGTGTGTGTTGCGCGTGTATTTTGAACACCATGTCTCTCAGCCCCGAATATCTATGGAAGTCATTTTCCTACAGAGAAACCGACCCCTTTGTGGGATGCTGAGTGAGGATAACTGTTTGTTTTCTGGAAAGAAAGCGCTGCAGCCCCAAGAGAAAGGATGACGCTCACGATCATGTGGCACTGGGTGACGTGACATCGATGGCCTGACAGAAGATGACGCAGATGTCAACATGCAGGCTGAAGAAATGACTCTTTGAAGCCTATGTTGGTTTTTCAGCTCTGGCTTTTCTCAGGTGTTTCGATGATCAAGATCGACAAGCTTTATTTGGGGGCCAGTGCTTACTAGTTGCCCTGTAAGTCAGGTATCTTTCTGTCCGTGTGGGAAAGTGTCTGTGACACACATCAGGGAAGCACTTAGAGCAGCGCTCACTGGGGAAGTCGTGACTCCATTATAACACCCCGCAACGTGGGTACCCTCTTAACGACACCCAGGTCTTCTCCGACAGAAGACGAGTGCGGCCGACTTCCTCATGATACCAGAGCTCTCTCTTCCACATGTTCGTTATCGTGTCTCTAACATGGAGGTGACTTTTTTTTTTTGACACTCAGTGACTCTTCAAAATCCTCTAATATAGGTCACGACTACATAAAATACAAGCTTGGAATTGTAAGGGGCAAAACTGGCGTTTCCAATTGTATTAAAAAAGAAAATAATATAGACCCCGTGCTGCCTCGCTGGTCTAGGATATACAAAGGACAATCTTTGTCTCTTGAGGACCGCACACGTCATTTGTCTGTTCTTTGTCATGTCTTCTTCTGTTGGGCGGAGAGTATGTTCTGAACTCTTGCTGGGTGGATGACACGATGGGGAGGCCTTTGGAATGTATGCCAGAGTCCCCAGGGTGCCCTTCCTGGGCAAATACACAAATCCCTGTCCTCCAGAGAAAGCCCGGTTTCCTGAAGGCAGCTTATGAGCACCCCCACCCTGCGGAGCCCTGCCCCTGCTGGCACCCCCTCCTCTCAGCTCCTGTGTGTACCCATGGCCCTTGGCCAGGTCTGACAGACTTTCAGATTTCAGGGAGACGTTTTTTCTTCTATTTCTCCCACACTCCCCGCTTTGGGGTCATTTTTGTGTGCTTCCGGCATGCCCCCACAGCCTCCTCTGGCACCCCTGCATAATAGCCCAAGTTACGACTGCCTGCTGGCCATGGTCTCTCCTCAGGCTGCACACTTTGAGAGACAGGGTTCTGTCAGTCTTGCTGACCGCTGTATCCTCAGGGTCCAGCGTATCGCCTGGTACCCAAACACCAACTGACAAAGTGACTCAGTAAATGGATGTCCCCAATGCTGGGATATATTTTGATAAATTTTAATATTTTATGTGATGCTTATGATTTTAGCCATTAATGCACATCTCCTAGGAGATTAAGAGGGAGAGGAGAGAAAGATTATGTTGTGGGTGCGTGTGTGTGTGTGTGTGTGTGTGTGTGTGTGTGTGTAAGGTTGAAAAAAGCTCAGTGGGTGAAGATATCAATGTCCCTCTTTGCTCAGAAAGTCCCAGTGAAGGAAGGTGAGCAAAGCAGCAGGCCCAGTTTTGAGCTGTTCACATGTTATAGGTGCAAATGGGAAAGGATGGTGAGTCTCAGGCTTCTAGTACTGAAGATCACAGAAAAGCAACGTAGGGAACCCCCAGTGGATGAGGGCGGGGGAGTCCTAGCAGTGTGTGTGTGTGTGTGTGTGTACATATGTAGTAGAGCAATTATATGTGGTAGCAAAGTATGTAGGTTGCACAAATGGCTAAACTTTGAGAACTGGGTCCACCATTGTCCAGACCAATGAATCAGGGGGGACCAGTCTTTTCTAGGAACCTCCCACCTGGACAGTGGGGGCTGGCAATGGCCTCCTGTTTCCTAGGCATTCCCACACTGGTCCTTCTCCCTTGTCAAGCCCTCCCTAACACGTAGCACTGTGAAACACCACACAGGCATTCTGGAGGTTATAAGGAAATTTTAGGTTCCTGCCCTCAGAGAACTAATAATTCAGTTAGCAAGACAATATCTGGGAAATGATAAATAAATAAAACAGATGATAAGAACCAAGGGGAACTTGTCTCTGTGAGCTGTAAGATGCAAGGGGGCTTTCTGGATTGAGAACTAATCCAAGCTCCAGGCTGGGCAATGTTTAGTCAAGAACAGAACAATGATGGAAGGTCCTTATTGTCTTTCTAGGTAGAAAAAGATCCTGAAATACGATGCAGATACAAACAAAGTCAGTGAGGAGGCTGGTTTGACAAGAGTTGGAGAACAGTGCAGAAATGCAAAGAAGTTAAATAGAAAACAGTTGCTATCCTTAACCCCTTAGCATCCAGAAAATCTACAACATGTTTCCAGTGCTGAATTAGAAAATGGTATCAGTGAAGACTGTGCATATATATATCTAGAATCTTAGCAATGCCACATCTGATAAAGATAAAAAACAGTACGGCTTCCCAATACTTGGTACAGACTCAAGAAACTGACATTCCTTTTTTGGTTAAGGTATTTTGTTTGACTACTTTCTCAAAAACAATTGTCCCTAACATTCTCTGCCGTTGATTCCTGTCCTAGATTGTGTACGCCTCGAGGAGGCCACATCCGTTCCCTATTTTCAGTCCTCTGGCTCAGAGATGGGGCTCATCGAAGCCCTTCCCAAGTCACCCCAGGCGGTCAATCCTCAAGTCTCCTTCAGCTCTGTTGTACTACAGAACACCCCATATCTGTGGACACCTGTGGAATGGAGAGAGGCAGCTCACATGCTCTCGGGCAAGGGGGGCAACTCAGATCCAGCGGACTTTTCTTGGGATTGTAAGATTTCTCCACCTCAAAAAGGGATTCACATCAATATGTTTGTTTTCTCTGCTCTAACAGACATACTATGAAGCCCAATGAACTGACATTTCCAAGACGTTGGGTTCCTCTTATGGGAAGCCACTGTCATAAAGCACTCCTGGCTCGTTCAACATGACATCGTGAAACACCACTTCCCATAATAAGCTTAAGTCAACATTAGGTGATGTGGTATGGTGCTGTGTACATCACTGAGACGATGTGTCATTCAGATAATATTTCAAAATAAAAATGGAGCCTCATCAAATTGAGAGAAGTTGCACTTACTTTATTTTATGATGGCAAGGATCAAAGAACCTGATGCTAACTGGCTAGATGTGGTGGACCTTTCCTGACTTCTGACAGTGACTCAGCCCATTTTATTAACAAGCTAAAGCTAAGTAAATGATGAATCAGTGCCCGCAAAGCAGGAAAAAAATGCGTTTCCCACTAAAAATCGCGAAGTGTGATAAACCTATTTCCGTTAAGAAAACTGCTGGAGTTTTTACTGGGGGATTTCCCAGGCAAACAGAGGCAGAGATATATAAACCAAAGGCGGAAGGTAAGCACATTTCCTCTTAGTGTTTTTATGCTGCACACTAATGCAAACACAGTGCAAAATTCAGGGCTGTTTCATGTCGCCCTCCTCCCCAAACCTGATCGGAAGAGATAACCTTCCATCGACTTGCCCAGGCCAGTTGGGCTGGCAAAGGAATGGGCCACATATCCGGTGGGAAGAGCACAGCACAAGGCAAAAGCCACAGGTGTGAGAAGGTCCACTTCACCACCCAGCCACATAAAGTACCGTTACCTTCTGCCCCTTCCTCCCCTTTTTACCTTCCATCATGGCCTACATTATCAACCACTGTCATTATTTAACAGCACCCTCTGGCTTCTCTACCTCAATCTCCCAGCCATGCCAAGGTGGCCTGCCTTCACGCTATGCCACATGCTAGGTGCTTCACCTGCTGTGGTTCTCTTAATCTTAACTCCCCATGGGGTGCAAGCAGAGGCTCAAATGAGTAAAGGAACACCACATTCTCTACGTGGGGCTCCCGATGAGAAGGGATGTGTCGAAGAGGAAAATTGCAGGCAAGTCCCAACTCTGGAACATTCTGCAAAATAAATGTCCTGAGTCTTCATAAACTGTCAATGTCATGAAAGACAATGATGCTGATGATGATGATGGTAACTTTTTAAAAACTGGGGAACTTCATTAGACTCAAGAAGATAACAAGAAATGAGAACTATGATCTTATTAAATCCTGGATCAAAAGAAAGGAAAGGAAAGAAAATTAAAAAAAAGAAACTAGCTGTAAAGAACATTATTTATACAATCGAGGAAATTTCAGTATTGACTGCATGTTAGATAATGCTTTATTGATGTTCAATTTCCGGAGCATGATAATTACATTGTGATTATGCAGGAGAATGTCCTTCTTAGGAGATTTTTCCCGAAGTAATTAGGGTTAAAGCTCAATGATATTCACAACAATCTCTCAGAGGGTTCAGAAAAAACAGGCAAGCAAACAAACAAAGAGACCAAGAGAAAGAAAGAGAAGGGAAAATATCAACAGTGGGTGAATGTGGATGTGGGGTGGTATGAGTGTTCACTGTACCATTCTTGTAGTTTTTTTTATATGTTACAAGCTTTCTAAAGAGGGAATTGAAAAAAAATTAAAATTATAAACTAAGATAAAATGTTAAAAACAAACAAACAAACCGAAGTACCAGGAGGACCTAAGGAACACACTCAAACAACCAGCAACCGCCAGAGCTGGGCTGCGAACATCAGGTGTTTGGGTGGTGGTTGTTAACGCCAGTCGTGGCTAAAACCTTTTTCTACCTTTATTCTTTTAAAGGCTGTGTGCAAAAAGAAGACACACAGATTGCTTTTTCTTGTATTCTTGTAAACAGAGTATTAATGAGTATTAATAACAAGATGGGATGAAGAAGAGGTCTCAAGTGATGGTTTCTTAGCTTCATGATCTTGTGGAGTATGATTCTCAGCCAGGCAGAAGGAAATGAGAGGATGATTAGCCCATGGCTAGTATCACTTAAAACCTGACTGGAAAGTTAATAAAATGCTAAAATGAGTAAGTTCATCTCAACCTTTAGAAATACATCAGATCACTGGCAGGACTGTCCGCCCCCAGTGTCCGTGAACTTAACAGATGGTTACCACTTGCCCTGCTCTGCTGATGGAGCTTGGGGGAGGAGGCTAGGAGCTGTTTGCACTTGACCACATAGGCAGAACGGTTAAGAGCAGTCCAATATCTTCTGATCCATATTTCTTTTTTTTTTTTTAGTGTTTTTTTTTTATTCTTATGTTAATCCCCATACATTACATCATTAATTTTAGATGAAGTGTTCCATGATTCATTGTTTGTGCATAACACCCAGTGCTCCATGCAGAATGTGCCCTCCTCAATACCTACCACCAGGCTAACCCATCCTCCCACCCCCCTCCCCTCTAGAACCCTGTTTGTTTTTCAGAGTCCATCGTCTCTCATGGTTCATCTACCCCTCCGATTTCCCCCGCTTCATTCTTCCCCTCCCGCTACCTTCTTCTTCTTCTTTTTTTTTCTTAACATATATTGCATTATTTGTTTCAGAGGTACAGATCTGAGATTCAACAGTCTTGCACAATTCACAGCGCTTACCAGAGCACATACCCTCCCCAGTGTCTATCACCCAGTCACCCCATCCCTCCCACCCCACCCCCCACTCCAGCAACCCTCAGTTTGTTTCCTGCGATTAAGAATTCCTCATATCAGTGAGATCATATGATACATGTCTTTCTCTGTTTGACTTATTTCACTCAACATAATACCTTCCAGTTCCATCCACGTCATTGCAAATGGCAAGATCTCATTCCTTTTGATGGCTGCATAATATTCCATTGTATATATATACCACATCTTCTTTATCCATTCATCTGTTGATGGACATCTTGGCTCTTTCCACAGTTTGGCTATTGTGGACATTGCTGCTATAAACATCGGGGTGCACGTACCCCTTTGGATTCTGATCCATATTTCTGACTATTAGACACATGCACACGGATGTTTTACAGCTGCCTAAAACCCCAACCCTGAAGTCCATTTATTACCATTCTTTCTCTCCCACTCTTCCTCCTACTAACCACTCCCTTTGCTTCTGTTAATGACACTTTTCCATCTGTGTCTAGAGGTGTAAATCGCAAATGAATTTGGCCCTTCCCTTTTATTCCATAAATACATTAATAATTAGCAATTCTCCTAAATAACAGCCCTTGGATAAAGTCTCCATCCTTCCCACTTCACCTTAGTTCAGATCCTCATACTACTCACAAGAACTCCTACAATAACCTCTTTCTTGTCTTCTCTACCTCCTGTCCCTGCTCCCAGCCTCGATGACTGCCATCTTGTCACCTGAGTCCCTTCTCTATAATGACAGTCTGATGTGTCTCTCTCCTCATAAATGGGCTATATGGTACCATATATGGAGCCATAAATGGTTTTTTGCTTTCAGTAAGAGGTAAATCCCTCGGAATAATATATATTGTTCCACACAAAGCCAACCCCCTCTTACCTGACTTCATCAGTCCTGTCCACTCTGGATGATGGCACCTGAGCTTACTGGGACCTCCTTCCATGTGTGTCCTTGTCCCTCTCATATCTCGTATATGTTCCTCTGGCTGCCTTGGATGCTGCTCCCCATTTATGCATCTGGGAAGTCTTAATCTTCCTTCCATGCCTAGATCACCCTTTCTTCCCCTCCCTCCCTGAGGCAGAATTAGGGACGTCCTCTCTGGGCTCCTGTGGCATCTAGATTACATCATTTATCCACACAGCATTACTATACTTTGTTTGTATGTCTGTCCTCACCCACTAAATCCTAAGGGCAGCACTGTGTTTTAATAATCTTGGCATCTCCAGCACCCGGAACAGTGTCTGACACATAGTACTCAACAGATTTATTAAATGAACAGATGTATTAGTAAGTGAAGAGGAGGCATAAGTAAAAAAAACTGTATGGTTTATCAAACTTAAAAACACATAATTTAAAGACTTATAGATAAGGCCGACACTAATGAAACCACAGATCGCAGGTTGAAATTCAAGATTGAAAACCTTTGCTGCCCATTCGAGCCATTCTTATGTCCCAGGATTCTAGGATAGCACAGGGGTCCCCACAAGAACTTGTTTTCCCTGTGGGTGTCTGGGAGTAACGCCTACTCAGGTCAGCTTAAGCCTGCTGACACGTGGGGAGAACAAGAGGGGCCACAGGCTGTCCACATCACTGGAAGGCTGGGCAGTCCAAAGACAGACCGAAATGTCCAGATTTAAAACGTTTCTCCCCAAAACTCTTTATGAGGGTGGTATCAACATAGAGTATTCAGTGAACAGCCCCTTGCTGGTCACCCACCTAAAATCCTGTGCCCTTTTATGCTACACTCCCAAGCTAATCCTGATCTCTGTGCCGAAGGCGCCATCTTGCCTCTGGAAAGCTGTTCCGCCTGTGGGGACATTGCCTTGGAGCCGAGTCATGGAAACAAACTGAGGGGAAGTGGGGAAGACGGGAATGGCATCAGCCCCTTCAGCTGGCAACCGCCAGTTCTCGGCTTCTCCCGTGGAAAGTAAGACAGATAATGAGATATTTGATCCACGTGCTTTGGGTGTGCACTTTCAATATGTCACCTTTGGAGAACTCAACCCAACCGATGGATTATTAGTAAAATTCAGCAACCATCCAGGCCCTTCTCTGTGCCGGGAAGCTGAGCGGCGACACCCAGTAGAAGAGAGACAGGTGGCCTTACCTCTCGGCTCCCGCGTCCACAGCTGCAAGCGGAGGTAACTGGGAGGCGGGGTTGTGGGGGCTCCCCTGCACACTCTGGCCCGGGGAAGGGTGGCCGACGGCATGTGGGGCCGGCATGGCCCCAGCAGCTGTTCCGCTTCGGCTTGAATGACTGTTGCCAAAGATGGAGGCTGAAATCAAGGGAGAACAAGCGTCAGACCGCACGTGCTTTCCATACGGGGGGCTGACAGCAAGCATGCTTGAGAGGCTCGTCTGTGGTTCTCCCGGTGGCTTTGGGGGAGCAGTGCTCCGCTCACTGGACACACACAGCTTTCCTTTTCAGGGGGACAGGTTCCCCAGCTCATGTGCCTTTCCTGTGGCTCGCTCCCGCTGATGCTCACAGGCTGGCTCGCTCCCTGCCTGGACCTTGTACTGCGTCGATCATGTCACGTCTGCGTCTGGGCAAAGGTCTCTGGGTTCTCACTACTCAGTCCCGGGGGGACGAGAGGTAACAGTAAATATTTGGTCTGCTGACCCCGAAGAGGCGAACACAGGCCGTTTGCCCCTTGTCCTGGCTGCAGCGAGCCTCCGCGGGCCAGGCTGGCGCTCTCTCTGTCACTGCTAAATCAGGGTAATGAGAACACCGTCTCCTGTCCTATCACCAGTGTAGGATCCGACACCCTCTTAACCTCAGAGTCTAACTGAGCCCGGGCATTTCCCTGATGGTGTGATACATGGACACACTCAGTCTCCATCAATGGTGAGTCCATGCCCAGCCCCACACAACCTGAAAAGGGGCCTCAAACACAGCTCTGGATCCCCCCCAACACACACACTGTTGTCTGTTACAACACAGAGAGTGAGTTACAGCCTCATTCGTAGGGGCAGCCTAGCCTTTGAGAACTGTACGTGACCCCAAACTTAAATACATGCCCATTTAGATCAGCTAATTGGTACGATGTCACAAAAGAGACGGGGCTTGTCACTTGCAGAGTCTATCACTATCAGAGAGGCTCTCAGTGTCTGAGACCCACTCAGCACACATCTCATTATGCTGCAATCACACCAGCATCATTACGCTGACTCCCTTCAACTTCCTTCTCTGTACAAAGTGATGCAGAGCTTTATACCCATCTCTGCTCTTTTTGAACTTACTCTACTGATGTCAAAGAATAAATGGATCTAAAAAAAAAAAAAGGAATCAGGTTCAGGATCAAGAAGAAGAAGCCACATAATCAAGGAGACTTGAGGGTTTAAAAGTTCAGGGAGTGCTGCTTTTAGACGGGCACCACTCTCTCCAACCTCTCCCGGAGAGCACGAACACCCCACGTGACCCAGCCCCCAAAAGCTTCATCCGACGGAACAAGAGTTCAAGTACTTAAAGGAACATGTGAGGAAGCAGAATTACCATCTTCCCGCTCAAAAGCTACTGACAAGAGTGTGATCTGATGTGAAGGGTTTATTTCTGGTAAGTCAGCACAGTGTCAGGTTAACTCCTGTCCTCAGAAGCCTGCATCCTCCACAGCCCTCCAAGACCTGAAGAGGTGGTGAAACTAGAAAGTGCTTACTCGCTCAAAGAGGCACTGCGGGCCTTCAGTTGTGCATCAGCCTCCAGAAAAGTTGCACGTTTGCAAACTCGCTAGAGTCGCCTTATGAATCACTACCCTCATTTATGCTCAGCACACTCAGGCAACCACAATTCTGCTTGTATTCCAAATAATAATTTTACCCAGGGGAGAAGCCTGTTTGGATTGACTGCAGCAACAGTTTCAATGCTGGTGTTTGTCAGCGTGGAGCTTGGTGTTTTATACACTATTCCAAAAACTAATGGAATAATAAGAGGTCACAGAGACACTGTGGAAACTCAGCTCAGTTTTTTTTCTGCCTTAGTGTAGAAACGTGAGCTCTCTTATTTATTCCGTTGTAGTTGCCGAATGCATCCCTCACTTGCTATCCCCTGGAGGTATTTTTGCATGTATGTATATGTGTTCATCACAAGGGACCACTGCCCCTGCTGTTTCCAACCCCGTGGGCAACAGGGACTCTTGGTGTGCTCACTCTGTGCTCTACTCTGTGGTTCAACAGAAAATGTGGTGCTTCCCAGAGGGCTCCATGAGCTGTATCAGCGACATTTTTGCATTAGCTGCAATGAAATACCAGGTTGAGAAATTTGGCATTGTTTGCAGCCTGCCACACACTGACAGCCTGAAAGGCTGACAGGCCTGGTTAAGGGCCTCTCCTTCATCCCATTTAATAGCCAGGACCAACCATCTGCCAATCCCTCCATCCATCCGTCCGTCCATATGTCCTCCAACCATTATTTTTTTAACCCAGGATTTATTAAGTGCCTACTACAGGCTAGCCACTCCGTGGCATGTGGGTCCCTGCCCTTGAGGACGGTGCAGTTTAGTGAGGGGAACAGGTCTCTAGACATTCATTCTACCCAAATACTGAGACCTGCCAGCAGACATCATCAAGTGGTGTTCTAAGTGCTCTAACACACTTCTCATCCGTGGCCCCACACTGTGCCCTCAGATCTGGCCAAGTCAGACAACTGGTCACTCCTCAACCATATCACAGCAACCGATGCTACCGTGCTTTCGATTGTAATGTCCTCTACCTTCCTCTACTTTAATACTTTTGCTCTGTACTCAGTCACCTGCGTTCCTCTGAATCCTCTCTCAGCAGCCAACTATTCCACAAATATTTATGGAGCATGTACTGTGTGGCAGACACTGGGCGAGGTCCCAGGACAGACCAGGGAACAAGACGCCTTTGGTGCCTACTCTCTCCGACAGCATCATTCATGTTTGTTGGAGTAAACAAGGACGGACACAATCTAAATGTCAATGGAGTCCATCTTGGGCCCAATGAGTAGGACAGGAACAGAAAGTAACTTTTATCTACCAAATCCTGTTCCTTATTGGTCAAAGGTTGCCCTACCTAGGGTGTTACTTCTCCCACCCAAGTAGGCGCGTGTAGCAGAGTTGCTAAAGTTCTCGCAGATGCCCAGCACCAGGGCATCAGAGAAGCCTGAGGGCAGAAAGCCAGAGATTCGTGGTACAGTTGAGGGGAGGAGCTTCTGAGTTATACTTGGTGCCATATATAACATGGCAATGGCTGCCGGTAGGACTAGGTGGTGGAGAGGGTATGAGGTGAGCATACAAGGTGTATGATACAGGGCAGAAGTCTCCGGAACCTGCCTTCCAGCTGTGCTAAGGTCAACCGTTGACTGACCAACAGTCAAACACACATCAGCAGCCCTTTCTTCCACTGCTAAAGCTGATGAATGGCATTGAAACCGGCAGCGACCCTTTGACTGGGGACCCCTTGAGAATAAGAAAGGGAGGGCGTTAGAGTTCAATTTAAAGTCTGAATTGGTAAAGTATACAGAATAGTTTCTTATGTCAGTTGAAAGAAATCAAAGCAAAGCCCATGACTTGCCTCTATTGCCTAAGAGATGGGATGAGAAGTATAGGACAGAATCTCTCCTCGTGAGGTCCCCTAGTCGAAGCTGATCGTTCAGCAGGTTTCGTGCAGTCCTGGGCAAGACTGCTGCTTGCGGATGTTGCCTGTAGCCACTACAATGACCAGAGACTTCAAGGAAATAAAAACAGAGCATGGTGTCCCAACATTCATCCAACCCCATGTCACATACCCTTCTGTTGTAATGGACAAAACTCTGGGGTGAGAGAACTGGGGCTTGGTAGGATTGCCCTTGGCCTCTACCTGGGAGCCACAATTCTCAGTGATTGCCCCTGTGGCCCAGGAAATGCCTCTCCTACCTACACTGACTTCTAGGAATTTCCAGCTGTATCAGTCATACATCCAGGATTCCATCTTCATGTAGTCTAAGAATATCCATTCATTCATTCATTCATTCATTCATTCATTCAAACATGATTTTCCAGCCCCTACTCTGTACGAGGCAGGTGCGGGTCGCCATGTTTGAAGCTGAGCATCTGCTGACCTCACACAGAGTGCCCAACACAACATGTGCCTCCAGACAAATGGTCGAGCTTTGCCCCGTGATTTTTTAACCTCCAGAAGAAAATCTCCACGTTAGAGAGCAACGGTAAGGTCATTTACAAAAGGCAACATTTCCTTCCATACTCAACCAAAGGGGCGTACAACGAAGCCTGTCAATCAAAGCGTAGGGAAAGGAACTGATCCCTCTAGAATCAGAGCAATATTAACAAAACTGCTGTGATCAAATCAAGTGGTGCACATGGGGGTGGCCTTCATTGTGTGGTGTCACCTCGGGCATTCGTGCCACTTTCGAGGCTGGAAGAGAGCTTTTAGGTGAACCTCTAGCCGGCACTGATGACTGGCAGCTGGAACAACTGATTAGGCATGGCGGAGGAACATATTGGAAATTCTTATTGCTTTTGTGATTAAGAGATGGCGGACTCCCCAGGGAAATAAAAGCCTGGTCTTGGGATGGATTCATGAGCCCTGCCTTCAGCGGAGGGCCGGGAGCTGGCCTCCCTGACACTTTGGGTTTTCTCTCTGGAGCATAGCTTACTGCAGTCCCCCACCCGTCTCCTGCAGAGGGAGGTGCAAGTTACTCAGCTGGGCTTTATAGTTTTAACAAAGCGGCATGTGTTGATCTATGTGGCCCCCAGAGGCCATCTTGCCAGCTACTGGGACCAGGGCATTCGAGGCTTGAGCTTTTAACTAGCTCAGGTTAATGGTTAATAAACAGCTCTCTCTCTTTATCCAAATGAAAACAATCAATCTATATTTCTAGGGGTACAGACAGGGCACCCCGGGGATACTTTAGCTGTCATGTATTCACTGTGTGAATGGACACAGGCAAGGCGTGTTCCCGAAAGGAGGCCTATCTGTTTCAGGCCCTCTCCCAAGGCCAGAGAAGGCTACCCTGGGCACTGCTTGGCAACTGTGTTCTCACCATTTTAGAGGACAGGGAGGAGGACCTCCCTCGTCAGGTGAGGTATATGAAAAGAGCCAATTGGAGGGCATAATCTTGTTCAAAGCAGCATGGGCAGTTAGAGTCCTGCTTTTCAAGTTTTCCCTTGCAAACCAATCACCAGGAACAAATACTGATTCTGATTCACTGGTCCTAGAGGCAGGCTGAGGTTCTGAGCTCGTATTAAACTTCCCAAAGTCCCCTGGGATGCTGAGGCTGCTGATCTGGGAACTGCACTAGGAGCAGCCGGAGCTAGACCTTATCTCAGCTGCGTTTCATCTTCTTGCTGCCCTATACCTCAGGACCAGGGGAACATGTATTGAGTACTTTGCAAAACTGTCCTCAGTTTACTGATGAGGAACCTGAGGCCTCACTGGGTTCCTGATTAGGGTCCTGTGGCTGGTAAGCCATGGAGCTGGAATGCAAACCCAAGAAGATGGATTTCAGATCCCATGCCCCTAACCACCACGCAATATTGCCTCTCAGACACAGGGCAGATTCAAGAGCAGGCCTAAGAGTGTTGGTACTGCACACTCCATTTGCAAAGATTGGAGTCACGAGGCACTCTTCCCTCACACACACAATGCACATGGCTAGCTTTAGCCACCCAAAGGCTGGTTAGGATGCCAAAAGTCTATTCCCATTTCTGTTTCTGCCCATCCTAAAATGACCTCAGCACGGCTGAGAGAAATTTTCCAGCTCTGAAAATTAACTCAGGCAAAAAGTTAACTAAATTATTTGGTTTGGAAAACAAACAGCTGGGAGGAAATGTGCTTTTTCCCAAATAAAGATTTCAGATGCTTGTCAGGGGCATATTGATCTACTGGTGGGAAAGAAGGAAGGCAGGGAGTGTTATTCGTGAGCGATCAGATATATGCACCTGTTACCACAAGTGACCACGATGTGGTGGGCTGAAAGGCCACCAGCTCTGTCAATCACGTACAAAGAAGAGATTCGCTGTGCAGATCGGTTGTGTCTGAGCTTGTATGGTAAATGTGCTTTTGGAGTCCTTTATGACTGCTTAAAAAGCCATGGCCATTGTAGCGGGCCTGCTCTCCTAGGACAGAGGGAACGAGTCTTACCCAGGGACTGTGAATTCACTTACAGTGAGTACTAGGGTAATGCCGGGACCCTGAGAAATGGCAGGTAATGCTTGGTAGCTGGTGCACAGGAAGAGGTAGGGGCTCACCACTCATCTCTCTGGCAGTATTTCCGGGTCTGGGCACAGAGGGCACGGCTGAGCCATGAAGCCAGGCTACACTGGCTTCCACAGAAATATTAAAAAGAATTAGATTTCCATGTGAATGGAAATGGTGAGGTCGGCCTTGTGTCTGCCTCCCCTCTCCATGCCCCGCGTGCCCCCCAGGAGAAATATGAACCTGGGAAGGAGTTAAGAAACAGTTGAACTGCAATGGGAATGTTAACTCCTTTGGCCTCCCTAGAAGTTGGGCACTCGAGAGAGACAGTGTCATCAAGGTGGTTATTCGGAGAACGAAGCGTGGACAATGGGAGTCAGATGGACTTCAGTTTGAATCTGAGCTTTACCAATTCCCAGCAATGTGTCGTGGGCAAGTCACTTAACCTAAGCTCAGTTTCTTCATCTTAAATAAGTATAACCGATGAACAAATGTGTTAGAAAGACGTTCTATTAAGGTAAGAGAGGGTACGTCTCTGAAGAACATGCCTATTAACTTTGAGCTTAAGAGCACTGCTGTTCACTGGGGAACAGAAATAAATAAGGTAAAATGAGTATGTATGATGAGAAGGTCGTATAATAGATGAAAACACTTAGCACAGTGCCTGGACCACGTTTTAGTGCCTGATAAACCAGTCACTGTTCTTTGCTTATTTATGTTATTATAATTATTCTTATCAACAGGATAGAAAATGCAGGCATATGTTGCTCCAACATGGTCGATCTCCAACCAAGTATGGCCTCTTACCCAGCGATGCACATAAATGTAAACTGTGGACTGGGGTCATTTTAAAACTCAAAAGAGTGATACGTCATGCTCTCTGATAATAAGCATTCTTTGTTTAATTTTTCTAACGCAAGTTGCTGTAAAGTGTTGAGGGTCTGTGAGAGAATCCTCACAGGGTTAAAATGTTGTCCTTTATTTTACATGGGTAATACACACCTCTGAGTTACAACCCATACCCGTTTCAGTTTAAAAAACAGCAAAGTCATTTTCATGCATGACTGCTCTTCGTTAAGGAGTGAAAACGGGCTGTTACTAGAATGTCAACACAATTGTCCCTCTTGAAGCTTAGTTTATCTTGAAGTATTTTTACATTTTCAGCACTTCGTTTTATTTGTTTCTCCAAGAGCATAAAGCTGCGGCCGTGGTTAATTTTCAGAATTTAAAAAACACTTCCCTTCCGTCATTCTGAAGGACAAGGCCAACACTGGGCCGGGGGGTGCGGGGAGGGCTGTGACGGGAGGTTTGCTCCCAAACAGTGAAAATCTGGGCCACAATACCTTCTGCGGTTCTTTGTGTTTCATACATGGAGAACAATTAAATTGCACTGTTGTTCAGTGGAAAATGCTCCCACGACCCAAATTCACGAACCAAGGAGAAGTTTCCAGCAGGGAAAAAGCCCCATCCACCGGAGAAGGGCAGAGATGCCGCAGTTACTCCTGGCCTGGTTGCTGGTGAGGGTGAGTAGAAGGGCTCAGCTCCCTTTCTCTCCTCCTGTGGGCAAACCCCCCTCCCCGCCCCCCAACTGGCCAGGGGCAGCATTCCACATTCCAGCCAGCATTAGGAAAGGGGGGCTTCTGAAGGGTTCCCAGAGTCGTATCTCTAATCTTTCTCTCCTCCGGGAGGCATGAATAATTTTAATATTGCCAACCCCTAAAATTCTATTCTCTCTGCCTGTCTTTTTCCCCCCTCCCTCTTTTCAGTGTGGATTATCCAGCAGTACTGATAAGAGGATAATGAAACAATTCCTTCTCAACCAGCCGGGCGGCTGTCAGAATCAAATGACACCATCCGTACATCCTTGACATGCTACCCCAAGCTAATTGATGGCAAACAATGGTAACTGTCACCTGTGCACTAAGACAAAGAAAACATATTCGTGTCACCTGATGGGAGAGCTACCTGGCAACCGATGAACAAATGTGTTAGAAAGACGTTCTGTTAAGGTAAGAGAGGGTACATCTCTGAAGAACATGCCTATTAACTTCGAGCTTAAGAGCACTGCTGTTCACTGGGGAACAGAAATAAATAAGGTAAAATGAGAATTTATTGATGTCTGGACAGTTACATGAATATTCAGGTTCTCTTACAAATGGATATTCCCACATGAGCTCCCAACTTCTATGTAGGCTGCCCAATTACATTTCCACATCATGCAGCTGAATTTACAGCCAGGGAAGAAGTCATTAGTATTTGGAAGAGGACACATGCTTACATGCCTTTCTGGAATACACTGGGATACAACTACCAGGTAATGGCTGATGTCATCCACATAGATGCCAAAGGTTACCATCAGACATTCTGAAATACCAGGTGTAATTAACGGCGGGTAGCAAAAGCTCCTGAAACATCTGCATTTCAGAACAAAGACATTTTGTTACGAGTAGAATGGCATCATCTGGCGGCTCGCTCAACTTCTCTGGGACCAACATTTCATGCAGCCCCTCTCGGGTCTTTCCAGACAATGCATGACTTATCTAACCTCAAATCTCATATCTTATCTTTCTTCCCTTCACCTCCCAACCCACTTACTCACTCACAGGGAGTTCGTTACAAAGCAAGTCAGGAAGGTAGTATGAACAAAGAGTACCCTGTCAGAAACCCAGTACTGCTGCTGTGTGTTATGTTATCCCCCATGTTGAACAGGGTAGGGGAGTGGAAAGAAAGATGAAAGATGGCACACGTATGGGCAACCTTTCCTGGAAGCTCTTGCAGGAATGTTCCCCACTCCATTTTTGGAATGAAGTCTGATTTGGCTACAAAATCCAGTTTTAGTAAGAAATACTGGCTTCTCTAGGTCCCCATTGTTCATTCCTTAGCTACCTCCTACCTGTACCTTCTTGACCACAAAGAACGTTTCCTCACTTTCAGATGCTACCAAGACAACCCCACCTACTTGACTTCCATGCAATTTCTTTTTCTTCTTCTTCTTTTTATTTTAAAAGTAGGCTCCTTGCCCAACCTGGGGCTTGAACTCACCACTGTGGGATGGAGAGTTGCGTGCTCTACCCACTGAGCCAACCAGGCGCCCTTCCATGCAATTTCTGAAATCATTTCACAAAGAAGACTTCTTGGAAACAGATACGGAACACATACGGCCAATCCAATTTTTAATGCAATATTCTAGCCAACTCAACTGCTGATTTATCAACTCTGAGCTCTCCCAAGAGACCTCCCCCTTTCCCCACGCAGTAAAATGGAGTCACAACAGCCCCTTTGGGGAACTGTGCTATTGGCTATTAGCTATTAGCGGGGAGCCCAAGTCTGCAGGGACCACTAGCTCTGGGCAAAACGGCACAGATGATGCAGGTGGCTTTGCTGTGACTCCAGAGAAGCCCCCATCTTTCTTCTAGACTCTGCCCACAAAGTGGAGGATTCTCTTACTTTGCCTTCAGGTACCCAGGGCTACCTCCTAGCACACTCTCAGGATAGACAGACTCTGGTAAGTTATTCACATGTTACCAAGAATTATGCCCATTTACAACCTTTCTTAAGGAGCTTAAAAGTTTTTCTCTGCCTGTGGAATGGAAGGTTCAGTCTTCAGTTACATGAATTTCAAGCACCTTATTGTTGGGTAGAAAGTATATTTTAGCATCCTCCCTAAGCTCAATGTTTTACAATCTTGCTTTTCTCCTGGGCATTAATGCGAATGTCTACAAGAGGTCTGAATCTCAGAAAACATAATCCTTGATATCAAGGGTTTAAGCCTCTTCTCTTTTTAGGAAAAACAGACCTTAGTAGAATTAAACCATGGCTGCTCTCTGTGCCATCCCTGTTAGCCCTGGGCTCATCATAACCAAAACTGAGTCTGCCTGACTTCTGGCAGCTTCTCCCTAAGGGGTAGCCGCATCAGTGAGGGCTCATCTCCCACCATGGCGCGAGGCTGCCTCTGCAGATAACTGCTTACAATGTGAAGACTTGGAAGTCACTACATTTGGGTGTCCATAAGCCACGTGAGGGAGGACAGGAGTGCTGGGCAATGGGCAGCATAAATGGTTTGGATCCCTGCAATGGAAACAGCTCTGCAGTGACCTGTTTTAAATGCTGGGGCCTTACAAAACTCTTTGCAAACCCATGGGCTAGAAGACTACTGAAGTATCTGCTAAATCTAAAATACTATGGTGATCAAAGAACCTATATGTATTGGCAGACTTTTATTTTTTTAAGATTTATTTATTATTCTTGGGGGGGTGGGGCAGGGAAGGGGGAGAGAATCTCAAGCAGAATCCCTGCCTGGCACTGAGCCTGACATGGGGCTCGATCCCACGACCCCAAGATCATGACCCGAGCCGAGATCAAGAATCAGATGCTCAACTGATTGAGCCACCCAGGCGCCCCTATATTGGCAGACTTTTAAAACAAAATGTGATCAAATACATGGAAGCCACAAGCTTCCTTGATTTCACTCAGTCATCGATTAACATCCCAGCTATTAGCAGCAGTTGGCAAACCTGTTCTGTAAAGAGCCAGATACTAAATATTTAAGGCATTGTTAGCAACAGGCAATGTCCTCAATTCTTTGAACCACTGTTCTCACCTAAAAGCTAATAGTCTTTTTTACACTTTACATTTATAAATCTTTTTTTTTAAAGATTTTATTTATTTATTTGACAGAGAGAGAGATAGCGAGAGCAGGAACACAAGCGGGGGAGTGGGAGAGCAAGAAGCAGGCTTCCCGCCGAGCAGGGAGCCCGATGTGGGACTCGATCCCAGGACCCTGGGATCATGACCTGAGCCGAAGACAGATGCTTAACGACTGAGCCACCCAGGCGCCCTACATTTACAAATCTTAAAAACATCCTTCACTCTCAGGCCATGCAAAACCAGGAGGCAGGCAGGCCATATGCGGTCCGTGGTACAATAAATTATCTGTTGCAAGTCAACTACTAATAACCATCTATGGAAATATGGAGCCATCTATGGACTATGGAAATATTTTTGAATTATGGAAACTAAATTTGAGGTAAGCAAATAGCCAAGAATGGTTTTCTAGACACCTTAGTGTATATTTTGAGATAAATTGCATGGCCTGGAGAGTCTATTTACAAAATGACGTCAGGAGGGACCCAGGCTATGCCTCAGCAGGGTCGACACGGTGATGGTGTAAAACTCTTTTGGGTGAGGCCATCAGTCCTACTTCTCCCTTCCTCCACCTACCTCATCCTCACCAAGTCCCTGCTCATCAAACTCTCTTTTCACCCAAGCCCCTTGGCACTCTGTATGAGTAGCCCATGTGTACGCCCACTCGTCATTGTTAACAGCAACACAAGGTCTGATCCCATGGATCTGAAAATGGGGCTGAGAATAGGGGAGCTGTGAGTTCGCATCTTCACTTGAATTTTTCTCGAAAGGAACACTTGATCTCAGGACAGCGATTTCTGAACTCCAAGTGATAGCACCCAGCACTAAAAGGAATGCAGAGAAGGGGTTCCAGGCTCCGTCACAGACATGGACTGGGGCTGGGGGTGATTCTCTAAGTGTTGAAGCAAAGAGGAAGGAAAAGGGAAAGGAGCCCCAGCTGCAGGGAGTGTACCCAACCCTTCTGTGCGGTCCCCCTTAATTCCCAAATCAGTCCTCGGGAGCCACTCTTCTTACCATCGATTCACGGAAGAGGAGAGAGAACCTCCCCAGAGGGGAGAGCCAGGATTGGGGCTCAGACCTACCTCCACGTCCTTCCTGCCATTGCACACTACCTCTAAAAAAACAAAAACAGATAGAAAACATGCTGTTTTTGAATCAAAAAAAAAAAAAAAAAAAACAATTCTTATCAAGACACAGTTTGACATTGTGATTCTAGGGGCACTGCCACCCAGGTGAGGGGCTTCTGATTCCAATCTGTTTCTCTTTAGAGACCTACAGGGCATTTCCTTGACTTAAAAACGCTATGTGAACGACTAAATACACTGATCAAATCCCGCACTTGCTCGGGCTTTTCCGTACTGTCCACATTTCTCACATGGGCGCGATAACTGATTTTAGGCACCTGTTCCCTCTCTGCTTCACAAAACTGTAGCGGACATTTGTCTGGTATTTGGATGAAGGCAACAACAATAACTAACAGATGCCGAACACTTGCTATGTGCTAAGTAAGGACCACTGCAAGCGCTCAATGTGTCATTTAACCCAGTCACTGACCTCAGGGAGAGAGAAACGAACTTGAACTGGAGAAGGCACATTCCGGCCCACCATCGTTCCACGTGAGCACACACCGGCTACACAGGTGGTCAGAGGTATTGTATAAAACAGGGCCCCTAACAGGACCTCAGAAAAGAGAATACTAAACACCGTCCATCCTCATGTTCGCACAGATATAACCCCAAACTGCCTCGGAGCTGCAGAACTATGGGCCCGACATCATTACCAATCACATAAGGTCTCCGGGGGCGGCTGACACGTTACCGCTTTCATTTCTCAGAAACGGTGACATGCAGCCCTGGGGGCCAGTTGGAGAAGCAAGTCCCTGCGCAGGCCGAGGAGAGATTTCTGCCTGTCCTCTGAGCAGCGAACACCCAGTTTGCCTTCTGCAGCCCCTCCGAGAAGGGAGGGACGGGACGCTCACGGAAGCCCCGGAGGAAGGCTACGGTGCAGAGGATAAATCCACAGCCTCCTGGGGGTGCGGGTAGGTGGTCAAATCGCTGCTGGACAGAGCACACGCTGGCCACGAGCAGCTACCTTCTCGGAGAGAGACCAGGACTGGAGCTGAGGAGGTGAGGCAACCACAAACCAGAAACGGTGTCAGGAAAGCCGCCACACTTGGAGGAAAGCGGAGTGATGATGCTGAGGAGGAAGCCGGAACTTCTGAGGCTTTGGTGCCAGCCGGGAAGGGCCAGGCCACTCTCCGACAGTACGGAAGGCACGACAGAAGCCAGCCTTTGGTCACCGGGAGCGAGTCACTTCCACAATGCCCTCTTTTGTCAGCGCCTGCAAGATGCTTTCTTATTACCGTTAACAGTAAAACACGGCAAATAATACCCAAGCTAATTCAGTCATGTCCTTCCCTTTCGAGTTTTATGCTATCCCCATTTATTTTCAGTGCGAAGACAAGTGTCCCCCCCCCAAAAAAAACTTTCACCATGTGAATGACAAGCACCCTGAAAATGCCCACTTTTCCTTTTTCCTTCATTCTTCACGTGAAAGACACACATCTTCCTATTTCTCCCTTTCCTTGGAAGGTCAATTCAGTTGAGGCAGAAGTTCAGGGCTTTGGACCCAGAAGTTTGGCCCATAACTTCCTAATCGCAAAACTATTAGCTCCTCACTCCAGAAATTCTATCCTGAATTCTCTGTCTTGCCATCTGTTCCCCAAGACCTGCTTGTGGGTACACTTCGAAGTACATGCAACCCTTCTTTCTCACACCCGTTTGAATGCCAGCAAAATAACATTAAATGAGAACAGAAGAAATAACAGTGTAAAGACAACCAAGACTTTGCTCAGTGGGAATAAAGCTACAACCAGCCCAGCTTCACTACTTTCTTCTCCACAAGGTGTGCAACTATTTTTGCTCATCCACAAAAAAATATTTTTACAGCAAAAACCTGTACATATTATAAAACTGAATAATTCAGCTTAATCTTGCGTGAAAAACTAACATGAATACAAGGGAGTAAGTGGATATGGGAAATTAAAGCACCAAATTAAGCAGCTTGCAAACATACAAAGTCATTAACATTAGCTGCATACATACAAATGTGCCCTGTGCTGGCTGGGAATCACAATTTTAATTTTCTTCAGTTGGGTAGTTACAAGATCTCACTCTTAATCAAAATATGAGTAATGCCATGTATAACACCGGTGGGGGGAGATGAGCTTAATATCCATTGACAGGTTTTCTGTAATGAGAAACAGAAATATATACTATGGGGCAATTTTTTTTTTCACTATTTGCTTCAATTTTATGATCTTTGTAAATATTTAATTGTAAGTACCACAGCAACATTATTCTATTTCTCATGTAAATATATGGCATATTGGCTATAACATTAAATTGTATTCTGTGGACAGATTTCTATCATGTGGTTTTCACACGTAAATTTTGGTCTAATTTTCCAGTTATTATTTTTTAAATTTCACCTTCATTGAGGTATAACTGACATATTAAGACTATAAGGTGGGGCGCCTGGGTGGCTCAGTTGGTTAAGCGACTGCCTTCGGCTCAGGTCATGATCCTGGAGTCCCGGGATCGAGTCCCACATTGGGCTCCCTGCTCGGCGGGGAGTCTGCTTCTCCCTCTGACCCTCTTCCCTCTCGTGCTCTCTGTCTCTCATTCTCTCTCTCAAATAAATAAATAAAAATCTTTAATAAAAAAAAAAGACTATAAGGTATTTTCAAGTGTACATCATGGCGATTTGATATATTATCTACACATTGTGAAAGGTTCCTCCCCCCACCCATCTAGTTAATTATGGGCAATTCTTATCGTAACTCCCACCTGTCACAACTGAGATCATGTTTTTCAAGAACATTCCCACATTTTACGATCAAGAGCAGTACTTTTCAAAGCGTGTTTCCTGGACCAACAGCACCCAGTGTCGCCTGAGAATTTGTTAAAAAATCCCTGGCAGAAATTCAAATTCTTGGGACTAACTCAGATGTACTGAGTCAGAAATTCCGGGAGTGGGACTCAGCAATCTGCATTCTCCCAGGTTTTCCAGGTGATCTGATGCAAACGAATGGACTGACTCAGGGCCGTGGAAGGCGAAATCTAGAGGTTAAAACTATCAGTGCCTGCAACTGAGAAGAGTAGGACTTGCTGCTGCCTTTACTGATTTTCTTTTCTTTTTTAAGATTTATTTATTTTTTAGAGAGAGAGAGAGAGGGAGAGCAAGAAGGGGGAGGGGCAGAGGGAGAGAGAGAAGCAGACTCCACAGAGAGAGAGCAGGGAGCCTGACAGCTCGGCGTTTGATCCCACAACCCTGAGATCATGACCTGAGTGGAAACCGAGAGTCGGACGCTTAACCGACTGAGCCACCCAGGTGCCCCCCTCACTGATTTCCCAATCCAACTCAACAGATGAACCACAGATGTAAGAGATGTGAAGAACAATACAAGATTCTGACAAGCAGTTCAAGGCAATGTGAGCAGGGACACGGAAAAGACACTGCCAAATGTTTCCCTTTCAACCACTTCTGTAAGCCCAGTGTCTGCCTCCTTCTGGCCACAGCCAGTTCCAAGTCCTCTGTCCCTTTTTCACCTCTGGTGAATTCTAAGCAAATCACTGCTTTTGAAGATCATGCAAGTAATATCTACTGCATTTTTTATAATGCTCTATGCCTGCTTTTATATAGATCAGGTTATTTAATCTTCACAATTCTGTGAAGTTTAACCTACTGGGAAATTTGTATGTCAATTTAGAACCTTCTAATAAAGTCCCTAAGTTAACAACCACTGTTTGCAAGTAGACTGTATGAGGTACTTTTATATAAAATTATTTCTAACCCCTACAACTCTGCAAGCCGCTCCAAGATAGCAAATGTATTCAACTTAAAAATATAAAGTATTAAAACATATATCACAAATTACATTAAAATGCAGCATTAACTATTTCATGAGGTATGTTAAATCTTGCATAGATTTAATATGGTGCTACTTATTACAAAATGTGATGATATTGTGAGAGGGAAGGCTTTATTTCCCAGTAATGAGGGCAAAGGGAAGGGAATGACAATATATGACTTCAAAAATTCCTGCCCTAAAAAAAGTCTTTGTTGTCTTTCCACAATTCTCTATAATATCTGAGCATCACACTTACATTTCCTCCTGAAAAATCTAATTACATTCAAAATAAAAAATCACTCAACAGAACTCGCAAGTTCTAAAACATGGTAATTATTTTATAACTCAAAAGCGGTACCAGTAAAATTCCCCCATTCTTGCACATTTTCTTGTTCTAGCTGCATGAGCTGCTCACCCTATGGGTGGTTTCCGTGGGACTCGAACATCCCAACCACACTGGCCTCTATGTGATGTATTCATGGCTAAGGCCATTTGCAAAGATCATGGTTTACTGAATCTGTAGGCAGTTTTGGTTTGGAGGGAGCCATAATTTTTGTGACCACCCGTGGGACAGATCCTCTCCCATACAGCATTCTTCATTAGTGAATAGACTCTCATGGTATTGCAGACTCACTCATTGTATCCTCATCTGCTTCATTAGTTCATCGAGGAAGCCAAAAAGACCTTCTTTGCAGGCATTAAAGCTCAAAAGATCAAAACCTTGATCTACAGACTGTGAAATACTTCTCCCTCAGATGATCAGATAAGTCACCTCAATTTATAGGCTAGTCTGGAGCATTATCTAGATATCTAGGATACAGAACTTCTGAACAAAAGGGCAGAAAATGTAAGTGAGCCGTCCTTGAGAATTGCTCATCATTGTCCTGGCCTTTCCATTAGGTCACAAAATTGCTCTCAAGTTAGCTCAGGATCGGGTCTGGGGAGCCCTGGGATTTTCAGAATAGTAGGCAAGTAAACACCTCAATTTAAAGTAGTCCTCAGCATAGCCTCAAGTGATATTTTAGCTGCTTGAACCTGGAGCACTATTTCCTTCCACAGAAATAAGTCTTTCCTGGCAACCCTTTCCAATCAAATTCTGCCTCATCAACTGAAAATGGTCTCAATAAGGGAAGCTGGCATGTTAGGAGATTTGTAAGATTTGTATGTGTCAGAAAGGACACCTTCCCTGTTGTTCTTAGTGCTCTGCAAACTATCCCTCTCTTGGAATCTCACAAACTGTGTAAGCCACTAAAATGTCCATTTCAAAACCATGACTTCTTCAAACTCTGAGTCTTCAATCGTGTGACTTCTAAAATATCTTGGTGCCCATCGCTAACCTGCTTCTGATCCTACATTCATACGGACTCAACAGGTTTCCCTCCAAATATTTTTATGATAAATCAATTTACTAGCACTTAGAAGTATAAGTGCTTGACAATCATTAAACAAATATTTTCTTCGACGTCGTGTAGCAGAAGGTAAAAGGAATGGCTCCATCTAGCCAAGTCTCAATCTTCGTCAAATTGCCTTAACACTTCAGAGTTTACATTTAACTAATTGATGAACAGCTTCATTTTCCCTTGGCATTTTTCACTGTTTGGCTTCCTTCCATAGATCTTTAGCACAGGTCTGAAACCGGTAGAAACATGCAGTCCTGGCACGTGCATTTCTAGAACTTTAGCAGGAAGGTTTAACGTTCTGTTTTGTAGTTTTTCCTCCTGCTTTGTTCTGCTCTGGGTTTGTTATGTATTCAGCGAAACAGAAGACTTAATCAATTTTTCAAAAAGGCAAGAACAAAGAAAGGAAAATTGGACCCGAGGGAGAGAGGAAAGAAGAAATAAGTAGGCAACATAAACTTTCAGCTACACACTGACTCGAGAAGTAAAATTCCAAGAACAGAGTTCAACAGCATGTCCACCTGCCTGTTTCAAATGTCTCCAGAGTCACAGAAAATTCCAGTCAATCTGAAGATGCTCTGTTGACACTGTGACAACTTAGGCTCCCTGCCCATTGCGGCAGCTCGCCTGACACAGCTGGAGGTTCAAAGCTAAGAGTTCGTAATCGTTTTGAAGACCAAATACAGAAAAAAAGTGTCATGAACAAAAAAAGGAGATCTGTCTGGAGTGACAAAGCTGGTTCAACATAAACCTCTTAAAAAACTTGAACAAAACTACCAGATGTACAAAACACACACCAAGACAAATGTGACTCCTAAGTTCACTCTAGGCTACACACAGCGAAGATACTCATGTTTTCCACAGATAGAGATATCGCAGCTTCCCAAACCCATTTCCAAGTGTAAATGCAGTAAGACTAGCCCATTACCATAAACTACCTATATTCGATGCTGGGCCGCTCTTCAATCGGTTCTGGTTAGCTTTGACTCTTAACTGCTGGGTACCAGACCTTTAGTAAGATCATGGATTTCTGGACTGAAGTAAGAAGGGAAATGTTGTATAGGCTGCTGTAAACCGATTGTTAATTAAATGTGCTAGAATAAATGTTCATATATCAAATATTTGGCAAATCAAGCAGACATATGTGCAAACAAAAACAAGTCATGCTTTTTCATGTATATATCTAGTACAAAATATTTATGGGAGTTGATAACATTGTGCTTTGGTATATTTCATGTGTGACTATGTACCTGTACCCAAAACCTCTGTAAGATTTGGTCCGCCCTTCAGATCTCTTAGGGTCTCTAAGAGAAAGTACCCAGAGCAACTGAGCAGGGCCCACCACCGATGGGTCAACATTAAGGATGTCTTGATGACAGACCCTCTCAAAATATTTGCTTAATGCCCTTTCCCCTGCATTTGGATCAGCTGCGAACTGTTGAGTTAAAAAAGTTACACAAGCATGGCTTTTCCTGTTCTAGTGTTACGCATCGGTAAGTTCTTAATTCTCTATGGCTTATTAGTACTTTTAAAAAGAAAAAAGAAGCAATTTGCTGCCAAAACCTGGCTCTGGAATCAGATGGGGGGGCAGTGGGACCTGCGATCAACAGATAATAGAAAATCCCCATTGTCTGGAGTGTGGAGCTGCTGGGACTTTTGCTTTCATATTCATAGCGTGACAGTAAGAGCTTTCCATATGTGAGGATGACAACCAATTATGTTTGCACAAGTCCATAATCATTATGGAGAGTGGAAAATGCACAAAAATCCAGGCTAACAAAGTAAACGAAAAAAATAACTTCCTTATTGCATATTAATCCTTTCCTATTTTTCATTACATAGATGAAATTTTCCACATATAGAGTCACCTATTCTTCAAACTCAGGCAGAAGGACGCTGGTCTGGGAGTGCCTTACCAACCCCCCACCCAGCGGCTGATAAACCCTTCTTACAAGGTGGCTGACTGATGTGAGGTTTTTCTTAGAGGCCTGGGGCTTCCTTTTGAAATGCAAACATGACAATAACTGTTCCATTAAGAAATCCACATGCAGCCTGTTACTTGACTAAGAGGGAAACATTTCCTTTGGGTCTAAATCAAGTTAATAAATTTAAGATACCTGGGAGAGCCGGGTGCACTGGACTTTTGGCAGAAGTCCAGAACTAAGAGAGCTAATGCATTATTTTACTGTGTTTCTTTATGAGAAAAAACAGTCTGCTGCCAACTCAGCTCAGGAAATCAGATGGGAAGTGGGGAGGGGGCAACTTGTAGCTCATCAAGAAAGCAAAATACAGATGATCTTAGGAGAGTTGTTCTCATGTGAGCGTTCCTTCGAACCAGAGCGAAGGGCATAGAGGCGGACAGCTGACGTGGCCTCTGCTGTGGTTACCTGGATAGAGGTCAGGCCCAGGCCCGGGGGAGCGTCCCACCGCCCCATCAGCAGCAGCATCGCGCGGGGAGGTGGCCGACTGCAGGGGCTGCACAGTGAGGCAGTCTGTGAGCAGGTCAGGATGGAGCTCTGCGCTGGACCGCAACTAAGAGGAGAAAACAGAAGACACATGAGAAAGGAAAGCTGTCCCTTGGAATACTTCCCGGGAAAGGCATCACACCCTAAGGTTCAATGCAATTCAATTTACAAGTATTTATTAAGCAACAGTGGTGGGTCAGGCATTGGGCTTAACAGAGAGTCAATAAGACGGTGACTTCTCCAATCCTGATAACACCTGGCAGGTGATTCCGGAAAACACAGCTAGAGGAGGACTGGACTTCAGTCTTTGATGTTTCTACTTCTGGGAACCCAGCTTCCTATTATACTTCCTTTTATTTGCTCTGTATCTTATCAGAACTTGTAGTGATAACAAAAACAAACTCAAGTATATTTGGTCCAGATTGGAAGGTGCTTTTAAAATACAGACACAGGACTAGGAAAATATCCTGGAGATAACTGAGAAATATCCATTGAGATTTGGTGCCTATAGATTGTACATGACAGGAAAATACATAGGTTAAGTTTTAAAATAGGATGGAGCAGGATTCAAAGCAAAACTCACGTCATTAGCAGCAACAAAAACCCAATGGTAAGTTGCATGAAAAAAAAAAAAAAACCCAACCTAATTTCGATCTTCATTTTATCACAGCAACAAAATAATTCTTTATATATTAAAGAGTTCCATAAAAAAAATCAAACCATAAAAATGTAAGAATAAAGAATAGGCCAAATTTATCTGATCTCCTTATGAAAAAGAATTGTGGGTGTAATCTGGGGAGAAATCACAATGAGAGGTTTAGGTACAGAAAAATATCAACCTTCTGCTTCTATAAAAACATAATACCTTCAAAATACAGAACAATATTTGTTACAGATACTGCAAATAGCGTTTAAAGAGAGCATATGAACTGATTTTGCTTTTATCAAGACAAAACTAAACCTTTACAGGTATGGCTGGAGTACACCAACTCACCCAATGAGTATTTACGGAGCGTCAGATGCTCCTCCAGGCTCTAGGACTACTGCTGTATAGAATGTCTACTCTAGAGGGGAGGCAGCCTGTGAACCCCTGCAATACCCCATGTCAGTGGTGGCTAATACTGCGGGGAAGAGCAATGCAGAGCAGGGAGGCGGTTCGAACAGGAGGGACCGCGACCTTAGGCGAAGGGGCTGGGGAAGCCTCTTGGAGAGGGCTCTTGTAAAGAGCTTCGAAAGGAGGGAGGGCAGGAGCCCTGCAGAGACGTGGGGGAAGAACCCAGCCGCCCCAGGGTGTGCCTGGATGGTCTGAGAAGAGGGGGACCAGAGTGGCACAAGCCTGGGGCCTGGAGAAGAGAAACAAGACGGAAGCAGCAGTATGAGGAAAGAGAGGGGGTACGTTCCTTAGAACAAGGAAAGGGCCGACCAGATCACTGAAGGCTCTTAAACATTCTCTAGTGCAGAAGTTACCTAATGAGTGAGGGGGGCCTGCCTCACGTTGCAGCCCTTGATGCGAAGAAAAAGATTTAAAAAAGGAGAAATAGAAATGAGAATGAACGATGTTCAGCATGCTAGCAAGGAAATGCAATGTCAAACTTTAAAAAAACTTATCAGACTAACAAAACCTTTAAACAAGAAGGAGTAGTCGTGAAAGTACAGTGAGAGAGGCATTCATAAGCGCTGTTGTTGGGAGTACACAGTGGCACAAACTTTCTAGATGGGATCTGGGAAGACCCATAGCTGAAGCCGTTTGATCTCAGCATCTGTCTTAAGGAAACAGCCCGAGAGGTGAAGGAAGATTTAGACCCAATGTTTTAATAGTACAGAGCATTATTTGTAGCAATAACCGTAATGAGGGAACATTATTTATGTGTCCCCAGCTAGGGCTAATAAATGATCTTACATCAATTTGATGGACTATTATGCAACCATTAAACTGAAGTCCACGAAGATAAAAGCAGAACACAAAATTAAACATACAGAATGATCGTTATATAAAACAGACAAAATACTGTAAGGAAGTATTATAAAATCCAATGTTAAAGCTGATTTTTGTTCCCAGCAGCAATATTATGTGGGTTTTTTTTTTTTTAATCCTTTTTTCTGCTTTCCAAATTTTCGACATTCCAATGATGTGTTAGAGCCGGCTTGCACCAATCCAAGAGTGCCGTTTGTGTGTATCTTTCCCAGATTTTCCATGCAATGATGTCAAACTGAGAGCTTGAAATTGGTCATGATGAGAATATTTACACCATGGAAATTGGCAAATGCTACAAACTGCGCCTTTTTCATCTGGAGAGCCAGCTGTTAACTACACCAACACTCTACGGACAATGACTGTGACCCATACTCTGATCACAAAGAAAACAAGACACACACACAAAACATTGGTAAGTTACTACTCCGCAACTTTAGCATTTCTTGGATCTCAACAAGCTTCGTAAAGAGACAAACACATGTCCAGGTCTTAGTCCAAGAATATGAAAAGGGCATAGTGACCCTAAGTATTAGAGAAAGAGCATTTAACACATGTAGTGAACTAGCCATAATTACATTATAATTTCCTCAGCCTTGCCACATTGCAATCTCTGACCAAGACCATCTGAATTAATGGCTAACCCTCTCAGGGCTTTTGGAAGGTATGTTTGTTATTTGGGTACTAACCTAACACATGCCATGTAAGAAAAACTGGAAAAAAATCAAGGCTTCGAATGAGTTCTGGTGATCACTTTTAATTTATATTTCACTGTTACAATGTGATCTGGGGCCCATATGTTCTACTGAGCATAGACATGAGTATCTCTCTGCTTTCTATTACTCTAGGGTTTTATAGTTATCGGCACTGATGCTGTCTTTCCAAGGAATTTCATGACCATGGACACTCCCAGAGTCAAAGGCAAGCAAATCTTCCTTAGCTTCAACAAGTATTCATGGTTCCTAAGAGTGTGATTCCATATGACTTTGTGGGGAGCGTTAATTTGGTTTTCTCTGGGATTAGGCATGGTTCTAGAAAGTGCTTCTTAAATCAAACAAGCCTTGGGGAACTTATGCATAATTTTCAGAGGAAGGCCATATGCATAGAAATGCAGTAGTGATGTGTAAGCTTAGTATTATCCTTACCCTCCCAGATTATTAGACCAGGGCTCTTAAACATTCTCTAGTCCAGGAATTATCTAAAGGGCAAGGCAGGGGGATATAGCAGGATCTCCTGGGAGGGATGTCCTTCCATATAATAGTTTTATATTTGGAGTAAGATACCCAACTATTTATATACAACAAATTACATAATGTATGTTTCAACATCTTCTTAGCTACTAGGAATGTAAAGACGATAGAAAGAAATTTTCCCAACAGAGGATGATCTCTAACAATGGTTCTCCAACCTGGGCACGCATCAGAATCACCTATGGGCCCCGCTGCAGAGCTGCTGACTCATTACGTCTGGGGTGTATTTCTAACAAGTTCCCAGGTGATGATGATGCTGTTGGTCTAGGGACAACACTTTCAGAGCCACTGGTCTCTACGAATCCCGATGAGGAGAGCGGAGATCTTTCCAGTTATGGGAATAGGAAATGACTTGTAGAAATTAGGATTATAAAACCAAATTGCTTTTTTTTTTTTTAAGATTTTATTTATTTATCTGACAGAGAGAGACATAGCGAGAGCAGGAACACAAGCAGGGGGAGTGGGAGAGGGAGAAGCAGGCTTCCCGCGGAGCAGGGAGCCCGATGTGGGACTCGATCCCAGGACCCTGGGATCGTGACCTGAGCTGAAGGCAGACGCTTAATGACTGAGCTACCCAGGCGCCCACCAAATTGCTTTTAACACACGAACCTCATGTAACCATTTCTCATTATGTCTCCCTGCAGACCTCATCACAAGAAATGGTTACATGAGATTCGTGTCTTAAAGACAATTTGGATTTTTGTCTTCTTTCACAGGAATAAAAAGAGTTAAAAAAATTTTTAATACCGTCTAATCACCTGCCCTTAGGAGAGAGCAAAGAACTTACCCTTTATGGAAACTTTATTGGTCTTTACAGAAAAAAGTGACATTTGAACCCACTAATCATCAACTCCTCTATAGGGCTGCCTGCTGTGTCCCACAACACCGGGGACCTTGACTTACATCGAGATACGTGAATGGTGCCTCTGGAGTTGTTCAACACTGCTGTCCTAACCAAGCCCGAAGAGTTCCAGAGTAGCACAGCCTTTCTTTATCCTTCTCATTCATTCACTGAAAAACTACTTCTTGGGCCTCAACCACATGCCAGGCACTGTTCTAGTGGCCTGACATACATCAGCAATCAGAGCAGAGAAGGTGCCCCCTGAGGAGCTCACATTCTAGGGGCAGGGAACAGCAAACAAACTAACCAGATAAGTAAATTTCATAGAAGATGGTAATTGCTATAGAAAAAAAGAGAAAGAGAGAGGGGGTACCTGGCCTGGGAATGCTGGGGAGAACTGTGGCCTCACTGGAAAGATATATTCGAGCAAAGACTTGAAGGAGTTGGGGAAATTAGCTAAGTGCCTATCAAGAGGAAGAGTTCTTCCATGAGAGATGATGGAGTCTGAAAAACAAACTGAGGGTTCTAGAGGGGAGGGGGGTGGGGGGATGGGTTAGCCTGGTGATGGGTATTAAAGAGGGCACGCTCTGCATGGAGCACTGGGTGTTATGCACAAACAATGAATCATGGAACACTACATCAAAAACTAATGATGTAATGTATGGGGATTAACATAACAATAAAAATTTTTTTTAAAAAAAGAGGAAGAGTTCTAGAAGGAGAGCTCAGAGAGCACTGTCTTGCTGTCTGCAAACGTCCCATCTATCACGGCCGCGCACTCCTCCTGCCTGGGATGGCCTTTCTTCTCCCAATGTAGCTTCTCCCAGATGCAGTTTAGGGCCTGCCTCCTGAGGGAAACCTCTTCTGACCAGGCCAGCCCACACTGGCCTCCGTGGTGCAGGGAGAGCTGCAGAATCTGCTTTCAACAATCCTGTGATTGGACATGTGTTTGGGGCTTTGTTTCCTGTTATGAGTTTAGTCTGCACAATTGTGTTATAAAGTCCACGAGGGCCTGGCTGACAGACGACGGCCCTTCAAAGTTCCAAGACTCCGTGGCCTCTGGCAGGGCGGGGCCGGCCAGGGGGTACAGCATTCTACGCCCACGAGATCTGTAAGAATGAGACACGATGCTCTATCTAGAGGAGGTTACGGGGCTGTGTCTAAAAAGTACAATGTGGTCATGTCTTAAGTACCCCTACTCATGGAGAATTGGAGAAGATACAGATAATCGGAACTACAGCACAAAGGTTGCTACTCTTCTGCCCAGATCCCCTCTGATCCCTTTGATTAGCTCTGTGCTGACCCCCGCCCCCAGCCTTGGTGTGCCCGTTCCCCGGCTGCTGTGTGCTTTATGGCCGACAGCCTGCAGACCACTCCCCACCCTGAACACACACAGCAATCAGTCACTTGTGCTCCTTTGCTTCTAAGTGGGACAAACTCTGAGACGTGCGTCATGCTCCAGAGCCCCCTATGGGGTCCCTCCTGCCCAGCTTCTTCCCTTCCCTCCTTCCTCTCCCAGGTTCTCCTGGGAGCACTTCTTTCATAACTCACATGCACCCCAACCCTTGGCTCACAGTCTGCTTCCAGGAGCACCCAACTTAGTAAATATCCCCACGTTCATGTGATTTGGTTCAGGAACGCACAGAGCCCAGCAATAGCACTTACGGGACGCTCAGATGCACACTGTTTCCTTCTCTTCGGGACCCGCTCCTCCCAGACACCAGGGGCATGGTAAACAGATGATTATTGGAAATGGGGTGGTCTGGGCCATTAGGGATAAAGCTAAAAGCATAATTGTGGAGCCCAAGTTAAACACAAAACCCAAATTTACAAGAATAATCAGCATTCAAAGGGGCCTCAGGTGCCACTGGGGCCAAACCTTGTCATCTTCCACACGACTTCCCTACAGCAACCCCAGTAAGTGGCTCTCAGCTCGGCTTGATTCCTTGTAGTGGGCCACTTCCTTCTTCACCTTGGCAGTAAGCTTCAACTTTAGACAGTCCTGATTGTCAGGAAGTATTACTGCATATGGAGTCCTGACCTAGCTCTTAGCGACTTTTAGGGCTGCGTGCATCCTTCTGTTCATGAACATGCAGTAAGGCTCACGGACGAGCGAGGAGGAAATGAGACATCTCCGAGTCTCCAAAACCAATCCATGAGTCTTGGAGTGTTAACGATCCTGGGCTTCAATGACCCATTTTCGGGCTTCGTTGCTCAGCCTATCCAGATGCAAGTGAACACATTGGCTCCTTAGCTTCTTTATAATCTCTCATTATAAAATATTTGTTCCAAATGATAGTTTTTCAACGTTAATAATGAAATCACCCATCAAGGCTCAACAAGGTTCCTACCTACATTTGGAAACTTGAGCTGCTTCCCCAACAATGCAGGGATTTTTCCTAATATATAAAAACAAGGCGCCGTCAATTGTGATTTGTATTTGTTTTTTGTTCAAGACTATTCTGTTAATGTTTATAAGCTCTCGAAACAAGAGACGGAAATTCTACTCCCGTCATTTTCTCATTTCAGATATGATTGAATAATCGTCCAAGATTAAGTGAGTCAAGTGGAAATAATTAGGAAAGGGAAAAAGGCCCAGATTCTTCAGTTTTCAGTTCCATTACATTTTCTTCCAAGAGCAAAGGCATTCTGTTAGTCTGAAGTGAGACATACTTCCAAAGAAAACGAGGCACAATCAAAAAGCCTTTTGTTTTCCCTTTCTCCAATGAGCAGAGTCTATCTGGGCTGTGCATGTTTATGCACCACCTTATAGGGATTCCTTTGTTCTCCAGAAATCAAATGCCACCAAAAGATGTTTCTGAAGAAACTCCCTTCTGAAGAAGGAAAGACAAGTAGGATTTTTTTTTTTTTTTATCTACAGGGTTAAGGTTTAGTACCAGAACATTCTCATCAAGCATTCTCTATGACACTTCAAGCAATGTGGATCTTGGGGAATTGACTCATTGCCGAAAGCCTTAAAAATAATTACAATGAATTAACCTATTCTATTAATTACAATTAATTTCCAGTTGAATCTAAAAACTTTCTCTCTAGGGGATTCCTCAGCACTGACATTTATGAAGTGGCTTCGGCATATCATAGGTAATTAATCTCCAACAATCTGCTACCAAATTTATTTCCTTCGGGAGTGACCAATTTACAAAAAGGAAAAGAAATGATAATGAAGACTTAGAAAAATAGAACTGGAAGAAACCTCTTTGGGAACATGAGGTACTGGCCAATTGGGCACCTGAATTTCTGTAACAGGGGATACCCATCTAGTTAGCAGCAGCTCCAAAGGCCAAAATTTTTTTACCCATAGCTGATTAATGAACATGCCAAAATAGCTGCAGAGATGCACAGGGTGGGGTGTATCTCAGTAAGAGACATGAAACATCCATTCCAGTATCACAGATACAACAAAACTGCTGGTTATTTGGTCAAAAATGGTGATTGAGGGGAACTGTTCACAGAAACAGAATTTCAAGGTAAAAAGGAACTAGGGTCCAATCTTCCTGTGGGCCCACTCTACGGCAGCGCTGTCCAACAGAACCTCCGTCGGTCACGCAAGCTCTGCCCTGTACTAATTAGCAGCCACCAGTCACGTGTGGTTAGTGAGCACTTGAAATGTGGCTAGTGCCACACTGAGGAACCCACTTCTAGTGTGACTTAATTGAATTGTAATTAATTTAAATTTAAATGTGTGCTGTTGAACTGCCTGACATTACTGCATATCCTGGTGGCAGCTTAGCCTTTGTCTAAACATCTTTGACGACCCACTTGCCCACAACGTGGTGCCCTCCATTGTCAAATACGTCTGATCATTAGAAAGTTCTGCCTCCGGCTGAACTGTAATCTGCCTCCCCGAGATCTCCATGCACGCAGGGTTTCTCTCTCCCCTCTCCTGAAGACCACACAGAGTAACTTTGCTCAGAGTCTACTTTATGCCTCTTTTAGTATTGAGAAACCTCAGAATGCTATAGTATCACCAAATTTCAGTGCTGACAGGGGCCATGGTTTAGTGTGTCGGCCCTCCCGTAGCAGTTTTTGTCCAGGCTGAGCCTCTACAGATTTTATATAGATAACAGGATAGTGAAGCAGGAAGAGTTTGGGTGTTTCAGTTTAACGGACTGTGGTTCAGTGATTGATCCTGGCAGGTATATTCACTAGTCTGCTGCAGTTTCTCTTCTGTAAAATCAGGATGAGAGCACGGAGCTACCTTGGTTGTTTTGAGAAATAATGTACATTTAGAAAGCATTTAATAATGCTTGACACACAGAAGTCACTTACCTAAACTGTCAGTCCCTGCTCTCCTGTCTAGCATATTACTCCACTCACCCCTCCAACTCCTCTTGACACTGGACCTCACTGGGTGTGCAAATGTGGAAATGATATCCCAGTACTAGTAGACTGAACTAGCGTCTGGCCAGGACAAACACATCCCTTGTTCTAGACTCCCTACTTCTATCCATGCAGCCTAAAAGAATCAGTAGCTTTTTAAAATCCATGTTATATTTTCTTTTTCTTTCTCTTTCTTTCTTTTTCTTCCTTCCTTCCTTCTTTTCTTTCTTTCCGTTCATTCATTCATTCCATTTACTGAGCCCTTCCCACGTGTCCAACACTCTGTGAGGCCTAGGAGATAGAGCAGAGTACAAGATAACTGAGTTCCGTGTCCTGTGGAGTTGAGAGAGTGGCTCAGATAAAACTCGCCACTAAGGACACTCCCGAGGTCTTTTTTCACAGGGGAAGCTCCGTATTTCTGAAGGCCCTTGACTTTCAGAAGCGAACTCTTGAAAGTCCCGTTGCTATTGATTGGGTGGTACAGAATCGGCTGCATATGATTTGACTCTATCACTCAGCTGGGCTACTTCATTTCCCACTTCAGTGTCATTTGCAAACTTGACCAAAATATTCTCTGGCACCAGAGGTGATGTTCAATCCCTCCAGAGAGTGAGTTCTCTCTATAAAACAGTGCAATCTGACAGTAAGCCATTCACAAGCACTTAAATAGCAGCTTATCTGTGATACAAATCATGAAAGATAAGAGGGTAGGCTCTGGACCTGAATACCTGGATTTGAGCTCTCGTGTCCTTACTTATTGAAATGTTAGATAACGATAAACAAGTTGTTAACATCTCTTTAGCTCAGTTTTCTCTGTATGATGTGGATAATGCCCCCTAATTTCCAAGGTTGTTGTTAGTGGTAGGCAACATGAGACAGCACGAGCTAAGTATTTCACTAATGCATGGTATACTGCATTCGATCAATGTCAACTACTATTTCTATTGTTACTTTTTTTCATTAATATTCAGTGTGGAAGCACCATAACACTGTATAACGTGCACTTGAATTTTCTTTTTCGCCTACCTATTGTTTAGGTATTTCTCTCTCTCTCTCTATCCTTTTGTATCAACCTCTATTGCATACTGTAGGGTGGCAATATGACAAAGGGAAAAGAATGGGAACTTTGGGGTCAAATGGATCAAATTCAAATTCACAAGATCAAATTTCAGTTCTACCTACTAATAGGTGAACTTTGGCATGATGTTTAGCCTTGAAAGGCTTCAGTAGTGTCCTCTGCAGAAAGGGGGGGATAATACCAACTCTGTGGGGTTATTATGGTATTACATGACGGGACCTGAGGAGAGTGGCTTGTGTGGTACATAGTTAAATTTATTTTTCTCGGTAGAACGATTATGGCTGTTAGGAGGGATACCTGTTAGAATCCCCTGGGGCCCTGTTTATCCTCAGAAGACAGTCTGGGGCCAAACGGCATCTGGATCGAGATGTTAGCATAGTTTTCGCACATGAATATCACCGTGAAATTATTCTATCTCAGAAGAATGTAGCTAGCTTTCATTCTCTTAGAAAAGTCCAAAATATATTAGAAATCAAAGCCAACCACAAAACCCTTTCAGAACACTTGTGGGATGTTAATACTTCATCTCCATGTCCCACTTACCCGAGTCGGTACCGCTGTCTAGCAATCCCGGGCGGACTTGGGGTTGAGTTTGGAAGGATGTTGAAATCAGAAAGGCATGCAGCTTTGGGTTTTCTGTGTTGCTACATTTGTAAAGACACCATTTTCTTCCTAAGTCCATAGTATTCTAAAATGGACACCAACAATCTTACACGTTTGTTTGTTTTTTTCCCTGAGTGAAAAGCAATATGCAAATGGACAAAGTCAAAGGTAGATTCAAACTACATCTGGAGGAACATGGCAAAACTAGAACATGAAATTGAAGGGTGGATTGTATGTTTAAGACAATTAGAGAAGTATCAATAAGGCATTGCACCTTTTTTTGTCCCAAGAAAACATCGTCCTTCACCCTTCGGGGCCGGGTTACGGAGGTTGTGAAGACTCTGTGCACGATGGAGGGTTTACTTCTCTCTTGGCCTCATAAATCACTCCTGACCGCGGCTCAGTGCACTAATGTGACCACACACATTCTAGCGCATCCAGCCAAGTGTAGCATTTTTCCTTCTATTCAAGTATTCTCAAAGTTTAATTAAAGCAGCCAGCTATCTCGCAATTCCTTCCCCCGTCCATCTTACCAGATCCTTATTGTCAACCTTTGAAATGATTTCCGACTAGAGCCCCAGCCGGTGCTAGAGTGTAGCAAATGTGGGGAGAGACGAACGGCAGAACTCATTTTTTCCTTCCTTTCATTTAATTAAAACGGATTGTCTGAAAAAGATTTAAGGCTGATTTTATTTATTTATTTTTAAAGATTTTATTTATTTATTTGACAGAGAGAGACACAGCGAGAGAGGGAACACAAGCAGGGGGAGGGGGAGAGGGAGAAGCAGGCTTCCTACAGAGCAGGGAGCCCGATGGGGGCTCAATCCCAGGAACCTGGGATCACGACCTGAGCCGAAGGCAGACGCTTAACGACTGAGCCACCCAGGCGCCCCTTAAGGCTGATTTTAACACGCATGAGTGTTTGGACAATTTTTAAAATGCCTCCTTGTAAAAGTTGAAGGCCGTCATTCCAATGGAGAGCCCTTGCTTTCTGCTCTCACATCCATCCCATGCTACGCGCTCAGTTTAATTTCCCCGCAGCGCACCCCTGATAAGGCCACCTCCCCACCTGCAAAGCCCTCTAGTGACTCTCCAGCAAGCATCACCTACAGCCCCGACTCCTGGCTTTACCAGGCTAGCTGGCTCCTAGCCGTGTGGCCACGTGTCCCGTGCCTCGGAGCCGCATAGAGCCCAGATGCTCTCCTCCGTGCTGCTCGTTCACGTCTCCAGCTCCTCTTCCAGCCACGAGCCTCCTGCACCCGGAGTCCCCTTTCGTCCAGTCTCTGTGTGTCTACCACACACTCTGCGTACTCTCCCAGGCCCCGTTCAATGTCACCTCTTCCCTGAAGTTCCCCAAGTCTTCCCATTCCAAAGTCATTCATTCCTTTTTAAACAGCAATGGCAATTAATTTTTCTTTTTCTTTTTTTTTAAAGATTTTATTTATTTTTCTGAGAGAGAGAGAGCGAGCACGAACTGGGGGTTGGGGCAGAGGGAGGAGCAGACTCCCTGCTGGGCAGGGAGCCCGATGAGGGACTCGATCCCAGGACCCTGGGATCATGACCTGAGCCAAAGGCAGATGCTGGGTGGGACCCAGGTGCCCAGCAATGGCAATTTCTATCACCCTGAGCAGACCTGCGGTTTTCTACACCGTATAGTACTTATTAATAAATTCTGTGTGTGAGTGTGACTGTGTGTGTAACAGAAGACAAAGAAGCTCTTTGTAAACAGAAACCGTGTCTGTTTGATCCTGTAAGCTAAAACAGTGCTTCTTTTCACGTGAAAGATCCTCCATAAATGTTTGGGGAAATGCGTGAACAATGAATGAATAAAAAATGAATCAATAGTTGCTAAGGACTCATTAATCCATGCTTATCCCTAAGAGCAGCCCCTAAAGACAGATAAAATCATGTCTTTCTGCACTATAAGGGGAAGAGGAGTGAAGCAGTGTAAGCATGCCGAGATTATCCACTAAGAATAAGATAGGAACTAGCCAAGTGAAATCTTAACAGAAGTTAAAAAAACAGACACTTGGGAAGTTTATTTCCTTATAATACTCAGTCCCTGTCTGTGCCAAATTTCACTAGATAATACTATTCACATTTATATATTGCTTCTTGGAATGTGCAAATGAGCAATCCTTCCAATAGGAAATGCTAACTCGTTAAATTTATACTTCCTAGCTCTCATTCATCTGGAAGGGTTGGGAACAAACCCAATTTTCTACCTTGCTTTTAAAGATTCAACGTCTAACATATATTTGGTAAGCAGAACACAGAAATTTTGAGCCGAGTGGGCCCGAAATGGTGCACTCTAGCCCCCTCTGCGAAACCTACACAGCCAAGATAAGAACTATCCTCGGACACCCGGTGACCAGATGACCCGCCACAGCCCTGGTTCCCCCATGACTGCTTCACACCCAGCCTGATATTCCTCCAGAGCCTTTTCCCCCTGGGGTAATGCCACCAACCTAAGAGCTTGCCCAGGGTGCTCTTTCTGTCAATGCAGAGAAGCACTTGACTGAAAGTAATTTCCCCTCTCTCGTTTGAGGACTGTATGCCTATGAATCATATGACCTTTTGATCCTTGGGGGAAATGAAACTCTTCTCTTTAGTCGTCAGACGGAGGCCCGGTTCAGAGAAATTCTTTAGGGGCAAGCCTGGAACAGCAACCGGACTCCTCTGGAGGCTTTCTGTAGTCTCTACAGCCTCTGCCAAAGTGATTTCCATGTTCAGAATCTACCATTCCTCCTTTGGACACGGACAATGGCTTCATCTTTCTTACCATCCACCCCCTGCAATGAACCCCAGTCTCCTCTCAAAAACCTAACCCTGTCCCAGAAATCCAGACTAGAAAGCCCAAAGTCCAAGGGAAGCAGGGGTAACCCTGTCCCAGAAATCCAGACTAG
>NW_023270615.1:14075944-14101809 GCF_011800145.1 Mirounga leonina
TCCCAGAAATCCAGACTAGAAAGCCCGAAGTCCAAGGGAAGCAGGGGAGGATGATGAGGGCTGCCAGTGGACACTCACGGTGCTCGGGTTACGTCTCAGACGCTCGGTCCTAGACTACATCAGTCCTGCTGGTTCTGACCGCATCGGGAGAAAGAAGACCAGCTCAAGACGAGGAAGCAGGGACAGGTGTTGTCAATGTCACACGCTGCCTCTCAGCTGAGCGCACGATGCTATTTCTCCTCCCCAGATGTCCTGCCATCTGCAGGCCTTACCGTGTGTACTTCTGCTCTCAAGGTCTGCAAGGAACTTCAGACTCGGCACTCCGCCGTGTCTAACTCCACTTTCACATGCTCTAGGCCTCGTGGTGCTTACCTTCTTCATTATTAGCACCCCCTTGGGAAGGTGCTATTCTTGGAAGGAATTTCACATTCTTACACCACGGGAAGCTAGCCCAAGTTGTAGCTGCTTCAGATCTCTGCAAAGAGCCCTGTGCACTGGGAACTTTCAGTCCGCTAGAAATAAATTTACCAAAGAAATACTCATATATATGAAGAGGGACGGACAATTGCCATAAAAAACATGTCTTCCTGTCATCCCCAATAATCCTCCCAAGTAGAACCAGGAAGAACGAATGTGCTATACAGTCAAACAACCAACATTTTAAGCCCGTGTTGGGGGGCCTGGTTTTGGTCTGACTTTAAAGAAAGAAAATTGGGAATTTTATTTTTAATCAGAAATTAACAAGTCGGTGGTAGTCCATATAGAAGAAAACCTTAGAAACATATTATTGAGAAATAATACTTATCCATCCTTCTGAGAATCGTGCTTTACCATCCACGGAAATTAAAGCCTTGTGCTATTCTACAGAAACCCAAAAGTGTGTTAACAAGGGAAAGCACACATCCTTGTAAGACTCCCATAGTAATCAGACATCAAGGAAAGGTAGTATGCAAGACCCTGGTGACTTCAGTTTTCCCCAGTATTTCCAAGATCAAAAGAATATCTCTATTCGACCAACCTGACACCCCACAGGCCCCAACCCCCCCACTGGGGGACTAAGCAAATTCCTTGGCTTCTCATGGCATGACTACGGGCTAAAATGATGTAAAAGTAACAGCAAACAGGGGTGTCCCCCTGCGCCAACCCTCTAATCAGTTTCAAAGTATGTTTTGTTGGTTCTCACTGACGCCACTCAAAGGAACTGGTCACTCGTGGTCTCAAAAGTTTGACAACAAATTGTGTGATTAAATTCCTTAAACACGTCTGTCCATTCCTAATCCTCTTTGGCCAACATCCCTTTCAGAGAAAAATCGCAGCACTCCATGGTGCCTGATTTATATTTCATTTCGAGAACAGGAAGTAAAGGGATTAAAGTTAAGGATTAAAACACTTACTCTTTACTGCATTTTTTTTTCTCCTCCCGAATGGCTTCCCGGTTGCTATGGCTACTGTTCACTGGTCCTTAGCCCTGAATGTGCACGTCTTTGCATTAATAAAATATTTTAAGTGAGACTTCACGGGAAAACAATAGGGCGAGTAGTTTAAGTTCAATTGCTCTTGGAAGAAGAAGCTAACATTTTTTAAAAAACATTTTCTTTGTCTTTTTTTTTTTTTTTAAAGATTTTATTTATTTATTCATGAGAGACAGAGAGAGAGAGGCAGAGGGAGAAGCAGGCTCCCAAGGAGCAGAGAGCTGGATGCGGGACTCGATCCCAGGACCCTGGGATCATGACCTGAGCCGAAGGCAGACGCTTAACCTTATCTGAGCCACCCAGGTGCCCTTTCTTTGTCTTTTTATTGGTCTCCTCAAGAGTGAAGCTTGAGCTGGAAGACAGCACAGAGACCATCTAAAGCCGTGCAGCACGAAAGCAGAATTACTCGGCAGGGGCGCAAGAAGGTGACTCTGACATGGTGGGTCGGTCCCGACTTTACAAACCAGTGTGTGTAGGAAGTCGCAAGATCCCTGGGAATTTCTCAAATGTTGCAACACCACAGAACATTTAAAAGGCACAAGAATGCACATAGTTGGGGGTGTTGCAATTCCACATTGCAAATACCAGCCAGGAAATGAAAAACTGGGGCTTTTAACCACCACGAATTTCAGTTAGGCAGAGCAGCGTAAATACCACTGCTTTGTAGCCTCGTCCCTGGTGTTCGGGCGGCAGCATCTGCACAGGAGAGTGGTCCCCAGAGGCGACAGCACGAGCAGCATGTGCTCGCAGGGCTGAAGACACAGCTGATGCTGGGCTGGGCGTCCAGGAGGGAGGGTGACAGTGACAAGTGAGCAAACACAACTGCGTTTGAGTTGCTCCTTTAAAAACACTCCCGACATTCCTTTAAGAATGTACTGCCTACATTCCTTTAAAAAGCCAAGGAAATCTAAGGAGATGGGATAGGGAAACTCCATTTTAAGATCTATTCTTAAAGTCCAATAGCAGGATGGGCTCTAGGATAAACCACGGAATGTTTTTCTCTGCCCTGACATCCAGTAGTTTCAAACGATTCCTTTATCCCCCTGAGACCCTCCTGAAACTACCTCCCCGAGGTCCAAATATCCTCATCATTTCTCACTTCCTCTGATCCATGGCCCACAGAGGACAGACAGAGATGTTACTTGAAAGCCTGTCATTCAAGCCGTATCGATACATTAATGGGAGTGAAGGGACTGTTGCATTGCTGTTGCCATGTAACAAAACAAAATTATACAGGGGTCTCCTGGAGACAATCCCCTAACTGAATAGAACACTGCAATGCTGATGCTTCTGAGCACTGTAATACAGGCTAGAGGAAGGGATAATTTAAGTACAGGTGAGCAGCTCCCAAATCAAACCATGAGATAAACGGTGTTGCCCGTGGATAGGTCTGTAGGGTCTGAAACGAACTTGGATGGAAACGGTCAGAGTTATATGCAGACCCACAAGGTATAGAATCATGTCCTTCCCAACACCCATGTTCCTTCTCTCCTGGCTTCAGTCTTTTCTTTTAGAAAACACTTGTACTCAGGGATAATCCTGATGGTGTAGGGCCATGCCAGGGTTCTGCTGTTCTTGCACATTTGCAATCAAGAGGGGGCAATAGGAACCCATCGTTGAGAGGCAATTCTCCCTGAGTCTCTCAGGTTTGTCCACGTCTTGGGAGCAGAGGCACTGACTGCCTTTCTGGACTGTCTTTCTCAGGATGTTTCCACATTCAACAGCCTTGGAAAACTGACGAGGATCATCTCTCCCTCCCAAGCCAAAGGTTAGGCATGCTTTCATCCATTATAAAAGATTTGGGTTCCCTACGCTCAGAATTTCCCTCGTGTAACACAGTCCACTGAGTGTGCAAATGCTGCCTGGACCTCTTTGTGTTACCTTAAGGACCTGCACAAGAAAATGATAATACTCTGGCTACCGCTATGAGAAGCTCTGAGTAACAAGCTCTCCTTCTGTCTTCCGCCAGCACCCATTAAACTGGAGCCGGTTAACTTACTGGCACCCAGGGTCAAATCTCAGAGCCCTTACAGTTCCTGCCACCTACAGAGCCATCTCTAGCTGTGCAGGGCACTGGACAAAATATTTTTGCAGGGTTCCTGTCTTTATAATCCATTCGAGTCACCCCAAGTCAGTATGTCTACATCACACTAGAGGTCCAATCTCAAGTGATTCAGCTAAAGAAACGGTGTACTGGCCATCTGCTCACCAGGGCACTCTCCTGGAATTAGGGTCTGCCTACAGGGCTCTAGAATGATCGCATAGCCGTGTGTCCCAGGACTCATTTGGACACCTAGGTGATCCCACATATGGGGGAGAGGGTGGAAGGGAGCCCTGAAGGAGAGAAATGGAGGCTGGCACCCCTATGGGTACCAGTGTGGGCTCAGGGCTGCCCACCTGGATGGTCCTGCTGGCCCAGCCACCAATAGTAAGATTGAGAGAATTTTGAGGCCGGTACTGCTGAACATGAGGGCCCTAGGGGCAGGGTCTCCATTGGGGGCCAGGCCACCATCTTCTAACAGAGGGCTGCTCTAGAGCTCCCGAAAATGATCCTCCCAGCAGCAACCTGTTGACGAGCTACAGAATTTCCCGTGGTGGGAACGCACACAGCCCAGAGTAAAAACACTAGCGTCAGAGGAGCACTGATGGTTGAGTCAGAAACTCTCAGCTGGGGTATAGTTCTCCGGCGCCTGAGTGTGCTTCGTAAAGTCACTTAGCTTCTCGGAGCCTTAGGTCTTTGAACTCTCAGATGGGGTTACAATAATAACTGTGGAACCACTGGGAAGATTCAAGAGGTGAACAGCCATACAAATGCCCAGTAAACCATACTACCCACGCGTTTGGCAGCTACTATTTCTTTTACCATTTCTTTTAAACCCTTATTCCATTAAGGGAAGAAAATAAAAATGGGTAATTCTACCTATAATTCTATCTATTAGGTCATTACTGCATGGTTTTTTTAGAGAGAGAGACAGCACATGGGCGCAAGTGGGGTGGGGGCAGAGACAGAGAATTCCAAGCAGGCTCCAGGCTCAGCATGGACATGGATCCCAGAGATCATGACCCGAGTGGAAATCAAGGGTCTGAGCCTCAACCGACGGAGCCACCCAGGTGCCCCTGCATGGTTTTTTTTTTAAAGAATTTATTTATTTATTTGAGAGAGAGAGAGCGTGAGTGGGGGGTGGGGCAGAGGGAGAAAGAGAAGCTCAAGCAGACTCCGTGCCCAGCGCAAAGCACAATGCGGGGCTCCATCTCTCGACCCTAAGGATCAAGACCTGAGCCTAAACCAGGAGTCCGAAGCTTAACTGACTGAGCCACTCATCCACCCCATTACTACATGTTTTAAATGCCAGCTTGCTGCTTCTTGCTATCGCTGATGGTTGAAAAGCTAGAACTAGTACTGAGTTTGTGAGTGTCTGGCTGTGTTAAGGTCTCTGGTCAGTTTCAATCTTAACATCCTGATAGGGGAAGGGGCTCATAATCGGGGTGGACGTGGGAGGTGGGGAAAACAGGAAGCATTAGGTTCTTCTGCTGATTTATGCCATGATTTGAGCACCTTAATATGTCTGAGTCTTTATGACCTGGAAATTGGGGAACTTGTACATATTTTTCCATATAAAAGAACAAGATTATCTTAAAAAAAAAAAAAAGCAATCCTTGATTGCTATTCTGAATACACAGAAATGAAATCTGATTTTTGTATTTGTTTATGTACAGATGAGGAAATGCCAAGGATGTCCTTTGCACTACCATCTCAAAATACAATTTATTCAAAGTCGACAGTGGGTAAATAGTACCCAAATTCCGACAGCCAGGGCTTGTGGGCTAGGTTAGCCCAAAGCTACTGTGATATAGAGCTTCTTGTCTGACGTGTTCTGCCACTTCTTGACCTGTTTTCCCTACTGATCTTCCTTTTTCAGAGCCCAGTGATGTCCTTGCAAATACCGAGTAAGGAAAACTCCTCATGTCAGTGGTTGTTACTATACACTACCGAGTAAAAAGAATAAAAACAGAGGGGCCCCATAATATGTTTATATATGATAGAAAACTATATGGAAAGATACACACTGGGGTTAAGCAAGTCTATCACAACTCTGCTACTACCTGGCTTTTATACTTCCCATAGGTCAGAGTACCAAATGGGAAATATTAGAAAAATAATTGCCGGAAGTAGGGCGGGAGAGGAGTAAAGCCTCACAAAGGAGAGAAAGTAGCCAGAGAGCTCAGCTAGCTAGTTAGGGAATGCAAAGTTCTAAGGTTATCAGAAATTCTGCTCCCAAAAACACTTGTGAATATGGTTATAAAAGTATGCTTTGAGAAGGTACCAAGAGATAAGGCCCCAAATATGGAGAAAGAGAAATCCATGCCTCAAATGTCAACAGGGCAAAAAAAAAAAAAAAAAAAAGATAAAGCCTAGAAATGCCACTGAGCACCAGAATCCTTTAAAGCCATGGTTGGAAAGATTCTAGAAAGAATTACAGGTTGGTGAGCAGTTCAGAAGGAGGGATGGAATACTGAGCACAACCAGAGAATCCTTATTTCCTTTTTTGATGCCATTATGTGAAAGCGGCAAATATCATGAGGCTAGAATTCAACAGGATATTGAGCGAAATCTCTCATGGTAGCATTTTGGACAAGACTGAGAATCCTGGAGCTGATGACAGCCCAACTGGATGCAGTCAATCTCGATTAATGGAAATAGGCCAGCCTAACTAATTGCCTTGTCTCCTTTCACCCTAAATCCCTAATTCATCCCCCACATTACCACCATAATTATAATCATGGATCTGACCACAGTCTATGTTTAAACATCTTAGCGTGGCACAGAAGGCCTGTTAACATCAGTTCCCCTGTCAACTTTCTCAACCTGAATGCTTGCCTCAACAGCCAATAAATGACACGCGGGTCTCACATGACCCTAGCTGACACTATTCCGTGGCATGAACAAAATGGAAAGAATAGGGAGGAACGCGATCCATATGCTAAAAGATCTGGAAGCTGGGTAATAAGAAAAAATTGCAGGGAACTAGAGAGATTAGCGCAGAATCTCTCCGTACATCAGCGGGGTCGTGAATGGGAAAGAAGCCTCCTCGGAAGACAGAATAGGGCTCATCTGTGGGTGTTCCAGGGAGAAGGTAAGTTTTTGAGCTACCAAAAAAAATGTAAAGAATGTTTGGGCATTATGAGGTTTATTAAATAACAACAAAAAAGAGATTGTCTTCATTGTCAGAAAGCTTAAGATTTCACGAAGAGGCTTTATGAATATCTTTTGGGACTTTCTAAATGTGATTGCCCGTGCTGGAGGATGTGATTACATTTAAAGACGCTTACAATTCTGACGGACTACAGCTGTGCCCACAGCTGACCCCATGGAGGGGCAGCGTAGCAGGCACCCATCCCGAAAAGCCACTCAGGGAAAACATCTTTGGATTCCAGTTAGAAGAGCAGCCCTACAGAGTGCAGTCTCCTAACAGTTAACTCAAGAGTTCGTCTGTACTCGACAAACAGCGGAAAGCGTGAGCATTTAAGATGTCGCATGACACTTTGCTAGAGTTTATAAAGACGGCTCTGGATTGTCGGGTGGGAGAATAATCTTTTGCCAAAACGTTCTATGGAATGCCAAGACTGCAAACAGTATGTCAAGACTTAACAGACAGCTTTGCATTAGGTCGTATTAACGAACTCGGGTGCACATTTCTGTAGGTCTTTTGCATGTGGAGAAACAGCATACCACCTTTTGGCATCGTTACTTGGCCCCCTCTCTGCTTCTAAACTTTCTCATTTCTCGGAAACAAACTAAAGAGAGTACAAGTAGTAATAAAAAAATGTATCCTGATTCTAAAGGCCAAAAGAATAAAATGGGGTGCTGTATACAATATGGCTCTGAAATGTCAAAGCATTAAAGGTGGCAAAATAAGACCCTTTCTTTATTATCCCTACGACCACAATCACCATTAAGCCATCTGAATTACAGGGATTGGATTCCACTTGATGAACCACTCAGGTGGAGCCTTGCAGAAGGCTCAAACATCGACTTGTCAGGTTCCCTAACTTCTCAGGCCAGACTGCAACTAAACCAGGCGGGGCAGGAAAAATCTCTGCTCCACTTAGATAATTTTTCGCTTTTTTTTTTTTTAAAGATTTTTTTTATTTATTTGACAGAGAGAGCGAGATAGTGAGGGAGAGAAAGCGCAAGCAGGGGGAGCGGCAGGCAGAGGGAGAGGGAGAAGCAGACTCCCCGCTGAGCAGGGAGCCCGATGCGGGACTCGATCCCAGGACCCTGGGATCATGACCTGAGCCAAAGGCAGCCAATTAACTGACTGAGCCACCCAGGCGCCCCATAATTTTTCGCTTCTTGACCCCTCTCCTCAAAGCCAGTTTCCTCAGCAGCAGCCGTTTCCTCTGTACCGTCACACCTTTTACCATTAACTCCCACCCCCGCGGCCACAGCTCCCCATTCCAAGGCTTGAGCTACACCGAGGACTGCAATAAGCGCTGTGCTTATGTTTTCTCACTAGTAACTACGACAAGCCTACGGGCTTGCTGCTATCTCCAATTCACAAAGGAGAGCCTGAAGCTGAGACGTTAAATAACTCATTCATTAAACCTGGTGACGTCGGGCTTTGAATCCAGGTCCAGGACGCAGAGGTCCATGCGTAGACAGGAGAAATGTGCAGATAACTCACACAAGAGTAAATGAAATAGTAAATCATTCTAAGAATAAGGAATAATAAAGAATAATGAGAAGTCTTCTGTCAGTTTAGAAAAGGCAGTCGGGAAATAACCAAGGTCTAAAGTGGGCATGAAAGCAAAACTCCTCGGCATGAAATCTCCAACCCTCCATTTCTCACTCATGTAACAATATCTATCGGCAAGCCGACAAATGGCAGAGATTTCCAACCCAGAGATATGAATTCTCTGGATGAAAATAGACATCAGGACAGTCAGCTTGTCTGGTCAAGATTTTAAAACATGTACACCTGACTACAAATGTGTTTCTTGTGTGAGGAAAAAGCAAGGTGGATAATATAAACAATTTACAATTATGTCATGACCTCACAGTTTCTAGGTATCGTTTTTAAATAGCTAAAATCTCTTTGAGGGAAAAACAAATTAATGGAGGAGTCTGGAGTAGAGAAAATGGACTAAAATTTCAAGAATCACCTGTCTTCTCTCTTAGAAACTTTTTTTTTAGGATTTATTTTGGGGGGGGTGGGGGGAAGAGAGAGAGTGTGGGGAGAGAGAATTCTCAAGCAGACTCCTTGCCGAGTGCAGAGTCAGATTCCAGGACCCTGAGATCATGGCCTGTGCCAAAATCAAGAGCCGGCCAGTTAACCAACTGAGCCACCCAGGCACCCCTCTTACAAACTCTTAATAGACAACATGATGTAATTCTTGTAGTAATCTCTAACCTTTATTGGGCATGTATAATGTGGCAGGCAGCACGCTAAGTGTTTTTCGGTCATTATTTCATTTAGTATGACTTAAACACACTATTAACATTGTATGATATAAAATAGGACAATAATGACTGATTTAAAAGTCAACATATTATAAGAAACTTATATGATCCTGTAAACTCTCTGATATATAATGCAAAATGTTTGTACAAAGTATCTGCTTATTTGCATGAAGTATAATCCCCTTTTACTCTCTTAGCAGTGTCTGTAAATTAGTTGGCATGAACATATTTGCTTTGAACAAAGGCTTAAATACAAAGGGTTAGGACCAGGTATATCCAACAATTAACTTCCTTCTGTTTTCCTAGTGAGCCATCAGTTTGCACTAATATGAATCACACTTTGAGGTGCACCATACCCCGTTTTCATGTGGTTAGTGTCGCCTTCGAATAAAGTAACCTCAGTTGAATCTTAACATAAAGGACTCTAGTTTTTGGGTGTGATGGTTATTTTCCTGTGTCCCCTTGGCTAGGCTCTTGTCCCCAGTTACATAATAAGACACTGATCTAGGTATTGCTGTGAAGGTATTTTTTAGATGTGATTAGTGTCTACAGTCAGCTGATTTTTAAGGAAAGGAGATTATCCTTGATAATCTGAGTGGACCTGATCCAATTAATTGATAGGCCTTAAGAGCAGGACTGAGGTTTCGCTGAGGAAGAAGACGCTCCTCCCCGGGTACTGTTCACCCAGTCCCGAAGCTAGGAACTCTGGCACCATCTTGACTCTTCCCTTCCACTCACCCCTGGCATTCAGTCCACCATTACTTCCTGTTCACTCACTTTCATCCCAACTGCCCGCTAACCCTCGTCCAGGACTCTGTTACATCTCGTCCAAGTACACATCCTCCTAACTGGTACACATACTTCCAGTCTATTCCTACCCCACATTTCCGTTTGCCATCTGTGCAATCAGCCCACCCCTTGTCAAAATCCAGCTAGACATCTCTGAATGCCTCAAGGGAGAGGAGTGTATCTTACCATTTTTTTTTTTTTTACACCCAAGCACTTAGCAGACTATCAGATACATGGTAAATGTCAGGTAAGTAGGAGGCAATCTTCCAGGGCATGTGAAGCATAGATTCTTCTTAGTTGGGCAGAATCTTTTTGGGTATTACAATGAAAGCCAGGTGAATCAGTCACTAGGGGTCCTGCATTTCTTTTAGCTCAGATAGTCTTTCTTCTTTTCTTTCTTAAACTTTGTTTCTTTTATATTGAGTTGTACTTGATATACAAAGACCTGCATGTATTTAATGTATACAATTTGATTTGGACATATGCACATAGCCACGATACGATTACCATAGTCAACTTAACAGATACGTGCAGCGCTTCCCAGGGTTTCCTTATGTCCTGTGGTGGGGTTGTTTTGTTTATTTGTTTTGTTTGTCATCAGAGGCTCTTAATTTTGGAGAGTCAGTGATATCTCTAGAGCCTCTACCTAGAAAATACATTTTGCATATAATTTCTGGGATTTCGTGAGTTTCCTGAAATCCATCCAGCTGTGGAGCCCCCCCCCCCCTTTATGGTCCATGGAGCCCAGGTTAATAACCCCTGAATAGAACCAAATATCACAGGTTCAAATTTCTTTTTAATGCCCTTTGGTTTGGGTCTCAGCTTCCTTTCTCGTTTGGATCTTTCTTGCACCATCATCCAAGCATCCACACGACCCGGAAAGACTGGCTATCGTAATCACAGAACCATGACTCCACCCACAAGACTATTCAGTTCTCAGGGAAGGAAATTATTTGCAAAGACATTGTCATCCCGTTGTCATTCCGTTGTCATTCACGTACTGCCCTAGATTGCAGGTATGTGATAGAACAATGGCTTCTGCTGAAATAGGTCCCCCTTCACCTCTGAGGCCCTGTATTTGCCTTTCAAGCTAGCTGTGAAGATGGGAAATGGAAAAAAACTAGGGCATGTAACTTAAGCTAAGTCACAAAACAATTCATGGCACTGCTTAAAAGAGGCCGTAGCTTCTGACATCCAATCCAAACACTGCTCTAAGACACAACCACCTGCCCAGGGTCCACCAGGAAAAATTTTTACGTTAGGCTTATCCAGGCCCTGGAGTGAAGTCACCCTGAAAATAAATCTTTGCTGCTCAGAGAGCCAAGATACAAACAAAATGGGAAAATATTTCCCATGGATATCACAGGCAAAGCTCAAAGGGAAGACCGAGAGAACTAGCAGAGGGAGTGGTGACCGCTCGAGGGATGCGAGGACTTTAAGGACAGAGATGAAGCGCGGAGCCCAGGAAGATCTGTGTTTAGCTGTGTCATGATATTTTAGGACATATATTTAGGCAGCAGAGAGTCAGAGCTAAATGCTTTTATTCCAAAACCATTTTCATCAAGAATGCACAAAATCTAATAAGAGAAAGGGAATGAGAAGCTTAGAAGGCTTCTGTCAATCAATCAAAAAAGCAATTACCTAGGCACTGTTTCCATAGGCTAGCTGTGCTAGGCACCGTACAGCCCGAACTGCTTGTTAAAGCACCTGCCAGAGGGTCCTCATGCCTTCCATGGCTGGCCAGAGCTGTGCCAAACAACCCCGTTTTTTGCCCTCAGTCAGAATTTTCAGGGAGAATAGAAATTAAAACTACTTTGCCACGTATGACAAGGTATTGTAAAGTCATCGAGGACAATATAAAAACCCACGGATCTCCTCTTTGCTTTCAAATGACAGAACCCAAGACTTCACTCCTTAAGAATGTCTGTCATTTGCAAAGGAACTCTCAGATGCCATGTTCCAGAAGCATTCTATGTGTGAGACCTGATCACAACACTTCTCCAATCATACTGAAAGCACGTAAGTCCGTGTGTCTTGCTGGAATGTCATCTTCAGGAGGGCAAGTTCAGGTCGTGTTTCTAAACTCTGAGCTGCTGCAGGGCCTGCCCTATGCTGATGGCTCAGTGAATGGCAAATGCTGACCGTCGGGAGTCATTTTCTTGGGTGGGAGACGAAAGCTATGCGTTTCACTATCTAGCGCCCAGTCTTTCTAACGCCACTGTGATGGAGGACGCGCTGACAAACCACGCAAGGAGAACAGCTAACGTGATCCTGACATCTGCTGCTATATCCTTACTGTGCCACCTTCTTCTAGAAGAAGTTCAAACAGGAAGGCACAGTGGTTTTCTTTAAGTAGTCCCCATGCCCAGCGTGGGGCTTAAACTCATGACCCCGAGATCAAGAGTCTCCTGCTCCACCGACTGAGCCAGCCAGGTGCCCCCAACTACAGTATTTCAAGGTACACGGTGCTTTTTTAAAATTGTGCACTGATGCATTTTTCTCATTTCCAGAGTGGTTATTCAGATGTGCTCCTGACCGTCTCCCCTCAGTAGGTCCTTCTCTGTAACCTCCGTATCAACCCCCACACTGTTTCCTTGCCTGCATTTATGCTACTTATTTTCTGTTGACCTCTTTATTGTTGTTGGGTTTCATCAAGACAATACGTCTCTATGGAGACAGAAAATATGCATCTGTCTTACACCCACTTGCACGACTGGGTCTAGCCCAGGGCCTGGCACCCAGTGGGTGCTTAAATAAATATTTGTTAGATGAAATAAATGAAATTATGTGAGATTATTTCTCAAGGAATTTACTAGAAGAGTAATTTGTTGAGATGCTCTAGAGGAAAAAGATGATTTCATATGTCTCCAGCTCTGAGAATTCTTGCAAGAAAAAAACCTTGAATATTATTTAGCTCTGCATTTCCCAAACATATATGACAACAACGAACTTTTTAAAAGGAATATCTCATAACATCCTGTGGGATGTGTTCCAAAGAACACACTTTGGGCAACACTGCTCTAAGACTTACAAAAAGACCCTGGGCCTCTAGGCCTGCGAGCTAGGACGTATTTTTCTGTATTCACAAGGCTGAAGACAGGTTTTCTGCTCTCTCCAGAAAGGAAGAGAAGCTTTTGCTCACCAACTGCTTACTTTATAGGCAAGTGACCCCACCCCTCCACTTCCCACACCCCGTAGGGATTCTCAAGCCCTTCCTAACAGCTACAGCACCATTGCTCTCCAAAGCAGAGCCGCAGTCACTTCCCTAAACTGGAAGCCTCCACGTGGCTGGTCTCAACTTCAAATCAGTGCTATGAGTCGAACGTTAAATTTATTAAATTTAAGATGATTTCTCTTTATCGCTTAAGCTGAATTAATTAACATCACTCCTTTGGGCCACAATCATTTGCCTTATAAAAGCACATCCAGCGCCTTTCTCAAAATCAGTTACCCTCAACTGAGGCATCAGGACATTCGGGCAGGACAGTATGGCCCACCGTCGTTTTGAGGAGACAGAGAGAAGCAATCTGCCACCAACGGTCATTAAAGGATAGAAGTTGGTGAATGACTCACTTACAAAAAAAAAAAAAACCATGTTAGTGCCATTTCAACATCACAGAAGCATCACTCCTCCAACAGGATTTCCAATGTGATTTATGGCATGTGAGAGGAAGGGGGCGGCTAGTTCATCCTGAAATCATGCGTCCATGATCTGTGCCTGTGACTGACGTTCCATTAAGAGTCCGAGCGAGAGAAGGGGGGGAGAGAGAGAGGGAGGAAGGGAGGGAGGAAGAAGGAACGAGAAAAAGGAAAGTCACCGTCTGGGAAGACCTCTGATTGTGTGGCCCCCTGTGCAGGCCTCTCGTGCAGATGACACCAGAAAACAACCGGGAGGAAAGTGAGAGCCTCAGCAGCTCCTCTAATCGGTGCGTCCATGTAGGGGAACTAGAACCTTCTTTGGAAGATTCTAACAAGGGCACAAAGCAAGGTGAGCTCTGCGGTACTTAATGAAATTGTTTACAGCTTTGAGGCAAGATGGGGTGGTGGTGGCTCTGAACAGAGTCCACGAACCCCTAGTTCTACCAGAAGAGGTGCGTTGCCTAAGTTGCTCTGTCTTAGCCAGATAGCGACCCAGAGCTGCCCCTTAAGCAGGAAAGAGAAGTGCATGTTGCATTCATGCAGGTTCCGAATGCTGTGCTGGGTTTATCACAGCCTGGTTGAGGCTGCGACCCATCAACCAGGGAGGGTCAGAGGTGATTGTAAACAGTTCACAAATCACAGCCAGAGTCTGGCACCTTTGGGGAGCTGTGAAATGGACGAAAGATGCATGCTGTCTCTAACTTTTGGCCCAGCATTCTTTTGCATTCGCTTTCAAAAGTCCCTTTCGATAACAAACCAGAGTTGAAGGGAACCCCCCCCCCCACCACCATCACCACTTATGGGCATTTCCACGATGCAAATGAAAAATTCTGATAAAGCTCACAGCCTTGAGGGAAATTTCAAGTGGCTTATTGCCTTAGTTTTCTCTTATTTCGCCACTCATTATCAGGCAGACCTGAAGGACAGAGTCTGCCTTTTGCTCTGCAGGCTAAGTTCTCTTCTCGCCCAAGACCATAGCTGGTGACTTGAGTATCTCGTGACTCACTTATCCGTGTAGCCCTCTCTTTAATGGACTCGAGATCTGTAAGGCACATTCAGTGGAAGAAGACCGTACACCAGCTGATTGAATGTGTGGGTGTGCACACATTAGGCAAAGAGAAAAGTTACTTTCTGCATGCAGTGAGCCAAATTACCCCAATTCCTTTGCAAAAGAGCTTTTCCCCCCTTCTTCTTCTTTCTTTCTTTCCATAGCTTGAATAATATTTAGCTAAGCTTTCATGTCTTTGGTTTTTCAGTAGGATCCAACAGGTGTGGGGAAGGGCCATCTGCCCATGGCCAGGGCATCATTCATAAGGACTCTGCCTCTCCTGATAAACATCTGTCTTACGGCTGAGGGTGCCTTGTCACTGGCCCAGATTTCAGAGTGGGGCCTCATAAAGCTGGCAACGTTAAGACCAAAATAATGTCATTTAGTGTCTAGGGGGAGGTTAAAAAGAGGATTAGAGGAAAGCAGGCAGGCAGGGTATATTAAACGAGTCCATGACTAACAGGGTGTGACAGAAAAGGGTTTTATTCTTTTCAACAAAACAATTCCCTAGGGCTGGGACCATTACTCCACTGTGCCTTTATCACCTTGGAATTTTTATGGTTATTTTTGATGAATTCACATTTTTGTAAAGGCTTTTTTGAAATGATGCCAGTTTTCAATTTTTAATTAAAGTCGTAAATAATCTTAATTCTGCCTTAAAAGGTTTATTGTTTCTTACTTCTTCTTTTTCTTCTTCTTCTTCTTCTTTTTTTTATTATTGCTGCCAGGAAATATTTCAAATACCAAGCACTGATGTGAGTTAGCAATTAGAATCTCTCCAAGGTCTAGTAACAACATTGTAACATGTAAATATTACACGCCAGCACAAGGTCTGAAAATGGGGATTGACTGATTTCAGGTTTATGCGCACAGCTTCTCTGGGGAGTGGCATTTCTTCTTTTTATTGGATGGAGCAACTTTCATTGTTTTAATTTTCGCAGATTAATTTATCACTGATTCATAACAGATTTTTAAAATCTTCAGATTTAAAAGACTGGTTAAAATTTGGAGAGCAAACCTGGTAAACTTGTCCCTAAGGTATGGGCAATAAAAGGCAGCCACATCCAGCTCACCCATTTGTAAGAAACAGGGTGCACATCAAAAGCAAAATCACTGCAGACACAGCACCTCACTTTCTGGAAGACAAAATTAAGAGAATACTGCAATATTCGATATTAGGTTATAATATTGCTCCTGGAAAGTATATCCTTGCTGCCTAGCCTGATTGTTGAAGGCTGTCTACAAATTGTCTTTAAAAGATTTTATTTTATTTATTTGAGAGAGAGAGCACGAGAGGGGGGAGGGTCAGAGGGAGAAGCAGACTCCCCGCCGAGCGGGGAGCCCGATGCGGGACTCGATCCGGAGACTCCGGGATCATGACTTGAGCCGAAGGCAGGTGCTTAACCGACTGAGCCACCCAGGCGCCCCCCAGGTTACCTTCTTATGTGGAATATCGTACTGTTGCTTATTTGCCGGCATGTGGGACCTGCATTCTCCCCTGTCCAAGGCAGGTGTTTTTCTCAGTGAAGGTGTTCTCCAATCTGATAATGGATTTGCTATTATGGTAAAACTTCATACATCTCAGACAACTTAGGGGATGAATGGTCAGATTTAGGAGAAAAAACCCTCAAGAGTTTTGATTCTGTTTTGTTTTATTTTTGTTTTTTAAGCAAAGATAACTTACCACATCAAGTTCATAAGATACACACACAGAGATACTGACAAAAGCCATTAGGTGGTGGTCCTGCCGACATAGTGAACAGGATGCAGCCCTGGTATTATTTTAAAAAGATTAAGTATCCTTCTTAAAATTTTATTTATATTATTAATTCACTTAGCAGTTCCTTTGCTCTTCTTCAATATAGGAATATATTTAGTCCATGTTGACTGATCATCTGTTGATAATGATCATCTGGTATCAGTTTACTGTATTCCAATAAAAGAGACTTAATTGTATTTATAGAGGAAAAAATGATTTTAACAGTTGACTTACAAGAGTGGGTTTGTATGCAATTAAGATTATCCATCAAATCCTTCCGACTGGGCATTTTTCTCATTCACAGGGAAGAGGTCAAATTCTTTCCGTATATGAGCCCTCAACTGGCATTATGCTAACACCTCTCAAGGAAGAAAAAGCTCAAGTAAAAAAAAAAAAAAAGACTACACAGCATTTCCCAACATAAAAGTGTTAAATCCCCATAAACCACGAAAGAATGCACGATTCTAGTTCAGTAGAAGTGCTGGTGACCTGAAAACCATGGCCATGGGGTTCAATCACATCATGGGCTTAAATCACTTGACATAGTTGAATCTTAAATTTTCCTTACTTTTGTTACGAAGGGCCCTTACATGAATCGGTACCATCTCGACACAAAGGAAACATTCAAAAAGCTAAGGTTAGCTCAGTGTGTTTGTGTTTTTCTTCCATGGTCAGAAGGTACTTGTTGGTCCAAAAACTTACAAACTCAGTTATTGGGAAATGCCTTGAAAGGTAATAAGCTCCTCAGCTCTCAAGGTGGGGAGGCACAACGTGGCCAACTACCTGCTGGAGATTTTACGAGGTCAAGAGAGAGAGAGTCAGGTGGGTTGGCTGGTTGATCTTTTAACATTTCTTCCAAATCCAAGACACTATGCTTTCTTTCTTTCTTTTTTTTTTTAAAGATTTTATTTATTTATTTGAGGGAGAATGAGAGAGAGCACATGAGAGGGGGGAGGGTCAGAGGGAGAAGCAGACTCCCTGCTGAGCAGGGAGCCCAATGCGGGACTCGATCCCGGGACTCCAGGATCATGACCTGAGCCGAAGGCAGTCGCTTAACCAACTGAGCCACCCAGGCGCCCGACACTATGCTTTCTATGTATTTTGAAAGATGCATTAATTCCTCAGTGATGTCAAAGTAATCTTAGGTTCAATTCCTTTCTCAAATTTCCATACACAGTACCTATTAAGAAACGTGTTTCTTTTTTTTCTAAGCTTAAAGGGAGGGATGCTCTATACTTATCCTAGAGATATACCTACCTTCTCCATCAGAACTAAAATGGTTTTAGCCAATTGATATTTTATGAAAAAGCACTTATCTCCGGAAAGGGTTTTTGTTGTGCTGTTTTTCCCAGTTCAATTTTCTTTAGCTATGTGGACGTAATTTCCATAAAAGCCTTGTGTCACTCTCCAGTTTAGGTGACTTCCGCTAATTTTCTCTGTTTCTTATTATACAAGCCCTCCCCAGAAATTCGTATCTGGTTAGAGCAGCTATGCAAACCACTGCACTGCTATTACTTCGTGGGAGACGCCCCTCTCCTCAAAGCGTCTAATGCATGTCACAACTTGAGAAGTAGAAGAATTCCAATGCCCTGCACAAGGTCCCAGTACCGCAAGAGTAACTTAAATGTGCTTTTCCTGGCTGGATAAATTCTCTTTTAAAATTACCTTTTTCCTTGCTTGTTGATCTTTGGAAGAATGTGCCTTCACATGCTTTCGTAGGGAACTTGGGTCTGTGTAGCGTTTGGTACATCCTGGAATTTGACAAGCATAAGGTTTCTAAATAAGAAAGAAAAAAAGAAACCAGTTGTAGTTAAATCATAAAGGTAACCAGGGAAGATTTACTCAGACTATGGACTTCAGAGCATGAACTGTTACCAACTGACTGAGGTGAAATGCTGGTTAACACTTGTGCATTTTAATTAGAAAGCCCAGTACGTTTGCATCAAGGCCAAGAGGAGGGCAAACTTTCAAGAAACAAGGAGACATCTTTAAGGGTGCACTCTCCCCACAAAACTCTTGTGGCATTTTTGGATGTGGACATTACTAGTAAGCATCTCTAGTCATACTTACAGTTCTGTTCCCCTGAAAACAATCTTTGGTACTGTCAGAAACTAGGCAACACATATTCTTTAAGAGTTCAGGTATAAAGAAGCTGCAGAAAAGTCCAGAAAAGACTGGGAATGTTTCAGAGGAAACCTGATTCAGAAAGAGAGAAGGAGAGATTTAAAAGGGAATATTAGTGGAAAGTGAGCGAGAGACAGTAGGTTTTTCAAACAACAGGCACATGAAAACTCAGCCAGAGGGATGTTAATATTATTATAGGGGTTACAGGTTTAGAGGAGTCCTGATACTCAGCCTGTGTTGTATGTCTAAGCCCTTGGCTGGGTGCACTGAAAACATTGGGCTACTTCAATTTCCCCATGCTCCTGATAGATGTGAGGTGTGGAGCCTCAGGCTGAGTCTAGAATCTTTTTAATTTATGCGTCCCTGGTGATTGGTCTATAATAATTAGGAATGAGTGAATGGGAGCACTACCCATCAATTCAAACTGGAGCACCTATTCCTACAGTAATAACAAAATGCAGAGCAACATATACATGGATTACATTATTTGCCTTATTTATGATTCACTTTTTTGTTTTTACCATTTTTGATTCCAACCACAAGGTGAAGTCATGAATATATAATTTAGTTTGACACACTCTATATGAATTCTAAGTGTGATGTGTCTGTTCCTTGACTGACTGACTGACTGAATCACAATAGGTCTCACAGTTTCGTGGGGTGCTGGGCACTGCGTTACACATAAGAAATCTAACCACAAACAGTGGATGAACCAGGCTCTCAATATCTCAGTTTTTTTTTTTGTTTTTTTTTAAGATTTATTTATTCATTTGAGAGAGCAAGAATGAGAGAGAGTACATGAGAGGGGGGAGGGTCAGAGGGAGAAGCAGGCTCCCTGACGAGTAGGGAGCCCGATGCGGGACTCGATCCAGGGACTTCAGGATCATGACCTGAGCCGAAGGCAGTCGCTTAACCAACTGAGCCACCCAGGCGCCCAATATCTCAGTTTTTGCAAACGGTCGGCCAGTATGGGTAGAAGCCCCTCGCCCATGAGTTTCCATTGGGTAAACAAAGGTTTTCTTTCAGCTGGGACTCTTTCCTGGGTTCACAGGCTTTCTCACATTGGCCTTCCCTATCCTGCCCTGGCTTTAGGGGAGCAACTCGATAATATCTTTATCAGCAGTCATGTTGTGACCACATAAACTCACACTTTGAGCCCTCGAGATGTGGCTTGTAAAAAAACCTTCAGGAACATTAACGTGTTACATAAATCAATACCATTATTATTACTATGGTCGCTACTATTTGGGGTGACGAGACAAGAAATGAGTAATGTGATTTTGTATTTGATTTTGAGATGTTCTCGAGAAGCCTTGAATACTCACCATTCCTCCCAGCTGGCTGCCCTCTCTCCCCTGCTGTCAGCCCCCTGGGGTCCGTATGCCAAAACAGCAATGTCAGGAGCTGGTTCAAGGGCTCCTGGGGTACTGGTATTTTTACTTCAGATTACTGAAACTTTAAATGGCACCTACACCTTGTCAAACTATATTTCCCATGTGCACTGTAAAATCATTCCCCCTGTTTAGATATCAAGATGCTAATAGAGAAATCAGTCAATAAAACTTTTCAGGGTTAGAATTATGAACTCGGTAATGCTTGCGGGAAAATCATTTTCCTATAAGTAAAGAATCCATTGAGTTGAAGAAAGATACTTTATCCAAAATTCTGACAGCATTAGCATAAAGGAGTGCTTAATGAAAGGAAATGGGGGCCTGAATTTAAATAACACACTCTTCAAGCAGCTACAGTTTGCTTTTTAAAACAAATGTTTAATTTTTACATGACTTTAAAAGAGCTTACCAATTCATTTAATGCAATAAAAATTTAAACAGGAGGGCAGGTTTGCATCTTAAAGGAAGAACGATGGTTTTAAAGGATTTAATAGAGTGGTGCTTAAAAAAAAATAAAAGTAGCTCGGTTTTAAAAAGCTACTGCATTGAACTGAATCATGAAATTATTATCTGTGGTAGCTTTCCTCAAAAGTTTTAAAAAGTGATTTAAAAAAAAAAATTCCAAAATGATTTTAGAAAATGCTCGTAGTCTGATTAGCTAAAATTAGCTCCAAGTAAAGAGGGGTATTGTAGAGCCGAAACACTTAGGCTCACAATAGTTCTTTCAAACTACAGATAACTAGCTAGAGTAGAGGCAATTTCTCAAGACAATCTTGTCTCGTGAATGTTCATTCTTCCATGATAAAGTTTAATGACAAATTGGAAAATTTATTAGATTCTACCAAGACCATTTTAGACATACAAAATAGGGCATTTTAACATAATTTATTCTTTTTTCCTATTTCTACCTTTTAAAAAATCCTGCTATTCACCAAATTTATTCATTTCATATTCTATTCTGTTGGTCCTAAAATCACTGAATTCAATTCAGCTAGAGCAGAAAGGGGCTACCCTCTGCCCATATTGCTCTAATTATATTTTAACTATTTACTAGGCAAACCATCACGTTTATGTATATTAGGAGATAATTCTGTTTAGAAAGGTTATGTGACATATAGCTAAAATGACTTCTATCAATATGACTAATAGAGACTAATATAAAATTTAATAAATATGTCAACTATAACATCAGAAGAATCTTAAATATGTATGAGAAGGTGTGTAGAAATAACAGTATCTTTTCAGAATTCAAATTCTAGTGTAGTTTAATAATAGACATCGGAATGTTAACACTGAAAAAGTACTGTCATGAATACATTATTTGCAAGAATGGGGGATAAGAGATCTGTGATGTGTATAATACATTTATCCTGATGGCTTTGTTAAGTGGAGAGAAAGAGCACACCGTCTACCTGGCCTCGTGGAAGGAAAATGGCATCAAAACTTGAGAAATGCAAAGAAGGACGATCAACATTAACAGAAAACAGAAGAGTCTTAGGAAAGGAGCAAAATGTGACCACACGAAGAGAGTTAAGGTGTAATGATGAAAACCCCCTGTTCTCATAGGGGTTATGTCAGTGGATGTGGGGCTGTTAACACACGGGGAGGGGGGAGGCATAATGAAACTGAACCCCAGGGAAAGATCTGCTGGTTCCTTTTAGATGGCCTGAAGGTGAAAATGCCAGGTGGTTTCTAAAGCAAAAGGCCAGATTCACACTCGGTAACCACGCCAGCCCCAAAGTTCTTATGTCAAAAAAAAGAACCAGGGTAAGGTGGGGGGGCGGGGAAGAAAAACCACTTCCGATTTCTAGCAATAGTATATATTATCTATTTTCGCATACCTTGATATTTAAATACTTATTTTTTAATGCCCAGTCCCTGGTAGTCATTCTCTGTCCTCCAATCTACTATGTGACAGCCCGTGACCCACTGTGCTTTGTACAGAGGCAATCAAGGAACCCCTCTGTCTCGGGCAGTTGTAATACTTCGGATAACTTGTCACGGCAGAAAAATAAGGAAAGAGCCAAACAGGGCCCCTTGTGGACCTTCACCAAGCTTCCACTGCTGCCCTTGGCACTGTCCCTATAACCTGCAGACCATGAAGCAAACCCCTTCACCAGCCCACTCTCAAACGGGCACTCCCTCACCCCGGGGCTTGGGACTGGAAGTCGGAAGCTCCTGCCCTCTTACAGTGTCCAGATGTGTCCTCTGGTGCTTGGCACGGTCGCTGGAGTTGCTGAACGCCTTCTGACAGCCTGGATGCTGGCACAGATATGGCTTCTCGCCCGTGTGGCTCCGCAAGTGAATCTTGAGATTCTCAAGCCTGGAAAAGGCCTTCTTGCAACCTTCAAACTGCAGAAACAGAAAACGAGTTTTGGTTGTTGAGAAGGAGCTTGAGGGCGCCTGGGTGGCTCAGTTGGATAAGCGACTGCCTTCGGCTCAGGTCATGATCCCGGAGTCCCGGAATCGAGTCCCGCATCGGGCTCCCTGCTCGGCAGGGGGTCTGCTTCTCCCTCTGACCCTACCCCCTCTTGCGCTCTCTCTCTCGCTCTCTCTCTAATAAATAAATTAAAAAAAAAAAAAAGTCACTAACTCCTCCCCTCATTTAAAAAAAAAAAAAGAGAAGGAGCTTGAATGTTTGGGTCTGGGGGACGGTGGGAAGAAAATGTCCTTAGTATGTATTTAGCCTAAAACAAAAAAGACAAAACAAAAAAAAATAAGATGAGATCCAAACAGTAACAAATATGACTTCTAAAAATACCCACATAATGATGTGAACTGCATTTTTCCACTAATATACATGCCACTTTCCATACCAGATCTAGGTCCCAAACTGATTTCTGTGATTACTTATGTCAGAGAAAATTTGCTGTGAACCATCTGGCTCAGTTAATAAAAATACAGTAATGCGTGTCTTAAAGAGTTATTAAAAATTAACACACTTTTCCATTTCCAAATTGGACTAAATGGAAGGAACCAGGAAGGAACTTTTTACAACTAATAAACTAAAAAAAAAAAAAAAATCAAAGTGATGTACGAGAATAAAAGTGAGCTTCTGAAGATCCAAGAGTCCAGGATGCAAAAGGCATGTGTCCGTGAGGCCGTCACAACCATAAACTTTCTGAACTATCTCAAGGAGTCTCTCAACTCCCCAAAGAGTGACTCTGTTGGCATACACAGTGATGCCAAGCCTAATAAGATAAAAGTTTGTAATGTGCTTTTAAAAAAGGAACTGGAACATAATTCATGTAGTGCTGAGAACGTTTTCCAAATGAAGTGACAGTTTTACCTATTTTTGTTTTTCCAAGAAATGTTACCTCGTTCATGAAGAGAGGAATTGAAAATGAGAGGCTGAAGGTTTCAAGAAAGGGCTTTATTGGTTTGTCAATAATATTTATCGATGGGACTATTTACTACATGTCTTCTGTGGGAAAAATATCAGCGACTATATTAGAGGCTCATGGTGATTCCAATCCTGAAAAGTGACAATCTAATAAAGAAAATGTGTTACAGAAAGCCTGTAAATGAGGCATAAATGTGAGCTGGGCATTTATCCTGTGACTCTCTTTGGTAGTAAGCCCCAGAATACTGTTTGTCACTTTGACAATTTTCATCCCATTTGAGTTCCCACTGCAAAGGAAATTTAGGAATATGGAAACAGTGTTTATAACAATTAAAAAAAAAAAAAAACCTCACTTCTTAGAGAGGAATGTGGGGGTCAGGGGGTAGAACAGAAGTAAAGAAGGTAAATTCAAGATGGTTTCCATTAGAAATCGGCAGTATTATTCAACCTTACTACAAGACATTTTATAAAATCCCTCGGTTCTCTGCTTATTACAATAGATGATGGAGGACAGAGTATACCGTTCATGAAGGGACGGTCCAGAACTGGCCAGGTTTAAGGAACGGATGGACCAAGGAGAAAGAATAACCAACCATGTCATAACTCCATCTATTTAAGTCGTCCAGATTTTGCATGCTAGACTATTTCAAGAAATTTATGAAAGTTGCACTTATTTTTGATTGAGAGTTATACATGTTTCACAGACATATGTTGGTTTATTTCAATTTTGATATTTTGCTTAAAATAATTTTGGTGTTTTCCTGATTTCTATTTCACATAAAAATAAATTTAGCCTGAACAGAAGATGATTGCTGACAAAGCCACAACTTTTTCAACAGAGTAAAAGGCATATAATGATACACTGCTCAAGGGAAAGAGGGGTTAAGTGGCTTATTTCTGCAGGTTTCCAAGGGGGTCTCAAATTTGAGAAGAAAGGGGCTCACAGTCAACCCCCAATTCATGGCTAAGAGGCCTCTGCCGACCAAACCTCTGGTTTTAAGGTTCTCTCTGAAGGGCCACTTGGAGCAAACTGCTGGAGCTCAGTTGATTTGACTTAGAGTCTCCTGGTTGATCACACTTAGGTCTGAAATGAACTTGTGGTTTCGGACATCTCAAGTCCATAGTCTGGTTCCCAGCAAGGCTCTTTTGTAGGATGGATGTCATGCCAGGGCCAGCTCCAGGGTGCAGACCCAGACCTAGGGAGGTCCCAGCCTCCACTCCCTCGTACAAGTCATCCCAGATCCCAGTCAGAGGGAAGGCTGCATTGTCTAGGCACCAATGTGGGGGTGGGGAGCCACTTTAGAATAGACGAATGAGGTTTCTGTGAGCACCAGACAAACAAGACCCCCAGATCTCCCACAGAGGAACTAGAGGGATCTCACACACGTCCTCGAACTAATTCAAACCATCCACTTGATCAGACATTAATTGGATGTTAGACTGGCATTTCCATGTTCTCTCCTGTTCAATGCCTGTGTAAATGTTCAGTAAAATGTCCAGTTAGAGTCAATTAATTACTATTATTACTATTAGCAGAAAGAGTGATCAAAGACCAAAAGGCTTGCTGCATCCCATGGAAATGAGTGAAAAGTGAACTACATCTCAGGACATCCTGACCGTTTTGAAAGAGCAAAGATGGGAGGAAAACATGAGCACCCAGACTGAAAATGACAATCAAAAGATTATCTGTAAAAATCACGAAAATCCAGCTGATGTCACAGGTCTCCTCTGCAGCAGGAAAGTCTGGAAGGTTCCAGGGTCTGCAGTGCTTGCAGTGGAGGATTGTCAGGGGAAGAGACCAAGAGTGAAGGGGTTTGACCCACCAGGTTGTACGAATAAAGGCAAGAGAAAGGCAATTTCTCGGACTCAGGGGCTCATAATATATACCACCCACACACTCTTGATGGAGAAATTCACTTGAAACCATGAACCCCAAACCAGGAAAGTCAGACACTGAGGAACTGACACAGGGCTCCATGGGGGGCCTTGCACCCAACACCTCAGGGCAATCGGGAGAGCACCACACCTGACTGAACTCGCCACACCGACAGTTCTGCAAGAAGAGGAAGGAGGGGCTATTCATTTTTCTAATGGGGTCTGGATGAAACTTGAAAGCAAACAATTGTGTAATGAATCATTATCATTCATTATGGGAATAACCCTGTAATTCAACACAAGAATTTCCTTTCCCTCGGGGCAATTTTACTCCTAGATTTATAAATTCAGCTAAATGCAAATGCATTAAAAATAAACTAACATTGAGATAGAAATATAAAAGACTGTTACAACATACTCCCAAACTGGATACTTTGGGTGTCTGGGCAAATGGATGCCTTTTTCCGTATTACTGGGGTTTTTTTTTTCATGTTTTCCAAACCTTTAATGAGTGAGTTTCGCCTTGCGAATAAACATCTGAAACCTAGGAAAGCAAGAACCACAGAAAGAGCATTTCCTTGGGTTTAGCCAAAGGCTTTCTCATCAAGGTTCCTATTGTGCAAGGTCCATCCTGAGATCTTAAGTCCCAAGTGTCACCCGACTGCTTTGTGCCACTGTCACCAACCTGGCCTTATACAAAACTTGACCAACAGGCCCCTCTCAGGTCCCCTCCTTCCCCGACTTGCTGTAGACCCAGGCACCAAGGGCTAGTAGAACTAGACCACCAGGCCCGAGGTTGCCTGTGGTTCAAACACAGGTCATATGGAAAAAGACAAGAGAAAAACAAACTCTCAGAATCCAAGGGGGCAGCAGAAGGAGGAAACACAGAATGCCGAAGAAAGACAAATACAGGATGATAATGTGGGAGGGAGTTGCGGCGGGGGGGGGGGGGGGGGGGGGGGG
>NW_023270615.1:14101909-14433807 GCF_011800145.1 Mirounga leonina
GGGGGGGGGGGGGGGGGGGGGGGGGGGGGGGGGGGGGGGGCGCAGGTATCTGATTACAGACTAGTAATTTCATGTAAACAACATTCTTTTTTTTTTGTCCCCAGCAAGTATTGGGCAAGCCCTCTGCACATGGCTATTATGTGTGTTAGGCACTGGGAGGAACAAGATGAATGAAACTCAAGCTTTACTCATGGGAAGATGGATGCAAGGTCAGGTGTATGGCTGGGCAGCATCCACACTGATGCAGCTGAGCAGGGCTCCTCAGAGAGGTGCTGCAGGAACGAGCAGCATCCCAGGGCCCTGGGCCTCTGTCGGACATACAGCCCCCCCGCCCCACCCAGAAGTACAGAACAGAACCGTGGGGGTGGGGACCCAGCAATCTGGGTGTCAACAAGCCCTCCAGGAGATTCTGATGTTATATCCATGAATGCCATTCATAGTGCAACCACTGCTGATTTACTTCGGAAAACCTCCTGGCAGAAGTAAAGTGCCCGGCGGGATTCACCCACTTCTAACTGCGGCAAGAGCTACGTGAACTAGTAGCCGCGCTGGCCGGAAAAGGAACATCTCCCGGTGAGGGCGGGGGGTAAGGGCACAGCATCTCTATTCACGCTGCGAATGGCGTGACGTTTCAGAATGCCAGTCTTGCACTAGAGAGTCCACACAACTCCTGACTTCGTAATCGGCTGCCCGGCAGACAGATGGTTCTGCAAGAGGTACTGCCTATAAGCCCCCTCAGCGGCCTCCTGACCAGCAACGCAGCCCACACTTCTAGTGCCCAGTACACTCCCCTGCTGAGAAAAAGCACAGAAGGGGAGCCATAACTTTCCATTTGCACATTTCGGCGACTTTACAGAACACACAAGAACAATGCATGAAACTGGAAGTGACAGAACCTTAAATCTCGAGGGGTTTGGAAATACTGCATTGCGTGAAGCCTCACTCTGAGAATGATCTCTAACTCCGAGGCTGTTTGCAAGTAACAAACTTTAAAAAGGATAAATTGCCTCAAACCCAGAGAACCTTAGCTTACACCATTTTGCTAATTTAGGAGATTATTTCGTATTTAAAGGATCACAACTGGACTGTAATCACCATCCATATATATTGGCTTGATTACAGATTGTTGACATTAAGGGGTATTAAGATGACCTTTGAAATATTACTTTCCCTTTCTATTAGAGGCTTTTGTGTAAGGTTCTGAAAATGAAAGGCTCATTAGACACCATTAAAATAGGATTTATTCCATATGTGTAACCAATAATCAAGTAGAATATTATTCCCTCCCCTAATCAGCTACGTAACATACTGAGAAGCATACTTGGGTGCTCAAAGCAGTAATAACAGCAAACCTTTCCTGATCAGGTTTCTGTACCATCACTAACGTCAACAAAACTCAAACAGAAAGGAGTCTAGGATGCTGGACATGCTTTTTAAAAAAATATACATTTGATTTCAATTAAGGCTCAGTATTTATGACCCTTGGAGGTATACACTTTTACAATTTCATTGGTCAAGACCAATTAATCCCATTAGTGTGGCCGTGGTGCGGTCGGCTGGCAGCTCAGGGAACGGACTGATGGATTATAGCTGGTCCACATCTTCTCCTTACGGCTCAAAGATGACGGGAGGTGAAAGGCATGGGTGGAAAGGCTGGCAGATATTTCCAATGCTGTGGATACAGTCAAGGTGACTTCTACAATAAGACCAAGAGTTCAAGTCCACTTGAATCACAGGCATGCCTGCCAAAGGTGTAAATGAGGGAGAGGGCAGGGAGCTGAGGGCAGGGGCCACATCACACATCTGAGAGGAGGTGAGAAATCCACCTCACAGATTCAGCCGAGCTTTCCAAGTCTCCTTCTAGGACAGCGCTCCCTGGCTCGAGGTTTCATGAGTCCCCCAAGTCACCCAGGCATCTTGTTAAAATGCAGATTCTGATTCAGTAGGTGTGGAGCAAGGCCCAAGGTCGTGCATTCTTACCGGTCTCCTAGGCGACTCTTCTAAAAGTGTTGAGTGTTCAAAGATTATCCTTTGAGAAATAAAGTTCTAGGGATCATTAAACTACCCTCAGGTTGATAATAATACACAGTTTAATGGGATTTTTTTTTTTAAAGAAGAGAAAATAAACAAAAGAACTAGAGCAAGAAAAAAGAATAAAGAAAGGGATTGCATTTGATGAACCAAACTGTGGCAGCTTCATCCTTCAAAGTGTGGAAGAGTAAAATCTAATTTTAAAATGTAGGCTGGGAAGATAACGGAGAGTGTTGTCTGGAAGAAAAAAAAAAAGCAGAGGAAAAGTTAAAAAAAAAAAAAAAAAGGACAAAGATGCAAAAGAGAAAGCCTGTGGAAGCCCGCAGGGCCACCTGATTTTGCTTCTCCTTCAGTCTCCATGCACATTTGGGCATCTGGCTCACCTCGTGCCACCCTGAGGTTTCCGTTCCCAGTGCATTCTTATTAGTACTGGATGTTCGCACAAGTTCTTAGTATTTACCACATCAGTTGGTAGAAAGTGTTACATAAAGGGAGAAGAAGAAAATAATTCAAATGATTTGAGGCTTTTCAAAAGTATCTGGTTCAGGAATTCGTGACACTGAGTATGACGGAATTCGGAGAGGGTGATGAGGAAGTCCCCGTGTGAGCTCACTTTGTGATGTCCTCATGTTTTCAGTCTAACCACCTTCTTATCTGAACAACGGACTGACAGAAAAGGGATTTCTGTGTTTCCCTTTGGTTGCTAAAAGGTAGTATCTGATTATAATATTTCAAAGGTTCTACCCAAAGGAACAGTGGCCTCATTGGGAAATTATTTCAAGTCTTGGTACAGTTACCCCTGCTTAATTTGGGAATTAACTTCAGAGAAATCAGTGCCCCCCCACCCTGGACTGATTTTCCAAAGAGTGCAGATACCTAAATAGATTTGCACTTGCATTTCCTACACCAGCCCTCAGCATTTCCCAGCCCGTTGGTTTGGCTGGCATAGCTCAAGGGGAGAAGAGGCTATGACACTCAGGGCTCATGAATCAGCCCGTCCGTGCACACCGCTCATCTGGTGTTCTGAAGTGGGCTATCGTACTCATTCATCCAGATTTTCTGGAACCATTAAACATTTTTTAGAATTAATATAAAACCCTTTCCATGATGTTTTCCTAACCCATAATAAAGAGATCCCAGTTACTATGTTTTTCCCTGTTATTCTAGTGGTACACAATGAATCGATTAAATAGCTCATAAATGCAACTTCTTGGCTTATTGTGCTTTTTGCTTTTGATTAAGAAATCTGTATAAAACAAAGTTTACCTAAATGGGCAGTATGTATGTATTTCTTACCGGCTTAAGGCCATTCATTGCTTCTTAACATTGTGGGTTACGGGTTGATCCGCAAAAAGGTCCTTACTCTACACGAGCTGGCAAAGTAAATGAGGGTACCACTTAAAAAACAAAATGGAAAACGGTGTTTTTGAGAAGCCACATGACAATGTAGAGAGAAATATGTTATTTCTGTGCCAACATTTGAACCATATTAAATTTTTATGTAAATTATCAAGTGTCTGGTTTATAACAATTGACACTTGCTGAGGACAAATGGAACCTCATCTTGGGCACTGTATTTACAACTGGAAAGCGAATACCCCACAGTGAAACACTGGTATTTAAGTCAGAGTATATGGCCCTCTCCAGCTAGTCAACAAATATAAGGTATCATATATTATTCATGTTGTGTCAATACAATGCCAGAAAGCTATAATCTCAAGCAAATAATTATTCTGTGAGTGGGCAAATAATGAAAAAGGTTGTCTGGGGTTGTTTAAACATAACAATAAGTAAGTTGCCTGATTCTGCTGTTATTATTAGCATCGATTTCATGCAATCTGCAAATACATATCCACTAGAGCACGTATATTCCAGAGGTTCACCGTTAGATCTCAGTAAATGCAGTCTGATTACACGTCAGTAGAACGGATGTATTTAAGTCCTGTAATAGGGTTGCATAAATAAATTGCATAAATATACCTAAAAGAAATCAAATTAATTTTCTTTGTATCTGTGTTTCTGATCACCACATGTCATACATAATACCATATAAATGTACCTATGTAAGTACTATACTTCTATGAACTACATATAAAGTATACACATAAAAACAACTTTCAGATGTTTTGCTACTCTGTATTAAAGAAGACAACTGTTCTATTTCTTTCAATCCCAGTCTATACACCAAGTGACCAAGTCCCTGGCTCCATAAAGGGACCACAAACTCCATAGTTTCTTGCACATTCAGCATTTGATTAGGCCCTGCGGATGATACAAAAGTAACATCAGGCCCCATCCTACCTTCTCTGCTTTCACAGAACATCCCAGGAGATAGACATATAGCAGAATAAATTTGGAATCTGACCCAGCCCACTCCAACACCCCTGAATTGTTTTCTATATACTCAAGTGAGGAAGCTGACAGCAGTGGGAGGAATCAGCCTTTGGATTTTAGGCATTATTTTTCACTTTTTTTTTTTTTTTTTAAAGGTCAGAAACATTCCCTAAAACTCTAGTTTTTCCAAAAGGTCCCTCCCGCGGTTTCAGGTCTTTCGAGACAGATAGGGGTAGATAAAGTAAAAGACAACGAAGTAAGCAAAAGGAAGAGAAGACAGAAACAGAAACAGAGAGAAGACTGCAGGCGGAAGAAAGGCTTAGTGCATCCGTGGCCAGGTCTGCCCCCCGTCCGTCCTCCCACCTCCCACCCGGGCTGCAGGCCAGTCCAGCTGCAGTCCCCTAATTAAGCAGCAAACTCCTTTTTGCCTCTGCCTCTGCATGTGCTATTCCCTGTGCCTCGTGACATACGACTGACCCCTTCGCTTGGTGTCACCTCCTCTGTGACGCCTTCCTTTACGCTTTCACCAAGGCACAATAGGTCACTTCCCACACGCCCACCACACCTTGCCCACAGCCTTGCTAACACATGGAGGTACACTAATTGGATTGTTTGTTTCCCCCACTAGGCTGTGAGCTTTATGAGGACAAGGGACTGAGTCTTATTAATCTTTTTATTACCGGCACTGGGTACAGTGCTTGGCATATACTCAAGTGACTGCAGATTATTTGCTAAATAAATGCTAAGCGAAACAGAGAGAATGAACTCTTTGTAAAAAAGCATATTGATTTCCTAGACTTCCTTGTGTAGTAAGCTCATTAAGGCCTTTTAATTAGGTCGGGCCAGTTAGTGCTCATGATGACATCAAATGGTCAACATCGCACAAGCTATAAAAATGTATTCACGGGTTTTGCCGGATTTGAATGTTCTACGGAACTACTGTAAGAGATATATTTAATTATTTTAATATCTAACCATGTGGGGAAACAATAGTAATACCAACATATGGTTGTGGTTTTTTTGCGGACGTGAGGCACCGACCTCCTTATTGATCTTCTGAGAAATACGGAGCAACACTGGCAAAGGGAGTGAGCGGTTTTCCTACCACACCCTCTTCCAAACTTGAGCTAAACAAACACAGACCCATTGGGAACGTGTTGTTAGCAATAATTCCAGGCACATAAATGTGTGCCTTCTTCATACATAAAGGAAAAGAAACGGTTTTAGATTGCCCTTTCAAAGCTGAGCTAATATGCTCTCCAATATGCGAGGAAAGAGCCTCTCATCAGAGCTTCTCATGCAAAGAAAAAGCTCTTTGGGGCCTTGCCCTGAGTCGCCCCGAGTCAAATATCCCCAAAAGAGCAGATGGAGCAAGTCTTAGGATGCCGTGCCTCTGCCCTCCATCCTATAGCCAGACTCTCTAGAGGGGAGGCAGACACGAGCATCCCAGGTGATCCCACGCTATGGCCGTACCTAGCTCCAGAACTTTCTGTGCTCAGAGTACAGGGACCGTAGCGAGGCCTTGGCTCTGCCTTTCCCTTCGGCAGTGGACTGGCTACCCAGTAACTGTCTTCGACTGCAGAGATGAGAAATGCCACTGCCTGCCTTCGGTTTTATTAAGAATTGGCATGCTTGGTTTAACAGAACTAAGCAATATATTTATTTACTATGGTGTTTCCCAAAATGATTGCTGAATTCTGTCATCTTTTGACTGAGAAACTGTTTGCGGGTTGTAACAGAATGTATGCTAACATACATACAGCAACACAAACCTCCAAGACAAACTGTTTAAGTCAATTTGCTATCATATAAGCACATAGGTGCAAATATGTGCATATGCACTTGTGGGTGCAGCCATGGGCACATACTAACACTTACACACAGAGCCCACACAGATTCTGTAATAAATGTGTGTGTTTAAGATCTGTGTGCAGGGGTGTAGAGGCAAGCAGGAATTTGCCAAGAGAGAAAAGGAAATTCACACACGAAGAGAATAATTTACCATAAATTGGCCCACACTGAGTTTATTCCAAAAAACAGAGTGCAAGATGCCAAATTTTTAATGGCTCTTACTATTCTAGATCTGGCCCTGACAAGCTTTGGAAGAGATGCAAGTGGGCAGGAAAGATGGGATTAAAAAATTATATCTTAAGCCTTTTCACTTTCAAATGTAAAATTTCCACCACTGTGACAGGGGGAAAGAGAGTGATAGGGATATTTTCCTGACACTGTGCTTTTCTCAACAAAAAGCCGTCGATTTTCATTATGCGCTGCTTAAATATAAATTCTGTACTTGCTAAAAGTCATCTGTGTCTGGCTGCTTAAAAAAAGAAGCAGATATGAAAATAATGGAACTCAAACCTTGCATTAGCCCTGCAGCCCTTACAAAGGCGTGAGTGAGCTCCAGAGGACACATGTGGCCGCTCCAGTCGGAGGACTGACAATCTCTGGTGACAGGCCACACTGCCTCATCGAAGCCACTCACCCACTTGCTTCCAAACCGCAACACCTCCGGTTTTCTGCCTTCACAGCTTTCCCACACGGCCTTCCTGGCGCACACCCAACTGGTACACACAGCAGGTGCTCGGAAGACCTTCCTTTCCTTCCGCTTGTTCTTCCCCTTCCCTGTTCTGCCAACTACCTATCCCACCTCGGAGCCCTCTTCCTTCTTGGTTGTTGAGAAAGCCACTCTCCCCCCTTCCCTCTTCTTCCTATGATCCCGTGGTTCACTCATGGGCAAAAAGCTAAATCCATGAACCCTTTCCAATTATGACTGTTTAGTTTTCGTGACCCGTGGGATATTCAGTCACTGTACGCATACACTGAGTTTTAAGATCCTTACAGTTCTTAAGAAAATACTTTGGCTAAGAATTATCACCTCAATTCCCTTGACTATTCGACTTCATGCAACTTCTGCTCCCTCTCTTTGGAACATGACTCCACTGATCACAAGAATGATAGGTCTACATACAATTCTACTTAAAACCATCAAGCTTGGGTTAGATGTGGCTCATCTCAGATGTTTTAATTTGATGAGAATATTGGTCTATTATTCAGAATAGTTAGCCTTTTCACTGAATTTAAACTTCTATTGTTTCCTATTCTCCAAAGAAATAAAAAAAATGAGTAAAACGTGTTTCTTTTCTTTTTTTTTTTTTTTTTACTTTTCCAAACATAAGCAGATTTACTCAAATTAAGTGACAAATGACGGTCACTAACGAATTATAAATAATTCGGTAACACTGTGAACTGAATCCCTCTTTATCAAATGCTTTTGAGTCCATGTGGCTGAGAGAAATGTCTCTGCCCTGATAGCATTCACATCCTCATCTTCCTTCCAGCATCCTTTTCTGCCCCTTACATTGTGACCAAAAACGTGTTGTTTCTAAGACACGTTTCTTCCTTTATATTACCTCTTTGGTCATCTTGTAGAGCCAATAATTCTGACATGAGAGTAGTTAGCACAGAGTAAATTTTCAAAAAATGTTAGCCATTATTTGTATCATCTTTTATGTGTTCAAATGTTTTCTTTTCAGAGGGGAGGGGCAAAGGAGGGGAGAGAGAGAATCTTAAGCAGACTCGGCACTGAGCGCGGAGCCCAACGGTGGGGCTCGAGCCCAAGACCTCAAGGTCATGACTTGAGCTGAAATCAAGAGTCGGAAGCTAAACCGGCTGAGCCACCCAGCCACTCCAGATTTTCTCGTATATTCTCCTTATTTTATAAGTGAAGGGAATTAGGGCCTAGAAAGGTTCAGGGACTTGCCAAAGTCACAGGCCTGGTAAGTGCAGAGCTGCAGCTAGAACACCGCCTTCTGGCTCAGTTATTTAACCAAGTTTTTCCTCCATGCAACTCCAAGGGAATGTTACTTCTCAGAAGGTCAAAGAGATAAAGAAAGAAACATGTCTTGGAAGGAATCCAAACACATTTTTTCTTTTGTTTCTTTACAAAGTGAAAAATAGTAGTAGTTTAAATTTACTGTCGTGAATAGGGTCAACCATTCTAAATTATACCAATCATTCTCACCCAAAGTCTGAGCACAGAGTAAAGTCATTAGCGATGACTAAAAAGTATTGTAAGCCTCACGTTCTTGGTTCTAATCTTCTTTTATGAGACCTGGCATGAAATAATCAACCTGAGCATTCTAGAAGGACCTCAAGGTTGCAAACAATCAAATACCTTAGGGCATGAATGCGGACTCATTTCATCAAATGAAGGGGCCCCTGTATTTATTACCAATCTGTCAATGGTGACAAATATTGGTTGTAGCACTTCTAACTCCATCTAAAGCAAAATTCCTCAAAAAAGAGAAAATAGTTCACTTTGTTATTTTCCTTTGTGGGACAGAAGAATCCAACCTGTCAGAAGGCACATGGCTGTCAACAGTTACACTTGGCCTCCACCCTCCTCTGAGCTCCAGGCCTGCTGCCTATTCGGTATCTCTGCACTGATGACTCACCGACGCCTCAGAGGAAATATTCCAACAGTTAACAATGACCTTTCCCCCCAGACAGGGTCTTCACTCTCTGCTCCCTATTCACCCAGCAGTGTAGGCCCAGGGTCTGGATGTAATCCTTGACATCTCCCTCTTCCCCATACCCATGTCCACTCTCCAAGTCCTCAGAAGTATCTCTCCAACATGCTTATTTCTCTCCGTCAACATCTGACCTCCCTGCTCTAAGCCACCCTCTCCCACTTGGTCTACACTTCAAGAGACTCCCAGCAGGTGCCCCCACCCACTCCTGCCCCCAACTGCCATGTGGTCTCCACAGTGCCACCAGAGTTATCTTTGGAAAACTGGAACCCTGATCATATCACTCTCTTGTGGTACATTCTTCACAGGTTGCCCACAGGTTTCGGATAAGGACCAAAGCCTAGTCATGGCTTACAAGGTCTCACTTGATCTGGCTCCTGTCCTCCCTCCAACCTTGTCTTCTTCACCGCCCCCTCCTTCCCCCTCACCCCTTCAACCACACTGGTCTTTCAGTTCCTCAAAGGTACCATGACTTTTCTCACCCCAGGGCATTTACACATGCTATTTCCTTTGCCTAGAAAATGTTTTCTTCCTATTTGCCTGGTTAAATGCTACTCATCTTTTACAATTTAGCTGAAATATCCCTTTTCCAGGAAAGCATTCTCTGTCCCCAAGCTTAGGTTTACTCTCCCCCTTATAGAACATCTTCATGGGATGTGAGCTCCTTCAGGACAGGGGTGAGGCTGGGCCTCTTCACGATGTGTACTAGAGTGCACAGTAAGCTCTCAATGCAAATTTGCTGAATAACGGACAGATGAGTTATTCTATATAAAAATACAAACTATTTACATTATAATGCTGTCTTTCTCCCCCTCCCTCCCTTTCGCTTTTTACAACTATGTTTCCAGGGCTTAAAATCTACTCAGAAAAACTGTATGCTCCTAAGAACAGTGCTTATTCTAACCAAAAACGGGGAATAATAAAAGATGAGTAGAACTTAACAGACCCTCAGGTCTGGAGAAAAAAAAAATATTTGTGAAGCCCTCTATAATTTCTAAGTGCTATATGAAATGCAAATGTTTTCTAGATTCCAACTGCACGCACAGAAATATCTCAACTCATTTTGACAAAGTTATTCACCAGGGAGATGAATAAATAGCTTCGCTAAATACATATGGTACAATTATACCCAGCAATAAGTGACAATAGGTCTTGCTTTATAGTAATCTAAAAATTCAAAGCCCAATTATTTCGGCTGCTCAGTAAATAATACTGAAAAGACATGGTGGTAAAGCAACTTAAGAACAGACTGTATTAGTAAACGCTAATGATCTCTTTATGATCCACTGAGCCACTTCTTTTTCTTCTGAAGGAAAGAAAGCTTTTCATAAATTAAGAAGAAGAAGAAAAAAAAAAAAGACATCCACGAGCTACAGCCAAGAACAAAATGAAAGCAGGGAGTACTCCTTTTGATCTTTCAAAAGTAGTATTTAGTTAAAGAATTTATGCTGTACTACAGAAAAACATGACCAGAAACATGAGCATTTGGGACCTGAAAAATACAGTCACTGGCAGCTGGCCTTTAAAAAATATATTTATAAGATTAAAAAGAAGAAGAAGGAAAAAGAGAAAAGAAAGTATTTGTCTCCATAGCTCCCAATTTCAGGGCAAACTGACACTGACTTTAATGAAAGGGGTCAGTTTCAGACTTCTTTTTAGAACACAGAAGCCTTGCAAGTAATTGGTATAATTAGCAGTTTAGACATGCAAATCAAATTCAAACTTGAAATGACTGAGTTGGAAAAGCAACCTCAACAGGAAAGAGAAAAGGAGGGAGAGAAGGAGAGGAAGCAGCGTGAAGGCCGCACATTCGTCCTTCTGGATTAACTAGAGGTTGTCCTGGATTAACTGGAGGTCAGCCGAAGGCCCAGCAGAGACAGACAGACGAGGACGCTGCTGAGCATGTTAAGACAACCAAGAGGGCGAGAGGACAGGTCCACCCAGAGGGAGAGAATTTGGAGAATGACAATCAACAAGGCAGATCTGTAACTCCTGTCCTATTTAGAGCTCTTGCTTGCATGCTCTCTGAACTTGTGGTATTTATTATTTTTCTAATTTGAGCAAACCATGTAAGCTTTTGGCACCTCAAAAAATAAAATCCTATGGCCAATAAAAATGTTTATTCAAGGGGAAAAAAGTTAGCTTAAGAGCATTGGTTTCTTTCTTTACTAGCCGCCTGACTGCTGGGAAGTGGTGGTGGGCCTTGCTCGTTGCTCTTCTGCTGGTCTGGGGCCCACTAGGTTGAGGCCTGCTGGAACCAGAGCCTCCAAAGGGCAGCAGCCTTTGGGGGATCCCAAAGTGCAGGGGATCCCATGGCACTCTCTGATCTTCTGGACCCAACCAGGCTCACCCAAATTGAACTTTCTTTGCACACTGTATACTTCCTTCATATTATTTACTCATATGCCATTAAACAAGATTTTCAGGAATCATCTGTGCAATGTCTATCTCCTGAGTTCTGCATCTATCTTGTCTACCCCTCTGCTTCCAGAGCCTAGCACGGTGCCTGGAACTCGCCAGGCCCTCAAAGAAGGAATATGACAAAATCTGGGACTGATGTGTAATGTTAGGTCCCATCATCCAAGTGTCAAAGCTACTCTCTATCATCGTTTAGTGAACGATCAAAAACCAACTATCTGAAGTTATCAGGTAATTATGTGGAGACAATGTGTAGGACCTGAAACAATCACATGCCAAGTGGTATCTAGGACAATGCTTCTCAGACTTTAACGTGCACACAAATCTCCTGAGGAATTTGTTATAATGCCAACTCTGATGGAGGAGGTCTGGATTGGGGCCTGAGAGTTTACTTTCCTAAAAAACTCCCAACACATCCTGATCCTGCTGGTCCTCAGGCCATGCTTTATATGGGAAGATTCCAGGAGGCTGAACTGACAACCTAAACACAGCTTTTATTCCACGTGAATCTTACTTATTTTGCATTAAGAAAACCCTACAATGTGATCATTGTCTGGGTGGTTCCTGGTTTAGATATTCACACAGATGTCTGTTTGGAAGGGAAGAAAGATCACCATTTCTTGGTTTTCTCTGGGATTTGGGATCTGTACTACACATATTCTCTGGTGAATTCTGTATCTCGCTAGAAAATTTAGCCATGTCTTCATTATCCCAGTGAAAGTTTCGCTTGTGTCAAGGGAATTCGGCCAGGAAAAAAAAAATGAACGTGGATTTTTCTATAGGGCACTCTTTATGATAAAATATTTCAAGAATATTTGTCTTTCTTTAGCTCTTTGGAGAAGTTAGTGCATTTGCAGCATGAAGGTGTTTATAAAACACAGTGGGTCCTTGGGGTGCCTGGGTGGCTCAGTCGTTAAGCGTCTGCCTTCGGCTCAGGTCGTGATCCCAGGGTCCTGGGATTGAGCCCCGCATCGGGCTCCCTGCTCGGCGGGAAGCCTACTTCTCCCTCTCCCACTCCCCCTGCTTGTGTTCCCTCTCTCGCTGTGTCTCTCTCTTCAAATAAATAAATAAAATCTTAAAAAAAAAAAAAAAAACCACAGTGGGTCCTCTTTATTAAGTTTCCTTCCATTTCTGTAATCAGTGTCACACAGATCTTTTTTCAAGTTTCCAAGCCATTGTGAAAGCCTGAAATGGGCTGATGGTTATTGATATTTTGATCCTTTACACCAACTTCCACATCAATTAATATTCAACGATTTCTTCATAAAGTGACAGAGTTTGGGTGGTTTTCTCAAACAGTGACATAACAATGTAGATGTGTTCTGCACAGAATATCTGAATGTCTCTTTGTAAATATAGGCTTGCCTCACACCACAAAGCAAAGAGCTGATCCATATTTAATTATTTTCCTATGGATTGAAGGTAAATAGCTTTAAATATGTTTTTGATAACAATTCTTCTGCTAGTACTTGATGGGGCTCTCCTGGAAGAATACTGTCAATGGTAATTAAATGTGTTCATTACGTATTTGCCTCCTCCACACTCAACACACACACACACACGCGCAGCCATTTGCTAAAAAAGTCAACATGTGGCTTTATGTCTGTAGTACACCAATCAACATATCAAAATCCAAATTTAGAATCCTAATTCACAATACCATTTTTTTCCCTTTTTTCTCCTCCTCACTTGGAGTAAATTAAATTCAGTCTTTGTTGGAAGGAAATGTAAAATGTGTTTCACACATACATTTAACACTAATCTGTTCTCCCTACCTTAATTATGCTTTGAATTTCTGTGGGATCTGATATTCCAGGGACTCAATTTACTTTTATAAATATTCATTGATTCTCCCCTCCCACCCCATCTCCATTAGTGCTGCTAACCATTTTTGCATTTGGAGAAACTGAGGCACCAAGGAGGAATCTAAGGCTTGTCACTTAACACAACTATAGAGCTGAAAATGTGACTCAGAAGCCCCATCTGATAAAGGCGCAACCCTCCCCTGAAGCTTAGAAATAATGGTACAATGTTCGAGGATTAAACCAGAGGCAGCCTGCTCATATTCTAGGCACAGCTATGTTCCTTATTTTTTCTTTTCCCTAGTACAAAGTGCAGTAACAGAATAGCTGCCCTGTGGTTAAAGAGAAATGATTACAGAAAAGAACAGTTGGAGAAAACAAGGCAAAAGTACTTGGATTTTAGTCAGTGGGAGTCCATCACAGTAACTAATGGGCTGAGAATGTTTCTATTTTTTCACCGAGTAATCCATATGCAAATTTCGTGCAGTATTCAATATGCACTTCCAAGCTCAGTAAATGTTTTCTATTCTTTTCTGCTTCGCTCTCTCAGCTTTTTCCAATTAGGCCCTGTTTATTTAGAAAAAAGAAAATGTCTAAAGAAAGGATTAAGCTCTGTATCTTATGGAGAAAGAATGAATATCAGAAATTCTTTCAGGATGCATTCTTTACTCATCCTCCCCACTGGGATGGGTAATGAGAATAAAGTAAAAGGAGGATGAAGCTTTTTACTTCATTTGGTTTATTCAGCTGAAAACATGTCTTTGACTCTCTGGAATTAAATCCAAAATTCATGACAATTCAAACAATGGCGCACATGGCATAAGCCTGTGGGTAAAAATAAATAAAAGAGAGATGTGGAAGCTCAAAAGGACCCACCTGGGGAGCAGAAGTTCTGCAAAAGCAAAAGAATTCGGGACGTGGAAGGGACAAGGGGACAGGCTGGGGAGAGCGAGCACAAAGGGCCGAAGCCAGCAGCTGCATCAGATGAAGATGACCCAGGAAGCGGAACTGTACATGGGAGAAGTGACTCAAGTGGTGACCACCCCCCCTTCAGGGGTGCAGCGAGGGAGCATCATGAGTGCAAGTCAGGTCCTTCCATCCTGGACCATGACACTCAGGGAGACACGTGGTGTTCTGCCTGTCTCTTTCAGGATTGAGCACGAAAGGTGAAGGTCGTTTTGTGCTTAAAAAAAAAAAAAAGAAAGAAAAAGGCAGGCAGTTCAACCAAAGTTTGTCCATAAAACACCTGCACTCGAATTCCACAGAAGACCCAGGGATATTGGTGTCACCGAGCCTGAGAAGCACTTTCTGCCACTTGAGAAGGGCCTGAAGCTCAAAGAGATAACAAACACACGATATTTTACAAACTTAAAAGCATCCCAGCAATGGAAGAGGGCTCATGGGCAGCGGCTATGTTTGGCATTAGATTAAAGAACAGGAAATATCCAAGCTGCTTCTGGGATCTCAGAATAGATTCTTGCCCAACACGGTCGTGAGGACTTAGACACTTAACTCAGATCATTTCAACTCCCAGCACTTAGGGATTCAAAAGCCATCGGAAAAAATAATTGATAAATTATATTTCAGGACAAACTGGTCACCTGGTGACCGAATAATATGTCTAGTTCTTCAAAAGTCCCCACGTTGAGCTTGGTTGCTTAAGAGGTAGAGCAGAAAAAAAGCAAAATCTAGGGGCGCCTGGCTGGTGGCTCAGTGGGGGGAATGTACGACTCTTGACCTTGGGGTTGTGAGTTCAAGCCCCATGTTGGGTGTAAAGCTTACTTTAAAAAAAGGTGGGGGAATGTAGGAAAAGGAAGGGGTCAATATAATCAGCAGAGAGAAGTTCAAGTATCTCTTTAATTGCAGCTATGGGAAAGGGGAAGAACTTGATTGGAGTAGAACAAACACACAAGCCAGTGGTTAGGGCCACTCCATGGTCCGCTCCTCTCATGAATAGGTCCTACTACAATCTATATTCTCTGGGTTTAGCCAAAAAGAAAAGAAGAAGAAGAAGAAGAAGACGAAGACGAAGACGAAGAAGAAGAAGGAAAAGACTTCTTCAACTCTGGTCAATCCACCTGTTTACATCATCCATTGTAAAAAAGAAAAAATCCTGTGGTGACGTTACCCAATGGTCATTTATAAAAGTTAAATTCTATTCTTCAATGCAGCAGTTGAAAGAAAAAAATCACCTCCAATAGCTTTTTAAGTTTTATTTTTAAGTTCCAAGACACAGCAATGCTCTCAAATTTCAATTCCTTAAGTCTCGAGCTTAGAGAAAAATAAACTAAACAAAAGCCTGCCAAAAATCCAGGCTAACTATTAAAATGTTACAAGCAAGTGCCCTGGGTTTGAGACTATAGTTGGTATCCAAATCAACAGAAATGTCCTGGACAGAAGCCTTCAGATCACCATGGAACAGGCTTTGATGCCCTTTGTCTAATTCTGTGGAGACCCAACCCTCAAGCAGAATATTTTTGGCCCATCAAATAAAGGCCTTTCCCAGAAAGCCAGAGGGCTTAGAGACACCATTCTGATTCTCAGCCCATTCTTAAGTAACTCAACACACTGAATCTAACTTCTAGCTTTAGAGTGCACCAAAAGACATTACATGGAGGGTTTTTTGTTTTTTTCTTTGATCCCATAGACCAGTTATATTTTTTTTGCCTTTCATTACCAAACTGGCTTTTTTTTTTTTTAAAGATTTTATTTATTTATTTGACAGAGAGAGACACAGCGAGAGAGGGAACACAAGCAGGGGGAGTGGGAGAGGGAGAAGCAGGCTTCCCACCGAGCAGGGAGCCCGATGCGGGGCTCGATCCCAGGACCCTGGGATCATGACCTGAGCCGAAGGCAGATGCTTAACGACTGAGCCACCCAGGCTCCCCACCAAAGTGGCTTCTTCCTTCAGCCAACTCTGAATAAACCCCCAAAGAGTCATTCCATTACAGAAACAGCCTTGCACATGAGAGGGCTGCCCGTGTGCTTTAACAACTCTGGATATTTCGTCTTTGGCTGGCTTTTTCTTCTGCAGTATCGCTGAAACCACAAGGGCTCCCCAAAAAGGGAAGATTTCTGCCTCACCTCTCGGGCACATCAATAACGAGAACAATCTACAGGTGCAGGCACAAGCTGATTAAGCCCCTGCATCTTCCCTGGCAAAGCGTCTAAAAACTCCATCCCAAGAACCTTCCTTGGAACTCACAGCATGGCATACGCAGTTGGAGCTAAAACCTGAAACATCTTTTCTAGGCCTCTAAGCCACCTGCCTCCCACCGTGCTGCGGAATGGGAAGAAAATCTCGAAGTGGCTCCTTATCTGTGTATCTGTTCTTTCTTTGAAGGTGTGGCCTCGGGGTCTCAAATGGAAAAGCAGGATAAAATCATTCCCCAGCAGTGGGTTTGGAGTGCTTGCCTGGGAGTATCTTACACTGCCCACACATCAAACCTGTTCTTGTTTATGCAGCAATCGATGTATTTGGACTGAATCACACTTCTCCAGTTTGGCAGCCTAGCCAATTAATGTCCTCTGCTTTCACCTTCATAATTAGCACATTTAAAAGCAGACTATAAAAATTTCTATTGAGGTGGCACTGAGGAACAAAAGCCCAAACCACAGGGAGTTCAAGATGAGCCTCAGGATGGAATTTGCATACTGCAGACTCCTCAACCAAGAGACCCATCCAGCCGCCCTAAGGACGTATCACCAGGGCAGCACCAACACCGAAAAGTGGATCCTCACCCCAGAGGCAACACAAGAGAACAGTGATTTTAAACAGAAGCCATATCTGAAACCTTGCTATTAGGCACATATATGTATGCGTCACCCTTCTGGAAAACAGCCCAAGAAATCTCAGCACCCACAGAACTCTTGGTGAAGTTTCTTTAATGCTCATCCCTAGTCTGGTTCACGGGCATAAAGGCAAGAGCTTCTTGGAGTGTTTCCTTTTATCTTAGACCTTGAGCGTTTATGTCGCCCGCTCGGTCCACACAGACTCGCACTATGGATGTTGCAGATGGTGCAGTGTTTGCCTGAGATGTGCATGTCGCAGAGGCAGCCACTGGGGAAGGGGAAAAGAAGGCCCAACAAAGGATTGTCACGGATTATGAGTCAGACCTTCAGTGCTGGAATATTCTGCAGCAGTAAATGTTATTCTCCTGAAGTTCTTCATAAAGAGCTGATCGGTCGTGGAAAGCTGCAACAGCTCCACTCCCCCAAATCCCTGCTTTTCCACCAGAATGGTGTCACAACAGTGCCTTCCATCCTCTCAGTCCCCTGAAAACAGCTTTTGCAGGTAAATATCTGCTGGATACAAGCACCAAGCCCTCAAGTGAACAAATGCCCGGTTCCGAGTTTTCACCAACCTCCGCGTGCTTGTCCCCACAGGTAACACCACAAGAAGGCTTTCTGAGGATGAGGGGAAAAGAAAGTGCCATTTTATTGAGCAGCTAGTTTGTGCCAGGCCAGGGGCCAGGGGCAGTCCCAAAGCTTTCCTAAATTAATTCTATTTTTAAAAAGTCATGACTCGTTGGGCCCTTTTTCCTAGCGAACAAGTGGAGCCTCCAAGAAGGGAAGCAGCGATGCCCACAGTGACGCTGGTTGGGGTCGGAGTCAGCCTGACACGGATGTGCTTACAGAGCCCCTCGTTCTTTCCATCCCACCCCACTAGCCCGAGAGCCCTTCGTCAGGCTCCTCATGCACAGGGCCCTGGCTTCCATGCGATTCGGTCACTCATCCCAAGGGGGACGGGGATGGGGAGGGTTGGCTCTGACTCTGGGCGCAGTGCTGTAGGCTCTCTGCACAGGAAGGTGAATGGGGCTGGGGTCCTTGCCCTCAGAGAGCTCGCCCAGTTAGGGGGCCATGTAAACGAACAGATGCAACAAAATGGCATAGACTTAAAGACAGACACAGACTGGGGGGATCTGGGATGATACCACACAGGAAGTGGGTGCCAATGTATGAATAAGAGTACAGTGGGCATGGCAGGCACTTGGGGAGATCCAGGCTGAAGGAAGATGGCTGGCAAAGAACCAGAGGTGGGGAACAGACAACACGCTGCAGGAGCTGGCCAGGAGGGAGAGGCATGAAGTCCATGCTGGTTCAAGACAGAGCAGGAGGCCCAGGACAGGCTGTGGTAAAGGCTGCAGGAAAGCTCTGAGCCGCACTCCGCACTGGGTACATTGCTTTGTTTTCAGTAGGCATAAATATAGGTTTGAAAACGAAAAGCAGAACACATACCGGCTCTGACTAAAATGCTCCCCTGGCGTCCTACTGTCCTCAGAGTAAGACCCAATCCCTCTCTGCAGTGGGTCGGCCAGCAAGGCCACATGATCGGGTGGCTGACACGTCTCGGGCCTAACGTCCTCACAAGCACGGCAGCGGCTTTCCCGAAGACACAGAAGGCCCTTCCCACCTCAGGATCTTTCCATGCCATTTCTTCTGCTCGAACACTGGCCTCCACCTCTTCCCAGGAATGGTTTCTTCTTCTTAGGTCTCGACTCCATTACCACTCATTCCAGGACGCGTTCCCTGACCACTTTCTCTTCGGTGGCTTAACGGCTACAGTGAAGTGAATTGCATGCCCCTCAAAATTCCACATGGGAATCCTGACCCCTCCGTTCCTCAGAATGTGACTTTATTTGAAGACGGGGTCTTTACAGAGGTAATCAAATCAACATGAGATCACTGGTGGGGGACAGTGAGAGGGGAAGGCTGATCCAATATGGCTGCTGTCCTCACAGAAAGGGGGCATTTGGACACACAGTCTCACATGGAGGGAAGACAAAGTGAAAATATAGGGGAGGATGGCCATCTGCAAGTCAAGGTGAGAAGCCCGGAACGGATTCTTCCCCCCACAGCTCTCAAAAGGAATTAACCCTGCTGATGCCTTGACTTCAGACTTGTAGCCTCCAGAAACGGGAGACAATAAGTCTCTGTTATTTAAGCCATCCAGTTGGTGGCACCTGCTGTGGCAGCCTCGCAAACGAATACACCTGCCCCGTTCCCTACGTATTTCCTCCATAGTACTTGCCGCCATCTTGTGGAATCATATGGTTTACTTATTTTTCTATTCCTGTATCTACCCACTAGAATGTAGTCTCTATGCAGGCAGGTCTTTTCTTGCTTTGTTCATCTTATTCCCTGACTCCAACACATAGGAGGTTCACGATAAATTAACAATAAGTTAAAGAAAAGACTGTGTTTGGGTGGGCTATGACTGACAGTCTGAACCTACGCTTGTTTGCGGGGCCTCCCCACTCCGGGCAGATGCGGGAGAGCTAGCCTGTGGTGCCCCAGCAGAACCTGCCAATGGTGAGATCAGCATCAACCACTGGTGCCTTACAAAAATTCTCATTTTGCTCTTTGCCCAAGTTTTTTGTACGAACATAGTTTGAAAGATCCAGTTGTTTCTTTCAGTGTCCTGATGTCCCGCCAAACCAAATTCAACTGATTGAAATATAGCCTGCTGATGCTTTTGTGAGGCTGGAGAAGTGGATGGCAACCTTCCACCCCTTTGCTGAATGGTGTAATTGGCCTGCCATAGAGAATTGGGGAATTTTAACACATTCCCCATTTGGCTGAGCTCACCAATTATTCCCCAGTTGCTATCAGAGCCACAGACTTTTCTTCTTTGGGGTCATTAAGCTTGTCAAAACTAATTTGTCACCACAACTGCTGACCCTCATTGCTCTGACAGCAGCACAAGGATCACCCTAAACAGGCTCTTGCATTACAAGAAAGTAAACGGTTCAGCAGAGCTCACTGTGTTCTTGCCGTATGACTTTAACGGCCTTTTGACCCCAGAAGATGTGGAAACTATCCCATAATTGACCAGGTCTCAAAAATCCATGTATTAATCACTTTGGTGTCATAAAATCTATATCTATATCTATATCTATAAATAAACAAGGGAAATGAATAACTGCTTGGAATACAGGCTCGAATCTGAGATGTGACCAAAACTATGCTATTCTTGGGCTTGAACAAAACCCGAACGCATTCCATGTTCTCTGCATGCAACCCCCTGATGGAAGTCAGGTGGAATGAAACATGCCATAAATCATGGGTCCCTAATAAGCCAGTCAGAATAACATTCTTTGAAAGTTTCTTGATCGTAAATGCAAAAATATTCCAAAATCAAGGTTGCCAACATTCAACAGAACGAAGGAGACTCGCCGTGAGGAAACAGCGTTCTGTTCTGAAGCGGTACTTTGTGGGCTCACCCAGATTGAGACTAGTCACTAACCATTTGCCGGAGTTGGCAGGTTTCGTGGGTCTCCATGCAAATCTCTGCACAATCAGACAAAGGTAAGAACAAGTCTATTAATTTCAAAACCACACAAGGAGCTCTGCAGACTGCAAAGCGGGCGGTGGGAAGGCTGCGTTAACTCTTTCGGGCTCGAGCGCACCATTTGATACGTGAGCCGATGTAACCTGCCCGGGGAGGTGAGGATCTCAGTGTCTCTTGATGTATGTAAATGTGCGATCTGAAAATAGCAGTGTCCAAGAACCTCTGTCTTTTCTCCTAAAGAGAGTCAACCCTAAGTACAAGTGAGCTTAGAGTAACTGGCTGCTGCGAAATTTTCTTGGTCGGGCTGTGAGTTAGACACGACAGTGACCTTTATAAATAAAAAAAGGGGAACTGCAAATACCTGATGCTCCCGCTCATGCCTCAGTGGTTTCTTCCCCCAAAATATTCATTCCCTCCTTTTAAAATGGGTAGCGGCTCCCTGATGAAAATGAACACTGTAAGTGTGCAACTGGCGAAGGGGTTAAAGGTCTTGAAAAATGGCCAAGCCTCTGGTTGTTTATTTGTATTTATTCAAACAAACTGGATAGGCTCATAGCTGGGCACTGATGTCATGCCTCTGAGCAGTTTTTTGTTTGCTTTCAGGTTGAGAACTGCCTACAGGACCAGACCAGCTGAGGAGCAGTGAAGAGGGAAGAGATGACAAAAAGCCGTGGAGGCCAGAATCTCACGGGAGCCGCAGATTTAGCTGAGTTCTAATGATGTCACTCCAGTTCTACTCGAGCGACAGGGATCCCCCACCCCCAGACTCTGCATTTTCAGTGAGGAGTAAGCTAAAAACTTGGCAAATCTCAGAGTCACAAAGTCCTGAATTGGCAGCCAAGATCTAGATGTGAATTTTAAGTTGTTTTCTCCCCAAATGTCCAACAAGATCTGCTGTGATTGAAGAAAGGGAAAAAAGAGAGATTTATTGATATAAAAAAAGCCGCATTTCAGAGTTGCCAGGGCTAATCAATAACTGGAATTTCACAAAAGACCATGTTAGGGTCAATAACAGGAAGGACACACATATAAAGGCAAGTATAATTACATGGTATAAATAAGGAGAGGTTGCCAGAGTCTGCACGTTGCCAAATGCCTCAAATATTCATGTTCTTTGAAAGACTTATTTTTGTGTCTATGGAGGATGAATAAACCTCGCTAAAAAAAATCAGGCTCTTCCCAAACCTTTGCTCATTTCTGGAATCGAACCCTTTTGCAGGTTCTGAAATGTTTCACTTTGTTTTTCGTTAATTTGACATGTTCACACATCCCCTGTGCCTCTGGAGCTCAGCACAACCCTGGTAGCGGGCGCGCGAGCACAGCGGGGCAAGGACTGCTCCCACAGTCTTGCTGGCCCCACTGGAGACGTGCTGCTGGTTCTCAGGAGCCATGAAGGCAAATTCCGCACCCCCCATGAAGCCCGAGTTATCACAGGGAGCCAGAGACTTCTTGGTGGATGGCCAAGTACGATCCCATCTCCAAGTCCTTGGTGACTTAGCCAGAGTTCAAGTCTGCTCTGTGCTTGGGACTACCCTTTGATACAGACATCGAATATGAAGAAAGCCGGCTGCTTTAACTAAAGGGGGCTTTCTCCTCAGTCCTAGGCTCCACATCCCTAGAGCACAAGGGCCATTTAAGAGCCAAGCTCTGTTTTGTGGCTCAGCTGCAGAAATGCATGGAGAGCAAAGGGTGGTATCTCTGCCAACTCAGATCGATACTATCAGGGTAGGGCTTTGGTTGGGTGGAGGCTGTCCTTCGGGGAGACAACCAAGGACCATGTTTGCAGTACAGAGTGTAGAAAAGCACACGTTGTTTGGAGAGTTTGGAGACCGTGCATGGCCGGGCCTTCTGTGTCCCTTAAGTCCGTTTTCGGTTTCATTTCTGAATCGGATTGCCACGAGGCTGCGATGAGCTGCACGTGGTATCCCACCGGTACACTGGGCACTCTTTTCAATCTGTGCAGGTGTATGGACGGCTCCGGGCTGCCGGGCTCGTCTTAAGTCAATGGTGGCGTCAGTACACTAACTGGTAGAAGCCTCTGGTAGCTGGAGGTGTTTTGTAAGCAGAAGGCCCAGAGAGACTGCTGGGCTTCAAGGTGTCACTGCTGGCCCCGGCCATTCGCTCCAAGGAGAGGACGTATCGTGTTCACCAGAGATTGATGGGGCTAATTTACAGAATCATCAGTAAAAGCTGCATACCTCCTTGGACTTTCACATAGCCTTCTGTAGACAGAAAGATAAATCTGAAGCTCAGAGCGAGCTCATTTAATTTTCACCTGACAGCCGGTAATAACAGAAGCATCATATAAAGGTTATGTTTCAATGAAAAAATCTATTACTGGGCATACAAAACACACTTGCATTAATTACATTTTCTTTGCACTGCATTTGACAAAAGGTCAGAAATTACCAAAAAAAAAAAAAAAAAAAAAAAAAAAAACCCAGGGAGAACATAAGAAGTCTATTATCTGAAATTTTCTTTTTCTAATTCCCCAGGAATTTACTCACACATTCTGTACTTTAATTAGTGACTATGTTTAATTAAATCTGATGTTCTGAAGATGACTAGCCAAAAATACTATCAGGCATATAACAAGGATCAACTATTCTCCAACAGATAATGTTTCTATATTTCCGAAGTTGCCCATGTCTAGAACATACCTTGCTTGTCAGGCTGGGATATCTGAAAAGAATAAGAGACAGGAACAGCATCTTTTCATATTGTCTTCACAAAAGGTTATCAGGTGAAATCATTTAAAATAGACAATGTCGAGGCCCTGGTATTTTCAGAGTTTCAGGGTGGTAGTGGGTTAGGAAGGCAAAGTCATGTTTTTTTAAGGGAATTATGGTCCTTCAACTTCAAAAGTTATAACAACTGAGGGAGATCTTAAGGGACAGGAAATCTTCCTCAACTAAGAACTCTCCAGGAGGGTAATAGGCTCAGGGTTTTGTTCTCACTTAGAAGTCAGATACAAATAATTCTGTTCCCCTAATCTTAGTCCTGCTGTCTCTTGTGTGATCTTAGACAAACTTAAAAAAAAAAAAAAAAAAGTCATCAAAATACTCTTGAGGGCAACAGTTTTCACACTTGAAAAGAAAAGTAATAATAAATCCCTCCTAAGTTTTAAGCATCACAGAATGCTTAACAGTACACGGTAGATACTAAAAAAATTAGTTTCCTCACATCTCAACACAATAAAGGCCATATATGAAAAATTCACAGCTAACATCATACTCAATGATGAAAAACTGGAAGTTTTTCCTCTAAGACCAGGAATAAGACAAGGATATCCACTCTCATCACTTTTATTCAACACAGTAATGGAAGTTGTAGCAACAGCTATCAGACAAGAAAAAAAAAAAGGCATCCAAATTGGTAAGGAAGAAGTAAAATTGTCACTATTTGCAGATGATAACATAGCAAATCCTAAGGATTCCACCAAAAAACTATTAGAAGTAATAAATGAATTCAGTAAAGTTGCAGGTATAAAATTAATATACCAAAATCCACTGCATTTCTACAGTTGCATTACAACACAGTAGCAGAAAGAGAAATTAAGAAAACAATCCTATTTACAATTGCACCAAAAAGAATAAAATACCTAGGAATAAATTTAACCAAGGAGGTAAAAGACCTATACTTTGAAAATTATAAAACACTCTTGAAAGAAACTGAAAATTACACAAATGGAAATACATACCATGCTCACAGACTAGAAGAACTAATATTGTGAAAATGTCTATACTACCCAAAGTCATCTACAGATTCAATACATCCTTATCAAAATATGAGTAATATTTTTCACAGAACTAGAATAGTCCTAAAATGTGTATGGAACTACAAAAGACCCTGAAAAGCCAGAGCAATCTTGAGAAAGGACAAAGCTGGAGGTACCACAATTCCAGATTTCAAGCTATACTACAAAGCTGTAGTAATCAATAGACTATGGTGCTGGCACAAAAACAGATATATAGATTAAAAGAAGAGAATAGAGAGCCCAGAAATAAACCCATGCTTATATGGTCAATTAATGTGGGGAAAATAAAGTCTCTTCAATAAATGGTATTGGGAAAACTGGACAGCTATATGCAAAAGAATGAAAATGAACCACTTTCTTACACCACACACAAAAATAAAGTCAAAATGGATTAAATGTGAGACCTACACCATAAAACTCCTAAAAGAAAACACAAGCAGTAATCTTTGGATATTAACCTTAGCAATTTCTTTCTAGATATATCTTCTCAGGCAAGAGCAATAAAAGCAAAAATAAACTAATGAAACTACACCAAAATAAAAAAGCTTTTGCACAGCAAAGGAAACCATCAACAAAATGGAAAGACAACCTACGAATGGGAGAAGATAACTGCAAATGATAGAATTGATTAGAGGTTAATATCCAAAATATATAAAGAACTCATACAACTTGGGTGCCTGGGTGGCTCAGTCGTTAAGCATCTGCCTTCGGCTCAGGTCATGATCCCAGGGTCCTGGGATCGAGCCCCACATCAGGCTTCTTGCTCGGTGGGAAGCCTGCTTCTCCTACTCCCCCTGCTTGCATTCCATTCCCTCTCTCACTGTCGAAAAATAAAAATAAAATCTTAAAAAAAAAAAAAGAACTTATACAACTCAACACCAAGAAACCAAACAATCCAATTAAAAATGGGCAGAAGACCTGAATAGACATTTTTCCAAAGAAGACAAGCAGATGGCCAACAGACACGTGAAAAGATGCTCAACATCGCTAATCATCAGGGAAATGGAAATCAAAACCACAATGAGATATCACCTCCCACCTGTCAGAATGGCTAGTATCAAAAAGACAAGAAACAACAAATGTGAGTGAGGGTGTGGAGAAAAGGAACCCTCGTGCACTGTTGGTGGGAATGAAAACTGATGGAGCCACTGTGGAAAACAGTATAGAGGGTTCCTCAAAAAATTTAAAAAATACTGTTATGTCCAGTAATTCCACTACTGGGTATTTAACCAAAGGAAACAAAAACAGTAATTCAAAAATATAAGACCCTATGTTTATTGTAGCATTACTTATAGTAGCCAAGATATGGAAGCAACCAAGTGTCCACTGACTGATGAAAGGATAAAGAAGATGTGGTATATGTATACACACACACACACACACACACATACATATATATAGACACACACACACAACGGAATCTTACTCAGCTATAAAAAGGAATGAGATCTTGTGACAATATGCATGGACCTAGAGTCTCATGCTAAGTGAAATAAGACAGAGGAAGAAAAATACCAGGTGATTTCACTTTTATGTGGATTCTAAAAACAAAATGAACAAATAAACAAACACCAGAAATGGAATCATAAATACAGAAAACAAGCTGGTAATTGCCAGAGGCGAGGATGTTAGGTGGCTGGGGGGGGATACAGGTGAAGAGGACTCAGAGGTACGACCTTCCAATCATAAAATAAATAAGTCACAGGGATAAAAAGCACAGCATAGGGAACACGGTCAATAATATGGTAATAATGTTGTATCGTACAGAGGGTAACGATACTAATTGTGGTGAGCATAGCGTAACATATAGAATTCTTAAATCACTGTATCATATACCTGAAATTAACACAGCATTGTATGTCAACTATTCATTAATAAAAAACCTATATATTAATTTCCTTTCTTAATTCAATCACTGTAATCCATTAGTTCATAACTTTTGCTCACATGCTGTTTTTTTTTTTAAAGATTTTATTTATTTGAGAGAGAGAGAATGAGAGACAGAGCACGAGAGGGAAGAGGGTCAAAGGGAGAAGCAGACTCCCCGCTGAGCAGGGAGCCGGATGTGGGACTCGATCCCGGGACTCCAGGATCATGACCTGAGCTGAAGGCAGTCGCTTAACCACCTGAGCCACCCAGGCACCCTCACATGCTATGTTTTAATCATCAAGAGTCTGGAGAAGAGTTATCGAAAATACGTAGAAAACTTCAAGCTTCCTAACTTGCAGACAAACACATGGATGGGAAGGCTGGTGCCGTGGAAGGGTAGCCAGAAGACGCTACTCCCAAGACCACCTCTGCTCCTCCTCCTTGCAGTGGACAACACACCTCTCCTCCAACAAAGGATGTGCTGAAGAGGTAGCAGCTAATGACCAAGAGCTATTGGCCACCAACCCTCCCACTCCCATCTGTTTGCTTGGATGCCAGGAAATGGAGGGAATTGGGGAGAACACAGTAGGAAATACATCACAACCTCATGTAACCGTGACCACCGTGTACATACACATCAATGTATGTTACAACCTTCCTCCTCAAAGTGTGGTCTTCAGACCAGCAGCATCAGCATCGCCTGACTGCTTGGTAAAAATCCAGAATTCCCAACTCCATCCCTATGAACCAGAATCTGCACGTTAAGAGAAATGCAGGTAATTTGTTTGGAAAGCCCTGCTTCGAACATGCAATGGTGGTCTTCGCTCCTTTCTTAGACTTTAAGCTAGAGTATTAGCTTCAAGATGGTGGGGAATTTGGACTTTCTTGGACATATATAGATCCTGCAGGACTTGAGCAGTCCCTGGCACACACTGGATGCTTAGTGTATAACTGTTAAGTGAATGCCTTGTCAGGACTGATAAAATTCGCCAGTGTCTAAATAAGACCATGACTTTCTTCAGAGCCACCCTGGGAAATGACTATTGTAATTGGCAGGAACAAAAAAGTTTATTCGATTAAATAAAGAAAAATATTTATTAAGCAGATTCCAAAAATTCTGGGGTTGTAGTAAATTAAACAGGTGTTAGTGGACTGAAATTGACTATTGAAGCAAAGCTGTTTTTTCTCAGATAATGCTAAATGATGATGTAAGAAAAAAATGTCCCATGAACTGCTCAGGCAACTTCTAATCGACTTTCTGCAAAAAATTCAGATCTTGAGGACTCTTTGATCAGGTACACGATTTTTTTAAAAAAGATTTTCTTTCTTTGAGAGAGAGAGAGAAAGAGAGAGAGCGGGGAGAGGAGCAGAGGGAGAGGGAGAGAGAGAATCCCAAGCAGACTCCACACCAAGCACAGAGCCCAATGCCAAGCTCGATTTCCCAGCCCTGAGATCATGACCTGAGCCAAAATCAAGAGTCGGCTCAAACAACCAAGCCACCCACGTGCCCTGATACACGGCTTATATAGTATGTGCAATTCTTCTTGGGCACTTAGCAAATAAGCCCAGTTAAAGATTGATCTCTGTCTGCCGGCGCCTGGCTAACTCACTTTCAGTCACTATAATGCACCTAAACATAGTTCTTTCAGTCCACTTTTCTTTAAAAGCTCTCTATCCTACTGAAATATCAATATTAGTATTTAAGAATAAATGTACCGGTGTGTTTATTCCTTCCTGTGTTATAGGTGCAGAAAAACAGGACATAGCCTGAATCCTTAGTAACGATACCTCGATACCTCAGGCTGTGATGCAGCTAGTAAGAAGAATGGGTTAGGACTACTTAACGGACTTGGAGAAATGTCCGTAACATACCGCTAAAAGAGAAAAGCAATGTGCTGAGAAATAAGCATAGTACAATCCTATTTTTATAATAAAAAAGAAAAAAATCATATGTGTGCATGTTTGTATGCTTCTATAACCATCAAGAATGTTCAGACACGCAGCAAACTGTTAACACTTATTACTTTAAGGGGGGCTGTTTCTGGGGGCAGGAGGTGAGGAAACACTTTCTCCATTGTTATGAGCAAACATTGTTTTGCTGTTTGAAAAGAAAAACCCCATAAATGGTATCTTCAAAAGGTACAGTTCTACTTTCCATTTTTCAGATGAGCTCCCTTCTCCCTCCCTCCCCACCATAAATCTAAATTAATATGGTTTTGCCAAATGTGGGCTAAAATATTATGTGGATTGTAGAGACCTCTGGGTTACTTAGGTTTCAGAACTGGATTTCAAATTCACAGTGCTGGTGTAAGGGAATGAAGATGTTGGCAGTGTGATTTTATCAGGCAGCAAGAGTAGCCCGATGTTCGGGACAAAACCTCACCTTTACTGGCTCTCTGAGTTTCCCTAAGTGAATTGGGCAGGGAAATAGGGCCAATGCTTAACACTCAGTCTGGCACGCGGATGAAAGGATATACAGTCCAACAGCCCTGGTCTCAATACTCCCTGTTGTCCAATTCATTAAGACAGAAGACTTATCAGTAGAGCAGCAAAAGAGATTGGGAAAAAAAAAAGGAAATAGCATTTTCAGCATCACAAAATGAAACTGACTGTACACATATATGAAAAATACATATCTGCGTGATAAGCCTCCTATAAAAATGCTTATTAAAGGTACATTTGCGAAGAAGTTTGTTTAAATGACACAAATGCACGTGGACGCTCACGGCTAAGTTTTTTCCCCTTTTATAAGCTTTTATTATTCTTGTCAATTTCATCATGACTCTTTTAAAAATAAAGCTTTTAAGTATTATATCCAAAAACCACATCAATGGTCTGGTACAGCTTGATCAGTTATTGCGAACTGAACACACTCATGTAACCACCACCTACATCAAGAAATAGAACCTTTCATTGTGATTTGTAAAAGAGATAGAATCTTTAATTTCAGGGACCAAAGTCTGAATTACCAAATACATTTGGTGTATTTAAGCAGTTATTCCATCCGCTGGGATTTAGACTGGGCTGTCTGGGTAAAATTTAAATATGAGTGAGTGAGCCGATTTAAAATGACTCCACAGAGTCTAGAGACAAAACGTCCCTGGAAAGATGAGTTAAGGCTTCATCAACACAGCTTGCCAGTACTCTTTTCCATTGTGTCACAACACAGGCTGTCAAGACCGATGACTTGCTCATGCTGGAGTCACACCACTCAAGCCAAACTTTTGACTCATCCCTGGGTTCATTTTTACCCCTAAGCTTCCTTTGTCACCAAGGTATAGGGCCATGAAATGCATGTGACCTGGCACACTGAACAGAGCCTCACTCTTCAACGGAGGTAAAACAGACGATCAATTTGTCAGCACAAAGTGAAGACTCAGAAGCCCGGAATATCAATCTCTTGTTCAATCTGTTATTCTTTCTTTGGATAAAAGGCTGCTTGCAATCCACATTCAGGTTAGAAATGCAGTAGTTCAAAAGTGAGCAGACCCTGCATACTCTCTATACCTGACAAGCAATATCTCCAGAGAAGAACAGGTCTGGGGAAAGGATTTATCAGTGCCCAATGTTTCCACCCACAGTAGATCCTCTTTGGGTCTTGCTCCTACCAGATGCATGGGGATTTGCTGACTTGATCAGAACTGACATAAGGCAATCAGAATCAATGCCACGAAGGCAAAGATCTCAGGAGCTATAGAGCATTTCTGTGATTGTGCTCTGAAAACTGTGGAAGGCCGGGATGGCTCTTCGACTCTGAAGATCTCTTCTTCCCCACCAAACAGAATGACTATGAAAGAGTCCTCAGCTTGCTGTGTATGAATTAACCAAAATAACTTGGGCCCTTTGTTTTCAAGTTCCATGCCCGCTTTGTTAGGAGCCCGAATGGCTGCTTTCACAGTTACTCCTTATGACTGGAAAGTCAGGCAATGAGACCCTCTGTCCAGAAATTGAGTAAAACTCAGAAAGAGGCATTTTTTGAGTCCACTCTCAGGGAAGAAAGCTGGGCGAGGGGCTTAACATTGATTCTGCTATTTCCTGTGTCAAGACATGCCTGAGGACTTAGTGGGTAAATGCTACCTAGGATGGAATATTTTAGTTAGAATTGTAGAGTAGGTCTGTATTCGCCATGAATAACATGCACCGCGTGGACGCACCCTCACTCCTACTAATCAGGAAGTCGGCAATTCGGGTTCAGTTTTCCTCTCTGCTTAAGTGCAGAAAGCTGGAACATCAGGTCATTTGAAAACAATTATTAAGGGTGGTTTTCAGAGCTGATATGCATATATCACCACCAAGTATCTGGTCCAGATCCTTCTACTTAAGCTCAGAGATTTCCTAAAGCAGAGAGCAAATAAGACCTTTGCTGTTTCATTGATGCTGGTAAAGATTTGGGACAAAAATTATCATAAATAAGATATTTTAATGGTGAAAAAATGCAAAAGTAATTTGATCTTCTAGTCCTTATATCACGAGCAGATAGTTTTGATTCTTCCTTGACAGAAAATGTTGTGATTTATGGAATATGGAGTCCAAAATGCAAATTTTTCTCTTTCCTAGTCAACCTGGGAAAACAAATGCATTATTTGGAGGAGACATCACAATTTTATCGACCTTAAAGCCTGCCGTAGCCATTTTCTTAAAAACTGAGCAATGAGAGACCACCAATGTTATATGGCAGAACAATGATTCTTCACCAGGGGCGATTTTACCTCCGAGGACACATGTGTCGATGTCTGGAGACATTTTTAAGTTGCCACAACAGAGCGTGTGTGGATGTGGGAGGGAGTCAGGGCCCAGCCGGCACCCGGTGGGGAGAGGCTAGGGATGCTGGTAATACACAGCTCCCCAGACCTAAGAACGAACCAGCCCACAATGTCAGCAGTACTGGGGTCGAGAAACCCTAGCCCAGAGCGTGGCGATAGAAGACTGTGTGTAGGAGCAGAAAAGGAGACTGCTTTCATCATGGAAATGCACATAAAACCCCCACTCCAGTCAACACAGTTCGGTTCTTCTGAACCTCTGAGAACACTTACGGAAGAAACACTCCAGTGCAGCACTGGAAAGGAGAGAGGGGCTTGGGAGGAAGACACACATGGATTCCAAGTAGGTTTCGAGGTTCAAAGGTGGCTGTATTCACCTTGCTGTCTGGCTGTGGTCTTTTGCAGTAAAAGAAAAAAATGGAAAGAAGAGAAGAGGAGAAGGGAAGGCAGAAGCTTTATGGTTTCCATCCTCACTGAAGAATAGCAGCATGGCAAAGTAGCCATGTTACTCCTCTTAAAATGAGGACATTTAGGGGCTCAGTTCAGACCCTTCCAGGCCACACCAAGCACATCCTGTCTGATGTCACCTACCTCACAAGGGGCTTGAGGCTGAATTCCATTTTGTGTTTTAATGGTGCCACTGACACAAAGCGAGACTGGCTCATGATAAAACTGACCCAGCATTTAAAAAAGGAGTCATTATCCGATTTCTATGCAGTCATCATTTGCACCTAAAAATAGCATTCTTCCGAAATGAGACGATTCTAAATAAGCCATTGGGGGAAACTAATAACAGGTTTGTGAAAAGAAGAGAGGAAGGAGAATGAAAAAAGATTTATCACACAATTAAGACGCAGACACAAAACACGCCTGGACCCTGCTGGCATCATGACAACCAGGATGCAAAGCTGGATCTCAATGCAAGAAATCAATTTGCGGTATACACAGTAGCATGGTAGGTATGCAGTTAATGGGTGGGTGCACTGTAACTTTCCTATGTGAGGTATTTACATTTCAGCCTGTAATAACAGTTCTTCCAAAAAGATTGTCTTGTATTTAACTGACAATTTAGCTCCAGCAGTAGAATCCCACTGCATTTTGGGATCTTGCTGCCTTCCCAGAGTTGGAAGGAGGCAAACTGACTCACACACACCTCACCCTTCTCTTTCAGGTCGGTGTTGGCTGCCGGGGGCAGCACTGTGGGGCTGAGGATGCCGCTGTTTTGAGCGGCACCTGTCTGCAGACATGAACTTGAGAAGCAGGCATGCTCCGGCTGTCTGTGGTACAGGAGAGGCTTTTGTTCACGGAGGCGTGTTACAACACTTAACTTGCACGGAATGCAGTGTAGTGGGGTAACATTTCCTATCTCCACTAGTTTTCCTATCTAGACTAGAGTGAGGGGATGCTCTCCTATGGAACACTGAACTAGTACATTAGCTATGAAGAGGGGGGAGGAAGGGAGGGAGGGAGGGAAGAAATGGGTTTTGAGGAGTAATGCCTGATTTGGGAAGGATGAAGCTGGATACAGCTCCATTTTCTCTCCCCTCCCCAGTATGGTTTTGAGGGCTTAAGACTGTTCTCTGTTTTAGGATGAAATCTGTGCATATAACAAACCGCCCCAATTCTCTATTCCTCTAATGGAACTCTAAACTTCCCCCATTCTACACCCTTGTTATTGGTTACCTCTAGATCCCGTGAACAAGTGGGGCAGAATACAGTTGCTCAGGTCTGGAGGGCACGTTAGCTTCTTCAGGCGGTGTTACAGATAATGATGGGGGCTCCTCAAGGAAGCATGAACTTCTTCCTCAGTCTTTGGGGCCAGCAAACTTACACCTTATTTCTGATTTTTTAAAAATACTTGAGGGGCGCCTGGGTGGCTCAGTTGGTTAAGCGACTGCCTTCAGCTCAGGTCATGATCCTGGAGTCCCAGGATCGAGTCCCGCATCGGGCTCCCTGCTCGGCAGGGAGTCTGCTTCTCCCTCTGACCCTCCTCCCTCTCATGCTCTCTGTCTCTCATTCTCTCTGTCTCTCAAATAAATAAATAAATAAAATCTTAGAAAATAAAAAAAATAATAATAAAATAAATAAAAAAATAAAAATACTTGAAAAGAATTTATTATGAAAAACCAGAAACATATATGAAAGTAGAAAGGATGGGGGGTTAACTACCAATCACCTTCACCAACAATTATTAAAAGTTTCCACATATGCTTCACCTATCTCTTTGTATTTCTAATATATTTTAGTAAATCCCATATAACTTGCCATTTCACGCCCACATAATTCAGTGTGCATCTTAAAATTATATAGATATTTTGTTACATAACTACAATGCTATTATCAAATTTAGCAAATTGTGGGATTTGCTAGAACACAAGTTTTTTTTTATTAAGTTTTAACAATTAAAATTATCTCAAAATTATCTTTTCAACAGAGGTTGTTTGAATCAGTTTCTTAAAAAGGTATGAACATAGCATTTTGTTGTTGTATCCTCTTAGTGTCTCTATTTCTAGTCTCTGGGCTAGTTTCAGAAGGTTTCCTGTCTGGTTTCTGATGGATGTTATCATGGGCCCAGTCATGTAGCAGATGAACTATCTTTAAGTGCTCTTACTTTGTTGAAGAACATGAAACGTGGCAGGGAAGCAGCCCTTAGGACTTAAGGTTATATTACTATTAGGATATTCTTCCTACCTGTGAGTTTAGCTTCCACCTTATATTTTCCTAGTATTAGTGAGTATATATTTATTCCTCAACTTGTTTCAAAAATGATTTAAGAGAGGGGTGCCTGGGTGGTTCAGCTGGTTAAGCGTCCGACTCTTGGTTTCGGTTCAGGTTGTGATCTCAGGGTTGTGAGATCAAGCCCCACACCAAGCTCCGTGCTCAGTATGGAGTCTGCTTGAGACTCTCTTTCCCTCTCCCTCTGTCCCTCCCTCCCCTCTCTAAAATAAATAAATAAATAAATAAATATTTTTTAAAAAATTATTTAAGAGAGACTTCACTTCTAGAAAAGCAGATTTTGATTTTTGTATTGTAATAATTCTTCCCAAGATACATGCTTCAATAAGTCAGGGTTGTTCTGGAAAATAACCTGCTTCTGACGGCAAATGCACATTAACCAAACTGCAAAGTTTAAGGGCACAGTCCTCCACAAGACTTGTCCTCACTTCTGACACTATCTGCAAGTTTAGAGGGTTCTCAAGAACCATCCTCAGGTTTGATAATTTGCTAGATGGACCCAAAGAACTCAATGAAAGCTATTATATTCATGGTTACAGATCATTCAGAAAATGAATACAGGTGAAAATCATCCAAGGGAAAATCATCCATAGGGAACAGCCTGAGAGGATTCCAAATATGAAAACTTCTGCTGTCCTCAGAAAACATTCATTACCCTCCCTGCATTGATACGAGACAATCCACACTGGAGTACCACCATCTTGGTCATCTGAGCTTTGGTGTCCAGAGTTTTTCCTGGGGCTCCATTCTGTAGGCATGATTGATTGACTGCTCTCATGGCTGGTCTCAGCCACGAGGCTGACTGATATCACGAGACCCAAAGCCCTCACCCTAAATTGCACAGTTGGTCTTCTTGGCATAGCCTGTCCACCTTAAGGTCCAATGTGGCCACCTACCACTCTAAAAAAGACACTCCTATCAACTATGACATATATTACCTCCCAGAACCCAAAGGCAAAGGAGATCTCTCACTGGGCAAGGCCAAGTTATTTACCACACAAATTAATTTACTTGTTCTTACTGACCATGCTAATCCTCACCTATTCCTCTGACTATGATACTTCACTATGGGAATAATTTTCACACAAAACTGTTGGGAAATTTTAAAATGAGAAGTAAATTATATCCAGTGTTAAATATCTCTGATAATGTAAGAGTATGAAAATAAGAAGGTGACCTTCACATGATAGTTAAAAATGAGAGTTACAGAAGAATGGCTTGAAAAATATACACCATTTCAACTATGTCCTAAAAAAGGGGAAACAAAAATTTTCCAATGTTTTATTTTTTAATTTATTTTTTAAACTTTTACATGTTTACTTTCCTGTTGAAAGCTAACCAAGGTTTTGATTGTAATCCGTCTCAAGCCTCATGGACCTCTAGGTGAGATTTCTTAACAGAAAAGAAGCTTCTTATAAAAATCAACATTTTATGAACTCAGATCATTTGTGACTCCTGTAAGTGCAAAAAATAAGTGGACATATGGTACAAATTCTCACTCATTTCTACTTTATTTTGCAAGTGAGATGTGTAAAGCTCTTCAAGACCTTCCCTGCCATACACAAAAACAGACTAAAGATTTCAGGATTTACACCTTTTTTTTTCTTTTTTTCTTGACGTGAAATTTTATGAATTACATACAGTGGCAGGTCAAGAACTGGGTTTGAACAAATTAATGAATGATTTCTACTGCACTCAACAAATTGATGAATATGAAGGAAGCATGGTTTAATTTCACCTTTTTTCTGCTTTACTAATCCATTTCTGGATCCAAACCCTTCCCCTGATGCATGGCCAGCCAACAGCCAGGTTCTGTTTCTATTCAATTGAAGCTTCTGGATTACCTTGTCTACCTACGTGAAGAAGTAGTTACTTCCATAAAGAATCTCTGCTCCATTTGAAACTTTTCTTTCTTTGTGATTTTAATGCAGTTAAGGCACTGAGTGCGGCTAGGAAACCTCCCTACAGACACATGTGGTCTCCCTGCTATTTGCTAAAAGTCGGGCAGTTCCACTTGTGTCTTCAGAGAAAGCACTGGTTCTCTCTTTCCCAGGGCAGAGACTACATGGGAAATTTATAATGAAACTATCACGAGTTTAAAAGAAGAGTGTCCATATGTTTCTTCCACCTCGAAGTGTTAAAGACTGTAGATTGCAGCTGAGGGGAAATTAAGGTCCCTATTTACACATTTCACGGAGCCTGTGAAGCTGAAAAAGAAATGAACCCAGTTGCAAAATTACACAGTTCGCTCAGGCAATTTCATTGTCTTATGTAGGCGAAAATGTCTTCTAATGTCATCAGCTAGAGAAAGGTGAATATTTAGGAATCAGAAAAGCAGCCAGAAATGTTAACATGAAAAAGGAAGAGAAAAAGGGAAGCGAGAGAAGAGGTGACAGGCTTAAAGAACATGAGGATGCACAGGGAGGATCAAGAAGGAGGAGGAGCAAAGTGGGAGGGAAGCCTCCTGAATCAGGGATCCTCAGCTGCACTGGGGGGGGGGGGGGGGGGGGGAGGTGAGAATGTCCTGGGGTTGCAGTGTAGTTTGAAAAAGGGCATTAGATATTATAAGCTTACATTCTGAATACAGAAAAATATCTTTCATTTTTGTAGCATAAACCTTGGCGAGTCCAGCTCTATAAAATCTTCTTCACTGGTGGAGATAAGCCTGTTCTAACCCAGCAGCCAAGAAGATTCTCAACAGGAGAGGGAGTGAGCAGTCAGAGGAGGAAAGTATAGAACAAGTGCATCCCAGAGGGCACGGGAAGGGAGGGGAAGGCTGGGTTTACGCTCTTCAAAAGAGGGCATTCAGGTTTAAAAGGCTGAAAACCTGAAAAATACCACAAACACTTTTAGAACCCTGTTCCGTAAGAGCCCTTACTGCAATGTCAAGGTAACCCTGGGGGCACTTGACATTCTGGAATACAGTCAACCTGTGGTTCTTTCTGGAACCTAGCTGACCCCTGAGTAAGACATTCTGTTTTGTTTTTGCATCTGCAGGACATCTCTTTTTTGCAAGGCTCAAAGCACTTTACAGGTGTTTACTTTTTAAAATTCTCCAAGTGCCTAAAATACACTAGAATCCATGTAACATTTCAGGTTTACTCACACTCTTCCAAATCAACGCATTTGGCTCTCTTTTATGTCCTGGTGGCTATCCATCTTGACAAGTCTCATGGATTCACCAGGAGACAAAGCTATAATCATGTGATGACCCCACAAAAAACACAAAGATATTCCAAACCTCACAGCCTGCATCAACAAATTGCATCTGTCAATGAGCACAGATAAATTAGGTGACTTTAAGTGGAAACTGCTAAGGTAGATCAGTAACTTTAATAATAAAAAAAAAAATTGAAATCCCATGTAGGTGATACACCATAATTCTGTCTCTGGCTCAGCGAATCAGTAGCCAATCAGGTCCTGGCGGGCCATATGTGTATTTATAAATATATCTGCTAATGTAAAGGTCGCGCTGCTCACTGCTCAGGGAAATCAGGCACATTTGGAACCATCCCTAGAAGATTTTGGTTTCTTAAAAAAAAATATTTTGACAATTTGTGACAAATGCAATCCTGCCCCCATATGTTTTGTACTATTTAAAGGGAAATGACACCAAGTTGCCTTCACATCAACACGTGAATTCTTCTCTTTTAATAATGAAGTGAGGAGGTGAGAACGGAGGAGGGGGGTTACCTTGCACACATATTTTAGAAGATGTAAATATCTTTTCAAACTTCATATTTCCACACCTCAAGAGGACGGAGCTTCCAAAATCTGCATTACTGTTCATGACACAGGAAATAACAGAAACTTCTCTTCCAGATTCGAGGAGGAAATGGGAGAGTAATGAATGACAAGAAAACAGTGGTAGATTCTTGCAGGAAACCCAGTCGTCTGGGTCCTTGCTCACTTTCTCTGCCCAGTACTTGCTGCCTGCTTTTCTGGGCATGGGGCTGCCGAGGGGAAGGGGCTCCGCTTACATGTTCCCCTCTGCCAACCTCTGCAGAAATCTCTTATGCATTAAGTTAGAACAGCCAGGCACAGCCCAGTCAGGCCTGGGAATTACTCTATGGCCACAGACCCAGAAGCCCAGAACCGACTTCATATACCGCACACTCATCTGCTTGCATCCCACTCCATTCTTTAATACCAACAGAATAACAAGGTTTCCTCATGGCATGGAAGACAGAAACTCAAAAAAAAAAAAACCAACAACACTTGGATGACATCTTTGGTGAAGAAGAAAAAAAAAAAAGCTTCTGACAAGAGGGAAAGGTATGAAAATATTTTGAGAGAACTTGTTTAATCGCTCAGCAATGCCTTCCGTTCAATCTAGCCCTCAAATCTGAATAACCATGACAGATGGCTCCTGCTAGTTTAAAAAAAAAATTAGCTAAATTTTCAGATAACACAGCCTTCTGTCATGTTCTCCTACTCCGAGGCTTCTGCGGTGTGTTTCGCAGGCTCTGAACTGCGGGCTGCTCGCTGGTGACCAGCTTTCGCTCAGTATTTGCAGAATTCACACCACTTGATACCTTGTGCTCAGAATTCCAAGGGGTGGGGGGGGGGGACTGTCAGTTTGGATGACAAAAGACCTTGATAGGCCATCCGTCCCCAACCCAGATATAAGATCCACATTTTATGCACAAAGCCATGTTTGAAAGGTAAGGGCCGAGAGGAGAGCTCTTGGTTCTATCAACCTGGCCATCTCTTTGCAGCAGAATAAACTCATATCTGATGCTATAATTACAGGCCTAATGGACACACTTAATTTATTTTGGAGAACTGAAGTTGATATCCACTAGTGCTATTATTGAAAAGACTAATGAGAGCTGCTCGGTAAGAAAATAAAAGATTTATTGAATTCCTTTTGGCACCCGGCACAGCTTAGCAATTTTGAGAGCCCATCAAAACAGCAGATATATACCCTGCTCAGATGTGCTGTACAGGATGTGAGCTGGGTTTCAGATTTTCAATAACAAATCTGTCACTCCGATTTTAATTAGACGGCTTAAAGCAGCTACATCAATAATGGCAGAATGACGGCTCAGTTCAAAGATCATAGAGATGTTACTCTACTTTAATAGTTCTTTTATACAAGTACATATTTCAGAAGTTTGTGAGGCATTCATCTTGACTACCCCTTTCACCAGAGAGGAGGAAAAAATATTCCTAATTGAATTGAACCACGAACACTAGCAGTCACCACCATTTCTGAGCCAGGCTGTCGCATCCAGCTGGTTAGGAGGTCTAATTTCACACCGCACAGCAATGAAATGCTGCTAACTTTTATTTGTGAGTGTAAAACAGTAATATTTCATGACAGCCAAAGGCCAGTTGACGCCGCTGGGTGCACCCTCCGTTGGTCTAATCCTGAGACGAATGGCCGTCTTGGTTGAGTACAGACAGATGAGCCTTTCCCATGAGAAGCTCACAGGAGTGCGCGGGGAGGACTTGCCCTGGGAGCAGGTAGAAGCCTTCCTGAGAAGTGCACCTGCAGCGGGGAGCACACCTCAGCCCCAGGGAAGGGGACAGAAGCCTCTGGGCCTCACCACTTCTTAAAGGGGTTGGGGGTGCGTTTAATTGTCATTGTATCTCTTCCCACTGATTCTTAGTACATGAATAACAATGTATCGATTGCATCGAGAAACACTTTAATATAGTGACATATCTCTTTCTGTACTTTATCCCACGGAAATATATACGTAAATGTTGTATACACAGATGTATATACACAAACCCACTTTTCTTTAGAAAATAAAATCAGGCTATATATACTGTAAGTTTTTTTTGCTCAACAACTTATGGTAATTATCTTTCCGTGTCAATAAGTATACCTCCAAACCATCCTTTTTAACAAGTGCATAGTATTCCATTATGGATTGCCCATCTTATTTATTCAGTCCCCTCTTGTTGGACATTTAGGTAGCCTCCAATTATTTTGCAATGATATGAAAGTATGTATATATAAATACTAATACAGAGTACATGAACTTGTTATCTCCATATTATAAACATGCACTATGCTTATACATACAATTTAAGTATTATGTTAGAATAAATTATCTTAGGATAAATTCTTAGAACTGGAATTCCGAGGCCAAATAAAATTTTTTTTGGATCTAAGATAGCCATTGTTTATTTTATTTATTTCTATGAACAGTTCTACATCTAAGTTTTTATTTACAATCCAGTTATTTACAATGTAATATTAGTTTCAGGTGTACAATTTAGTGATTCAACAGTTGCATACAGCATCTGGTGCTCCTCACAAGTGCACTCACTCCTTCATCCCCATCACATATTTCCCCCATCTCCCCACCCTCTCCTCTGGTAACCCTCAGTTCTCTATAGTTAAGACTACTTCTTGGTGTGCCTCTCTCTCTCTCTTTTTTTTCCCTTTGCTCGTTTCCTTTGTTTCTTAATTCCCACATATGAGTGCAATCATATGGTATTTGTCTTTCGCTGACTGGCTGATTTCACTTAGCATAATACCCTCTAGCTCCATCCATGTTGTTGCAAAGAAGACAGGCACTGTTTTCATGCCTGGACCTGGAATCCTTGTTTCAGAAGCACCTTCTCCTGGATCAGATCCTGACAAAAGCCCAAACCTGCTCCTATCACTGTCATAGCATCATACAAATCCCTAAGTTCATCTCCACTTCCTCAGCAATGCTGTTTATCACTCTCCAGAATGATGTGAGCATTCCCTGGACCCACTTCCTGAAAGTCATTCTGTCTGAGAAGTCCTCAGTGATGGAGGCAAGGCTGTCCTGACTCCTGGCATGGCCGAAGTCCTGACACTGACTCTTCCGTATCGAAATATTGCACGTTTAGAAGGGAGACCAAGGCCTCTGTGGCAGGACCTTTTCATTGCTCTGCATCAGCTCTGCCACTTTTTAGTCTATATGACCTGGGGGCAGTGACTTATCCTATATGTGCCTCCGTTTCTTAAGTGCTCATGGTTCCTCCTCCAGGAAGCCTTCCTGAACCTCGCATGTCCAAGTCAGAGGCCTTCCTCTGTGTTCTCACGCCTTCACCCAGCACAACACTCACCACACAGCTCAATGATTACCTGTCCTTCCCCAAACCTAGAGCAGCAAAGCAGGGACCATACGTGTCAATATTGGCAACTACTCACGCACCATTCATTGTAAAAGGTAATTACTGCATGCCTACTTCGTTCCAGGTACTAGGGATACCCTGTTGCTAGGGATATAGTAGAGAATCTCATGTGACAGGTACTCCGGGTGGTGGGGGTGGGGGGGCAGACCAATAGCCAAATCAGTCAATATACAATATGGCAGATACGTTGACTCCTATGGAGAAAAAATAGGACAGAGTAAGGGGGAAAGGAAGGCCAGAGGTTGGGGGCTATGAGTTTAGGGAGGGCGGGGTCAGAGGAGGTCTCCCTGAGAAGGTGACATGCAACAGTATCTACAATCGGGAGAGGTTCCTCTCACTCCCTGGAGTAACTAGCTCCTTCTTTTGGTTTCAGACATGAGTGCCCTGTACAATATTTTGTTTAATAAAAGGGACTGGATGCTCAAAATAATACTAGTAATAAGTAAAAAATAAAAATGAAATTTAAACAAGATATTTCAAATATTTCTCCCACTGCAAACAGCTCTGTGCTAGGCACGAAATAAAGTGATGTTATGGCTAGCATAAGTCCTCAAAGAACAAAAGCTTCTGAGAGGAAGCTTTAAGCGTTTCAAGTTCTCGGTGTTGAGGGAACTCACACTCACGCACACGTGCATGCGCACACGGACGCCCAAGCTTATGCTGCCAGGGGCGGAACTGGTATCAGAATCCTTGCCGGCTACCTCGAGAGGCCGCATCTCTCACCTCCGGCCGAGAGATGGGCTAGACCAGCAGGCTGCCAAGTCACCTGAATCCCGACGCGACAGCAGCCCCCACACTGGAGCACTGCTTTGTCCGAGCGTCTTTCCCCCACGACAGCGCCGTGTGTTTAGAGACCTCGGGCAGCTCACACTGAACACAACCTAGAGCGGTTTTCACTTTAAGAGCTCACTGGTCGTGCCTCTGTGTATTGCAAGCGATGATTTTTTTTTTTTAAATGAGAAGGCCTTTCAATTGAGATTTCTTCTCAAGAACTAGGTAATTCTAACAGTCGATACAAGGTGAGTGTTTTCTAAGGACGCGCCTAGGAAGTATTGCTCCTGGCCCAGCTGTCTACATCAGATCACTGTCCATTTCCGCCTTCTGCTCCTCACTTGCCTTTTCTTCTTTTTTTCCTGCTTGCTCCCCTGCTTCCAGCTGCCAGCAAGTCAGATAATTAAATGCCAAACTAGTGACACTTGGCATTTCAATGAGCGCTCTGTATTTACTCCACGATCCCTCTCGACAGCCCTCCCGCTCAGCGTGTGTGCTAACTCTCGGCCACTCTGCCCAGCTGAAGGCTCTTCTGTTGCAGAGCTGGACGAACTGAAGAACGATGAACTCGGGCAGCAGCCCAGGACCCAGCCCTAGAAGCGGGAGAGGGGGGCAGCACATTCCCAAACTTCTCTCCTGGTCACCTCTCAGGGTTTGTGTCCTCGATGCAATTAGACAAGCCTTTGTTAAGCCCAGAGCCCCACCTGAGCTCACCCTCTGCTGGCATACTTTTTAAGTGGATTCTGGATTAAAGGGAACGGAGCTTTAGGTCTTTTCATGCGAGTCAGGCACTGCCAGGTTTTTGCACTCTATGCGCCCGGAAGGGGATGTCACCTCTAGGGCCCACCCAGTTTCATCCGAGACTTACTAGTCAGAACACAAGTGGACACTGGACGTGAGAGTCTGACTCGAGCCTCCATGGCTGTGTTTTAGGCCTGAGAAGACCTGCATTCAAAATGTGCCCCTTCACCAAAGCTATCTCGTGTTCAGGCTGTAGCTCAGCTGTCGCTTCCTCCTGGAAGCCCTCCCTGACCCACTGAGTCTGGGGTCAGTGCCCTCCTCGGTGCTCTGACACAGCCAGTACTTCACACAGCTCTCAGCCGCAAGCTCGGAGGATAAGGACCGTGTCTCACTCACTGCCATGGCCCCAGCATCAAGAACAGTGCCTGGAGCAGATCGATGGTGCAAATACGGGACTCTGATTAAACTGCTCGGCAAGTCCGATGGAAAGGTATTTTCAAATCCCTTCAAGTCACATTGAGCTAAATATGGTCCTAAAATCATCAACATGATTATTAAATTTGCAGATAATCTTTATTCATTTGTTCAACTATTCAAATAATACGCACATACTGAGCACCTACTATTCTCCATGAATTGTCCAAAAGACTTGCAATTCAATATTCTCTTACTTCGTCCTTTAAGAGCCTTTGTTTTTCCTGTTCAGGGAGGCCACTTGTGGGCTACATCCAAGAAATTGGCTCACAAGTGCTCTAGGGGAAATTTCTAATCAATGACCACATGATGCTTTGTCTGAGGCGGGCACCATCACATGGCGGTTTATTCTGTGGGTGCCTTGCAGGGCAGATGGCGTCTAGTAGATGCTCAATGAGTATCCATGGGAAAGTGAATAAATGAGCAGCCCAGACATGCTAGCCACTCCTGCATTAAGTTACTGGGTGGACGCAGTCACTAAGATGCAAGGAGATGATAAAATCCATGAGTGATACTCTCTCCACATTTGCCTCACTTCCCAGCATAGTCAAGATGGAGTAACAGGAACTATATTTACCCTCTGACCTGAAACACACACACACACACACCAGAAAAAATATATAAAACAACACCGATAATGGGTATTAGGCAATAAAAGACAGGGGTCCTCAAAATGAAGAACAGGTGACATGAGGCCTACTAGTGACCCAGCTTTACAGCCTTCCCAAAATTTCCAGGTGGCAGCCCAGGGAAGAAGGACCCGGGAAGAAGGCAGTAGTCTCCCTAAATGGAGAAAATAAAGCAAGGGGATACCAGGGCAGCTAGAGTTTATAGGACAGAGTAGCAAAACCTACCGAGAAGAGAACCACCCAGAAAGAGAAGGTTTGCAGAGGGTCCCCCCAAGTATTCTGCAGAGAACTAATAAGGAAGCACATGCATTTGAGTAACTCCCTGAGTGTGAGGAAACAGCAAAGGACAAGAGGGAACAGTTCGGAGCATTCAGGGAGCAGCCCTGATACTCCCACAGATCAGAATGGAAAAGCTCAGCATTCGCGGGGCCTGGGGTAGTCCACTCAGGAGGGTCATGCCTCAGTGGTGCGGAACAGTTAGCTGTCAGACTGAGCACGGCTCCAGAGCCGCCTAACAAAGCGAAACCTGAAGGATCAAACTGTTTTCAGGTAACTTAACTATATCCCAGAGCAAAGCTCAAGAATATTCACAGGAATGCAAAATTATCAAGCACCTAACAAGGCAAAATTCACATTGTCTGGCATCCAACAACCACCAGGTATGCAAAGAAGCAGTAAAAAGTGACCCACTGTGTGAAAAAAAAAAAATCAATCTGGTTTTGATGGATTGATAACTGACACAGATGTTAGAGTTAGCAGGCAAAACCATTAAAATAGTTGTTCTCACAGTATTCCTTATATTAAAAGAGAAAGAAGGGCCATGGCAGGTATTTTAGAAATCAAACTTCTGGAGATGAAAACTGCAGTGTCTGATAAGAAAGTCATGGAAGGGATTAATACCAGATCTGATATTGCAGAAGCAAAGATCAGGGAGGTTGAACACTGAGCCACAGAGAATACCCAAAATGAAACACAGAGAGAAAGAATTTTTAGAAAGGAAGAGAGTTTCTGATTGCATGATGTATGTCTGGCTTCAGAACCCATGTTCCTGCCACCCTGTCACACCACTTCCAGCTCCGCGTGACCAATGACACCCTCACCACTGCAATTTGCCTAGCGGACCTGGTGACTCGGGGTGGTGTTAGCCGTGAAGCCCTAAGGGGGGGAAGCGTGTGGGAGCATGTATATGTGGCGGGCAGCGTGCACGCATGAACTTCCCATGCAAATACTGCATCTGGACTGAAGTACGTGAACATGGGGTAAAATACACCCCGTCCTACACGTACCGGACACGAGGAAGAACAACAGTGCGGCACAGAGCTTATTATACGATAAATTCCGGTGAAAGCCCGACAAGTTCCAAATTTACTCTTCACACATTAGTATGGCCCAAAGGCAACTGAAAAACCAGCATCTAATTAAAAATAAAATAAAGTTTTTACTATGGCCCACTACCTCACATATAAAATTCTTTTCCCATGAAAATAACTTACGTTAACATGGTGCTTAGCTCAACTACTTTTTTTTTTTTTTTTTTTTAAGGGGAACAGGCTTTGCTTCCTGTCTCCTCTCATGTAGTGGGCTCTCAGGGCCCAGGGTGTGGACCTAGCATCTGGGCCACCCTAGCTGCTGGTACTGGACATTTGGCAAGAACTCAATCACCATTAACTCCTCTAATCGTTCAACCAAAAGATGGCACAGAACCACCAAGTCACGATAGCCCGCAGTTGGAAGGGCTAGAAACAGATCATCAATCCATTTATCAGTGTTAGTTGCCCAATATTTATGCTCCCTTCCTAATTCACCCACCATCCTTTGGGAGAGTTAGTTCTTCGTGAGTATGAGATATCAAATGAAGACAAGAGTAAATCCAGGAGTAGGCTGTTCTCTATCGAAACCACAGGGACCAGGTCAGCCAGGGGTTGTGCGTGTTACCTACTACAAGTTGGGCCAATATTGGATATATCTCCCCTGGGCACTGAAATGTGAATAAGCAATTCAATTGTTAAAGAACTGGTTGGAGACTGTCATAGAGAAAGTGTGCTGACCAAAATTAGGACTCATTCGCAAACTCTGAAGATGCCTTGGATTCCATGGAATCCCACCCATGGTCCCCAAGCCTCCCATTGATCCTGTGAGTGCCCCACCATCTGCCTTTGTTTGCTGAACTTTGAACTAGGGTTAATAATAGTTCCTACCTCAAAAGTGCTTAGAACAGTAGCTGACACACAGTGGACAATAAATGTAGCAATAAGAAGTCATGTTTTATTATTATTATTATCAATTATTTTACATCTATTGAATGGGAGAAATATACCTACCACATGAGTTTATTTGGGATCAAATGCTATACTAGATGTCACTAGCCATTTGGTGCTATACAAATTTATGTGGTACTCACCGTTAAGTTTGAACTCTCTAGGTGAAGGAGACTGTTGCTCTCCACGTGGGGGATTCAGAGAATCCACAGATCCCCTGAGATAGCACGCAAAGCTATGTGAGTGTGTGTGTGCACATACACCTTTGTATTTTGAGCTGGGGTGAGAGGAGTGGTCCACTGCCTTCATGAGTCTCAAAGCCATCGATACCCCCAAGGGACGTACACCACTGTCTTAGAGCTTCTGGAGACAGATGTAAGGTCCCTTTGACCTCACCCAGTGCTCTTACAAATTTCTGGGACAGGGCTTACAATGGAAACAAGCCTCCAAGGCAGCAGTTGTTCACAGCCAATTCTTCGAGCTGGCCAGACATTATGAGAGCTTGCAAGATACTCCACCTGGGGGCTAGCCTAAGAGGCCGGTGGCTCGATGAAGGGCCTGCTGGCAGAGGGAGGTAGCCAGCTTTGGTTAGAGGTCACACCATCAGCTGGGAAGGGGAGGGGACCACACGGGTTTCTCCACTTTGGGGTTGTCTTTGGAGAAAAGCAGGGTGTGAGAAGTTGCTTTTCTGGTAAAGTGAAGGCTCCAGAATTACTTCTGGATTGATTAAAGCCCTGTTGGCATATAAGGACATGAAGGAAACTTCACTGTTAGAATAATGTGAGATGGGGAGGGGGAGGAGAAGGCGGTGGATCAGGAAGCCTGGCTTGCATCAGGATAGGGTTCAAAGGGCGGGCTATTTAGGAAGTTTTTTAAAGGATATCTCTTTCGTACACGGTACCATGGGAATTTGAAGGTAGAGGATCAGGGTTTTGCTGCTCTCGAGTGTTCTTCCCTTCTCTGTACCTTGGTTTCCTCACCTGTTAGATGAGGCATCTGTGACAAGCTCTTGCGGTTCCTGCAGCTCTATCATTTTGAAAATTAGCAGAAAAAAGACAATTTTATACATAAAAAGGCTGATCATTTTACTCAATGCCAATTGCACTGGCCAGGCCTAAATTATCACAAATCTAAAGCAAGAGAAATCCAAATTCATGAGTTTTTACAGCATGGAAAGTCTTCAGCATAGGCCGGTGCCCTGGGCACAGTTCTAATGACGGAGCAGAAGGCCGGACACCCCCGCTCCAAAAGGGCACCGAAGGGGGAGTTTTCAAATATGACAGGGAAGGCAAAGATGGAGGTCAGATGAACCCAGATCTAAAATGATCATTACATACAGGAGAGAAAAAGCTGAGAAAATTAAAATTTCACTTGTAAATAAAACGAGCTTATTTCATCATGAGAATAGTCTGCAAATTTTTAAGTAATTTAACTTGAAATTCATTTCCCTTCTTAATTAAAAACCCAGACTATGTCACATGTAATTTTAAAATGCAAAGTGGATGAAGAATGTGAGTGGAGGAAGGCGGGGGAGAGAACAAATTCTCTTTTGAGGAATGTCTGATAATCCAACTTACATCCCCTGAAGTTGGTCCTCCGCCCTCTTTTCTACGGGGGAAGGTTGGCCTTGGAGGTTTGCACAACTGTATACCCCACACTGGGCCTTAAAACTGCCTAAGACCTGAGCCACATATGAAGTCCAAATGTTTCTTCCAAGACCTTCCTATAGAAATCAGTCCTGTTGAGACGGTCTAGAAACCAACCCTTGACTCTATGCCCAAGCCATTGATTTTATCTACTGTTTTCTACTAAGAACTCCTACAAACCCTGTGGGCCATTCTGGAGCAACCCCCCACCCCCTCCCACACACAACTACACTCCCAGTTTGGGCCACTTAAAAAATAAACAAAAAGTAAAATACAATTAAAATGTATTAAATTAATTAAATCAAATTTCAATTAAAATACGATTAAAGTCTCACGAAATAGTTGCAGGCCCTCTCGACTATTCAGTCAGTAAGTGATTTTATGCTTCTCCTGTTGCTAAGACACAGTGACTTTAAGGCCGAAAAGGCATCAGAAATGCATACAACACAGTCCCTGCCCTGAAGGAGTTTACAACGCAGGAGGGAAGGTAAGAGAGACCAGTAACTCAGAGACTGAGCGCAGCACTTGTAAGGGATAGGCAGGCTGCGGGGTGGGGGTTGGTTCTCAGCGGAGAAGCACCTCAGTAGTAGAAGATTTCGGTTGATGACTAACTGGTGATGCACAAGAGGGAGAAAGAGAAGGAGGACGACTCAGGGACTCTCATATTCTCTAGTTCTGGTAACTAAGAAAGGGGTGTTGTCGTGAATGAGGTAAGGGAATAAAGGGGAAGGGAGAGATGCAACCAGGAGACTCTCTCTTTTCTATATGCCTCTGAGAAAACCCAGAACTGTGTTTATGGGGCGGCGGGTGTAGGGGTGAAGAGGGTGGGCTCTAGAGTCTGACACCAGGTGTGAGGCCCCAGGCACACTGCCCAGCTCCTTAGGCCGCAGTTTCTTCACCTGCAAAATGGAGATGATGTGAATACGTTACACAGCCGCTCTGAAGTAAGGACATCCATTAGGATGTTTAGCATCATGCCACTTGCATAATAACCTTTAAACGAATTCTCTCAACAGCCCTGGAGCTCAGGAGAAAAGTCTCCTGACTGCAGGCCCCAAGGGTGTGCAGGTCACAGCTGATGACCTCTCCCGAGGTGGTTCTCAGCACCTAGTCTCCTGCAGTGGGTACGCTGTATCTCCCAGGAGGGTCCGCTTCCCTTGCTGATGAGGGTTCTGACCAGGACCTCCCCCAGGCCCCTTCACTCTGTTCCCACCTCCCATCCCCACTGCCACACGAGGCCTGAGGTTTCCAACATCTCCCACACTGACTTCATCATGGCCCTTACTGACCGACTCTGGTTTCTCACTTGCCACCAGGATTCTCTGAAAGCCAAATGTGATTCTATCTTCCTGCTTAAGAAGCTCACAGGTATCTCCATGTCTTTCAGAAGAAGGTGTTCAGGGCGCCCGGCCCTCCCTGCCGTGACCTCATCTGCAGGCCGCCCGAACTATGAGGAGTTTGCCTCGCACACCGCACCTCTGTGCACTGGGCCTGACCCGCACATCCGGGCAGATCCAGCTCGGGGGTCACCTGGGCAGCCAAGCCTCTCCTATGCTCCTCACCGGGACAGTCACTCCTTCCTAATTGCAGGTCTCAGATGGGTTATGGTTTGGAGGGCTAGCCCACCGAAAAACGATTGTCCTGGATCCAGTTTCAGAAACTCCCTAAGAAAAGCCCAAAGAAAGCCCTGCTTTTCTGAATGGAAGGTCTGAGGCCACCAAAATGCTGGTGCGTGAAGACAGTTCCCTGTCCGTGCAGAGAAAACCGGGATCAGGCCTATGGATGGGCACAGGGCTCTCTGTGATTTTACATGTAGAGCCGGTTATCGTTTCTTACCCAGAGCTCTCCTACATGGAATTGTGCACGAAAGCAAATGGCCTTGGTTGCTACTGGGAGCTAATTTGAGTCAGTCAGTGGTGGAATCTCATTTGACTGAACACCTCGGCCCAGTCAGCTGCACACTGAGGCATGCTTTGTGTGGGTCTCTTCTCAATGTCTTCATGTTAATATCACATTTGAGGTTTCATCGGTGGATGATGCCATTCTTCTGCAGAATTTGCCTTACCTCCTCCTATGCACGCATTTCTGTACCACGCAGCATCCTGACCACAGCGAGCCTCCCTGTGCTCCTGAGGGTTAGAACGGACGTGCCATTCCTCAAAACCAATTCTAACAATCTACCGCTGGAGGTGTATCGAGAGTCTAGGACATCACATGTCATCATCACCATTCAAAAAACACAAATGAGACCACGGAATGAAGCGTCTCCATCAGGTACCGATGTCCAGTTCCAAGGTCTAGAGGTTTGCCCATGACGCCAGTTGGCCAGAGAAGCAGCTCCGGGCTCCAGGGAATCAGGCTGCTACCGTCCGCTGGCCCCGCAGACCCCGGCCCCGCGCGCCCCGCTCCGCTTGGGCAGAGGCCACAGACCGCCTGGCGTCAGGGCCACCGCAGCCGCGACGGGCGTGAGATGCTTCTAGGGAGCAAGCTGTGCTAAAGATGCTGCCTGACAAGCTGACGTAAAAAAGCCTATAAATATGCCATTGGTTCCTGGCGCTGGAAAATTCTTCCTGACGTGAGTGTGGTGTTTCTCACTGATGCCGAGAAAAAGCATTTCAGATTAGTTTCGGGCCAGCTGAATCTTGATGGATCTCTCAGAGAGACTCTTGGGGAGAAGCCCCCCTCCCTTCAAATTGCCTCAAAGCACTGCGTTCCTTTTCTTTTGTGATTCTTCACCCATTTTTGGTAAATAGTGGTGTATTATGCGCTCCTCTCACGGGCCTGCGAGCCCCACGGGGCAGAGAGCCTCCAGCTGTACGACCCATGACCAGCAGAGGCCCTGACACATAGCCGGCGTTCCACAACTATCTGTGGGACAGAAGTTCTGCCCAAGAGCTTTGCCTTCCTTGCCTCGACCTCCTTCTACCACCTCTGTCCCATCACTGGTCTGTGCTGCCCCATGGATGGAGTGTCATTAGCTCAGCTAGGCAAGGCCCCCATGGCTGGTGCCTGGGCTGAGAAGTACAGTCTGCCCACTTACCTGCCCGCATGTTGGATACAAGATCAGCAGAGCTCGTGACACCAGAGACACCATACTCTAAACACTCCTGCCTTCACGGGAAGAGCAGTGGTCAGCATCAGGGACGGGGTCTGAGAGGGAGGCACGGTCACATTACCCTGACTGAATTTACAGTTTAGTAGGGAAGAAACATATGGCCACACAGAGAAACTGTCTAAATGACAGAGACAGAAGGATATCTCAAGGAAATGGAGCTATAAGAGAGAGGAAAATGCTGGTCCAGGTGTATCTTATTAAAAGTTACCTGGCTTAAGGCAGGCTATTTCACATTAGGAATTTTCATGCTTTAAAGGGATAAAAATTGATTCTGGTGAGTAAGGTACAATCCCATTACTGATCGTAAATCTCCTGAATTTCAAGCGGGGTGCAAGAATTTCTTCCTTCATTACTACCTAAAAGCAACCCTCCTCATTCTCTCAAGGGCCCCAGAGCCTGTTGGTTCTTCCTCCTCATCAACAAGAGGCCCTTGGGAGGCATAAACTGGGTCCCACAGCCATGGAGTCGGCACTCCATTTAATCAGTACCAGCAAGTGCCCGCTACCAGGCACAGCGGGCCCACGGCTTGGGCCACCTTAAGGAAGAACAATATCCTTCCTATCCTCCGCCTGCTTACGATGCTGTTAAGGAGACCAAATTCCAGCCTATAAAACGTGGAGAGAATAATGAAATGTTAAGAATGTGGGGATTTTAAGTTAGGGCAGTAAGACACTGAGAGAAGGGAGATGACAGGAAATCAGAAGGGTCATGGAGGAGTCAGGATGGAGGGGGCCTGGAACAATGTGTTAGGACAGGGAACCAAGGAGAGACTCACTTCCACTGGGAAGGAGACCCCTGGGGAAGGGTGGGGGCTGGGCAGGCACTGGGAGTGTGGGTGCGGGGTGGGTGGGGGAGGGTGAGAAGTGATGTAGCTACCGGTGAGGAGCAGGGCGCGCGAGCTGAGCACACAACATAGGAAGTTGAATCCCTAGACCACAGAAAACTTTCGGGATCCTCTACAGAGAAAAGAGGCCTTCTGCAGAATTATTACGTCCCCCAGGCCTTGACTTTCATCCCCCCTTGAAAGAAGAAGAGTAAAATGCAAGCAGTTGAAGGCAACACGTGGTAAACCATGCATGTCCGCCAAGGAGGCCAGTGGCCGGTGTGGCTGGTGTCAGAGTCACTGGTTGGGGGGCTGGAGAGGGGCAGACAAGAGGAATGGCACTGGCCAACTGCACAGGGGAAAGAAGAGCAGGCCCAGAGTCCAACCCCAGAGGCAGAAATGCAGTGACATGAGGGGCAAGGAACCAACGCGTCAAACTCCGACGAGCCCGGGCTCGCCTTCAAGTGGTAGCGACAGAGCCGAGTGATGCCAGGGGGACGCTGGTCCTGGAGCCTGCGTACAGCTCCGTCTGCCGAGATGTGGGAAGGGCCGCTTGTCTGGGCTAGGGCTGCCTCGGTGTCACACCGCCTACTGATCTGTCAGTCTGTGAGACCACTGATGGTTCTGGAAATGAAGACGTATGTAGAAACTGACCTCACAGGCTCTTCTGAAAACGCACCTTATTAACAGTTACTTCTAGCTCTTACGTGGAGCACTTTTGTGGGGAGGGCCTGAGTCACTGCTACGGCAGACGACGTAGCACTAAAATTCAAGACTGTCTGTGGTTCCATTTGATGACTTCATAAAGTTGGTGTATCTTCCCAACACTGTGAACAAATAAGGAATTCCAAACTCATGGAATGGATGGCTGAGCAGATGGACAGAGGGATGGACGCTAGTACATTCATCCTTTCTGCTAGTACAGTCACACTTTTTGAAGGTCTTCTAAGAGACTCCACAGAGAATCTTGCTATTCACTGTTTACAACAAACTTAGGTCCACCCAAGAACACTGACTGGCTTGGGGCTGTGATGGGCCCGTCTGGTTTTCTGCGGCTGTGGAAGGCAGCACGTAGAAGCTAATCCTTGTCATGAGCTATCCTCTCTCATACCACTTTACCAGGCGGGTCCAGAAGACGACAACCTGTCTGGGTGGATGCCCAACCACTTGCTGCCAAGTTTCTTTCACAGAAGAACATTCAAAGCCCCGAGAGAGATCTCAGAAGTTTTTTGAGAGCTCTGGCAGGCTCTGGGCTCTGCATGTCTACCATAGAGGGAGGGAATCATGGAACAGCTTTAATCTTATTCCACCTGCAAAGTAATTGCTTACACTTAAAAAAAAAAAAAAAAAAAATCCTGGATTGGCCTGTCTGATTTTATTATGCCTTTCAGAATGGCACATTTTAATTCTTTTGTTGTTTCCACGGAGTGCTATTGTATTTACTTGCTAATGCAGAGAACAGAAAAGAACATGACATTCCAAAATGTGCTCTTTCCCATGATTTGCCCTTCCTCTACCAGCATGGGGTACCTTTACTTCATTTTTTTCCCCTACACAGCTGCATAAATTAAAAGAGAAATCATCTGACTACACTGCCTCTTTTTCTCTTTTTCTCCTCCTTCATATTAAATACAGCCCCTGTCCACGGTGATCTTGGCATGGAGACTCCATTCCCCCACCCCCGCCCGCCCGCCCAGAGTCCCCCTACCCTAGTAAAGTCACGCTCACTTGTGCCAGGCTCCAACAGCTTGTTACAGCTCCAGCCATTCCCAGCTGTAAAGATCAGATGTTTTGCTACGTACTACAATGTTTATACGTCTGACTGCATTCCTCTTTAACAAGTGGCCCATGACAGAAAACAAAGAAGTTTCTTTTTTCTTTTTTTCTTATTGATAAAAGCTGGGGCCCTCTATGAACAGGGAAAGATGCTCCATAAATGTGATATCTAAGTAAGTGCAAAATAATAAATACAGAAAACTCTTTTGGTTTCTGGTCAGTCAGAAAAACCAAGCCCAGCAAAGAAAATCTATATCCACGGACGTATTTAGCCAATGGACAGTTTCAAACCCTTTTCTTTACCAAGACTTTTCTCGGAAACAGGAAAAAAAAAATTGGCTTGCATCTTAACCTCCCTTATTTTCCTGGTCATTTGTAGCAGCCTTCAGGCAGCTAGCCAGAAAGAAGGTAGGACAATCAAGGCCTAAGTCACCGCAGAGTCACTGGCTCTTAAATATCAGCAGGAGTGAGACAGAATCCAAACATGCCTGAATTAGAAGAATATGAGAGTCAAAGTCAAGGTGAAGGGCCATGCCTGAGGCTCTCTTGCCCAGTAAACAATGTTCTCTTGTCCTCGGTATAGTCCCTGTCCCTATACACAGACCTTAATTCACAAAGAAAAATTTAAACCATATCAGTCAAAATTAGATATGATTTTTCTGGGACACGTGGGTGGCTCAGTCAGTTAAGCGTTAAGCGTCCGACTCTTGACTTCAGCTCAGGTCATGATCTCAGGGTCATGAGGTCGAGCCCCACGTCAGGCTCTGTGCTCAGCAGGGAGTCTCCTTGAGATTCTCTCTCCCTCTCCCTCAGCTCTGCTCTCTCTCTCTCTACCTCTCTTAAAAAAAAAAAAAAGGATATGATTTTTCTTGAGAAAGGACATTCCACCATTTTAGGATCTGTTAATTGCAAGGCACTGGTTCCTGGTACCTGGGTATTTGAAGCCAGAAGGGAGACGTATGTTCCTCCCCAGAATACCATCTTCTAGCACAGATTGTGTGGACATACAGCAGCTACTATTAGGCCCATTATTATTATTTTTTTTTAATGAAATGTGTCACCTAGCAATAGCAAGAGATTTTTCAAGTAATAGAACATTTTAGCATAGACAGCAAGGTTTGCTTTCCTGTAAGAAGCCTAACATTACTCTGACGAAGAGAGGGATTATTGATATGCAAACTCCATAGAAACAGAGGTCATCTGCGTTAGGGAGAGTAAGCACAAACCCAAACAGCGAGTGACGCGGCAATCTAGTCCCATAAACATTACTTCTTAATGTCTCCTGGTGGTTTTTGCCATTCCCAACTGAAATGAAAACTTTATAATGTTACCAAACTATAAACTGTGTAGCTTGTTCTACTCACACCAGTTATAAATTCATTTGCGGGGCAAAAGAGAAATAAACCGGTCAGGGTAATTAAATTAAGAGAGGGACTGTCAAGAATGACTTCCCTGAAGGAAAACAAAGTCTTCTTCAGTTAAATTAAAGAATAATTTATAGAAAATTAAAACTACCAAACAGATCCTCAATACCTTGGAGCCACAGGGTCCGGTGAGAGCAGGGGCGTTTTGCAGCTTGATGGTGCAGGCTGCACTCTACCCGACGAGAGACCCTGCCCTTCGCCAGCAAGCCTGCGAGAAGACAGGGCTGCCTGTGCTGACTCCACAGCCCGAGCAGCCCAGGAGCACGTGAAGGCTGGCAAATGCACGCCGTGGGTATCTGCTGCCCTCTATGATCTGCTCTGGGGCTTTGGTGGTTATCTGCATCAAACTTTTTTTTTAAAGGTTTTATTTATTTTTGTAAGACACAGGGAGAGAGATCATGAGCACTAGAGGTGGAGGAGGGGCAGAGGGAGAAGCAGGCTCCCTGCTGAGCAGGACTCAATCCCAGGACCCTGGGATCATGACCCGAGCCGAAGGCAGACACTCAACCGACAGAGCCACCCAGGCGCCTCCTGAATCAAACTTTAAATATGGGCTGAAACTTGCTCGTGTGATAATAAACCATTCACAGGATTCCACTACCACCTCCTTTCCCCACCCCATTCTGATCTCTCAGGCAGATTTACTGGAAACTTGTGTATCATTAGGAATATCTTACTATTACTCTACCATCTGATTTTTCATCCCCAGTGTCAATTATATTGAGTTCCCAATTAACAAAAGCTATTCCTCAAAGCTAGCTATAGTTTGAGGCACAGGACTGGTCTCCAAAAAAAATACTCAGTAAGTCTTGAGATCAGGCCCAACGTTCAATAAAATGTGGTAACTGGCAAGCAAGATATGCCACTTGCTTAGACCAGGAAGGAGCTTCAAACTGGTAGGTCACTGGTTCGTGTGAGGTCATCCAAGTGGACAGGCCATGCAACTCCCTCCAGCTGTACTATGGCCTGGGAGAGGGGGACAACAGAGAAGAGAGAGGGCATGGGGGTAGGAAAACAAGACCAGATCCAACAACATGCGCATAATCAAAAGCACAGGGGGCTGAGTTAGCAGATTATTACAAACACTGATGGGCCTAATGTCACTTACTGAACTCAGCATCCCACTGACTTCAGTGGAACTTTTGCCCCAGAAAGGGAGGATGGCAAGAGGCCCAGAAATGCATAAAGAATTTGAAACCAGCCATTTATAACAAGGGACCAAAAAAAAAAAGAAAAATCTTTAAGAAAGAGACTATTTATATACTTTAAACTAGATACTCATATGGGCAAGTGGAACCAGTAAGAAGGATCCAGATACAGCCTGTGACCCACTCTGGGAATCCTTTTTGTCCCCATGAGCCTGAGTCTCCTCCTGAACCTGGGAAAACTAACAGGGGAAACCCACCACACCTCCCCCACTGAGAGACATCCAGGGGTGAAACCTCTTCTGCCCCCTCAGGCAGCACCAGCAGGGACCAGTGGGATCCCCAGGGGCACCAGACAAACCAGGTCAATCAAAATAGCACCACAAAGGCTCTGAAGATTAAACTGCCATGGAACCACAGGCCACTACAGTAGTCAAAGACCCCCATGCTAAACCTAAACAGGGTGACTGCCTACTAAAATAAAAAATTGAAATAGAATCTGGAGTTTCCAGACATAAAAGACAAAGTATCCAGGATATGATTAAAAAAACCACCCATCAACCAAGAACCAAGAAAATCCCAACCTGAATAAAAAAGATGATCAACAAATGCCAATACTAAAATGAATCAGATAAATCAGATTCATAAAAACACTTGAGTCGAATATAAGTTTTCTTGAAATAAGTGAAAAAAAAAAAAAATCCCAGGAAAGAAATAGAAGCTACAAAGAAGAGTCAAATGGAAATTATAGAACTGAAACACAAAATAAGAGAAATTTTAAAACTCATTGGATAGAATCAATCATAGAGACAAGAGAGAACAGAATCGGTGAACTTGAGGACAGAACAAAAGAATTCACCCAATTTCAACAAAAAGAGAAAACATACTGAAAAAGTAACCCACAGAACCTCTGGGGCCTGTGGGACAATAACAAAAGGCTAGCATTCCCATCATCAGAGTCTCTGGAGAGAGGAAAGACAGTAGGCCTGGAAGAGCGTATAAAGAAATAATGGCCGAAAACTTCCCAAATTTGGCAAAAGACACAAACCCACAGATCCAAAGAACTTAGTGGGTACAAACAAGATGAACCCAGAAAAATCCACACAAAGACACATCATGATTACTATTTTAAAAATAAAGGAGAAAAATCTTAAAAGCAGCCAGAGAGAAAGGATATACTATTTATACAGGGACGTCAATTCAAATGACAGTGGCATTTCCATCTCTAACCATGGAGGACAGAAGAAAGTGGTTTCACATGCTAAAGGGGAAGAACTGTCAACTGAGAATTCTATATCCAGAGAAACTGTCTTCCAGGAGTGCAGGGAAAACAAAAACATTCTCAGACAAAGAATTTGATGATAGCAAAGCTACCCATAAAGATTAGCTAAAGACAGTTCTTCAGACTGAAAGGAGGTGATGCAAGAATCCTGGGACATTAGGAAGAAAGAAGAAGGGAAAAGAGAGAAATAGTGCTACATACAATAGATGATCATTTATTAATGAGTTTTATAAATAACGTTTGATGATTGAGACCAAAATTATAACATCATCTGATCCTCAAGACAATGATAATTAAAAGTAGGGAAGGTAAAAAGATTTAAATGGAAGTGAGGTTTCCATACTTCACAGAAAATCTGTAGGGAAGGCACAGGCCCTACAACAGGCCCTAACATAGTCTTAACAAAGAAGAATGGAGGGAGAAGAGTGACCCTCTTTGCTAGGAAGGCTTACTGAGGACAGCGTCCTACTGATGGAAACACAGACATACTGATCAACTGTGCAGAACGGAGAACCCAGCAGCTGGCCCACACAAACGTGTTCAACGGATATTTGACAAAGGTGCAAAAATAGTCCAGTGAAAGAAGGACAGCCTTTTCAACAAATGGTGCTGGAACACCAACAGATAAATGGATGTCTATAGACAAAAATGAGTCTCGACCTAAGCCTCATACCTTATACAAAAATGAAGTCAAAAAGGATTACAGGTGTGAAGGTAAAACTATACAAATTTTAGAAAAAAACAGGAAAAAATCTTTGATGTCTAGAATTAGGCCAACCAGGCCAAGAGTTCTTAGACTTAACACTAAAAGCACAATCCACAAGAAGAAATACTGATAAATTTGTCCTCATCAAAATTAAAAGCTTTTGCTCTGTGGAAGCCCATGGGAAGAAGATGGAGAAACAAGCTATGCTTAGAGAAAATGTTTGCAAACACATATGCAACAAAGGACGGGTGTATAGATTATAGTGTATACTTTAAAAAACTCGAAATTCAAGGTAAAAAGACAAACAATCCAATTAGAAAGCAGGAAAAGACATGTACAGACATTTCACAGAAGAGGATATATAGATGACAAGGGAACACATGAAAGATGTCAACATCATGAGCCACCAGGAAAATGCAAATTAAAACCAGGAGGTATCACCACCTTGCCTCCTAGAACGGCTCAGAATAAAAAAATTGTGACAACATCAAATGCTGACAGGGATGCGGAGAAACTGGCTCACTCATACACTGCTTGTAGGAATGTCAAGTGCTATGGGCACTGTGGAAAAGAGTTTGGTAGTTTCTTATAAAACTAAGCATAAGGGGTACCTGGCTGGCTCAGGAGGTAGAGCATCTGACTCTTGAATCTCAGGGTCATGAGTTTGAGCCCCACATTGGGTATTTCTTTAAAAATTATAAGAGGACCCAGAAATTGCAACAGTGGGTATTTATCCAGAGAAATGAGAACTTACATATCCATACAAAAACCTGTGCACAAAATGTTCCTAGCAGTTTCATATGTATAAGCCTCAAATGGGACTCAACCTAGATGTCCTTCACCAAGTAAATGGTTAAACCAAGTATGGAATACTGTGAAATAAACATACCCTGCAATATTACTCAGCAATAAAAAGGAATAAAATATTGATATACACAACAAACTGAATGAATTTTGAATTGAATGAACAAATTGAATTTTCAGTGAATTAGGTTGAATGAAAAAGGCCAATCCAAAGAGGTTACATATTGTGTGATTCTACTTACGCAACACTTCCGACTGAAAAAAAAAATTAGCAATAGGGGATGGATTAATGGTTGTCAGAAAAGTCAGGGATCGGAGGTGGGAGAGTGGGAGGCAAGTTGGGATGATTATGAAAAGGAAACAGGAGAGATCCTTGTGGTGTGGTTTCCAGTGTTCAGTATCTTGATAGTGATGGTGAATACGAGAACCCACACAAGCAATACAATTATATAGAATTACACATATACACATGAGTATATTTCTGTATCATTTCCTACAAGTGCATGTAAACTACAATTATCTCAATAAACATTTCAATTTTGAAAACCTGAATAGTGTCACAATGTGAATGATGAAACCAGGTAATATTTCCACTATGAAGTTAATTTTCAAACATGGTGTGAGGCACCCTCAGCCAGGTGCACAGCATGGAGAGGGCTCTGGGCAAACTGCTTTTGTGGGGAGTTTTCCATCACTCAGTTAATCACCACTGGAAAGCCACTGCTTTATGAGAGAAAGGGGAAGGGAATGTTATATTCAGACAGTAGGAGAATCCATCAGAATGAAGACAGATGCTAGTAAACTCCCCGTCCGCCAATTAGCAATTACTGATACCAACAGGTCTTTAACTCCAGAGGGCAGTGACACATCTCTTTTCTTCACCAAAGGCTGATTGGCACCTGGCATAGTCCCTGACTCATGATAGGCACTTAATAGGGTTGACTGATGAGTGAAGAACAAATTCACACCTCTCATAGTGTGGCTAAAGAAAGACGTTCCTGCCAACTAGGACTTTACAATATTCTAGCTCTGTAGGTCAAGTAGGAATTTCCTGGTGTGCTAACCATCCCCTAAGCTTGTGCCTTCTTCTACACAGAAGAGTGAAGAATACTTTTTAAAAAATTCTTTTATTTAAATTCAATTTAGTTAACATATAGTGTATTATTAGTTTCAGGGGTAGGATTTAGTGATTCATCAGTTGCATATAACACCCAGTGCTCCTTAACATCAAGAGTCCTCCTTAATGTCCATCACCCAGTTACCCCCTCCCCCACCCACCTCCCCTCCAGCAACTCTCAGTTTGTTTCCTATGGTTAAGAGTCTGTTATGGTTTGCCTCCCTCTGTTTTTATTTTATTTTTCCTTCCCTTCCCCTATGCTCATCTGTTTTGTTTCTTAAATTCCACATACGAGTAAAATCATATGGTATTTGTCCTTCTCTGACTGACTTATTTCTCTTAGCATAATACCCTCTAGTTCCATCCACATTGCAAATGGCAAGATTTCATTCTTTTTGATGGCCAATAATATTCCATTGTGTGTGTGTGTGTGTGTGTGTACCACATCTTCTTTATCCATTCATTCCCTCAACGGACATCTGGGCTCTTTCCCATAGTTTGCTTATTGTGGACATTAGTGCTATAAACATTGGGGTGCATGTGCCCTTTTGAATCACTATGTTTGTATCCTTTGGATAAATACCCAGTAGTGTAATTGCTGGATTCTAGGGTAGTTCTATTTTTAACTTTTTGAGGAACCTCCATACTGTCTTCCAGAGTGGCTGCACCAGCTTGCATTCCCACCAACAGTGTAGGAGGGTTCCCCTTTCTCCGCATCCTCACCAACATCTGCTGTTTCCTGAGTTGTTAATTTTAGCCATTCTGACCAGTGTGAGGTGATACCTCAGTGAGGTTTTGCTTTGTATTTCCCTGATGCCGAGTGATGCTGAACATTTTTTCATGTGTCTGTTAGCCATTTGTATATCTACTTAGGAGAAATGTCTGTTCGTGTCTTCCGCCCATTCCTTGACTGGATTTTTTGGATTTTTTGGGTGTTGAGTTTGGAGACCAGCCCTTTATCTGATATGTCATTTGTGAATATCTTCTCCCATGCTGTAGGTTGTCTTTTGGTTTTGTTGACTGTTTCCTTTGTTGTGCAGAAGCTTTTTACCTTCATGAAGTCCCAACAGTTCATATTCGCCTTTGTTTCCCTTGCCTTTGGCGCTGTGTCTAGCCAGAAGCTGCTGCAGCTGAGGTCATAGAGGTTGCTGCGTGTGTTCTCCTCCAGGATTTTGATGGATTCTTGTGTCACCTTTAGGTCTTTCATCCATTTTGAGTCTATTTTTGTGTGTGGTGTTAAGGAAATGGTCCAGTTTCATTCTTCTGCATGTGGCTGTCCAATTTTCCCAACATCATTTGTTGAAGAGACTGTCTTTCTTCCATTGGACGTTCTTTCCTGCTTTGTCGAATATTAGTTGACCATAGCGCTTAGGGTCCATTTCTGGGCTCTCTATTCTGTTCCATTGATCTGTGTGTCTGTTTTTGTGCCAGGACCATACTGTCTTGGTGACTACAGCTTTGTAATAAGGCTTGAAGTCTGGAATTGTGATGCCACCAGCTTTGGTTTTCTTTTTCAACATTATTTTGGCTATTTGGGGTCTTTTCTGGTTCCATACAAATTTTAGGACTCTTTGTTCTAGCTCTGTGAAAAATGCTGGCGGTATTTTGATAGGGATTGCATTGAATGTATACATTGCTGTGGGTAGTACAGATATCTTAACAATATTTGTTATGAGTGAAGGAATACTTGATGTAATGACCTAAAGCTGTCCTAAAGTCAAAATTAATGTTCAAATACCCAACCATATCCATTTTAATATTTAAACATATATTAAATTTTATACAAACTAAATTTCATACAAATCCAAGAACTGAGCACACCTCCATCCCTCCCTCATACACACACACACACACCAAAGTTTATCCCTTACAGTATGCATGCTCCAAAATTTGAAAAAAGAAAAGACCTAACTGACAAAGGGGTTCTTAGAAGTATGGAATGTCACAGTGAAACCGTTTCATCAGACAGGGAACCACACTGATGTTTCTTTTTATTTATTTTTTTTATTTATTTGACAGAGAGAGATACAGCAAGAGAGGGAACACAAACAGGGGGAGTGGGAGAGGGAGAAGCAGGCTCCCCACGGAGCAGGGAGCCCGATGCGGGGCTTGATCCCAGGATCCTGGGATCATGATCTGAGCCGAAGGCAGACGCTTAACGACTGAGCCACCCAGGTGCCACACTGATGTTTCTGATGTGGAAAGTGAAGGCTCTGGAACTTGACAAGAGTCTCACAATATCTGTACCCCGGCTAGCTCTCACACAGAAGTAGCTCCCTGCACATGAGCAGAAGTGCCCAGCTCCTGCCATCACTTGTGCGGAGAGGATGTTAAGACAGAGGAACGGTGTGTCAGACATCTTGTGACAGGAAGTTTTGTCAGTTCTTAAAACTTGGAAAGCGTTTTACTGAGATGCCCTGGAGGTCAGTGTACAAACTGGTATGTCAGTAGCCACCATTACAATGGGTGCCCATTTTACCCTTACTTTTATCTTCCCCCCTGCCCAAAGCCTCTTTAATGGAGATGCAAAAGAGTTTCAGCAGATGTCACCGGGCTCAAATCTGCAGGCAGATCAGTCAATGCAAAGGATAGCAGAAGTAAAACACAGTGAATCATGTAATTAGAAAACCTGGATGTACCAGCTAAAGTTATGATTTCATTTGAAGGTTTAATACACTAGGAACACTCAGGAAAATTATACAAGTTCTGGAGTCTCATCACTCCACTTGCTATATCTTCATTTGTCATACTTCACATGGTGATGGATGCAATTATCAATACTTTCATTTTTGTTTTAATTTAATTACAGTTTTGTATTTTAACTGTGGCTTAACTTGGGAGTGCATAATATTTTCTTATTATACAGTTTGTCATGACTTTAAGTGGGTTTGAATTTTTAATTGAAATTTTATTGTATCTTAAGGCCAATTACTTTTAGAGGAACTGAAGTCAGATTTTATAGTGCAAAGTCAATGAGACAACAGGACTCCCCACTGAAAACCTTGCTTTAGGGCAGGTTTGTCTGTTCATATCATAGCCACAACTAAGTGGTGTTAGAGTGTGGACACTCAGAGGATGAGAACAGTAGCATTCACTTCATTCTTATACATTGCCTAGACTAATGCTTAGTGTTAATCACACACACACACACACACACACACACACTCACAAACACGTTTTCCAGAAGTAGTTTTGGGGGGAAAAAGTGACTTTTGTTTTCAGCTATTCAAAATGTAAAAGTGCAGAACCAAAGAAAAGGGATTAGTGAAAAATTAGTTGTTCGTATATCTTAACGTTAGGCGCTTCTTTGAGAAAAGGGGAAACAAGGAAATCCTTGTGAAAGGTTCTGCTGAAAAGCGTTCAAGGAACCTACACCGCTCCCTTTACCCATGGGATACACAATGAAGGTATAGAAGTTCTAAACCAAACCCCTCTCAGAGTAAAGGAAGACATGCTCATTTATGGGACAGAGTTGGTAAGATTCTTAACCCAGAACCTCAATGTATTTTTTTTCCATTATTAAGGAGTAAATGGTATTAAAGCTAGCTGATGGGCATGTTTATTTTAACGATTCTTTCTACTTTTGACAATTTTTGTGAATTTCCATAATAAAGTAAAAAACAAAGTTAACAGTGGATTTGCTGTCTTTGTAAAAGTACTCCCACTCTCCAAATATTATTCTAGTTTTCATTTAGCCAGCGTAAGACAAAAGACCAGACTGTGTGATATCCAATAATCTCTACTTTGACCGATTCTGATAAGGTCAAACACTTTTATCCCCTAGGAGGTGCCATACAAAATTGTCTTTAGTTTAATTGGATGTGTGTGAAAATTTTCCACTTGGGAATAAAATCCCTAGCAAATCCTTGCAGAGTGTTTTCCCTGTGCGATGTGGAGCCAACCGGCTAAGGCTCTCAGTGAGGCTGGCTGCCAGTGTAAATCGTGGCTTTCCTGGCTTCACACGTGAGCCAGATGTTGGGGATTTTCTGAGCTATAGAATCGTGGGGAAGAAGGTTTTTGCATTTCCTGTGTTCTCATTCCAGCTCTCAAACTTTATGGATTTATGGCCAGTCAACAGTGTCACGAACTGGCCTGAAAATATCCCCAGAGTAAAGCCCATTGACAATGCACCTGACTCTGCCACGGCCTCATACCATCTGTCAGATCAGGGTCTCTTTGTACTGCTTCCTCCTCCAACTGTTCCCCAGAAAGTCAGGGAAGAAGGTGTCATCTTTAATTTTCTGAAACCTGTAATTCAATGCAATTCTACTACGACTTGAAAACATAGTTTATTGCCTTCTAGTATTTTATGATATTCGTATTTGTCTATCATAGACAATCAAGACATTCATGAAAGTACAAATGTATTATGTGTTACCACAGGTATATATAAAAATTTCCCATAATCTCTCTGTCCTTGGAGAACCAACATCGTTTTCGTTTATTTCCAAGGATAACTAAGGAATTTCGGGATCACAATGAATGTCTATACTTGCCATCATTAGAATGTATGCTTGCATATGTATGCAAACATATATTTAAACATTCTATTATAAGCAGTTTCCTTATTATTAAATATTCTTAAATGACCTTGACGGCTGCATACTTTAATCGAATAGTTATACCATAATTCATTTTCCTAGTCTCATACCATTGGATATTTAGTTTGCTCTCAAATTTCTTTGCCTGTGTAAACAATCTGCTTTGCCACATTTTGACACTGGAGAATCCAATGGAAAATGATTTGTTTTCTGAACAATCACCTCCTTTCGGTTTCAACCAGCCTTCTTAGGAGCAGCACTTCTCAGACTCTGGTACGCATCAGAATCATCCAGAAGGTTTGTTAAAACACAGATTTCTGGGCCCCACTTCCAGGACTGATGACTGAGAAGGTCTTGAGGTGGGTCTGAGAATTTGTATTTCTGACAAGTTCCATGGTCTGGACCACACCTTGAGAAACACTTCTGGAGACGCACCTGCTGGATTGACGAAACGGACGCAGAGAGAGATTTCTCGTTGTGGGCTCATCGCTTTTCTACCCTCCCATCGAGAAATAAAAAGCTGCTTCAGTTGACACTTCCCAGCACAGTCCATGGCCTGGCATGTTCTCAGGTGCCCTCCTTATGTTGAAAAATGTTTGGCAAATAAGTAATTCTGGCAGGAGAGACTGCAGTTTTGACACCTACACCTCGATTTGGGATTCATTTTTCTCACTCAAGATTTGGCAAGTGAATCTCTTCCTTAAGGTTAGGCTGTGAAAATATACTCTGACTCATAAACCTAGTTTAAAATACCACAAAAACTAATCAACTATTTCCACAACTAATGAGTATTAAGCATCTTCACTCTGAGCTGTTTTACATGTTTTGCCTGTACAGAGAGATCTATGTATTTATACCGGATTTGTGCATTATTGTGTGAATAAATCATCAGGACAAAATTGTCTCCCTGCACCTAGCCTCTCCTCTCTCTGATGTCAGCCTATTTTGCCACCTACACTGTCCTCCTAAAAATCATTCCTTATTTACTGTTTATTTCTGTTCCCAGCAATATGGCAAATGAGATGTTCAGAGAAATTACTTCTGATGTATCACATCGAAAAACGCTGGTTAAAAATTTTTAAAGAATACCTTTTTTAATACATGGCTGACCTGGCAACAAAGTAAGGGAATGTTTTAAAGCCCAGAAACACACACAAACAAAAATGCCAGGAATCAAGGTTAAGCAAGAACTGGGGATATTCTAACTAATCCCAGGCACCCTAGAGCTTGGCTCCTAAAGGGCCAGGTAGGAAAAACAACAAAGCATGGATCCAGATTTGGATTTAAGTTCAGAGAGAGACTCATTCATAAAGCAGAGGCTTCTGAATGGCAACAAGGTCAGCAAATGAATGAGGAAAAAATGTGTATAAACAAATTTGCCCTACAGAGTGGGACATTGGACAAAGATGTCTTATCTCTTGATAAACAGAGGGGAAAAAAAGGCTGCCTGAAGAATTCCTAACGCCAAACCCTGGATTTGGATCCTGAATTTATGTTACTTGCATGGGCCCAAACGCCCCAAAGCTGCTATTTTCACTTTAAGTAATAGAGAGCTGATAGAGTCTCTGGGGTTTTAGAAGCAACAAAGCAAGCACTCCCTGGAAGTATGCATTTTCAATTTAGGCCTGAAAGACCTCCCAAAGATGAAGTTTCTCAAGAGTGTGAGCTCACAGTAAAAAGTTACCACCGAGTGATAGGAGAAAATACACAGTACAGAACAAGACCTGAAAAGACTGTCAGCTACATAAACATTGAACTGTCATGTCTGTAAGTATTACTTAAAAATTTTAAGAAATAAAAAAGAAAAATATTGTATGCCAAGCAAACAAAAAATTTTAAAAAGTGAGCAGTTTTGAAAAATAAAAACTACTTCTGAAAATGGCATGTGCAATGAATAAAAATAAAAATTTAATGTATGCGTTAAACAGCAGAGAAGACATGGCTGAAGAAAGACTTAGTAACCCAGAAAATGGATGTGCATAAATTAGGTGGGATAGGCAGAGAGCCAATGTGATAAAAAAAAAAATTATGCAAGTTTAAAAGATATAGAAGGTAAACAGAAAACACATAATAAATAAACTTCTAATCAGAGTTCCAGGAGGTGAGAGCACAATGACGGAGGGAAGGCAATATTTAAAAAAAAGAACTGTCCTGAATTGAAAAACACAAAATGCTAAGTCTTAGGACTCACAGTGATTTCTAAGCGGGACAAATAAAAACAAATTCATCCCTAGGCACATTACAGCAAAACACCAAAGACAAGGAGGAGACCTTAAAAGCAGTTGAAAGGAAAGTGAGATCACTTACAAAGGACCGGCAGTTAGACCCAACAGCAGCAGTGGAAGCCAGGCAGAGAACGGCATCTCCAAAACACTGCTGTGAGAAGTAACTATCTAAATTGCACACAAGATGTAAACATCTTTCCAAAACAAAGATGAAATAAAAATATTTTCAGAAAGGGGCACCTGGTGGCTCAGTCGGTTAAGTATCTACCTTCAGCTCAGGTCATGATCTCAAGGTCCTGGGATCGAGCCCCGCATCGGGCTCCCTCTGCGCCCCCCTCCCCCAGCTTGTGCACACTTTCTTTTTCAAATAAATAAATAAAATCTTTTTTAAAAATAAACGTTCCCAGAAAGACAGCAAACTGAGAGATTCTCACTAAAGGAACTTCTAAATGATGTCCTTCAGGAAAAAGTAAAAATTATCTCAGATTGAGTTCTTTTTTTTTTAATAAAGATTTTATTTATTTATTTACCACCAAGCAGGGGGAGGGGCAGAGGGACAGACAGAATCTCAGGCAGACTCTGTGCCGAGTGCAGAGCCCCACATGGGACTCGATCCCATGACCCTGAGACCATGACCTGAGTCAATAACAAGAGTCAGATGCTTAACCGACTGAGCCACCCAGATGATCCAATCTCAGATTAAGTTCCAATAACAAGACTGGGGACCAAAGAAAATAGGAAAAATGTGGGTAAATACAAGTATTGACCATTAATATAACACTAAGATTTAATTTAGGGATTAAAAAGTTTTAAAAATCAAATTCTGGAGGATGGCAAAAAAATTCTGGTGGGGAGTGAATGGAATTAAAATGCTGTTTGGAAAAAAGGTACAGATATTGACTGGCTTTACTTCCTGTTGAGGTAAATATGTACATTATAATGTCGAAATCTGTGGGATATAGCTAAAGCAGTTCTTCAAAGAACATTCATAATCTACTATGCTTATGTTAGCAAATAAGAAATTACTAGGAGTTAGGAAAAAAAAAAAAACCTACAGAATTAGTCCAAAGCAATAGAAGGAGAAAATAATATGGATAAGAAAAGAAGTTAACAAAATAGAAAACAAAAACACAAAATAGAGGATAAATGAATCAAAAATTGGTTATTTTAGATGAATAATAGACAAATCTCTGGCAAGATCAATGGGGAGGTGGAGAAAGATGACATAAATTCACAATAATAGGAATGAAAAGGGGACATAATTATAGATGTAGCAGAGATTAAGAAGGTGATGATATTCTGTCAATAAATTTATAAATCAAGATGAAAAAGACAAGTGTCTAGAATAACATGAATCATCAAAACAGACTTAAGAAGAAATAGAAACCCTAAACAATACTACAGCCCATAAATAATCGAATCAGAAATTTAAAATCTTCCCGCTTGGTCTAGATGACTTAACAGTTGAGTTCTACTAACATTCGAGAACCAGAAAAGTTCCAATTTCCATAAAATCTATCAGAAAATGGAAATGAGACAAGACTAGCACAAGAAATAAAAGATTTAGGTGATCCTCATTAACATAAATGCCAAGGATCTTGAAATATTGATTGGCAAACTAACTCAATTCAATATATAAAGGATATTACACATCATGACCAAACTCAACATCTTTTTCTAGGAATGTAAGTTTTTTTGATCATGTCACTGAGAGATTAAGGAGAAAATCATATGACTATCTCTACAGAAAAAAAAATGTTGAATAAAATGCAGTAACCATTCAGGATAAAAATTCTCTGCAAACTGGGCAGATAAAAGAACTTGGTAACCTGTTTAAAAAATATCATACTCGGGCGCCTGGGTGGCTCAGTCGGTTAAGCGACTGCCTTCGGCTCAGGTCATGATCCTGGAGTCCCGGGATCGAGTCCCGCATCGGGCTCCCTGCTCAGCAGGGAGCCTGCTTCTCCCTCTCCCGCTCCCCCTCTTGTGCTCTTTCTCTCTCTTACTCTCTCTCTCAAATAAATAAATAAAATCTTTAAAAAAAATATATCATACTCAATTGTGAAGTACTGTCCAACATGAGCTTGATGGAAACAGAGGAGGGCTTGTGCTATCAGCATTTCTATTCAGCATCACACTGAAAGTTCTAGTCTGTACAATCAGACAAGGAAAAGAAATGAAATGTATCAGGACTAGGAAAGAAGACATAATAATCATCATGTGTAGATTATATAATCTTACACATAAAACCCTCCAAAGAACCTATAAATTACGGAATTAATAAGAGTTTAGAGAAGCTTCAATAATTTTCTTTTTACAATTACTCAATAATCCATTGTTGTCATTGTTCCTTTTGGTGCTTAAATTGGCCCAAATGCCTGTGCAAATTCCTTTAGGCCAGCCCTGTGTTCTTTTAACATGATCCCCATGACTCCTTGAGTTCCTTGCTTTTTGACCCAAAAAAGATGATCCAGGTTCGCTTTGGTCTTTCTGTGCTCCAGATCTGTAATTAGCTACTCCTATAAGGAGTCCTGGTTCCCTTCAGTGAAGAATGATACTAGAAACTAAGACTGTTTGCTGAGTGTGCTTATTACTAATGGGCTAACACTCTCCAGGTCCCTTCAATGCACAGGGCTAGGAAATATATTATTTTAAATTATGAGTTCATCTGATAGAACCAATTCAAATTTACTATCACAGAGGGTTTTTTTTCTTGCCTTCTTTTATTGTATATCTCTTTTTTCTTACAGGAAAAATACTGTGATTTATAATTAATATAAAATATATATTATCTTTGTATATTTTTAATATATATTTACTTATATTTATTATTTATCTACTTAATCCTACAATGTGTATATTTTTCATAATTATAATACAATATTAACACAATAAACCTACTAGATAGGTTTAAGATTTCTTTGTAGTTCTTTTTGTCCTTAGTATATATTTCATAAAAACACATATATTCTGAGTACTGTTAAAAGATTGTGAATTATTTGGTTATGTTATCTATTTGATATGCAGTTAGGATTCTTTAGTTTTTGTTTCCATTCAATTTTAAGGCTTGGTATTTTTTCATCCTTTAGGTTTTAATTTTACTTTTATTAGGTAAAATAGGCATATAGTTCAAAAGTCAAAACTACATAAATAGGTATACTCCAAGCCTGATCACCTGCAACTCAATTATTTCCTAGCCCATCTAGTCAACCACTGTCATTATTTTTTCGTTTATCCTTCCTATATTTCTTTTTACAAAACTGAGTACATACACACCACACCAATACACATGTACATTTGTTTCCCTTTCTTTGTGAAACAAGGGTGGCATACAATACATACTCCTTTGTATCTTGTTTTTTTTTTTTTCACTTAAAAGCTATCCTGGATATCACACCATATCAGTTTATAGGAATTTTCCTTACGATTTTAGAGCTTCACAGTATTCAATTGTGTGAATGGGCCATAGTTATTCAACCATTCTCTATAAACTTTGGAGTTTCTGACATTTTGCCATTGCAAAGAATACTTCAACAAATAACTCTATTTATGCCACTTCCTATTTATGGAGGTATTTCATAAAGGTAAATTTTTAGCAGTGCGATTGTCAGGTCAAGGGTAAAGAGATATGTAGGTTTCTTAGATACCATGAAGTACCCCATCGTGGAGGTTGTAATCACTCTGCATTTTCACCAATAATGACTGAGAATCCTTGTTCTTCTAGACCATCCAGTAAATGCTTTCTTAAGAAAGGATGAATTTCTATGCACCCAAGAATTTAAAAATATAAATTTGTTAAAGTTACCATTTATAAAAGCAACAACAAAAATATAGAGTATACCATGGGGGAAACATACTAACAAGAGCTGCGTGAGACTTTTAGGTTAAAAGAAAAAATACAAAACTTGAAGAAAGACCTTAAAGAAGATACAAATAAATGGAGAGGCAAGGCATATCCAGGTATAAGAAGACTCACCACTGTAAACATGTCAATGATTCTCTAATTGAGTTATGTATTCAACGAGGTTTTAATCAAAATCTAAATAGGATTTTTCAAGGATGCTGACGAGCTTATTCTAAAATGTATACAGAAGAGCAAACAGCCCAGAAAGAGAGGCCGAGACAGGCTTAGAGGAAAACTAGGCTGGGGGGCTTGTTCTATCAAATAACAATACTTAGTCATTATCTAATTTAGTATTTAAGCATGGGGACAGAAAAAGAGACTGATGGAAAAGAATAGAAATCCCATAAACACACCCATCCATATATGGAAACCTGATACATTACAGAGTAGGGAAAATATGGATTGTTAAAAAAAATGCTGCCAGAACAACAGACTGTCCAGAGGCGGGGGAAATAGATTCCAACCCCCACCGTTAAAAAAATTTTTTTCAAATAAATCAAGAACTTAAAAGTGCAAGACAACAGGTTGACGGTTGACACATTTAGGCAAAAACATAGGACATTATTTTGTAGATCCTAAGAAAGGAAAGGTGCCTTAGATAAAACATAAAAAACACAAACCAAAATGAAAAAAATTGATGTTTAACTTAAAATTAAGAACGCTCATCAAAAGATGTTAAAGTGAATAAAAATCCAAGTCACAAACTAGCAGAAGATAACCACCAACAGACAGTATTCAGAATAAATGGAGGACTCCAATAAATCAGTGAGTAAAGGACAAATAATCCTATTTAAAATCAGCAGAAAGACTCGTATTTCACAGAAGAAATACAAACAGCTAATGAACATATGAAAAGAGGCTCAGCCTCACTAGCATGTAGAAAAACGCAAATTACAATTCTAGTGAGAGAATATTTTATACCCAACAAATGGGCAAAGATTAAAAAGGCAATTAGAAAACTGAACACACACATCCACTATGACTCTGTGATTTCTCTTCCAGAGAAACTCTCATGCATATGCCTGCAGTATACAAGTATAAGAATAATTAAAATAGCGCTGTCCATAATAATGAAAAACTTGATATAACCCAAATAGCCATGATGGTAAGCAGGATAACTGAAGCTGGTATAATCATTTAATAACTATTGCACAGAAGATTAATGATCCATAGGTTCACAGATCGACATGGAGAAATACTGAAAACAACATGGGGCCATAAAGAAAGTCATAAAAGAAGTGCATTCAGCGTGATTCTATTATACACACTTCAAAGGCAGACAAAACCAAACAGTATATTTTTAGGGAACATATACATGTGGTAAAACTTTAAGGAAAAGTAAGATAAATATTAATACAATATTAAAACGGTAATTTCCCCTGATGGGGTGAGAGGGTGAAGGAGACATGGGAAGATTCTAAGACAGGGATAATCATCTGTCTCATACGCTGCACGTTAGATTAATCAGTCATTTTATTATCATTTTAATTGAAAATATACATATACGTTATATTCACTCTCTGGTAGATAAGATATATTTCACAATTCCAAGAAATTTAATAAAGAGAAAGAAAAGATGATTTTCTTAATCCTTTACTTAAAAGTGGCTTCCTGTTGCCTACAGGATAAAACTCAACTTCCTAGCAAGGAAAACTCTATGCTCTTCCCCACCAGGCCTCCAATTACCTCTGCAGCCTTGTCCCCCACCAGCACCCCCGTTAGCCCTCATCTCGACTCGCCTGTATTCTAATGACACCCTGTATTATCAGTGCCCCAAGCACACGTCTAAGCTATGCACCTGCCATTCCCATGTACTCCTCCTGTGTCAGCTTCACCAACTCCTGTACTTTCAAATTCAGCAAATGCCAGATACTCAGAAGAGTCTTCTCTGAAGATTCTTTTTTTTATTTTTTAAGATATTTATTTGAGAGAGAGAAGGAGAGAGCGAGCGAGAGAGCACAAGCAGGGGGAGGGGCAGAGGAAGAGGGAGAAGCAGGCTCCCTGCTGAGTGGGAGGCGGATGCGGGACTCAATCGCAGGACCCTTGGATCATGACTTGAACTGAAGGCAGACGCTTAACCTACTGAGCCACCCAGGTGCCCCTTCTCTGAAAATCCTGATGGATGTTTTCTTCTGTGCTTTCACAAAGCTATATTTCAATTAATCTGTTTATGTGTCCCATCTCATTAACCTTTGAGATCTTTGTAGGTAGGGGCTCTATTTTCAATTCATGAACACCAACATTTCCTGAGTGTTAATTTTATGTCACAACAGTGGTAGACACTGAATTTCTCAGGAGCAGTCCCTATTTCCTACCATCAGAGAGCTTGCAATTTAGTCATACTCCTGTCTGTATTCTTTATGCTCACTGGAGTGCCCAGCATACTGTGGAATATTCAATTTATGTCTGACAAAATCAATGGAGGAATCACTCAGTGAATGAACAAACTAAGGGACAAATAAGAACTGTTCTTTTCCAATAAACAAAGCCTTTTGGCAATAAATCATGCTTTTAGTGGCTTTTATTTATGACTTTTTAAGGCTGTAAATTTAAGCTGTCAAAAACTAAAGTTTATCTAAAAAAAAAACCCCACCAAATATGTATCTAAATGGAGATATTTTAATTATTCTTATGAAACTTTTAGAAAAGATTAAATTCAACCAACCAATTAACACCCAGATTCATTATACAACACAACACCAAGCAATAATACAAGCTGTGTGGGAAAGTAGAAAGTATTAATGAAAGTATCCCTTTTTGATCTCTCACATGTGAAGCTCTGTTTGTAAACAGCTTATTTGCTGTTCACTTTCTTTAAAATGAAAAAATTCCCAAGAAAGAGTTCAAATCAAGCATTCTTTTAAATTTCTCAATAGCTTCAGGCATTCAAGTAAGCAGTCTTCAGATCTGCCACTTATGAATATTATATGCCAAGAAATACTTAAAATGATGCATTTCTCAGACACTAGCTTTCAACGAACCACACGGAAAAGCAAGTAAAGATCATCTGTACAACACAGCTATGCCATTCAGATGCAACTTCATTCTCCCTACACTGGCCTCCACTCTCCGCTGGACAGATGTACTATCGTTCTCCCATAGATGTCTTTTTGTGGCCTTCCTGGGTGGTTCTTGCTAGTCCCACTGTGGTAGGCTGAATACTGGCCCTTCCAACCATGTCCATGTTCTATCCCCAGAACCTGTGATACATGACATTACATGGTCAAAGGAATTTGGCAAGTTGCTTAAATGAAGGGTCTTGAGATGGAGAGATGATCTTGGATTCTCTAGGTGGGCCTAGTATAATCACAACAGTTCTCCCAACAGAAAGGCAGGAGGATCTGAGTTAGGAGTAGGAGATGCTATGACAGCAGAAGCAGGAGGATAGGGGAACATGAAGAATGCACCACAAGCCAAGGAACGCTGGTGGCCTCTAGAAAACTGAAAAGGGCAAGGAAAGAGATTCTCTCGTCAGAGCTCCCAGAAGGAACAGGCCCTGCTGACTTTCACCCAGTAGGCCCACTAAAACACTTTTGGATGTCTGATCTCCAGAAATGTAACATGATAAATATGTATTGTTTGAAGCAATGAATTTTGTAGTAAGTGTTATAGCAGCAACAGAAAATGAATCTCCTCATTTTAGACTTTATCCCTGTATGCGTTATCTTGCCCCAGCATTGTTCTGAGCCCTGCAAATACTCAATTCTCTCATCTGAAAGGATCTTCATGCCTCACTGGTTATCTCTTTGTACTCTGGTGTGATGTGGATTTACGTGATCTTTGTTGGCTGTGGCAGACGCTGATTAGTTACCCTGAAGCCCTTTGCAACTCACTTCCTCGCTGCCTCATACTGCGGTGGCTAGAAAATCAAACAGTCTTCCCCAGACTTTCTTGCCAGGAGGGATGGTAACATGACCCAGTACTGGAAGACGAGGTATCTATGGATGTTTGCTGGGTAAAAGAGAAAGTGTGAGAAAAATCTGCTTTCCTATAAAAAGGGGAAGATGTGACCAGTGTGACCATTTCCCTCCCCATACCTTGAAAAGGAGTGGTGGTGGTTAACCTGCAGTCGCCGTCTTACTATCATGAGCAAAAAACCAAGAGAATGACAAAGACAGGCTCTGGTATTGCTGAGTCATGGAGCCAAAGCCAATAACTGCCTATCGCCAGAAGCTTCTGGTCTCATGAGGACCACAGCTCCTTTGCTGAAGCCACGGCTGTGTGGTCTGGTGTTACCTGCAGCTGAAAGCACACCCAACGAATACATGACCTCTCTCTGGTAGCCCCTTGAACCCACAAGCAACCGGATCACTGAGGCTTCGGAAAACATAACAGGATCCTCCTTAGCACATAGTTTTATGCATTGCTATGTATAAAAAGAAAAGAAATAAAGAAAATAAGAAGGAGACAGAGAGAGGGAGTGGGAGGGAGGGGGAAAGGAAGAGAGAGCAGGGGAGAACAGGAGAAAGGGGGCAAGGAGGGAGACAGAAGGAGGGAAGGAGAGAAGGAAGCAACTCAAACCTGGACTTCAGTCACTGCTCTCCAACTGCACACTGAGAAAGAAATGCTGGAGAATAGAAACATCCACCTTCATCGCCTGGGTCTCACAGAATCACATGTTATTAAATACACATTGAAGAACTTGCAGTGACAATCAAGTTGAGTCTTTCAAGCACTCAATCACTCCTTCTGACATGAATGTAACATCTCTAAGTCTCCCCATCGCCATTCTGCAAACCTGAACACCAAATCAACTCAAAGCATTCCAAAGGAGGTTACAAATAAAATGTTCTGGACATGACACATAACATAAAATTCCCAGAGCAATAATCTGGATCACTGTGAACTGTCTAGAGGAAATCAATGTCAAAGGAGATCGAAGCTTGTTCTGGGAAGGAAACAACTCTAGCAAATTTCTAAAATTGTCTCTGGTGCTCATATCATGGAATATCTCATAAGATTTGAGATCTTTTAAGGTTCTTTGGTAAATCTTTTGTGGCTAGGGCAGAGATCTAAAATGAGCCTTGTCATTAGAACACTCCATTTATAATGATTCTTACTGTGGTGGTGTCCGAGTGTACCAAAACATTTAGAGGCTGAAGTCACAACCTGTGTGGACAGCCTACTCAAAGACAGGCACAGTACTAGGAACAGAGACAAGGAGAAATCCCAGTTCTTGTCCTTGTGAAGCTCAGACATTAATAAATAATGTTACGGGATGTAAAAGGGGAATTACACGTTTTTTGGGGGGAATGAGAGAATAGATTTAAAAAAATGAGCAAAAACACCCATCCTTTTCCATGCTCATAGATTAGAAAAATTATTAATGTGAAAATGTCTATTTAATCCAAAGCAATCTATAGATTCAATGCAATCTCTACCAAAATACCAGTAGTAGTTTTCACAGAACTAAAATAATCCTAAAATTCATATGGAACCATAAAAGGCCCCAAATAACTAAAGCACTCTTGAGAAAGAAGAACAAAGCTGGAGGAATCATAATGCCAGATTTCAAACTGTATTACAAAGCTAAAGTCATCAAAACAGTATGGTACTTGCACAAGAATAGACACACAAATCAGTAGAATGGAAAAAATGCCCAGAAATACACCCATGCTTATATGGTCAATTAATCTATGACAAAGGAGGCAAGAATATACAAAAGGGGGGGGGGGTGCCTGGGTGGCTCAGTTGGTTAAGCAACTGCCTTCGGCTCAAGTTGTGATCCTGGGGTCCTGGGATCGAGTCCCACATTGGGCTTCCCTTGTTCTGCGGGGAGCCTGCTTCTCCCTCTGCCTCTGCCTGCCATTCCCCCTGATTGTGCTCTCTCTCTCTCTTTCTCAATCTGTCAAATAAATAATTAAAACAAAAAAAAAAGAATACACAAAGGGGAAAAGACAGTCTCTTCAACAAATGGTGTTGGGAAAACTGGACAGTTACCTGCAAAAGAATGAAACTGACCACTTTCTTACACCATACACAAAAATGACCTAAATGTGTGACCTAATACCATAAAACTCCTAAAAGAAATCACAGGCAGTAAACTCTTGGACATTAGCCTTAGTGACATTTTTCTGGAAATGTTTCCATAGACAAGGGAAACAAAAGAAAAAATGAACTATTGGGACTACATAAAACCAACTTTTGCACAGCAAAGGAAACCATCAACAAAACAAAGAGAAAACCTACTGAATGGGAGAAAATATTTGCAAGCAATATATCCAGTAAGGGGTTAATATCCAGAATATATAAAAAACTCATACAACAACAACAAAAAACCTCACAAAAAATCCACTTAAAAATGGCCAGAAGACCTGAATAGACATTTTTATTGAAGATACACAGACAGCCAACAGACACATGAAAAGATGCTCAACGTCACTAATCATCAGGGAGATGCATATCAAAACCACGAGATACCACCTCATGGCAGCCAGAATGACTGCTAGCAAAAAGACAAGAAATAAGTGTTGGTGAGGATGTGGAGAAAAGAGAACCCTCCTACACTGTTGGTGGGAATGTAAACTGGCGAAGTCACAATGGAAAACAATATGGCAGTTCCTCAAAAAAATAAAAATAAAAATACCATCCAATCCATTAATTCCACTGCTGGGTTATTTACCCAAAGAAAATGAAAACACTCATTTGAAAAGATATGTGCACCCCTATGTTTCTTGCAGCATTATTTACAATAGCCAAGACATGGAAGCAACCCAGTGTCCTTTGGGAGATGAATGGATAAAGAAGATGTGCTGTACATACAGCAGAGTGTTATTCACCCATAAAAAGAATGAGATCTTGCCATTTGCAACAACATGGATGGACCTAGAGGGTATTATGCTAAGTGAAATAAGCCAGTCAGAGAAAGACAAAAGCCCTATGATTTCACTTATATGGAATCTAAAAAACAAAATAAATGAACAAACAATAAAACAGTAAGAGACTGATAGATACACAGAACTGGTGGTCGCCAGAGGTGAGGGGCTAGGAGGATGAGCAAAACAGGTGAAGGGGAATAAGAGGTACAGACTTCCAGTTCTAAGACAAATAAGTCACGGGGAAGAAAAGTACAGCATAGGGCACAGATTCAATAATATTGTAATAACATGTATGGTGACTACGCTTCTCATGGTGATCATTGTATAATACACAGAATTGTTGAATCACTACGCGGTATACTTAAAACTAATATAATATTGCTATTAGTATACTGAACTAATATACTTCAATTAAAAAAAAAAAAAAAAAAACCACCCGGGCGCCTGGGTGGCTCAGTCGGTTAAGCGACTGCCTTCGGCTCAGGTCATGATCCTGGAGTCCCTGGATCGAGTCCCGCATCGGGCTCCCTGCTCAGCGGGGAGTCTGCTTCTCCCTCTGACCCTCCCCCTTCTCATGCTCTCTCTCTCTCTCTCAAATAAATAAATAAAATCTTTAAAAAAAAAAAAAAGTCTTTAAAAAAAAAAAACACCCTCCCTTTTATTGATGGATTGAAGACCAGACCAAGGTGTGAAGCGAGAAAAGAGTCCTTGACATTTCGATAGGTCAACAAAGCAGGGCTGTTCCAAGGGAAGAAATAAGGCAGGATGGAAGTGAGGGGTAGTGGGAGGACTTTAATGCCTGAATTACTCAAATTCCTCCACAAACACCAAAAATGTCTTTGGAGACAAGGCTGGAGAATGAGTTAACAGCTAGCGAGATGAAGGATTAAAGGAGAACCCGGACAAATACTGTAGTGTGAACAGGATTTTCCGTGGTTTGGAAGACTGGAAATGCTGGTCTACAGGCCGAGTTGAGTTTGGGGAAGTTCTGGGTCTCTGAGCAAGTCCGTGTAGCACGTCCAGGGAGAGCAGTCCATTGCACAGGTCTCTTGGTCCGGGGATTGGGGGGAGGATCCTGGAAAAGGGGGCACTGCTGATGGGCTGTGGGGTTTCAGACAGCACCTGAAAGAGATGCAGACTACCGTACCGAGCAGATACTGTGTGCTCCTTGCATGTTAATCCCTTTGATCCTTGCCATGACCCCGTGAGATACCCATCAGTAACCTTGTTCTACTAGACTTAGAATATGAATTTTTGGATACCCTTAGATTTGAGTCCTGGCTCTCAGGCATTGTATGTCTGATGACATAAATTTAAAATGAGACTGAATGAATCAATGAAGTAAAGGAACCCTCCCAAAGAATCACAGCAAAGTCAAGGTAGAATTAAAATTCACAGGTCCTCCACATACAGGCTCTGAACTAGCCCTCTGAAATCTCAGTGCTCCCAGTGGTAAATCCTCCCATCTACTCCAACTGTCATCAGAAACATTCAAACTCCAGCTCCCACCTTCACACATTTTTGTGTCACTTCTGCATTCAGTATTCTCTGTGGCACCTAGCACTGCAAAATATGTCTTGAAACAACTGTTGTAAGAGAGTAAATTGGTGCATTCTATTTTGGGGGGTTGGAGTGGGGCAGGCAATTTGGCAATAAGTATCAAAATTTCAAATGCACCCACCCTTTACATAAGAATATCACTGCTAAGAATTTAAGCTGCTGCTACACAATAAAAGTATGTCTTGCCATTCATACACAGATATATCCACAAATACATCCTCACACACACAAAAGGCTAACAGGTGACAGCACAGCCGAGTGGATCAGAGCACGGCCTCAGGAGCAAAACTGCTGGACGGATAAAAAAAAATGAAGGTACCTTGTTGTTGGCCAAAATGAAATGATGAACCCTGGTAACCTGATGCATTCCTGGGACTCACTTGAAGTTCTTGTTTATGGGGAACAAGCCTCGTGACCAAGAGTCTGACTCATCTTCCTGGAGGAAAGCACTATTGGAAACCAGCTTTCAATCCAAGCACCCAGAAGGTCTGAGTTCAAATTTTACTTCTTCCTTCTTCTACCATCCTGGGCTTCTTGGATCTCTATTCCTCAGTTTGCTCATCAATAAAGTGGGGCGAAGCATAGTACCCACCTCACAGACGTGTTGAGAGAACTAATTATACTTGCAAAGGCCTTGGGCCAGCAGGTCCGTAGAAATGCTAGCGATTATTATGATGATTTTCAGTCAAACACCGTTAAGAGCAAAACAACCTGAAAATAACCTTAACACGTGGCAAGAGTAGAATGGCTGAATTCACAGCGGTAGATGCATATAAAAGGGAATGATACTGTCACAGAAGATACTGAAATATATCTGTATGAGCTTCTTGTCCAGAAGAGAAAGAACATACATGTGTTAGGCAACCAATTCTGTCTGGGGCTTCTGTCTGGGGCTTCTATCTGGGATTTTTCTTCCATGCAGGTGTCTGTTAGCCATTTGGTGAATTAGTATAATACTACTGTGGTTTGAAGACATTCAGGATGAGCAGAAATGGGAGAGGGGACAAAGATTCAAGTGGGGGATATGTGTGCATGGACATAGTATCTCTACAGGCCCACACGGGTCCTTCCTGCCTGCCGCTTCACTGCTCAATTCCCAGCTACTATGGGAAGAAAACATGTGAGCTACCTTCCTCTCTTCCCTGCTTTCAAAAGACTTTCCACAAAAGCTGCCAAAATAATTTGGGAGAATGCATATTCTCCTGCCCGGATCTACACAGTCGTTTTGCTGTGAATTCTCTCTCTCACCCTCCTCATCTGACAGGTAAACTACATTAAAGCTCCTTGTACAGATTATTCTGAGCACTGGTTTGTAACTCAGTTATACGATTCATGAAAATTGGAGTATTTCTAAGTCACATTTAACCAACCATATGGAAATTTTGGAAAGAGAGCAAAAGGGCCAAACCAGCCTATGAGAATATAACTTAGCTATAGTCCAGAACATAAAAAAATGTGTCATCTCTGAATTCAGGTCATGCCTTGAGCATATTTCTGAGATGAGGGACAGGTGACGACCTCAGGGCAGACTGTGGGTGAGGGGTGGGGAAAGGATGGAGAATCAACACATGCTCCTGACCACCAAATGCCTGGTACTCTATAGTCATGGGTACTCAGACCAATCCTATGAACTAAGAGTCACCAAGCCCATGCTGCCCATGAAGACATGGAGGGTGGCAAAAACTTAGCCACATTTATTGAGCAGGAAAATGATAGAACTAGGGTTTAGGATCCAGGTGGGCTGGTTTTAAAACCCATGCTGTTTCCTCCAAAGCTCAACATTTCTGGCCAGAGTCTGATTTCAGTAATGGTAAGGGCTAAAGGAAAGAGTATCAGAATAAACAGAAGGTCTATCAAAAACTCCCAACCGTGCTCCTTGACCCAGGGAAACACTGGGAGGCAACAGATGTTTCAGAAAGTCCTTCCAGATCCAAGCTGCCCAGGGAAGAAGAGAAGGTTACAGCCGAGGCCCAGCATCATGAAGGTACTTTGTTGTTGGCCAAAATGAAATGATGAACCCTGGTAACCTGATGCATTCCTGGGACTCACTTGGAAGTTCTTGTTTATGGGGAACAAGCCTCGTGACCAAGAGTCTGACTCATCTTCTGGAGGAAAGCACTACTGGGAGAAAAGCTCAGGAAACCAGCTTTCAATCCAAGCACCCAACACAGTCTTGCACTGCTTGGTTCAGCCCTGCCTGAGGCTGAGGGGTGCTGCCCTGCCTCAGGGGCCCCTAAAAGAGAGGGGACATCTGAGATTAGGGGATTAGGGGATTAAGGGGACTAAGTAGTTGTAGCAAAAAACCTAGACTGGACAGCAAAACAGCCAAGATCTGAACTTTGGATGGTGCGACCTCCGCCCTGGTGCTCCCCAGGCTAACACTCCCTGTGTCCCTTTCCCTCCTCCTCGTTCAAGGGCCCCCTCCTTCAGCCCAGCGCCAGCTGCAACCGTCCCTGGATGCCATCCTCTCTGTCCTCTGCCGGTGCTAAGAGATATTTCGATCCCTGCTCAGTTAGCAGTTAAAAAAGAAGTGTGAGACTAACAATCCCAGAGGTGGTTGTGATTTCAATGGGGATTCACTGACAATTTCAGAAAAAAGCCTTAAGAACTGTTATATAGTGGTAGAATTTCAGATCCTATGAAAAATCAATAATATATTCAAATCTTGCATGCACAAATGGGTCCACAGACACAAGACAGAAAAGAAAGATAACACACACACATATAATTAAAAAGAAAGTACATCCATTGCATATAAATCAAGAAGTATCTACGTGTACTCTTGCTTTGGAATATCAAGACCCAGGTAGTAATCACATACTTCCTTAGGGCTATTGCCTACCTCCCATGTCCCTGGGGTGTCACACCAGCCCTCGGTGAGGCAGCGTATGGTCTTGGGACTGAAGGCTGGTCTTTCGTCAGCGTGCTTCCCTCTGTACACACCAGGGCCACATGTCCATGCTCCCTCTGCACCTAGGCTCCAGTAGCCCAAAGAAAGTCCCTAGTTCCACAGTTGCTTAAATTCTATTAAACTTAACTCTAACAAACTGTCCCAGTCTCTAGAAAGTCCATGGACAATAAAAGGCCCGAGAGTGGCTGAGAGGGGGTGTGGCCTGGTTTGTCCGTGGCTCAGAAGGGCATGCCAGAGATCCCTCAGGGTCATTTCCATAGGCCCAGCACAAAGCATGGTGCTTGGCTCACAGTAGGCCCTACACATGTATTTGTTTGGTGTCTCTGAACTGCTGGGCCAGGACAAGTTCAGCATTCAGGCAGGCTTAGAAGTTGCCACCAGCCTCGGACATGAGCAGTGATCCTGAGTGCAGTGGGCAGTATTCTAGTCCTAGGTAAAGAGGGGGAGAGAAGCTGTCCAGAATGCTCCCAGGGTACGTTCAAAACCCAGACTCCCCACACCCCCTGGATAAAAGGAGCAGGGCCTGTAGAAGTCTGTGTGGGTCCCTCCACCTTCACAAGCTGCCTCATCCTTAACTTGACGTCTTTTATCACAGGGGGTGAAGACTGATTTATGTGGCTGGGGTGACTCTCAGAGCACTCTGCATTCATCTGTCCATCCAGACCGTGAGCAGTTCACAGAAGACGTGCTCCACAGGCTTGCTTACGCAAATTCTGGGACACAGTCAAGAGGGCCACGGGCTGGTGGTCTGGAAGCTTCCGGCCCCGGCCTCAATGCTATGAACTGAACTCTAAAACCAATGACATTTAGAGCTGGAAGAAGGTTTCCAAACGATGGTATCTACATTTTACAGATGAGGAAATGGTGGTAAGATGGGCGGTGACGCCGCCACGGTCATGCGCTTGACCGCAGAGTCAGCGCCCACGGGCCAGCGCGTTCATCACTGCAGCATCACCGTGGCTTGGCGGTTTGAGATTGCAGGTGGCATTTCTGCCGCGCACAAGACAACGGAGGAGCCTAGAGAGGAATCTCACAGAATCCAAGTTAAAACCCTGAGTCAGTCCGTCTCTCCCTCTCTCTCCTCCACCCCACCCTCCAGAGCCGTTCCCGCACACCATGTGTGAGAGAAAACAACAGAATGGAAATTGCTCATATGGAGCATGAGGAGGCTGCCCACCTCCCTCGCACAGCCCGTGCGCAGAGACAGCCCCTCAGCTGTGCCGCAGACACAAGGTGGCTCATGCTCATTGTTTATTGGGACAGCTGACAAGCCAGCTGGCACAGATCACTCCTCACTTCCAACGGAGAGGCCACCAGGACACGTGTGACAGGTGCCAACTGCCACTCAAGGAGATGGGTGGTGTCCTTGCCACCGCGGCCCCGGGCCCCGGGCCCCGCCGCCCTCCAGCGGGCTTCCCAGCAGCGAGCAGGAGTGGGCCCAGCTCCACGCTGGTCATTCGTGGGAAGGGGGTGGCGGCACACTCATGCAAGCCAGCGGTGGAGCCGAAGTTTGTTCGAATGCTCCCGGCACGTCTGTTATATTTGGCAAAGGACTGGCAGCTCTGGACAGAGCAAGGAAGAGAAGGAAGAGGCAAAGGGTTGCATGTGAAAAACACGCCAGGCACCACCAGAAGTGTGGGCCGGCCACTAAGGGATCTGGCAGTCTCCGGAACAGGAGGGGCGCCCCCATCCCCGAACCTTGGCCAGGTCCACCTGGATTCACTGCAAAGGGAAAAGCAGTTCCTTGTAGAGCTGGGGGAGGGGTGAAGGAGAGGGGGCTGGTGCTCTGACCCAGGGCACAGGACACAAAGAAGGCTCTCAAGGGGCAGGCCCTAAGTAACTCAAGACACCCCTTCTGCTCTCAAGTTTTCCCCTGCCAACCTGCTCGGCAAAGAAGGTGCTCTCCACCTCAGCACTGCCGCTATTTCGCGTTGGATAACTCTTCACCGTGGGGGGCTGTCCTGTGCACTGCAGGAGGCTCTGCAGCATCCCCGGGCTCTTCCCACTAGACTCCAGGAGCAACTCCCCCCCAGCTGTGGCAATCAAACCATCTCCAGACATGTCCCCTGTACCCCAGGATAACTCCCAATTAAGAAGCCACTGGTATCAGGGCCAAGAACAGAGTCAGGCCCCTCAGACGGCTGGGGTCAACTGAATCCCAACTCCATCGTCTGCTAGACAGGTAATTTTGGCCATGTCGTTCCATCTTTCTGCTGTGTCCTCAGCTACAGAACAGCAAGGTAATAACAGAACCCACCTTTATAAGGTGGTCCCAAACGTTCATTTGTCTCATACAGGGAAAACTCCCAGTGTTGTGTCTGGCCCAAGGGAGGCATTCCTCTCCCACAGAGAAGCCCAGGAAATACTCCATTCTTCCAGAATCCCTACTGGCCGGGCTCCAGTTTAGAGTCTGCCTACGAGAAGCTTCTGTGTGCAATTTGAAAAACAGAAGAGAAGGAGAAGCCGTTATTCCCCCCTAGGATAGGCCCCCCGAGCCGTGTGCGGGGACAGGTGGGAGGTGAGCCTCAGCTTCCAGACCTCCTGCAAAGCCCCTACTTTGGTGCCATAATGATTGAGGTCATCTGTGGCTGTTTATTTTGATTTCTGCAGGCTCCTAATCTTTGGAAGCCAGATGCAGTTTTTCCTGACCCATCCTCCACCAGCCCGTCCAATGGGTGTGTAAGACATAACTTCCTGTATGAAATCCCTTCCTGCGTAAAATATCTAGAGCCGGTCCTTTTTTCCAGACCAAATTCTAACTTATGAATCCACTGAATTGATCAAGAAACTAAAATCCTGGGACACCTGGTGGTTCAGTTGGTTAAGTGTCTGACTCTTGATACCAGCTAGGGTCTTGACCTCAGGGTTGTGAGTTCAAGCCCTGCTTTGGGCTCTGCACTGGGTGTGGAGCCTACTTAAAAAAAAAAAAGATACTAAAATCCTACCATCAGGAATATTGGGTATGTATGTATCTATCTACGATAGAACTTTTATTTCCAAAGAAAATACCAAAGTATAACACAGGTAACAGCAGAGCTTTTCAAGATGGCCAGGTGTGTGGAGAAAGGGTGTGCCCAGGTGGTTTACCTTCCCACACCTGCAGAAACCTAAAGCTCTGAAAGACCTTGTTTGCAAATCTCTGAGTAAGAGAAGAGCCCAAAAATATCTAGCAGCCCAGGCACACAAAGCGCTCGAGTCGAAGTCTGCATGAAGCGGTCCCAGGGCCAGAGAAGGGAGTAAGCACCCGCTGACTTGATCTGCTCTGTAAGATGCACTGTGCCCAAGCTGGGGAGAGAAGGGGTCTGTTGGGAAGCAGGTTCCCTGTCCTTAAGGATTTCAGAGTCAAACGGCAGATGAAAATAGAAGCAAGGTCCGAAGACCAGGAAAAAATGGGTGATGTGTCTTGGTGAGAGGCCCGCGGCACTGGGTGGCCGAGGAGGACCTGTGGTCCTATGAGCAAGGCCTCAGTGAGCAGATGCCGGGCTGTGCAGCATGAAGGGCTCCCTGACTCCCAGGTGTGACAGGAAGCCCACTCACAAGGCATCTAGAAGAGACAGCTGCCCAGGCAGGGGACAGAGCCAAAAACCTGGAGTCCCCTCTCCCTGGTGAATAATGCACCGAGCTGCTCCAGGCCCACATCTCCTGTCCAGGCAGCCCCACCGATTAGGAGGGAGTTGCCATATGGTCATTATTTTCTCATTGATTTTTGGCAAATTGCTTTCATCTGGTGAGTTCCGTTTGGGTGGGCCAGACACCATGTTCCCCGTACTTCACTTTTCATCAGCTAGGACTTTCAGAAAACTCAAGGTATTCACAGGAAACTGGGCATATCTGCTCTGAACACTTTTTTTTTTATATATTGTTTTGACACACCCGCCAAGAGATTGGTCTCTCTTTCCAACACTGCTTTCAAAAGTCAGGTTTTTATGGTTGAGAATTCTCATTAAAAATGATTACTTTTGGCAGCAGAAGTCGGAAAGGTGACAGGAGAGAGGGAAGTATTAGAGGCACTGAGATTTTTTTTTTTCCTTCCATTTGCAGAAAGCCTGCCTGTAAAGCAAACATCATGGGGAGAATGAAAAAAATATATATATCTGAAACACAACGAAACCCCTCCTAACCTTTATATGTATCTGGAGCAATTTCCTAAGTACAGGGGCTAAACCGCTATCCCCATGCCCTGTTCATACCTCCGCAGAGGCTGTAGCCCCACTGAGTGCTGGGCATGTTTGCCCCCACCCTGGGGGCCTGGCGCACGGGACCACCTGCACAGATGCCCTATGAGCAAACACAGCCACGGGAAATGGTTACTAGAACACCGGGGAGAGAAGCAGCCAACGCACATCATGGACACCAAATGTAGGGACTAGAAATCTGGGCAAACCACACTCCTTTTGGTAATACTGTATTTCTTCTTTCACCTGTGTCATGGGCAAAAATAAAATACAATACAATCATTCCTAAGTCTGCAGTAACTCTCTAAAGGAACTGAACATATAAACTTTTCTTGATGTTTCTATTTAGATATACAATTTCTTGAGGACATTGAGATTCATGTTTCTTTATTGTGCAAAAATACTCCTCCTTACATTGTGTGTGTGTGTGTGTGTGTGTGTGTGTGAGAAAATGACTACGTCCCCCTTTGCACTGTCAGGAAATGTGGGGACCTGGTGGGCCCCAGCTGCCATTGCTCCTGAACTTTGTTTTCTTCCCCTACTTATTCATGTGTTGGATCTTGTCCCTGGGTTTCCTGTCTAGGAATAGAGTGAAAATGTGGCTGTGCTCTGGGAATCTTCAGCTCTCTGTGACAGGCTGGCCCACAGTGTGGTAATGTCTGTCAACTATCCTGGGTCCTTTGGTGGCCCATGATGTCCCATGTCCTCAATCCTCCAAACACCAGCGCCCGCACTTGGCAGAAGATGAGCCAGTATGGACTCGAGGTGACAGACTTTAAGAGCCTATAAGTTTAGAAACCACTTTCACAGCAGACTCCGTTTTTCCTTGTATATTTCCTGTTTTGATGAGTGTTGCAACTTTTATTCACAATATCCCAGGAAGCAGTAACAATTATGTTAAAACTCAAAGTACACTTCCTCATGATATAATCAATTTCCTGCCCTTGGAGATTCACTGTTACTTTCTGTATGATTTCTGTACTTACATACACTAACAGGAATAAGACACCCACTCTGTGTCTACATTTATACATTTATAATCTGTATACAGGGTCTGGCACATTACAGGGTCTGGCACATAACAGGCTCTCACTAAATGTGATTTGATTTCCCTATCAAACATGGAACACAGGTAGGTCTGAGACCTGCGATTCCTAGCTTGTTGTTTTGTGGATATAAAGTATTAGGTCACCTTTCTCTTCGCTTTTCTCCTTGGTGTTTGATCTCTTGATGGCAAATGGGAAGGCTGGAGGATAAAGAGTCTGCATCCAGAATTACCCCAAGGTTGAGTATAGTCACAGGCAGACCAGGTAGGCAGATGCAAGCTTGAATGACCCAACTGTGAAGGGACAAGGCAAGACAGATGAGCACAAGTCCAGGTAGGCGTCGGTCAAGAATTGGGAGAGGCCAGGGCCTCAGCACACAGTTGGGCAGGTTATCCTCAGCCCAGATGCCCAGTGAAAGGATGATGGGAGCTGAAATCCCAAACATAGGTGACACCTTTTACTTCTTCATGCAAAAGTATCTTATGGGCTTCCCATGATTCTCAGAGATCCAAGGGCAATGAAAGGCAGGCAAATTTGAGGAGAGAATCGACATGGGGCCCAAGAACCAAGAAGACTTCCATTCGGACTCAGCATTTCCTCCCAGCCAGCAAGCTTTGATACGTTCTCTGCCAGTGGCAACATAAACTGGATTTGGCCTCCACGGAACCTACAACATTTCTCAGACCTGCGTGCGGAGAGTGGGGCTGTGAATACAGGAGGACAGGATCGTACGAGGCTAAGGCTCTGAAGCAGAAAACTGAGAGGGGGCTTCAGAAATTGTACTGGGTTGAAGAGTGTCCCCAAAATTCATGTCTACCTGGAACCTCAAGATGTGACCTTATCTGGAAATAGGATCTTTATAATTAATTAGCTGTAATTAATTAGTTAAGATGAGGTCATACTGGAGTAGGATGGGGCCTAAATCAATCTGACTCGTATCTTTGTAAGAGGAGAGACGCAGACACACAAACACACAGAGGGAGGAAGGCCATGTGAAAACAGAGGCAGAAACTGGAGTGATGGAGCCATGAGCCAAAGGACATCAAGAACTGCCTGCGACCGGGGTGCCTGGGTGGCTCAGTCGTTAAGCATCTGCCTTCGGCTCAGGTCATGATCCCGGGGTCCTGGGATCGAGCCCCGCATCGGGCTCCCTGCTCCGCGGGAAGCCTGCTTCTCCCTCTCCCACTCCCCCTGCTTGTGTTCCCTCTCTTGCTGTGTCTCTCTCTGTCAAATAAATAAATAAAATAAAAAAAAAAAAAAAAAAAAAGAACTGCCTGCGACCACTAAGCAGTTAGGAAGAGGCAAGGATGGATTTTTTTTCCCCAGAACTATCAGAGAGATCATGGCCCTGTGAACACCTTGATTTCAGACTTCCAGCCTCCAGAACTGGGAGAGGGTCATATTCTGTCGTTTTAAGCCACCCAGTTGTGATATTTTGTTATGGCGCACAGAAAACAAATACAGAAATCAGCCAGTCCGGTGCCTTCAAAGTCCCAATGTATGCACCGAGACCCAGGGGAGACCTGGAGACTGACCCAACGGGACAGGGCTGAGTCCCAGCAGAGCTGTCCACCACACTGCCTTTTCTGGAAACTCATACAAAAGGAAGAGAATGTCATTGTCCTATCAAGTTAAGTTAACCAGATGTTAACCACAAAATACAGCCTAAAAAAGACAAAGGAAACTCTCATTTGCCGTATGCACTGGACTATACATGTCCACCCTAGAAATATTACAATGTTCTATCTGAAATATTTCACCTTCTGTGAAGCCAAAAACACCCTCTCTCCATTTTCCCCCATTCTGTAGATAAAGTTACCTTGTTGTTGTTTTTTTTTTTTTTTCCTGTCCACAAAGTTCAACAACAATAACAAAGACTTCTCTCCACAAGAACTGGCATAACCAATCTGGCCTTGATAAATAGGACTTTGGTAAATACTACACAGCTGATAAATTCTGTCCCAATTATACATGCCTATCAAATTCAAAGGTGGTTTTGTGGTAGGCTATTAAATGCATGGTTCAATTACAACCTTCCTGCACATAACATTTCTTCCCTGGTTAAGGCATCAAATACTAATTCAGAGATAGGTCATATTTTCCACTTGAAGTTCATTACATTCAAAGTAAATTGAGTGCAGTGAATGACTGGCTGACCCCAACTACCCCTCACCCAGAAAGTCAACGGCCACAGAGCAATGTGGTCCAACAAAAAGCTTCACGCATCTGAAGCTAGTTTATATGGAGTCGACCATGAAGTCAGGAAGAATCAGAAACTACTGGAATTCCCATTGTTTCTGAAAAAGAAAGAGCTCCTGGCCCAACTGTCTCCTCTTCTTTCGACAGTGGAACCTTAAGTTTTGTGATTCCTTTCCTTTCCCATTTCCACTTCACACTAAATACGTAAGAAGAATTACATACTCCTGAACAGAACAAAGGGCCTGAATGAGCTTCGGCATAATACATCGGGCCACAAATGCCAAAGGGGCATTTTACGAGACTGCGTGTGAAGTGACAGTGGGGCTTCCCAACACTGGAAAACAATGCCGCTCCTCTGCCTCGAGATTTCGGAGCTTGTTTGCAGTAATTGCCTTTGCCCACCCATCCCGCCTCATTCAGAGAAGGCTCTGGTGTTTTCCTGCAATTGCTCAGCTCCGCTGCCGACTTGAAAAACCTCCTCCACATGGATGCACTCAATCACCCAGCATTAAATGAGACATCTAAGGATTCTGCCACTCACCATTCCTGCCCTGTTTCCTCAGCCCTTGAGGACTCCATTGTTGTGCATGCCACTACAACCCCATTACCGGCCGGCATCCGATCAGATGATAACTAGAGTGAACACAAACACTGAAACGGCACAAGGAACCTCGGAGGCTCCCTCTTGGGCAACGCAGCCCAGGAGATTTTCTGACACCCGATCCACAGACCGAACAATCACATTGCAAAACGCTTTCAATGTCGAGGAACAAGCATTCAGTCAGCCCTCATGTGCCTGTCATCTGGTCCTGGGTGCTTATGAAACAGGCAGCTTGGCCTTTATTCTTCTCTAACAACTTTCTCAGAAACCACTAAGCTGTCCCAGCTTCCTTGCCATCGTACCGCCACTCAGATGTTTGCGAAGGCCAGTTATTAGCGCCTGGCCTCGTGCTCGGCTCTGGGCAGCGGCAGGAAGTTTGCTCGGAGAGACGGAAGAGAGATGCTGGTTTGGTTCCAGGGGAGTGACCGTAACCAGTTCACACGTTGTTTAACTATGCCTTGACCAGGCTTCGCTCTGCGGCAGGAAGTAGCAGGCATTGTGCACCTCCTCCACCGACCGATGATGCGGTCTGGGTGCTGGACACAGTGAGACAGAAGGTGCACTGCCCCGGCCGTCTACTTGTGGGCCAGTGCACACACACTTGTAATACAAGGCGATATGTCAACGTAATAGGAGGGATAGAAACAGAGTGAGGACGAGCACCTGGGGAAGGGAGAAATCTCCTTGGGCAGAGGTGGTCCCCGAAGTCTTCCCAGAGTGCGGATGATCAGAGAGAGTCTGTGAAAGAGGGCTAGGGTTTAGATCTCCAGCCCCGAAACTTGTGGAGATTCCCCGTAGGGCAGGGTCACGAGCACAGACAGAACCCTTAGAATGAACAGGCTGACAGAGCGAGTCAGTGGGGAAGCTGGGAAGGAGAAGGAGGAGTATCCCCTCCTTAAAGTACGTGCTCACCAAGTGGTGTCCTTTCATCAATATTTAAGGGTAGGTGCTAAGGCCGATGGAGAAAATTCGGCAGCACCCATGGCTGGGGAGGTCAGTCGGTTCCACGTGCGACTGGAACATCAGCAGTCAGACTGAGATGTGCTGACCAAAATGACGGCAAGTAACATCTTCTCTAACGCGGCTGCACCCCCACCGACTGCAGGGACAGGCCTCGCCCCAGCCCCATGGAACCTGCTTCCAATAGTAAAACATGGTGACACCTCAGTGCTGCGGGTTTCTTCACAAACGTGATTTCTGGATGCTTGGATTGAAAGAGAAGCAAAACTCCTGGGGGAAGGGCAGGGACGAAGGGAGGTCTGGAACGGAAATAAGCTTGGCTACTTGCTAGTGGCCTCTGTCAGGTCTCACCGGGAGAGATGCTGAACAGAGCACAGGCAAGCTGGGGATGAGGTGTGGAGACTGGTTCCAGGCTGTGCTCTTCACCCCCCTCCCCCGTCCCGGCTCTGGGAGCGGTTCTGGCAGCCCAGGGAGCGCACAGCCCCATGCCGGGAACCCACAGCTGAAAGAGAAGTCACTGGGGACGGAAATAAGGTGAATCACCTCCTACAGGTTGTTTTTCATGAATTAAAAGAACACCTGGGATGTTCTTTCTCAGTCACGGTTGATCATCTTTGAATTAAATTACAACAGACTAAAAGGCAGGGGGCTTCACAGGCTCCCAGGTGTAACTGGGATCTGGACTGGGACTCAGGGCTCAAAGAAGGGAAAAGCAGACGAGGACGGCTTAAAGAGAGGTTCTCAAATCACCTCCACCCTCAGCTCTGGGGTCTGACTGTCCCCCTGGTGGCAACTGTGGCAGCGAGGCCGGGTCCCCGGGGAGGCAGGTGCGCACACTTGGGGAGAGCTCCCCCCTCCGCCCCCGACGAGGCTGAACATGCCCCTCGGGGATCCCTGTGAGAGGGACAGACTACACGTGGGGGCAAGCTGACGAGAGCCGCGTTCCCAGACAAGAAAGGAAAGCTCAGCCTTCTCGCTTAGAAGAGCGAACGTGAAGAATCCTTGAGTGACACAGGCTGGGGTTCACGGGCCGGCTGTCCTACTTCCTGGGTGCGCCCCTCGGGGGCTCGCGGTCTGAGGACAGAGTGAGGCGAGAGCGGTTTCTTCCCGCAGCGGAAGGTAAAGGCCCCAGCACGCCGTCCTTTAGCTGGTAGCGAGTCAGTGCTGGTTTGATTCCTTTAATGCAGCAAAGGACGGAGTTTAAGAATCAGGTGAAGATATAAATAATCTGGGCTCTTCAAGACGCTAAAACTCAATAACAAAGGATCGAAGTTTATACGGGATGTTTAAACAGTGCTTTCACATTTGTGACTTCTTTGTCTCTCAGAAGCACCCTCGGGGTAACCTTGGCCCAGAAGGTTCCTTCATTTGCCTGACATCACACATCTAGCAAAGAACGAGACAAGAACAAGCCCCGCGTGCGGGTCTCTTGGATTAAATCACACAAGGTCAGAGTCTGGCAACCTTACTACCCCGCATATTTTTCCTCCCTGCACTCATAACACGAATTTGCTCACTTAGCAAACGTTTACTGAGTGTCTGTTAGATGTCACTTGGCCCCATCAGTGACCAATGCAGCGAAGAACTCTGTCCTCAGGGAGGGGTCTGGGGAGGGAAGGCCAACAGTGAGCAGGAGACATAATAATATATAATAAAGGAGTGCATGTTATAGCATGCTGCAGAAAACAGAGCAGAGCAGGGTAAGGGGATGGGCAGAGTGGGGGTCAGGGAAGGGTGCGTGGGCTGCCATTTTAAATAAGGTGATAGGAAGAGATTTCATGAAGAAGGTGACAACTGAGCAAAGCCTTGGAGGCGGTGAGAGTCAGCAGATGGCGGGACAAGAGAGCTCCAGACAGAGGGAACAGCCAGTGTGAGGACGCTGAGTCAGGGGCGAGTCTTGCATGCAGGAGGAAAGAAGTAGGGGCCCCGTGGACAGTGTGGGCTGGGAGGGGCAGGTCCGTTTGCCTGTTGTCCAGACGGCACACCGGAGGCCTGCGTGCTGGGAGGACGCTGCAGTTCTTCCTTGCAAGGCCTGGCGCTCTGTCAAGGCCCTCGCGATCCGAGTGTGCCATTGTCTATTTACGCACACACCGCACCCAGACACCTGGGCAATCCGAGGGATGTCACCCACCCTTGGTTTCCTAGCAGAGAAGCCTGGTTTTCGAAAAGCTGTACTTGGTAACATGGATTCCGCCACCTTGGCTTTAATCTTGAAACTAAGTAACTTTTCCAGGAAGCCTGGGCTTCCAGCTATGAGACACTTTTTAGACTTCTCCCAGTCACTTACATGGCGTCTGCTTACAGATGTCTGCTATCCTGAGAATTAGTGCCGAGCTGCACCAAACAAAGCCAATAATTAGCAGCACACGTGGTGGATTCATTTTGAATTCTCTCTTGCTGTCACCCTGATGGAAGCAAATGATGGTGGTCATGCATCTCCTGATCACAGCGGCGGTAACACGCACCACAAATCAACCTCCACCTGCCTGTCGTGCCAAAAATAGAGCAGCTCAGAGATTTCTGTGCACTAGAGAAAGCAGCAGCCTCGGGGGTTGACGAAGACGCAGCTCTGGAGCAGAGCTTGTTCGAGAGTAAAGGGAATGGCACCTGCAATCCTTGTTAAGTCCCTGAGAGGACACAGAAGATTCTGAGACTATTACCTAAGCATACTCTATTATTACTGTATGATATGTAATCTATGAACACCATGCTCTGCTACACTAGAATATAGGTACTAGCCTTTACTATGTTAGGAATAAAGATCAAGTTTCGAGGATGGTTCAAAATAGATAATGCAGGCCATCAAAGAACAAACCAGAATTACCTATCCACATCCGTTTTTATGTGATTATAACATTTTACGTGTTGTTTTGATGCAACTGGATAAGAAATTTCTCTATTCTCTGCAAAAGCTCTCCTAGACAAACTTACCTAATGATTCTAACCTCTACACAAAACTTCACCAACAACTACAGTGGTTATCACAATCCATAGCTCCAAATCTGCCTGATATGAAGTTACTTCAAGCCTTGGGTAACTTCCCACTGTTCATCTTGTCCTTTGCAAATGCAAGCATCCACTGTGCCCTAGTCAAACTTCTGTTCAACAATTTAAGTTAGAATCTCATTTTTTTAAAGTTCTATTCATTTATTTGAGAGAGAGACAGAGAACAAGTGGGAGGGTCAGAGAAAGGCGGAGAGAGAATCTCAAGCAGACTCCCCACTGAGCTCAGAGCCCAACACGGGGCTCCATCTCATGACCCTGAGATCATGACCTGAGCCGAAATCAAGAGTCAGTCGCTTAACCGACTGTGCCACACAGGCGCCCCTAGAATTTCATTTTTTAATTAACATAACACTGCATTTAACATAGGCTGTTTCCTCATTTCTAACAGCACATACTCAAGGGCCTAGAGACTTCCCTGAGCTGGCTCTAAGAAGCCTCCGGTTTTCTGTCAGAAACAGCCTGCTGAAGCACTTGTCAAACTGTACATTTTCCTGAACTAAGCATGTGACTAGCTGGCCTTCTCATGGGTAATTCACAAATGAACAAAGTCTTTTCAGTTCATCTGGAACAACATGTTTCTACAGTTTGAAGTTCCCCAAACAGAGACATTGGTGCACTGCCTAGCCAAAGAGTAGCCACTGGATACATCCAATCACAAACAAAACATGTTGGACAGCAGTTCAATTTTTTTTGGTCTCCCATGCAGCTTAGGCACTTCCCAGAGGGTTTGCTTAAGATACCTGCTTAAGTCTGCCTTTGGCTCAGGTCATGATCCCAGGATCCTGGGGCCAAACCCCACATCGGGCTCGATGTTTCTCCCTCTCCCACTTACCCTGCTTGTGTTCCCTCTCTCGTTGTGTCTCTTTCGAATAAATAAAATCTTAAAAAAAAAAAAAAAGATACCTGCTTAAATACGACCAAGATGGCACCAACTTCAGGTCTGAGGACTTGCTATGGCGAGGCACTGTGCTAAGACCATTACAAGGTCTTGCTCATTCAATTCTTACAGCAACCCTCTAAAAGGCCATCCCACTACTATCAACCTCATTTCAAAGATAAGCAAGTGGAGAGCTCACAAAGGGTGAGCGCCCCGGCCAAGTCACACAGTCAGGAAATGGTGGTGCTCAAGCCCCAGGCCCTGTACTTGGCTTGACATCTATATGACTAGAAATTATTCCATTCGTATCTCAAATTTTTCCCTGTCCTGAGAGTCTCTTCTATAAAAGCACATTTCAGTATGCATTTTTACAGAATATCTTTACCTCCCCCCTCAACCTGGTTCTATGCATTTATGTAGAAAAATTAAACATTCCAAAATGCAAATGGGTATGCATTCCCTGGTAGCTGAAGTTAGCAAAAATGCCCTGTCCTGATTTCTTAAAAAATTTAACATATACTTACCAAATGACCCACACACTTTACTCCCAAGTATTTGCCCAGGAGAAATGCAAACATATGTCCACACTGAGACTTGTACACAAATGTTCATGGCTGTTTTATTCACAGTAGTCAGTAACTGACAGGAAAGTGGATAAATAAAATGGGTTGTATCCACAGAATGAAATACTATTCAACATTGTAAAGGAATGAACTATATAGATACACACAACACCACGGAAGAATCTCGAGATAATTACAGCAGTGAAAGAAGCCAGACACAAAAGGGTATATGCTACAAGATACCATTTATTTAAAATTCTAGAAAATGTAAACTAATCTGCAGTGAGAAAACCCAGAATCAGTGGTTGCCTAGGATCACTGGCTGAGTGAAGAATGGATCACCAAGGGGCCCGAGGAAACTTCTGGGGGTGATGAGAGTGCTTTTCTGTATCCTGTTTGGGCCAATGATGTCATGAGTGTATACAGCTTGGACTGTCTATTTAAAAGGATATATCTTTCTAAAATGTATAGACTATACCTCAATAAATTTGAATACAAAGTATGTAGGTTTACAGAAGAAACCATTTTTATATTGAACTCCAGTTGATGAAATCCTTTTTAAAAACATACTCAGAAGTTTTTGAAAGTGCCCAGTCCTTATCTGGTACAACACTCAGTTTCAGCTAGCTACGCTGTTTATTTTAGATTCTAAAACTCCTGGTAGTCAAGAACCAGTGCTCATTTTTAGCTTGAGTTCTATGCAGTTCCCAACACAGCATTAGGCATTGCAACTGTTCAGAACATTGAATCTAAACATATCTCCATTCTATTTTCCCTTGCTTTCCAAAGAGATCCTGGGAGCAGAATCTACAGTGAGCCTGCTAGCATGGCCATCAGATCCTGAAAGAATGTCACCAAGGAAATGTTTGCATTTGTCCCTAAACATGCAAAGGCTGCCAACAACTCAGGATTCTGGGTGAAGTACTGCCCTTAAGTAAGTCTCAGATCTTCTCCAAAACCCTCTTTATGTTCAGAGACATGCTGGGTGGTATGGTCCATACAGGTAGTGTTGCCTCTGAAAGCTACATGCAATCCTGAGCTTGAACTTTAGGTTTTCTGTACGACAAGGGATAAGGGGAAGGAAGGTGATGAGACAGAGTGTAGCCTACGAGAGGTTAGAGACTCAAAGTATCTTCAGCCCTAAATGTGCTCCCACCCCCTTCCTGCCTCAAGGAAACTGAAGCCTATTAGACTACTAGTGCCAGTTCACAAATGATCTGTTACTGACCCTCAAGGAGACAGGTACATAAGGTGAGAGTGTTTAGAAGCTTATATGGCAGTTTGACATCGCTGTGATCTGTGCACTCAATTCTCATTGAACAGGGTTTACACTGGGTCTAATATTATCAAAAACTTCGGGCGAAACCAGTCATGGACAGGTTCATGTACAGTGGCTTAAAATGTAAAAAGAAAAAAAAGAAAAAAACACCTAGTCTTCCCCGACACATGGCTTGAGAAGCATAGTTTTATGGCACGGCTTACTCGGTGAAGGTTAATTTTTCCCCAAGTGATAGTGGGAGCCAGAAAAAGGCCACTCTATCACCCAATCAAATCCATACAACCCCCAGCCTGTCTGTAGGTGTTTGGACTGAGACTGTAAAGTGAAATTAAATAAACCTTCTCAAAGAGGAAGTTTATCAAAAGTGCTGTGTTTCCATTCTAATTAGTATCACGGCTGCACCAGCTACAAATACGGTTGTCATCACGTCAAGAATCAAAATGAAGGTCATGATCGTGGCTGTGCAGATATAATTAATACTTTTCTTTCCTTTTTCCTCTTTCTTTTATTCTCCCTTGTTCTCTCTCTTCTTTCTCTCTCGCAGACTCAGTGAAGTCCAGGGAACTCGGGCTCCTCTTTTCTAATGTTTTCCACAAAGATTAGTTGGTGGGGAACTCGGAGAGTCTGACGGATAGGCTGCCTCCGCGACACAGGGAGTGCCTGAGAGGAGGTGTGCCCCTTATAACAGCCCCTGAAACTGTACAGATGGAAATGGGAAAGAATGGAGGTTAGGTTTTTGAGTTGAAAGGCAAGATTTTCTTACTGTTGATTCTTCCTTCCTATCTCAGCTCAGTGGTCAGTGTCCCAGACAGCTGTCCCAACTTTCCTGAGTAGCCTGCTTCTTCCTGTTTTTTACAGATACCACACATTCAGTCCTGTGAATCTCTGGCTGCTGCCCATCTCCTCTTGTGTTCAGTAAGTTCCACTGGGCCATGGCGATGCCTGTCCTGTCCTGTCAAGCACTAGTCCCTAGCACTTAATTAAGCACAGTGATGAGCAACAGATCGCTCATCAGAGCATAGAAAGAAGAGATGAAGGAATAAAATAAATACAGGGATGAACAAATGAAGTCTCTAGATAGTAAGTATTAGCATCTATACACGATGCTTTGGCCTCATTTCTAGATAAAAAGACGAGATTAATCATGAGTCTCACACATATTCATCACAATTTTTAAGAAGACTGGGTAGCCCATGGAAGCCTTATTACCAACTCAAAAGGAAATAAAAATTCCTAAGAATTCAGGAATGAGAAATACAGAGAGTACATAAATCATGATGCTTGCCCACCGGGAGTTTGAGAAATGAAACAGCTCTTTTGGGGGAATAATCAACAGAGAAAAAGACTTGGGTTATTCTGTATTTCAATTAGGATAAAATGTTACAAATAATTTCTGAAAACAGAAGTCATGGCAGAGAAGAATAAATTTTATAACGTACCTTTACTTCTGCTTTGGGTCAAATCATGATCCCAAGAACATTATCGATTACAGGTAGTAAAAAGCTGAGAGAACACGTTTAACCAATGGGGTAGACTGAATGTGTCCTCCAAAAGTTCGCAGAGTGAAACCTAAGGCTCCTGGGAAGTGATCAGGTCATGAGGGCGTAGCCTTCATGAATGGGATTAATGCCCTGTCAGGAGACCTCAGAGTGTTCCCCTGCCCCTTCTGCTGGGTGAAGGCACGGCAAGACGACTACAATCTATGAGCCAAGAATCAGGCTCTCACCAGACACCAAATCTTGATTTCTGACTTCCCAGCCTCCAGAACTGTGAGGAACACATTTCTATTGTTTCTAAACTACCCAGCCTGTGGCATTTTGCTATAGCGGCCCACTGCCTGAGACAACCTACAAACGCTTTCTTCCAACATCAACATTATACACGGAATAGCACTTTACCAAACGGGCCTCAACATCCCTGGAGCTAGGAGAGAGTGGGGTTTACCCAGTTAGTACTTACTAAAAGAGAAACAATAAGTCACTCAATTATCAAGCCCCATAAGCACAGGTCCATTATTATTATTATTATTGCTAGGAAATACACAATTACTGTTATTATTTCCTATCTGAATAATAATGTTTTTCTGTTAACACGAAGCAATCACGATACAGTCAGTTTTATTAACATGGATTTAAGTACGAAAGCTCAATGAAAGTATCAAAATGGATGTATTTTAAATTTCTTCATTGCCTTCCATTTTCCAAAAAAGTGTTTTGAAAGGTGGCCCCCAAAAGGTACACACACACATACACCCACACAGAGAAAAAAATCATCTGTATATCCAATGTTGTTCAATTAAAATAATACGATAAAATATAAATCATTTTGTACTAATATACTTCCAAATCTAAGAGCCCCCCCACCGGCCCCCCAACTAGGAGATATTTTAACATCTATTTTCTTTCAGCATACTTATGAGACTTTATTTTAAATATGTGTTAAAGACCCTTTAACCAATATTATTTCATCCATTCAAGTTAGCAGGTGGGACAGAATGAACATTTATTGCTCAGGTACTGTAAGTAGTATCTTATTTAATTCTTATAATGTTCCTTCAAGATAGGTCTTGGCACTCTCAAATAGATGAGCAGAGAGAAGCAGAGAAAGAGTAACAAGTCACAGAGCTGGTAAAAAGTGGGGGTGGTTCAGAGCCAGGTCTGACTCCAAACTCCGTGGGTTTCCAGGCTCTGAGGACATATGCTGGTGCGTGCCCCCAGCCTGGCACCTGCAGGGCAGGAGGAGGGGTCAGCCGGAAGCTCCTTCCAATCTCCAGCCTGCCCCATCTTTCTCTCAAAGATGAGCACAGCTAAACCTTTGGACAGAAACACAGCCTGAATCTGCTACACTGTAATTAGCTCTGCCAGTAGGGTGGTTAACAATCCACCAGGATACAGTTTTAGTAACCCCACTAAAAGGACACATCTATTTAATTGAACTACCCTTAGTCCTTTCAGAGTAGCTAAAATGATTTTAGAAGATTTTGAAAGATCTATCCAAACAGAGCTTTAAGCCACAAGAAAACAAGGTAATTCAGCAGTGGTTCACAGCAGGAGCTTTGCTAAAATAGTTCACAAATGGATACACTAGAATGCCTTGCCCACTCCCATAGTTGGTAAAGAACGGCCAGTTCATTTGAGGATTGAAACACTTTCAAATTGCACTGGAAAATCAGACATGTTTCTCTCTCTCGTTCCTTCCTCTAAATGTGAGGCTCTTTCTTGTCTTTCGAATCTATTGTTCAGTTAATCTGTGCACGCCAGAATATTCTAATTTAAATCTGAGCCTGGGACATGCTATATTTTGTTTCTAGCTGAAAGAGTGTGAATGCCATAAATAACATGCACTGTGCTTGTTCTCTGTTCCTAAACAGTCTGATAAGCTCGTATTGAAACCATCTCAGCAACCACATTTGACAGCTCACTAGGAACCTGTTCAATCCAGCCTCCCAACCAGTCCATCACTGCTGCCAGTTTCCAGGCGGACGAGGCATTCAGACACCAGGCTCTAAATGAGAACAGCCCTGGCAGAACCCTCGTAGGAGAGGTACACTCCGGCTAACAGGCCGTCAATCTGTCAGTAGCTCTTAAGATTCCTCAGCCTTCTCCAACTGAAGGCCAGCTCAGCGCTGGGAGGGGGCCTGCCAAATCCATTTCCAGGGACCCATCTGCAGACCTGGTCTGGTATGCCAGACCAAACCAGCACAAACCAGACCACTGGTGCAGATGCAGAGCACTTTCCTTCCTCGAAGTAACTCATTCATCCGTTAAATAAATAGTAATCCAACATCAACTAGGTAACAAAGACACCATGTACCCAGAGAACCTCGAAACCAGACGGCTGCAGGGCCAGTCCCTGAGTCTGTTACACATAGCAATGTGAGCTTCTCTATATTTCTGAAAAATTTGGGGGCCTCAGTTTCTCCATTTATAAGACGGGGATAAGTTAATACCTTATTTCACAGGACTGCTGACAAGACCAGACGAGGTGAGGCACGATGTAACATAATGCTCGACTCCAGGGGAAATACTCAACAAAAAGTCTATCCCCTTCCTTTTTCTCCTTTCGCTGGAACTTAAGATTTTCCCCATTTGCTCAAATCATGCAGCCTTAGTCTTAAAATCAAGAACATATAAGACATGGAGGAAAAAGCAGGGTTTTTTCCTTCTTTTTATTTTTCAGTAAAATGTTTACCAAAGTGTAACATACAGAAGAGTATAAATCATCAGGTTCCAATTCCCTGAATATTCAGTGACACACCCATGCGATACCCAGCTCAGGGAAGAACATAACCAGGCTGCCAGGAGCCCCTCATGCCCATTTCCAGCCACTTCTCCCCCCAAGGATACCCTCTTTCCTGAGTCCCAGTCCCATAGGTTACTTTTGCCTGATTTTGAATCAAGTAACATTTTAATAATGTTGACACACACAACCTGCAAATGGAAATGCAGGATATTTTATGGATTTGCAGCCAATGAGCTACGCCAAAGAGATAGCACATTATAAAAAGAAATAAATACACTGACAGCGACGAAAGTGATAAAGGTAACATGTTGTTAAGGTGCTGGGCTCTCCTCTCTGCTTCTTATTTTTATCCAAACACTGTAGAACAAAAATGAGAAAATCTTATACGTTCCAGTGGTAGAACTCATTCTACCTGCTTTCTAATGTAATACTAGCTTGAGAAGGTGTAACACTATAAGGCAATGGAGAAGAAGAAAATGTATTTTGTAGAAAGAAGAATTATTTATTTCTGACAGTAAATGCCATCATCCAAACTTAAAATATAAATCAGTAATTCCCCCAAGACATATCTGAAACTTAAACCTCACCGATCTCTTCCTTAACAACTTTAAAAAACTATCTTCGAAACCCTTGGGATCCTTGGAAAACAAATTTTAAAAACTTACATCTAATCAACTGTAATGCTCTTTGCCCCTTGGGATTAGAAATTAGTAATGACCAACAAATCTCTTCTTCCCATTAGAGTAAAATGGGTGCCCCTTACCATTCTTTTTTTTTTTTTAAGAATTTATTTATTTATTTATTTATTTATTTATTTATTTATTTGAGAGAGTGAGTGAGTGAGTGCAGGCAGAGGGAGGAGCAGAGATGGAGAAGGTGAGAGAGAATGTCAAGAGCAGACTCTGTGCTAAGCATTGAGCCTGATGTGGGGTTCCATCTCACAACCCTGAGATCATGACCTGAACCAAAACCAAGAGTCGGACGTTTAACCAACAGAGCCACCCAGGTGCCCCCTCCCCCTACCACTCTTGATGGCACGACAGTGAGAGTCCACATAGCTCACACTCACCCAGAGGTTAGCACTGCTTACAGGAGGCTAGGACAAGACAAGGCATGTTTCATTCCAATATCCGCTACAAAATGTGCCTTAGTCCCTGATAACGTAGGATCATGTGCTGACTTATCAAGACACTGCTCACAAAAGTGTGCAACATCATGTAGGGAAATGCAAATCAAAACCACCATGAGACACTGCTTCGGCACCCACTAGGATGGCTATAAACAAATGAAAACCAGCAGGTGCTGGAGAGGATGCGGGGTCGCTGGAACACCCATGCATCGCTGGTGGGAACCGGGGCGACTGCTTCGGAAAACGCTTCCTCGGAAAGTTAAGCAAAGAATTACCAAGTGACCCAGCAATTCCACTCCTAGGCATATGCTCGAAAGAACTGATAACAGGTACTCCAACAAATACAAAAACACATGCTCACAGCAGCCCTACTAGAATGGCCAAAAGGTGGGAACAACCCAATGTCCATCAACAGAGCACTGGCTAAACAAAGTGCATACATACAAAATGGAATATCACTCAGCCATCAAAAGGAATGCAGTAGTGAAGCACGCTAAGTGTGGGTGGACCTCAAACGCACGTTAGGCGAAGGACGCAAGGCACAGCAGATCACATGTTGTAGGATCTCACTGATAAGAAATGCCCAGAACAGCTAAATGTACTGCATGTCACTGAATGATTAATGTCACATTATGTGAATTTCACTTCAATTTTTTTCAATGTGGAGAAAAAGAGAGAGGGAGAAAATAAAGAAAAAAAGAGAAAAATGGGATCGGGGGTGAGGGGGAGAAACGGCTCATAGGCGCCAAAGAAAGAAACACCCTAGGGGTATAAAGGTGATGGGGTAACAACTGGGAGATGAGGTAGAAATCGCTCCGGTAGCTCCGGTCCCTTTCTCTTTGACAATGCCATAAAGGTTCGAAATCCTTTTTAAGCTCTTCTTTTTCCTTCAAGGATAGGAGTGGCAAGGAGCCTAGCTTGCGGCTAGCCAGGAAAGGCCTGGCTGATACCAAGAATCCAGACAGAGAGAAGGTTCAGTTCAGCAAAAATCCAAAGAACGCAGCAGGCCTTCTGGGCCTCGGCAGGAAGGGCAGGTGTCGGGCAGGGGGGATGGAGGCAGCACGGAAGCACTGAGAGCGAGGACACCTGGGGAAAGGTCCCCGGCTGTGAGGGCCCCAAAACCCTGCATTCAGAAGAGGGTTTCAACAGTGCAGAGGAAGAGGAGCCGGGTTCGGTCCTGTCACTGAGTGTCAGCCCTCCAATCGGCGTCCTGCATTCCAGCAGGGAAACCCAGTCCTCACCAGCCTAACCACCAAGAACCAGCTTGCAGTGAAGTCTACCAAAACTATAAAACATAAAAGCGTATCATCTTATTTTTCTTTCTCAAAAATATTTTTTTTTAATTTTACATTAACCTTTATTGTTTTTTTTTAAATCTGATTCTTTTTTTTTAAGATTTCATTTATTTATCTGAGCGAGAGAGAGAGCATGAGCGGGGTGAGGGGCAGTGGGAGAAGCAGGCTTCCGGCTGAGCAGAGAGCCCGAGGCAGGGACTCGATCTGGAACTCGGGGATCATGACCTGAGCCAAAAGCAGACGCTTAACCGACTGAGCCACCCAGGCGCCTAAAATCTTATTCTCAAAAGAACGTCTCAGCTGATAAATATATTTAAAGACGACAGAATGGCCCGTAAAACAAACTGCAGGTATAGAACTGTGCACTACATAGCAGCCTAACAAATGTGAATAACTCTAATGTGCATGAAGGAAAATAAACATACGCAAAACATCAAATGATTAAGGGATAGGTCATCTCACTCTTTTGGGGTCATGAAGCATCTTCCGTGAGACTTACCCTAACATTTATAGGACAGGGGCAAGAGGATGGAGATCCATATGTATCATATGGCATGAGGTGTCTGCTTACCTGACTCAAGTCAATATAGGCAATTTCTGCCCACGAGGTGCCCCCGTCTCTACTGACAGGGGCATCTACCTTTTAAGTTCCTCAAAGACTCTGAGGCTGGAATCCAGGCTGAGTCGAGTATTCTTGAATTTCCCAGGGCTCTCCACAAGAATGCAGCAGCCCCGGGAGAGCTGCCCATACCCCGAGTTGGCTCCTTCTTTCCATCTCTGTTCTATCTCATACCACCACAGGCCTCTAACACACACCCACAAGAGCTCTCTCTTTGCCACCCTGCAGACCTGGGGTACACCCACCTCAAGTGAATGAACCAGAGGAAGACTCCGAGAAAACCCTAGAAGAAGGCGTGAGGCCATTTGAGCAAGAAACTATAGGACAAGTACCTACATCAAGGTCTGGGAGGAGGGGGCACAGTCTGTGGGTCAGTACATCCCCTTGGTCCTATGGATTCCTTTCCCCACAGGGAAGGAAGATGATGGGGAAGGGCCCAAGTGGGGCCCATCAGCTGTGTTCCTCAAAGTGTGCTCCATCAACAAGAGTGGGATACCACCTAGGAGCCTGCTAGAAACAGAGAATCCCAGGACCCATGCTGGGCTTACTCAATCAAAATCTCTTGGCAATTCCTATGCACATTCAAGTTCAAGTATGGGGCTGGCACGGGGACCCCTTTTGTCCCAATCAAAGCATGGTGCTGCATCTGGCAACTGTTAATTCCTTGAATGTATTACTTGACCAACTTTGAAAATGAAAGCCAGCTATTTCAGATGAAATGACATTCCCTTCATGTGCATGACAACACAAGGACTTGTTTTATTCCCTGACAACTCAGGCAAAGATTCCAAGAAAACTGGGTCCTATCTGCCTTTCTGGGTTCAGATTGAGTCATGGAGTTTAAAAAAAAAAAAAAAAAATTGCAACAGAACCCCAGAAACTTTACTAATTCTGTCAGGGCATAATATCATCAGAAAATAAGTAGACCCTGAGAAAAATCTGGCTCTATAATTAAGAGTAGGATTCCACAATCTGATTATTGTATTTTCAATTAAAGCTGAGCTCTCGGTGTGTTTTTCCACTGTTTCTTGAATTAGCAGAGACCTGTGAGCACGTTGAGAGCAGGGATATATTAATTAGGGAGAGAATTTCCCAATAAGAAGCTGGGCCCATGATGCCTGGTAATTAGGAGTATTATAACAATCCACTGACCCTTCAGAGACCCTCTCCTACGGTTAGTTGCCCCCGGGGATTCACAGAAGGCCGCATCACAATTTCAACCACTTGCCACTTTAGCGGCTGCTTTTGCAGACGGTCACACTTACAGGTCTTCAAGTACTAGTTTGGGGAGCCCAGTGGCACCGCACTCGTGGGCACTCCCTTTATCAATAATGTCTGACCTCCTGGCCTCAGGGAAACTTGAACTTGAACAGGAGTGCTTCTTGGTTGAGGAGTCGAGCAGTGCAAGTTCCTCACACCCAGAGTTCTGAATCTTATCTTCACTTGGCACCCTAGAGTGTCCCTCTTCACCTAGTGGTGACTGGGGCCAAAACACAAGCATGGGGGCGGGGTGGGGGACCTTCATTACTTCAGATCATCAGCAGTAAGGTGGTGCCTGACTTCCCCATGGGGCTGTGTCTACCCAAACTACTGGGCGAGCCAGGGCACTGAGGCTCTGGATACATGGGGCAAGTATACGTCTCCAACAGAACTGCAGATGAGACAATAAAGCAGAAGCACAAAGCGAAGAAGGAACAAGGCCAGCCTAAAAGTACCAGGAGCAGAAATAATCCCAGTGAGACTAGGGCTTCACAGTGTGCAAAGCACTTTTTCCAAATGTGCATGTTCTCCTTCGATCTTTACCACAACGGTTCATGGTTGATGTGATCCCCATTTTACAGATGGAAAAATGAAGGCTTGAACTGATTGTGGAAGATCACATAGCTAGTGAGCCATGGTTCCACACAAATCCAGTCAACATTAGTCAAAGTTCTTTACCAGTCCTCGCAGCAAAACCAGAAAAGACTCTAGAAGGTCTAATCAGATCCTCATGAATTGGATAACCTCAGCATATCCCAAACCCACCTGATTTCCTCCTGTTCCACCTCCTGTCTCCTAGGTTAAACCTCCACATCTGGCCAAATCTTTTTACATTTATCTCCCACAGACTCCCCACTTTCTACTTTTCATTTCCACTGCCACTGGCCCAGCTGGGGCCTGGCAACTTCTCTGTTATTGCAACTGTGCCCTAACTGACGTCCCTCCATCAGCCCCTCGCTTCTGTCACACAGCAGGTCTGCGGGTGACAGAATGAGCCTTCCCAAGCAAGGTCAGGACACGGTCCTTCCTCAGAAGTCATCCAACTTCATAAAAGGCACAGTGTCCTCCTGACCTCCCTTCCTGTCTTGCTTTGCACATCAGTCTCCTCCTACTTGACCTAAATGACTGTCTCCCCGTGGCCTCCCAAACACAAGCCCTCTAACGTTGACCACAGCTCCTGACACTCCCTGGGGCTGGAATGCCCATCTCTTCATTCTTCTCCAATCAAAATCAAACCCTTCGAGGCTCACTCAGGTGGGGTTTCCTGTCGCCTTCCCAGACCCCTCTGTCAGAGTCTCTCTTCCCTACATGTTCCGGGGGGGGGGGGGGGCAGGCTTGCCCTTGAGCTTCTTGATCTGTAGGTTTCAAATTGCTTGCCTCACCTGCTAGATGGGAAGATTCAAGGTCACCTTGATCACCATAGTGCCTACAACCCTTTTCATGGGGAATTACCATCTAAAAGGAACCTCAAGTGAGAATTTACCTTTAAAGGCTTTTTTTCTCCTCCTCCTCTCCAAGAATTCCAAAATTAACTGCATTTTGCATTTCATTTTTGTTTGTTTTTGGCTGGGAAGCTAGAAGTCACATCTCAGGCCTTGCCCTATTCTGATTTCTATCTTCTCTCATCCTTATTTTCTACTTTCAGCTTACTGTTCTATGTTTCCTTTCATTTACTTCAACCTCTGCGGAACAAGATGAAATATAAACACATAGGTGTGTATACCTAAAAATCAGGTTCTTGAGAAATGACTGACACCTTGAACTGAAAGTAAGATTCCCCTTGGGAAAGAAATGGGGAAATCAGCCCAAATTCATTACTGTCAGTAGGCAGTAGAGGCCCGAAACAAGCAAGCAGTTTGCTCCCTGAGGCTCAAAAGTGCTACTGTGGAAAACAGAGTGGCCGCTACTTTGCAGACTGCAGCCTGAAGCACTGAGGTCCAGGCCCTAAATAGGTACCCAGGAAACAGAGCAGCCCCAGAGAATGTTTCCCTTCACCTGGACTTCCCAGATCCACTCCCACACTAAGTGACTGCTAGCCATTCACGGGGCAGGGATTGGAGAAAAACTAGGGTGATGCACCAGGAGGAATGACCAAAAAGCTGGTATTTAGAGGAACCCTCCTTGACGCAAACATCCCTCCACACTCCTTCTCCGGGAGTTAACTTCCAGCTCAGGAGAAGTGGAAACCAGAAGGAGGCGGGCTGGCAGTAAGGGGAACAGGCTGGGGGGATTCCTGCTCAGGGCAGCTACTATCCCGCAGCTAAGGCGGAAAGAAAGCCAGAGCCCAGGCCGGGGGGCATCCAGGTTCCCACCTTTTGTCCCCATAACTCCCCAGCCAGGGGACTTTGGGAAAATCATCCACCTGTCCGAACCACAGTCTTGTCACTCCTAAAATGGAAAGAGCTATGCCTTCCTTACTGGTAACTTTGAGGATCACATGAAATGACACGGGAATTTGCATTATAAACTCTTCATAGATAAGACTTATTTCCATTTCTACAAAGATTTACTGAGAGATGCCACACATGAGCACAGATCACAGACTCCCAAATCACAAGGCCTGGGATTTAAATTCCAGTCTGTCACTTCCTGGTTTTGTGACCTTGGACAAGGTCAAACCTCTCCAAGCCTCAATTTTCTTGTTTGCAAAATCGGATAAAAGTGCCTGCCTATCCGACAGGGTTACCATGAGGACTAAGTGAGCTAATCTTTTATCTAAAAAAGTAGCTGGCATCTAATAAATGTTATACACATGTTTCATAAATATGCCAATTATGAATATCTCATAAGCCAGATACTATGTCGAGTGCTGCACGCAACCACATACACACAGAATAATAGTAGATCCTGGTAGATCTCTGCAGGCCCAGGCATTACCTTTACCTAGGACCCAAGCAATAGGAGATAAACAAAAACCTTCTCAGGAACAGAAAAAGAGATGACCACCTTGACCAGGGAATCATAGCTGGAATTCTCTTGAACTTCAAATTTCAGATTTTCATCCTGCCCCGGGGTCACTTGATTAATTTGCAGTATCTTTCCAAGAGTTGCTATGATTCATTTATGCTCATGAAATAGTCAAGCTTTTAAAAAAAAAAAAAAAAAAAAACATTTATTTAATGAACTATTATTATGACAGCTGTAGAGAAATTTCACTTTGGTGTTCGGGAATATTTGATACATACCTTTCAGCTGCCCACATTCAAGGATGACACAAAATCCAGGAAGGGCAAAATAAAAACCACTTCACTGGATAAAAGTTTTACAAGCTCTCCCGTCCATCGTTATAAATTCTGTAGCTTTTGGTTTTCGTTTGTGTCTTTGTTTTAAGTGGAACATTAGTGAAGGAGAACATCTTTTCCCTCTTCCTGTTCACCTGGCCTCGAAGAGGTGACCTGGTAGAACTTTAATGAGGCCCAAGTAAATTTTGTAACTCTTGGATAATTCATTTTGTAATTAATCAAGGGTTTTATTTGAGGATGATTAGCAGCCAGCCATATTCCAGTTCTGACATTCTAAAAATATTATCCCATGATCGACTACTTCTTTTGAAGTGTGGCAGAAAAGTTGTCCAACTTGTTACCAAGTTCCAAAAATCCTCTCTGTTGACACAGAAGGAAACCTCTAATTACATGAGTCACTGTAGTTTTACAACCGAATACACTGTTAATTGGAAAAACTGTCATCAAGATGATAAAGGCCATTCTGGAACTCCACGCCAAAGCACTCCTGACTTGTACCTTTCAGAGAATGACCTCTTGTAAAAGAGATTGATGTGTGGGAGATTAAAGGTGAAATCCAATACACTTGTCCAGGTCTCAATAGGCTGCTTTATCCTGATTAAAAGGAGAAAGAATTTCCTGGACATGTTCTTTTAATGTTTTTATCTGAGGAGTGGGCACGGGAATCCACTCTGTAAAGCACGGCTATGTGCATATTATAAAGATAACCGGCCCCCTGGCTTGTGCCAGAGTTTAGCCACATGTATTCAACTCTCTAGGGCCCTTTTGTTCATTCTTTTTCTTCAAAGTCTGCATTTGCACAGCTTCCTTAATCCTTATTTCTTAAAGGCGTGGGCCCGGCCATTGCCTGCATTAAACGTAATGCAGACAGGTGTCCCCGTCTGTAGAAACATCAGGAAGAAGACACCTTGGGCTCCCTTCTAGCTCTGCTCACCTGCTTCCCTGTCCCGTGATCTCCAGGGCAGCCTCACGCACAGCTGACAAGCTGCCTGATGACCCCATCTTCTCTCGCTGTGAGCTGCCCGCCACAGTGTGGGGGCCATGACTCTCCCACAAATTTGGGGAAGACAGAAAAAGGAAAAGCAGCGTAACTTGGGCTGGGCACCAGGCCTGGCTCTCATCCTGCCTTTTTTGGGAGATTTTAAGAAAGAATACCCAGGGTGCTTCCACACACTACCTGCTTAATACGGAATTTGACCGGCCACCTAGTTCTCCCTGCAGACGGTCCAGCACACTCATCCAGCAAGCTATATTTGCATATATAAAAACTGGCTGTGAGGAGGAGCATTCAAGGGCTTGACTGAATGAAGAAAATGTTTTCCTAGCTGCCCACTGCAGTATTATTTTGCCGCTGAAGGGCAAAACAGAGAGGTGTCCAGACACTCCCTATTGATGCCCAAACACCTGTCTTTACCTCCTCCAACCAATGTATTACCCGGACTTACTAACTATATGGCAAGAAGCCCAGGCTTCTTTCGCTGGAGCAGTCGGGCTCCCACAGGTCTGTCGCCTACAGAATATAGCACTTCTCAGTCACAGGACAGCGACACCGGGAGGAGGCTGACAAACCGTGGGGTTTAACTCCCCCAGACCAGAGAGATGAAGGCGGAATAAGTGTAGCGACTTGTCCAAGGTCCCACCACCAGGTTGTGCTGGAGCCTGGACGAGAGCCCACTTCTGGCTTCCCAGTCCGATGTTCAGGCCGACTCTATCTCCCAAAACATAACTGTTTTCTTCCAAAATCTGTCCAAACAGCTGCTGCCAGGGTCACAGGACCGTCCGTGAGAAGTTGACTCTGCAAAGCCAGTGGGCAGACAGCAAACACAGGGACAGTCCACCTCAAACTGTGTGGGAAGATCTGTGGGTCGAGAGGCAAGACGAGGGCAGGCAGCCCTGCTTTAAAGGGACGAGCATGCTGGGGGACTACCTCTGGGTCTGTCATGGGTGGTGCTGCTGACTGGGGACAGTGGACCCACCGCTCCTCATTAGCAAGGGCTCTCAAAGGAGCTTCAGGGTCCAGGGACATCAGAACACTTGGGGACTTCCTGGACATGCAGACATCAGGCGCAGGCCCAGCCCTAATGGATCAGAAAGATCTCTTAGTGTCTAGCCCTCCAGGTGATTCTGCTGCATGCTGAGGTCTGAGATCTACTGGTCTAGTCAGCTATATGGGGTAAGAGCAAGAAGCTGTTCAGTGACGCAGGCTATTTGCCAGCCAGGCCATGTGGCCATGTCTTACTAGCGACTGTGCTTTAAAGCACTGGGTCTCAAATGTGGCTGCACGGTGGAATCCGGGGAAGTTTTAAAAGACCCCGATGCTGTGGGTTCCCCCTCCCCAAGATTCTGATTTAATTGACAGTGGGGCGTGGCCAGGGCATCAGGATTTTTAAAAAACCCCAGATGGTTCTAATATGTAACATTTGGAAACCAATGTCTGAAAGAGCTTCAATCACATTCTGCACTCGATTTAAAAAGACTTCTAGGTCCTCTCCTCATGGGTCATGACTCAGCTTCTGCTTCATAACCCTGGTTATCGCTGGGAAACCCAGACCAGTTGGGGTCTGTTTCCCACAGGCCAGTAATTCTCAACTGGGGGCAATTCTACCCCCCGGGGGAGGTTTGGCAATGCCTGGGACGTTTTTGGCTGTCAAAAGAGGGTAGATGAATTTCCCTACTGAAATCCAGTGGGGAGAGGCCAGGAAGACTGCCAGACATCCTATACTGCACGGAACAGCCCCACAACAGAGAACAACCTGGCCCAAAATGTCAGTGCTGCTTTTGAAAAGTCCCGCTGTAGACAAATCAACTGTTTTTCTCAATTCGTTTTAGCTCTTGCACCTTAGGCTGGGTGGAAGGAAGGATGGGTCTGTTGACAGGCACACCCATGTTAACTCACTTTGGCCCTACCAACACCCCTGTTCTTGTGTGAGGTTATCAGGTGCCTGCCTGATTGCTAATTAAACAGTCTTTCATTTTCTATTTGAATATGGTTCTTTTTGTATATGCTCTGTTGGTCAGGATCCCTAGAGGGAGGAAAGGACAAGTGGGAGGAGGTGGGTCCCGAAATCTCACCTGACACCCTAGGAATTCCCACGACCAGCTTTGACTCCTCATTTGCAACTACCCAAGCTTTAAAACTTATCAAGCCCAAGGGTAGGTGGGATAGAGACGTGAGATGGAAGTAGGGCCAAGTGTGGACCAAACCCCAGCTAGATGCTAGGAGCCACTTCGGGTTACCCTATGAGTAGGCAGGCAACTCGGCGAAGGAGCCCGCCACTTACTTGTCTGTTTTTATTTTGCCTAAAAAATGAGTAGAACATAAAACCTCTCACCAGCTACTCTCTGTTCTATCCCCAAATCTTCAACATCTACCATTCCAAGATTTCCACACCGATTCAGAGCGATTTATGTTGGCCCAGGTGTTTAAAGTTCCAGGTTGAAACATTTGGTTAATTAACATCATGCTGCAAACACTCAAAATCACTTCAGCTGCCACTAGAACAGAACAAAACTACCAAAAACAAAAACTGTAGGGAAAATACAAACAAATGGTGGTATTCTGTGAAAAACAATATATGATTTTAGCGACAATAAAAGCTGCGAGAGCTTTCTTGAATTAATACGGTGATCCTGAAGAAATTCTTTTCTAAAAGAAATTCTCTTGACTTTCAGTAAAGACTTGAAAGTCCACATTTATAAGGAGGATGCAGCCAGGTGCCAGGATGCCGAATCATTAGCACTTTCTTAAAAAGAAAAATGGTGCGTGAAAAAGAGTGCAAACCCCAAGAGTGGCAATTTTGGTAAATCTCAAAAGAAATGGCCATTCTTCTACTGAGAACCAAAAATTGTTTTTCTCCCCCAGTTTCGGGGCCACGAGGCTCTCAGCTGTGGTTCTCCGCGCCTACAGCACCCCCAGCTCCCTCCCCGCCCCACCCCAGGGCCCAGGTTAACTCCTGCATCTTAATTCTTGTAAACACCAATTTGTGCCTTTCTTTCTAATCACCTTCTGTAAAACATCACTTCTTTGGAAAGGGGCCTGAGGTGGTTCTGTCAGAATTAATTTTTTTAAAGTATGAACTGTAGAAAGTTGAGAAAGAAAGGCAGCTTTCTTCGTTTTGAGGCAGGGGTCAGGGTGAGGTACACTGAGTTTTCCGTGTCTTTTCTTCTTTTCCAAGTATTAGAAGGGTGGGGAGGGTGGGGAGCAGGTCTGGCTTGCGCCATGAGTGGACCCCAGGCGGTGTCCAGGTGTGGCTGGTCTGCAGCCAGTGGCAGGCTGAGGCTCAGCCCGGCCCGTCCGCAGGAAGGGCTGGGGAGGCCTAGCATATCAGATCTCGAGGAAAGAGACTGGCAGGTCCACAGGATGGTCCCAAACAATGTCTTGGTCACTGGAGGGCCGGGAGGGTGTGGTTTTGAGCACTGTTTTGTTTGTTACCCAGATTGCTCCCAGGAAAACCTTCTCGCCCCCCCAAGTCCCGGCCGCCGCTATAGACTTGTGCATGAAGCCCGAACGAATAATCGGAAAGATGTATTCTCTCCATGATTGAGCCACTGGGAACCCACACAGCGCCTCTTTGGGAGAATATAACCAACTAACACTAAAGGGAGATAAGCGCCTCATTTAAGACCAGAATAAGATGCAGCTCCAATTCAACTGTGGTTCCAGAAACACAATACAAAACTGATGGGTTGGGGCTGACGAAGACTCTCTCCTTGACCAAACTTCACGCAGGCTCCTCCAAGCCCTCTTCCCAGCGAGGCCTCCCGCTGGGCTCGATCCTTGGCTTGTCTAGTCCACCACAGCAAGAATCCCCCCATCCTCGATGCCTCCTCTGGGTAATTTTCCATCTACGGACCCCTTCATGCTGCTCCTTGGCCATGAATTCCCACACGTCCTTGTATCTGGAAGTGAGCCACTTCTATACTGGCGTCTCTTTTCCTCAATGGCAATAGTTAGTGAATCAAATCCAGCTCTGGTCCTCTCCCAGGTGTAGCACCTGCAGGAGTGCGGAGCCTAGCACCTGGAGCCCCGGCCAGGACCCGCTGCCCGCTGGAGTCCCCAACACTGGGGGCCAGGACACATGGGACGGTTGAGAGCACAGGTAAGGGCCAAGAGGCGAAGCTGGCCAACATCACCAACAGGGGCCGGCACAGAAGAAAACGGGCAGACACCCTTCTGTATCCCAGAGAAGCTGGGACACCTCCAGGGGATGCCCAGCTGCAAGGATGGGAAGGAGGGGTCTCCTTAAGGGGGAAACAGAGCTCCTACAGAAGAAAGAGTAAAGTCTTTGAAACAGTGTGGGACTCCCAACACTCCTGCAAAACGTCCCACTTTGCCTCCCCTTGTGCCAAGTTCTATGAAATAGGCATACGGTATTTACGCATATGATTATATGGATCCGTCCAAAGACTGTGAGAGACATGAAACAAACCTTGCTCCTTTCCCTTAGGAAAATAGCACCTAGTCTTTCCTTGGTCTTTCATAGCTTCTCTCTGGGTTTTTATCTCCTGCTCCTGTTTGCCTGGCCCTAGTCCCATTTTCCGTTAAGATCCTTCAGAGAGAAGGAATGTGATTCTGAATCTGATGGCGAGCAGTTATCCTCAGAAAGAGATGGTGGGCATGATTTTTACGCTGTGACTGCTCACAATACTGTCAAAGAGTTAGAGACATTAGCAAGTTTTCCCATGTCTATTTGAAAAGAAGAGCATTACTCTGATAAATGTTCAGTTCTAGGACAAATACAGGTGATTTAATTTCTCAAAGACTTTGGGCAGACCCCTCCCTAAATTATTGCAGACACCATCTTAAAAGCTCCCCCCCCCCGACAAGAGAATGGGTCAGAAATAGACCACAAAATGCCAGAGGTGAGGCAAAGTTTGAGCTGAGTCAAAAAGATGAGGAAATGTGAATGCTGAAGGAGAGAAGAGTGACTACATTATTTGGTATCACAGCACTAAAGGACAAGGCAAAGAAAGGACCTGAGCAGAATAAATTAATTAATTAAGCCTGAGGTCAGCTCCAGGGACAGGGGAAAAAAAAAAGGAAAAGGAAAAGAAAGGAGTGGGGTCTGTTCTTGGCATAGACTGGCTACCCCAGAAGCCAGAAGCCCAGGGCCCAGAGTTGCCATAGATTTTCCATTTCCAAGTCCTGGCCATTTCTTGATTCAGTTCTGTGTTTCTGAGGAACAATTTTTGCTAGTCTTGTCCTCGAATCCTTATAAGAAGCTCTACTACTCGAAGAAGCACACTTTTTGCTATAAAATTGTTTTTTTTCTTCTTCTGCACATGCAATGTAACAACTTGGAAAAAGAAGTAAGTCTGGTCCCAACAGCCAAGGCCTGGAAAAAAATCAGACAGCAGGCTTAAGGCGAAATTAAACATCGACCCAGAACCACAGCCTAGAGATTCCAGTCCTAGCAGTGGAGACCACCAGTGCTCCAGCAGTCAGAAACTTTTGAGTAGGGGTGCCTGGGTGGCTCAGTTGGTTAAGCGACTGCCTTCGGCTTAGGTCATGATCCTGGAGTCCCTGGATCGAGTCCTGCATCGGGCTCCCTGCTCGGCAGGGAGTCCGCTTCTCCCTCTGACCCTCCCCCCTCTCATGTGCTCTCTCTCATTCTCTCTCAAATAAAAAAAAAAAAAAAAAGAAACTTTTGAGTCATCATGGAAAATGGAAGACATGCCAAAGATTGGGGGACTGGCAAATGTCATTCATGTTTTCAAAACGAAGAAGAAGGTAGATTCAAAAACTGTATGGCGGTCACCTTGGGAGATCTTGGGAAAAATGGGAAATGGTTTATTAAAAGGATTTTTCATAGGAAGCCAGAAAAACAAGCTGCAATCACCAAGAGGCAGCAAAGCTGGACTCCGAATTGGCCATATCTGCCTAAGCTCATTTTCCCCTTTGATTATACCAAAGTACAGCATTTTACAAGGTCTCTTATGATAGTCTTACAAATTATGGGGTAGGGATGTAAAACTTGTCACAAACCATTTCCAAAGCTGCCGTCCACCTAGCAGCCTGCCACAGGACTCTGTCCTTGGTCTGTCCAGCCCAACATTTTCCTATGAACTTGGGTAAAGACAGTAACAGTAAAGTGTATCCTTATCAAATCTTTAGAGGTCACAGTTCTGAGGAAGGTAACAAATACACAGAATGGCATGGTATGGAGCCCGAGACATCTCACAGACATGAGATGGGTTAGGTCTAGCGGATGTGATATTCTCTCCTTGGGTCCAAAGAAGCAACTACATCAGTAGAGGCTGGTGGATACCTGGCTTAAGCTGCAGCATAGGAAAATACTATGTTTTCATCAACAGGAAGCTAAATATGATTCAGAGATGGGTCAAGGTCATCAGCAGAGCTAATAAGGTAAGATGCATTTAATGTGCATATGGATTCTGGAATTAGAGAGGTAATAAACCCTTTCTATGCTGGACCATTCCTGGAACATCCCTTTCAGTTCTACTGATGTATTTTTTTTTTTTTTTTTTTAGGAATGTGCACTCACTGGAACGTATTCAGAGGATAGCTACCAGGACTGGGCAGGAACTCTAAATTGTAAATATGCGGAATGGTTGAATGAACTAGGTATGTCACATGGCAAGTGTGGGTAGGGAGACATGGCCATTTGTCTTGAAATTAATGAAAGGTTGTCATGTGGAAAAGAAGCAATGCTCTGTCTAGGAATCTCCAAGGGACAAAATTAGGGATTAAGCTATGGAGGATATTTTGTGTTATCGTGAAAATAAAATAGCCTGCCTGGGCAGGTGTTCAAAGGCCCAGTAACCACTACTAGGAAAGCTACAGAAGAGGGTCAGCTTTAGAATGGGTAGATGGATTAGGTCATCATTTAAGGTCCTTTTAAATCTCAAAAGTCTATGCTTTTCTAAAATAGTACTTTTTTTAGTCTTCAATTCCAGTTCAGATCATGTCATTCCACAAAAACTTGCTACTGCTCCCAACTACAAACAGACTGAACTCCATACCCTTCGCCCTGCCACATAAAGACCTCCAGCAGCTGACTTCATTTGCCTTTCATTTTAGTTTCACAGATACTTACGGAGGCCGGACTGTATACTCCAGGCAGGACGCTAGGAGACAGAGATATGAACATGACTAACACATGGCCCCTGGCTCCAAGGAGCTACAGTCTGGGGGGAGAAGGAACTTCAGCGTGAAGAAGAGCGGCTCAGTGGGCTGCCCCACAAGAGCACAGGAGAGGGGTCCCCGGCTCAGCTCAGTTTGAACCTGGCACTGTGGCTCCACTGTCGCACCCTGGTCCTCTCTGCACACCCTTGCTGTTACATGGCCCAAGTAACCCCATGTAGGTGAGACAAGGCCAGTAGACTTTTTGAGACGAACTCTGCTGGGACAGAAGGGGTGCAAGCAGAACTCCACCTTCCCACCCTCGTACATTCGAGAAGGGATCCCCAAAGCCCTCTCTAGGACAGAGCTTTTCCACAGAAGCATTCTGGGCCTCCTGGCCATTCCTTGGGGAAGAAGAGGGGCTTGTACCAAGGACCATGTGACACATCCCCTGAAGCCGGTTGACCGGGGAGCCAGCCATACCCTCCACAAGCAGAGCTGCTGTCCCGCAGACCAAGGAAGGTCCCTGTTCTCTACTTCCAGCTTTTCCAGTGGTCTCCAGGAGGGAGGTCTGGGTAAGAGTCGAGGTTCAGGCAGTGAGGGAAGGGGCCCCACTGTGCTCTCCAATCTCACCTATGACCACAGAACCCTAAATAAAACTGATGCTTTGTCCCACTTCCCGCAGGCCTCTGTGTGTTCACACTGAATTCAGCCAAACCCTGAAAACGAGAGGTGAGCAGTAACACTGGAGCGTCCAACCCTACTCTGACCCTCTAGCAAATTCTATCGTGAAGGGCATGTCAGAGTTAAACACAATGCAACACTGAAGCTCAACCACAGAAAGCAAATTTTTTAGTTCAGAATGACATTCATGAGGATCAAGAGAAGAAAGTGTATTTAGAAGGAGATGTAATGGTACAAAGCCAGCTGTGAGAGGGCTCACGCACCGTGAGGGATCCTGCTGAAAACGTATTTCCCTGCGGACCCACTTAAACAGTCCACCTTAAGCGCTGATACTATTTGGGGCTAGCATGTAGTCACGCCGTGGTTCAATACGTGCGTAAGGTAATGTAAGCCGCTCTCACAAATAGAAGAAAGGTTAGCCTGCACCGTCAGAAACAGCTTGCTTAACCACATTATGGTATTCAACCGTGTGCTTATTTTTAAATTCTATTAAATCGCTCTGAAGGCAATGACCTAATAGAAGGAGAAGCATCTCTTCACGGAGCACATGAAAGTTTCTTTTAAGATGAGGATCGAAAGGTAGCAGCATCTCTTCCAGCACTAAGGTCCTCACCTGAAGACGGAGATCAGACGTCCCAGCTGCAAACTTTCTCAATCGTTCCACCCCTCTCCAGCACTGCCCCTCCAGTCACCCATCACACAACCAGACCCGGCCTGTACCCCTCTTCAGACCCCTGCACATACAATCTCACCAACTACTTTTTTTGGCTACTTCCAACATTTTCGCCCTTTTCTGGAAATAGGCAGCACAGTCCTAACAAACCAAGTTGGGAGTGCTAGTGGCTTCCCTGCATTCTTTCACTTTGGAATCGTCACCAACACGCGGTAAGACGAGGTCAGAGCAGGCGAGGACTCAAATAGTTTTGGGTTCCTGGAGTGGTCAGTCGGCCGCTATCTGTACTGAAGGTCACAGGCACAGAGACTAATACTGAGGACAAATGGTGGGGTGCTAACCAATTCAGATGAACACCAAGGATGTATGAGCAAATTCCCATGCAAGCATACCAGTCAAGAAACAAACATCTAACAACCACCACCACCACCATCAACAGCCGCCCTAGGTACCAACACGTTCCATCTTGTTAGGAACTGCTTCAGAAGTCTGGGATACACAGAGATTCCCGACCATTCTCACGTACTGGTTGTTGGAATATTCACATGCCCCCACAACTGGTTGATAAATAACCACTGTCCCAATACCTAAGTTCCCCTTGTACTAGCCTGGCTGCCTGGGCTCCTCCTATGGGATCCAGCCTACCCCTCTCCCCACAAGACGACTGCTGAAGAATGAAAGCCTGGCACAAAATGGGTTGTCCAGGACCCCGCTCCAGCAATGTAGTTGGCATTCTGACTGGTGAGTGCTCAGGCCAGGTCAGCCACTCAAGATTGTGACTGCCACCAATGTTCAGAGCCCAGGGACACCCGCAGGAGTGTCCTGTGCTGAGCCCATTTTCATTATCTGATTCTTTCCCTCATTCTCTTTCATACACATCTCTCCACTTCAAACACATATGCACACCTAGGAAGAGGCTCTCTGCATAAGGACCCTCTGAGGAATGTCTTCAGACTACAGAGTACACGTCTCGATCAAAGCTGTGCCGGGTCAGGCATCTCTATGATTTTCAAACCTTTCTTGCGTGATGTAAGTGGTGACTTTAGTGGTGACTTTTTTCGATCTTCAAATACTGGTGTCCACTGAAAGTCACCGACATCCTTTTTATTAGGCTGGTGAGGCTCTCACCCCCACACCCAATCAGAGACGAGCCTCCTTGTAAGAGGGATAAAGAGAATAAGCCTTCACACCTGCAGATGAAACCCTAAACCTGCCATCGGGGTCCTTGTAGCTGAGGGAAACTGGAAGTTTCACAATAAACTACAAAGATTTATTTTTCCTCCTGTTTGAGAACAATAAACTCCTTCTGGTGAATGTAGGGTCCTAGGCGAGGAATTACTTCTCTGGCACATGTTTCAGAGAGCTGCCTGAAAGCATCCATTGATAATCTCCGGTGAGGCCTAAATTTTCCCTCTACTCCCAGTCCCAAAAGAAACTGGGTCAAAACGAAAACAGACAATGGGCCTCAAACAAACAGAACAGACTGCGCTCCTCTTCTCTCACGTGTTTATGAGGGAATTCAAACATACTTAAGCAAGACACAGCACTGCTTATTTCTAACATCGAGTGCAGTAGGAAAAGCAGACGAAGAAGGAGGAAAAGTGTCGGGGCACCTGGGTGGCTCAGTCATTAAGCGTCTGCCTTCGGCTCGGGTCATGATCCCAGGGTCCTGGGATCGAGCCCCGCATTGGGCTCCCTGTTATGCGGGAAGCCTGCTTCTCCCTCTCCCACTCCCCCTGCTTGTGTTTCCTCTCTCGCTGTGTCTCTGTCAAATAAATAAAATCTTTAAACAAAAAAAAAAAGAAGAAGAAGGAAAAGTGTCTGTGGGAGAGATGAAGGTGGGTGGCTGACACTGACAAGTGGTTGGAAAGCGAGAACATATATGGAACATTCTGGATTGCTGGAGATTGTGAGTCCCAACATTTTCTAACCCAGACTCGTGGAGTACTTTATACTTAAGCCTAAACATATCAAAACCCACCTCTTCAAAGATATAACTACAAATGCATCCACTTCCTAATAACTGTAGATCAGAAGAATTGATAGAAGAAACAAAGAGGCCTGGCAAACATTTTTTTCATGTCACTCAAAGAAAGAATAGAGTCATATTGACTCGAGACACTAAATAAATATTACTTGAGAAATAACTTAAAAAAAAGAGCACAGCAGTCATTCTTACCAGAGGTTTAAAAACCCTCCGGACGTCATCAGTAATTTTTCTGGGCTACAGAATGTTTCTCCTATGTTGAGAAATGTCAGATGGATGACACACCAGACTCAATGAAGAAATATGGGACTACTGCTGTGGCTAATATTTTAAAGTCTGATCGAAGGGGTTTATTTTCCCCCGAGTGTATTTACTTCAGGTAACAGGCCCGATGAAGGTACTAATTTTTATAGGAAACACATATACGTGAATTGAAATCACATGCTAGGGGCACAAGTTAGCACTAAAACCTGGCCTTCTGAGTGTCAGCCTGGTGTTCTTGCCCTGACCCCATGCTACTTCTAGTTATTGTCACATCTTCAACTTCATCTTGGGGGACCTGTCCAAACCCTCGCCACCTGTTTGGTTTGTTTGTTTTTTAAGTATGCTCCATGCCTAACATGGAGCCCAACATGGGGCTTGAACTCACCACCCTGAGATCAAGACCTGAGCTGAGATCAAGAGTTGGAGGCTTAACCCACTGAGCCACCAGGCACCCCATCTCCACCTGTTTTAATTCCAAGGTGGGTGCTCTGGATAAGGAAAACCACTCCTACCCACTCATCCCCAGAGTCTTCTCTTTTCACCAAGACCCCAGGAATAGTCAACAAGTTCACAGAACAGAATGTTCCAAATATAAAAATGATTAGAGATGAGAGTCCATCAGGGGGAGGCCCATGTATAAAACACATCCTGTTCACTTCCAAATACTTTAGAGCTTTAAAGAATGGATTCATTGGAGAGATGTGCACACCTGCATATTTGCACACCTGTATTTGTATTCAGTTCTATTTTGATAAGTCCCTGAAAGCCCCATTTCAGAGGGCGTGGGCCTAAATAAATACCAAATAAAACCTTTCCTCCCTGAAGTAAAGGGCTAAGCTAGACAGTATACAACTAGTTTTCAGGGTATTTTTCAAGTGTATATAAATGTCTCTCAGTCTGGACTGATGTCAAACACCACACGGGTTTAGTTTTTTTTTTTTTTAACTGTGGTAAAATGCTCATAACATTTTAACCATTTTAAAGTGTACAATTTACTGGTATTAAGTACATTCACCGTGTTGTGCAACCATTACCACTATCTAGTTCCGGAACATTTTCATTCCCCTGAAAGGAAACCCCACAGCCATTAGCAGGCACTCCCATCCCCCACTCTCCTCAGCCCCTAGTCAACCACTAATCTGCTCTCTGTCGCTGTGGATTGAACTTTTCTGGACATACCAGATAAGGTGAATCAGACAATGATTTAAAAGATTTAAAGATTTAAAAATCTTAAAAAAATTGAGTAATATTCCAGTTTGGTTTATTACCACATTTGGTTTATCCATCCACTGATAGATATTTGGGTATTTTTTTAAAGATTTTATTTATTTATTTGACAGAGAGAGAGAGAGAGAGAGAGAGAGCACAAGCAGGGGGAGGGGCAGACGGAGAGGGAGAAGCAGGCTCCCTGCTGAGCTGGACACCTGACGCAGGACTGGATCCCAGGACCCAAGATCACGACCTGAGCAGAAGGCAGATGCTTAACCAACTGAGCCACCCAGGTGCCCAGATATTTGGATTTTTTCCACCCTTTGGCTATTGTGAGTAGTGCTAATGAACATTCATTTAGAAGCTTTTGTTTGAACATCTGTTTTCAATTCTTTTGGGTATATACCTAGGAGTGGAACTGCTGGGTCATAGAATAATTCTATGTTTAACTTAACTGAGAAACCACCCAACTCTATTTTTCAAGGGCTACTCCATCTTACATTTGTGTTTATTTTGTAACTATTATTAAATATCATGAGTGGTCAATGCAGGCACAAGCAGTGATGGCTGGCCCCTCAGTATCATCCAGGTTCGGCTCACTGGACACCCCCTCAGACAGAACCGTGTGGCCACCCAAACTGAAACAGCTCCTCCTCCCCACCCCTGGGCATTTCTAGGCTCTCGTCCTGTTTCACTTTCCTTCACAGCACTATCAGATTCTCTGAAATGATTAATCTCTTCATTTGCTTGTTAACTCCTACCTCTCTTTTCTAGAATATAAATTCCATGGGAGCAGGATGCTTCTTGTTCACCATTCTATGCCCAGGGCCTAAAACAGTGCCCGGGCACAAAGCAGACATTTCTTGAGAGGATGTCTGAACAGTGCTCAAAGCTAAAAAGCATTCCTGTAACAGAGCCAGATTCCGTGCCTATTAATTTTCTTTCTTCACAAAGACGACAAAAGGCTGGATGGCAACAGGCTCTAAAGCCCAAAGAAGAGAAAAGAATATGGCCCCAAAGGCCACCCAGTTAACAACACCGGTGACCAACTGTAGACTGCTTAGGTTTTAATTGTGCTAAGTGTAAAGCTCTGCCTTTCCTTCACGATCTGCCAGCACTCCGACGGGTTGTTTTTGTTCCTGAGGTAAAGCGAAAGGAGCTTAGTAAAGGTCCTTAAGGTAAGTTTGCTTCAGGCTTTCATTTTGTTTTGTTCTGTTCTGTTTATCAGACAGAACCTTCCAAGCACTTTTAAGGTCAAAGCAAAAAGTCAAGTTACCTACAGGATCCTTCAACTTGTACGTGTTCACTCTTAGCCAGCCTGGGTCTTTACCACAATGACCAGATTCTTGCCTCTTGAATGAGAGAGAAAGAGGAACAAAGAGAAAATGTTTGATTTGAGCACAGAGCCTTCCAAAGATCTGAGTTTTGCCTCTAGGAGATGAAAACACCATGGCTTAGAGAGGTTAAACTGCTTACTCCCAGGCACAGAGCTCCCTGGTGGCAGAGCAAGGAGCCCGTCTACACTGGCCAGCAGAACATCAGTTCCACGGGGGCAGAGCTCAGGCCTTCTGTGGTCACTGCTCGATTTCAGAACAGACCAGCAGTGGCAGGGGACTCAGGAGATGTCCCCCCAACTCCACAGCACTGCCACGTTTCCAAGCTCTCGAAGGCACAGAATAAACCTAGTTTCCCATCCTCTGAGGAACCACCTGAATTTAAGGGTTGACAGTCAACACCTTGGTTAGAGTCACGTGGGGATGTGCTCCAGAGTGAAGTCAACAGCCAGAGCCCGTGGGTTCTGCAGGTGCAGAAACGGCCATCTAGGGAAGAAGGAGGCAAACTCAGGCCCCGTCGAGGGCTCAGGTGAACTGGACCACACGGCACATGGGCATCAGAGCTGCCCCTACGGCAGTTCAAGGGCTGAAGACCGAACCTTCTCTGTTCCTGGACCCCAGCTCATTTAGTCATTTCCTCTACAGACCTGTGCTGCTTCTCAGCTAAATAAATAAATAGCACACCACGGATGGCTAAACTAGGACGTTCTGAAACCAGAGTAGATTTTTTTTTTTAATTGTGTTTTGTGTGTGAGGGCGTGTGTGTGTTTTCTTGACCAAATCATCTGAAAAACCAGCAGTTCTCGACACCTAGCTCCTAGGTACACCGGACCACTATGGGCCTCCACAGCTTAAAAGTTTCTATTTTTTAAAGTGGAGATACATATTGGTCCAAATGATGGGTTCCCAAGACTTTTTCAAGAGAAGCTACCAATTAACCTTTCTGGGATCCTTTATAAAGGATCATCCTAACAATGATACTAGGGCTTTTTTTTTTAAGATTTTATTTATCTATTTAGAGAGAGAGAGAGAGCATGTGCACATGCACAAGCGGGGGGAGGGGCAGAGCGAGAAGGAGAGAGAGAATCCCAAGCGGACTCCACACCAAGCACAGAGCCCGACTCAGGGCTCCATCCCAGGACCCCGAGACCACGACCTGAGCTGAAATCAACAGATGCTCAACCAACTGAGCTACCCAGGCGTCCCTGATATCTAGGGCTTTTAAAAAATTATGATGATGCTACCTTGATTTTTTAAATTCTGTTTTCCTCTCTCCCTGGTCTGGTGGGGAAGGGGAAAAAAAAAGAAGGTGATATCACAGAGGCTTCATCCTTCTCCCTTCATTACTTCTGTGTCCTGGACCAAGAGCGAACAGTACAACTGGGGCTTCCTGCTTCTCCACATACGGAGTTGTCATCCTCGACATCAACAGACTTGGCAGGAGTCTCCGTGTTCTCTTTGCTGGGCTATTCTGAGAAATGTAGCTACAGATGTCGCGTTTGACTAAGCAGAATTTGGCCTCACATTATTCTAAGTTCCAGGTAAAACTAAGCTCAGGCATTTCTGTGCACCCCTGTTCCTGATCTGAGAGCTGAATGTCTCAGCATCACCAACGAGCTTCTGTCCTGGGCACCTTCCACGTACAAAATTTAGGGGCAGAGAGTGGGGGTTTCAACATGATCAAGACAGAGTAGCTGCCTCTCAGGGCTTACAATCTCGAGATACACCAACATTTAAAATATGCAATTACAAGACCAGGAATGTGCAATGTTAAGCCTTACAGGAAGGCTTGCGGAACCTTCCCACGAAGTTCACCCTGGAATTGTAAGCAGGCAGGTTGCTGTGTGGGATATCTGGAGGCCTGCTGAAGATACAAGGAGGGGCAGTGCTGTCATTTCCATGGGCAGGCCCTGGTGATCGGGTTTGAGGCAGAATGCAGAGAAGCTTTCGTTTTCTCTGGAGCAACAACAGTAAGCCGGCCCGTGTTCAAGCACAGAGTGATTTTAAAAAGCAGCCAGACTGCAGCTTTGCTGGGGGCAGTAAAAGAGGCCCCACAGATGGTCTGGCTTTCATAACAAGCCTCCTCTTCCTTGTTGAGAACATTTCGTTTGCAGGTAAAATTGGGCAAAAATGAACATCAAGGGCAGCGCCCAGGAAGTGAAGAAGTCTACATTCTGGAGAGAACAAGTAGGCAAAGGACACCCTCCTTCCCCTGCTGTCCGGGAGAACAGGATGACTGATGACCGGGTGCGGTTAACACTACGTCCTGCCGTGAGTCTGCTACCTCCGCCTCTGTCACTGTCCCCATCCAGCCCCTGGGTCGGCCCTAATTATATGGACCCCAGACCGGCTCAGGAGGGAAACCTGGAGCACTGGATGGGCTGCCAGTGAGGTTTACAGCAGCAGCTCCAATAGCATGGGGCCCTGCACAGTCGAACCTCTATCTCCAAGATGCCCCCCAGCTCAGAGGACCTGTGTCGGAGGGCTAACCCTGAAGGCCTGGGAATCAGACTGTCCTCCTGGGGATTTTATTCCTATTTCACTGTTAGTGACTAAACTCCCCAGGGACGCAGCTTCAAATATATGACTCCGTTTTAAGCTACAAACTCTAAGGGTGCCATCTGCTCACAGGATCTCCTTTAAATGGTGAAAGATCTCCCCCTTCCCATTTAGAATTGAGGATTTGAGAAGGGACAAACTGAATAGAACTCAACCGAAAATTCAAATGCCAGTGTCTCAGGAGACTTTCTATAGATCTGGGTTTCTGGGAGCAAAATAAAGGCTGGAGAGAGCAGGGGGTGTGGAGGGAAGGAAGAAAACAGGAAAGAGAAGAGACAAAGGAGAAAAGACAGAGACACAGGTCTATGAAGTCAAGTGGGCACTTACAAACACAAAGACAAATTAGATCTATATAGGAAAGAGAAAATCTTAATGGATAGTTTGGAAAAGGAAATTGGTAAAAGCAGCTACTACTTGCCTAAATAGCATCTTGAGCAGAAGAAAGCCATTCTTCTTCCTTGAGACACTTTTTTGCCATGTGCCAGGGGAAAAAAAAAAAATGCCACAATAATCATCTAAATCTATGATGACTCAGCATGTGAATGGTTATCCCTTGAATTGTGCCGTGTACAATCTGCCTAGCCTCACATCCTGGCCATACATCCCTCATTAACAACTAGGCTCCTAAATTTCCTTTAACACCCTGATTCTAGAATTTCCAGATGATCAGTTTTATGAAAAACCAACAATGTCCTAAGGAACCAGAAGCTGAGATCATCCTAACTGCAGGGCTGGCTTCATGGGCATATGCAAGCTGCGTGGTTGCACAGGGCCCCACCTTAGAAGGGTTCCACACTTGGAACACTGGCATTTCACCTTCTGCTGTTATCTTAAAATTCTTAATCATTTTTGAACAAGGGACCCCATACTTTCATTTTGCACTGGGCCCTGCAAACTACAGAGCTGGCCCTAATTTCAAACTGAATTTTCTCTGGTTGGGTCCATCCCCAAGAAAAACATCTAATCAAGATATAATGCTCTTATTCTAAAGAGCTGAACAGGAAAGCACAAAAATGGGTGACAAAGACCAATTTTAAACTGGATAATCCCAGATAAATAAAGAGAAGCATTTTTTCCATTTCCTGGAAAAGGCTCAAGTTCAGCAGGCATTTGGGGTCTGTTTCAGACTCATTATTTGTCCTTCATTGAAAGGCACAACATAAAGTCATGTCTTGCGTGAATCAGTTCACTCCTCTCCAAATGAAAGAAAACTGAAAAAGAAATAAAAAAGAAGGAAAGGTCAAACCGACTTCCTAGGGAAGAGAAGAATGCAGCTTGGGAAAAAAATAGTTTACTCAACTTTTTCAATGATACCAAAAGGACCCTTTGACATTTCTTGGCAGAAACATGACAGTACTTCTAATGCTATAAAAAAAGGGGGTGGGGTCTTCATCGAGAAAACTTCAGAAAAGAGGCCCAGATGATGGGCTTATACAAAAAGCACATGCCCCTGGCTATGAACCTTAATCTCTGTTACATGTTTTTAAAAAAAAAACTGTAAAGAAAATATAATATTCTCAAAATATCTATAGATGTTTATTTCTATTCTGGGCTTTGGAACTCAGACATTCTCTTGTGGTGCATCTGCCCTTTTGAATGAGTGACTTCTCCAAAGCTGAGGAAAAAAAGACACAGACTATCACCTAATGCGTGCATCACACAGAAAATCACAGACGTACCTACTCCTAGGACAAAGGAAGTCAATCCAGGATTTTGCTGTGAGCCTAGCTTCTTGGACCACTGATATCTCCAGCCCAGAAATTGCTTTGCTTTCTTTTCCTTTGTTGTTCTTTGTTTCGGTGTTTTCATAATTAACAAGGAGAAACCACACATTACAACCAGGGGCATAAAAATCATGGCACAGAGTAAGTAGACTCTGCTCTTAGGTAAGAAGTCACACTCCTACAAATAGTGTCTTTGCCTTCTGACCTTTGACTTTCTAGACTCTTCTCCCCCAACATGAAAAAAAATTCCCATCTCTGCTGAAATTCCATACCTGTTCCCTCATGGCACCCACTGATCCTTGAATATGCTTAGCATAATCATTTAAATCCTGCCTGATAAATTCTAAAATCAGACCCTCTATGTATCTACTTCTGTCATCCACTATTTCTTGTCATGGGCAAGAATCACATTCACTTGTTTCTTCATACATCTTACAACTTATTTTATGGTGAACATTTTGTATCACCATACAAATGGTGAATTAATAATATTTATGCACGGAAAAGGCCTCGCCCCTTCTTTGGTAAGGTCCTGTTGCGGAGGGGTGTGCGGAGTCAGCTCTCCACAGCTGATCTGGGTCCGGATTTACTGCAGCTTTAGTTAGAATCAAATTCACCAGGGGCTTCTTTAAGGGTGGGATCGGGCCTCTCTTTTAGCAGGAGTTGAGATCTGAGCGCTGATGAGATTCCAGAGATCTCTCTGCTTTACAGCTAAAGGCCCATGGGCAAGACCCAGAGGCTGGTACAGGCTTGCTTTGTGCCTGGGGATCCTTGGCTTTCTAAACACCAGCCAACATACAGCCACCCAAAGTTAGTTAAAAGTTGGGCTCGTTTCTTCTCACTCTGCTTGTGACAGATTCATGCTCTTCCTACCACTCTGCCAGGGATGAAAGCAACCCTGAGTTTCTTCTCTCCTAGGAAGGGCTTGTCACATTCTGAAATTTAATTTATGTATATTTCTTTGTGTCCTTGGCTCTCTCGCTGGTTTAAAAACATCTGTGATTGTGTTGCTTGTTCTCATTGTTAGAGTAGGTGTGAAGGCCTCTTGCAATTTTCTACATATGAACCAGAACCTTCCTCTTACTCTTAAGGTCACGTTGAATTCTAGATGCATCCTTCCTCCTGAGCCCTTAAGGCTCCTGGCCAACCTGGCCAACTCCTCTGAGCCCGTTTGACAGCCTCCCCCAACCTCCAACAGCACACACCAGACACTTTGCTGAAGATGTCCCAGCCAAACCCCCAGCTTGGAAATTCCAGCCTACCCGAACCTCTCACTTACTTCATTCTGTTCTCAGCTCTCTAGGACTAAGTGCCTATACTCAGTCTCTCATTTCTGTCTCCACTTCAATTTACCAGCTTAACAAGCATTGTCTTTTCAACTACGAACCTGGTTCCCGATTCTCTTCCCAGCCAACCTTTCTTACCACCTTGGGTAATGGTCCCTCTCTGTGGGATCTAATGCTAGGTCCTTCCACCTGGGGGGGCTCCCTCCCAGTTCACTGATAGGCGGCATTTGGACAGTATTCCCTTTCTCCTCCGTAAGTGAACCAGCTTTTGCCCTGGCATCAAGTCTCAACCTGCCAACAGATGCCAATTCTTACACCCCACCCCACCCCACCCCTGCCTATGGGTTTTCCCAACTCCGACCCTGCCTGACAGTCCCTACTTTCTGGCCTACCCCCTGCATGCCTCAGATACAGTTTCTACCCCAGTCTTCGGGTTCAGTGAGACAAGCACACCTCCCTGCTCAGCTGTTAGCATCCCACTGCAATATAAGAAGAGTTTGGAAAATAAGGACGACTTTCCATTCCAGACTTGGAAACTCATGTGAATAGCCACAGAATGGTTTCATTGGACCCTTTAACATCTTAGAGTTAATTGTAGTAAAGACTGAACTACACAGCATATATGTCAGCAAAGTTTAGTGTCATCATGAGACGCCAGCAATGCTTTCGGAAGCCTCGTATATGCACGACAGTCAGTAAAATAGCTGAATTATCAAAAGCACCAAGAAAGCCAACATCGTGCTATCCTAGAACGGTTTTCTAGAGGAAGAAAGCAACATGTTATTCTTTCTATAAGCCTGTCTATGCAATTCTATGAGGAATTATGTGCAATTCTATGAAGAATTATGCTAGACAGCCACAAGTGAGAGCTAATTATACTAGAAATCTGCCACCGCACATTTCAGTTGGGTTTCTCGGAAATCGGGGTATCCCGAGACAGATGCCTCTGCGGGGGACAGCTGAGCTGCCTGCATGCAGGTGTGAACACAGGGGCACGGGAAGTGGAGAAGGCCGCCGGGTCCTCCCGGTCCTTGCTTCGCTGGCTCTGAGGCTGTCCCGGTACCTGTCCCTGACACCACTTCATGCCACAATACGCAGGTTGAGTTCCTTCCCTGCCTTCCCACACTAAGTCGCCAGGCTGGGAAAATTACTGTCTGCACAGGACTGTGTATTCTTTGATCCAAAGGAGCTCAACAAATGTAGTCATAAGAAAATGACACATGGCCCCGTGGCTGAGTGAACACACCTTAATTTAGGAGACAAAGAAAAGGCAGCTCAAAATGAAAACCTCCATGATGTTGGAGGAGGCGTTCCTTGAGGAGTCCTCACTAGCTTCCTCACACTGGAACCCCAGCCAGAGTGGGAGAGCTGTGAGAGGGCAAGGATGTGTTCCCAACTTGTTTTGCTTCTGTGCCCGTTCCTGCCACCGAGAGGGCCTACTTTTCATCATTAAAAATCCCAAGGCAGGGCACCTGGGTGACTCAGTTTGTTAAGTGTCTGCCTTCGGCTCAGGTTACGATCCTGGAGTCCCAGGAGCAAGTCCCACATTGGGCTCCCTGCTCAGCGGGGAGTCTGCTTCTCCCTCTGACCCTGTCCCCTCTCGTGCTCTCTCTCTCTCAAATAAATAAATAAGGTCTTTAAATAAATAAATAAATAAATAAATAAATAAATAAATAAATAAATATCCCAAGGCAGAGATGGAATGAATCCTGGCTTAAGGTTAAGAAGACTTGGGGTCTAGTCTTAACTCGTTCACTTATCTGCCTTGTGACCTCGGTTGTGCCATTTATCTAATCGGAACCTGTTGCACCCCCATAAAGTAGGGTCATAACAACTCCTCTGCCTGCCTCCACCCCTGCTGGGAAGATTAATTAACTGGCGTATGTTAAGAATTCTACGCCTACAGTAAGTCCAGTGTACAAGTGACACAAATTCTTATTGTTGTGTTGACTAAGCACTTGGAATAAACTCATTTACGTCACTTGAATCCTTATCTCACCAGATTAATATACTGATGATTAATAAGCCGAGTTCCATTTCTGCAAAAAACGCACAAAGAAAAAAAATTATTTCTGAGCCAACACCATCTTAGGTCTGTCTAGGAATGTGATATGTGTGTTTTACAATATTCCCAGGAGCAAAATGTATGAGCCCGGTTGTTTCTTATTCTAACTTATACTTCTTTTTTATTCCCTACTTAGTGAAATTCTAAATTCTTATAAAACATGTAATACAATGGATAACTCAGCGTGGAAGAGACTTTTAGAAGTATGTAACAAATTACAGTAGAAAGAGGGGGGATATACTTGACCTGTTCAAGCAGGAAAGCATAATATTATTGAAAACCAAATCCTACCACCACAAATGTTTACTCCAGGAATGAACAATGATTAAACATCTGGAAATCTAGTCATGTAATTCAGTACATTAACAGAGTCAGAAATCCAACCAGATGATTGTCTCAGTAGAGGTTAAAAAAGCTCTTGGTAAGATTCAACCCCAGTTCATGATTAAAAAAAAAAAATTCTAAAAATGGCATTGTATCAAAAGCATATTCAATGAAATCAGAAGCAAGACAAGCATATTTGCTATGACCTCACCACTAAGAACTCAACCATGTATCAAAGATCTTGAATAAGGCAACTAAACAAGAAAACAAAAGAGGTGCAAACATTAAAAAAGAATACCTAGGAAAATCAACTGAAAAGAAATATTAAGGCAAATAAGGCAATAGATTGGTCAGCACCAGGTGATCATAGAAAAACTTTTCTACTCACAACCAACCAATTAGAAGGTGAAAGTATTCAGAGTATGTGTGTGTGTCCAATTTCCAGTAATAAACCTACTGATAGAAATGAAACAAATATGTAAATAAAGTCATAAAAATTTAATGCAGTACATAAAGGGAAGACATAAACAGGTAAAATATAAGAAACTGGATGGGGAAACTCAATATTATTCTGTGAAAGGAATATGGTTCCTATCAAAATCACAAGATTTTTTATGGAACTTATCAAACTGACTCTGTAGCCCATTAAAACTGAAAAAAAAAATCTGTAAGATCAACAAAATTTTGAAAAAGTCTAATAAGGAGAAAAAAACACCTTGTCCAAATGTCAAAACATATTTTAAAACTATAAGACATTTCTTATAAACTCTGAAATGTAGAGACTCAATAATTGACAGCCACTGAAACAGAAGAGAAAACCAAATAATAGAATAAAGCAAAAATCAGAATATAGTTTATGCTAAAGGTAGCATATTATCTCAGTAGGAAAAGAACAGACTTTATTAAATGATGCCAAGTCAACTGACATTTATTGAGGAAAAAAAAAGATTTGTACCTTGCATGATACATAGAAATAAATTCTACAAAAAATAAAGAGACAAAACTGAGGAGAAAAATTAAACAAGTATTAGAAGAACACACCAGAGAATTCTTTTAATATTAGGATAAGGAAGGCCTTCTTAAATAAGATAAAAATCCACAAATAGTATAAGTGATTGAAGGATATGACTATCAAAAATTTGAAGCTTTTATTCAACAAAGCACAGATATTACTTACATAAAACTTATACATTAGTTCAAGGTTTTCCTTGACTATCATATTTTCTGCACTACTAATTTGTATTTCAGAAAATTTATCTATTGGATTTATAATATGGGCGATGCAAGATCTACATCCATTTAGCTCATCCCCTTCCTACCAGTCCTCTCTTCCAGACCCTCCGCTTAGAGATGTATAAAAACTAACTGAAGTCAGAAAGGCAACTACTTAATTCCCATTTCATTTCCATTTCGAAACTGAAGACTAATTTAGAAGAAAAAAAAAACAGCAAAAGAGCATGCAGTCCCGTTAACTGGGTCCCAGTGTCCTGTGCAGATGGGTCCTAATCCCCCCAGGAGCTGTATTTGTGGAAGTGATTGGTGGTGCACCCCTACCCGTTGTCTAGGAGCAGAGAAGAGACACCTGAGGATTAAAACTGGTACGGTTCCTAATTTTTTAGTAAAGGAAAAAAGTTTGATTCTAGAAATTACAAAAAGGCAATGGATTTAATCCCAACAAAATGTAGAGCTAGCTCTTCTTCCTTCTGTAGGTCTGGATTTCTGTTTTCTCCCAGAAGTCCCCCAGCCTTGGAGTTTGCAAACCAGCCCTTCCTGGACAGAGGTTTTCTCTGGCTCACAGGGTCCAGCTGGACTGGCAACACAGCCAGACAGAAAATGGAAACATCGGGAGATACTGGACAAAGGATGGGTCAAGGGCAAGTGGAATGGCTTATTTTTTAAGTATTATAATGTTTATTTTATTTCCACACGCTATATAAAGCCCTTCACTTTATTTTACTGCTTTTGAATCTTTTCATACCAATACTGTACAACAGCCAAAGTGAGAAATTTTCTGTCACTTTTTAAAATTTCATATGAAATTTGTTTGTTTTATACAATTTCCTAACTCCTCTGCTTTAATGTATTAAGTAACACAAATGTCATGTTCTACCAATTAGTAAATGGGCTTACTAAAATAGAAAACTCTCTGTATGAACCTTATATATTTCCTGCAGGCCAGAAAAAAATGAAGTTGCAGAACCCAAATGTTTCTAAATCCATAAGTCAGTGTGATGCTAATTAACTAAACTGACAAGCACAGAATATTCCAGGTGAAGAGTTCTATTTAAGATGCTAAATTGGCTACACTGTATGTATAGATGGCACTCATAAAAATTAAACAGTTAGAGCATGCAGTTTATTTTTAGCCCTGAGATGGCATCATACAGTTCTAAATTCAATTAGAAAGGGCATAGAAAATACAGACTAAGAAGACTGGACTTTTTAATATAAAGTTAAAACAAGTATAGGAAAACAGATTTGTGGTACATTTAGAAATGAGACTTTCTGGTGTATTAAGTACACACGTATAACTCTGCCTCCTAACATAGTATCATTAAAGTAACCTGAAGAATATAAAAAAACAGGAAAAGTTAAGTCCTTTAAGGAAGTTAGAAGGCGTAACTTCATACACCAGAATTTTCAAGCATTTCTATTTCATAAAAGAGCAAATAGCACTTGTCTGTGGGGAAGGCTGACCATATATGCAGATTCCAGGTACAGGAGTGCAAGAGCCTCCAGCAGAGAAGCTCGTTAATGCCCATAACTGCGGGGCAGTTGGGAACCTCTCCGAGCCCCCAGCAGGATTTCTAGAAGCATCCAGGCAGGGAGGCCCCTGGCTGGGAAACCCTCTAGAGTGTGCGCTCCCAGTCTGCCCTTAATACTGACCATCTGCACCATGTGCCCTTGAGCAAGGGCCCCTGTCCTGGCCACCCCTGGGTAGTCAAACAAGAATGAAAAAGAAATTCATCAGCACAAAGCTGAAGGTCCTTGCCACCAACACTGTGGCTCTAGCTCTCTCCCTGCCACTCCAGTCTGCTGGATTTCTGACCAGGTGAGAGAGAACAATACTAAAACTATGCCTTCCTTCTTTTATCTGGTCCTCAGAGAGCTCATCTGTGCCAGTTATCAATTTACTGACTGTTGACCCCAAATCTACCTTTCTTTGCTCTGCTTTGTGCCACCAGGGCTGGACCCTGTAAATTTCTCCTTTGCCAGCCGGTGTAATGTTAGGCTTTGCCAACAGAAAAAGCTAGGGGGGAGCACAGTGGAAGAAGGGGCTTCCCTTTCTAGTTCCTGTGGGCTTCTCCAGCTTCTAGCGCACTGCAGCCACGTGTGGGAGGCCCAATGGTACAGATTTTCCAAGGAGTTTCTCCAGGACTCCAGCGTGCATCACGCTATTGCCCAGCCCGGCCCTCTGGCACCACGATGGGGGACTTCCTGTTCAACAGCTGGGACCAGCTGGTTTTCCAGCAGGGGCTTCATGTGGAGCAGCTCTGGCCGGCCAGCACCCTAGTGAGCTCGTCCACCACAGGCAGCAGCTAACCCAGCCTTCCCCATGAGGTCTAATTCTCAACCTCTGTGGGGCAAGAGAGGATCCCTCTTCCGAATTCTTAGTTCCTTACTCGCCCAGTCCCTTGGCCCTAGATGAGAGGACCACTCCCTGCATTTGCCATTCACCTGTTCCTCAGAATCCTCTTTTACCCTTTTTAGTACTTAACACTTTTGACCGGTTAATAATACTTTACGTTAAATTGTCTCTATTCAAATTCCTGGTGAGGTTTGTCTCCTGGCGAACCCTGCCTGCACTGAACAGTGAGGGAAAGAGCACAGAACACAGGAAAAGATGGTTTTTTAAAAAATGCTTTTAAGAAGATGTTGTCAAAAGAAGGAAGTAGCCGTGAAGGATGAGAGTCAAAGCATGCCTATGAAATAGTTTTACTTCAAGAGCCAGGAGAATATTTTTGAGAATTTCCAATGTGTCTTTTCAACAAGATTCAAGTAGGCACTTTATGTATGAAACTGTAGAGCAAAGGCTCATGAAGAGAGAGCTGCTAAGAACAGTACAGGGATGGAGGGGCGCCTGGGTGGCTCAGTCGTTAAGCGTCTGCCTTCGGCTCAGGTCATGATCTCAGAGTCCTGGGATCGAGCCCCACATTGGTGTCCCCACTCAGTGGAGAGTCTTCTCCCTCTTCCTCTCCCTCTGCCCCTCCCCCTGCTCTTGCTCGCTCTCTCTCAAATAAATAAATAAATAAATAAATAAATAAATAAATAAATAAATAAATAAAATCTTTAAAAAAGAGAGCCTAGTACAGAGATGGAAAACAGACTTGCCAAACTTAAAGTCACAATTAAGACAGAGAATAGCAGATTGGATTCCAGGAGAGAAAACAAACTAATAATGTTTCGTTTCGAGGAAAAAGAACCCCAACAACATAAGCATCAAAGCAAGAAAAAAAAACAGTACTAGCAAAGACAGACTGATCCCAGACTTCTCCTCCACAATACTAAAACTGGAAATAAAGTAAAGCAACAACCACTGAGCTTTGAAAGAAAAAGATTATGATATAATCATTCAAGATCCCATAAAGTCATCACTCCTGAGTAAAGATAACAGGAAAAAACCTCAGAGTGTTTGAAGTCAGAAAGCATTATGTTACATATTCTTCCTGAAAACAGTTCTCAAAATACCACCAGCTGGTAAATAAAGGATTCAAAATGAAAAGCTCAAAAATGGATAAGCCTTGGCATGAAAGGGCTGGTCATTAGCATGAGCACTGAAACTAAATGTTCCATAATTAAAATTAAATGTCATTTATAAGATTATACAAATGTAAAGCCAGTTCTCAAAATTGTTTTTGAATTAAAAATGCAAAATGTAACAAAAATACTAATTTCCAAATTATCATAACGATTGAATTCTAAATTTCCAGTTGCAGGGAAGTTGTTCAAAAGATGCTATATTTCTTACCTTATACAAGTGGAGAAAATCAACAGAGTATTTTATTCATGGTTTTGGTGACTAGAGAAAAATCTGTACACTATTTAATTATAAATGAATCTTAACCTAAAAACAGGATTTATAACTTCCAAATCACAAAAGAAAAAACAGAGAAGAAATATGTGTGTGTGTATATACATATAAAAAATAAAGAAGACTAATGTGATACCCAAAAAATGTTAAGTGTTTGAGTGGTGAATTTACAATTTTTCCTCCTTTGTATTTTTCTGTACTTTCCAATTTGTTTACAATGACCAAGTCTAATCCACATAATCAGAAACAAAATAATAAATACTGGAGAAAATCCTGGGCCTCAGAGAGCAAGGATTTCAAGAGACAGTCCCATCTGTCATGAATTGCAGTGAGGCAGGCTACATGCTTTACAGCTGCTGCCATGAGATCCAGAAGGAAACAGAACAGTCACATGGAGGAGTCTTGAAAGAGAGTGCTGTCGAGGGAGTGTTTTCTTTCTTGCCTACAGGTTTTTGGGGGTTTTGCTGTGTGTGTGTGTGTGTGTGTGTGTGTGTGTGTGAGAGAGAGAGAGAGAGAGAGAGAGAGAGAAATATGTCCTTTCCACTTCTCTCCTCCATGCAGATTTGACCAATAAATCAGGTCTGACCATTGATTAAAGAATATCAGAATAAGGGATTTTAGAAATCATCTATAATCCGACCCCCTCTGTCTCACTCATAGAGAACGAAGGCCCAGAAAAATAAATGACTTGTTCAGGTCCGGCCAATGAGTTAGTTCCAATAAATGTATGGGATTAGCAGAAATACTATAAAACTCATAGTTTTATGAAGCCTTGAGGGCCTCAGATAAGGCTCAATAAAAATGCCTTGTTGAATATGTAGGAATTGCTGAGCAGAGTAGATCTCTAAGATACTGGCCAGCTCTAAAACTTTATGGTTGAGGAATTAATTGGCTACCCCGTCTTCCAGATTTTGAGACTTGCAGGTTGCTCCTTTGGGCCCCCTTTCAGCCTCCGGACCTAAAACCATTGGGAGAGGCTCCCCGGCTGGTAGCTAAGCTTTTGGATCAGCTCCTCAGCCATTCTAAACCCCAGGCTCATAAACTTTCCAGTTGCTATCCCCAGGGAAGGGCAGGATTAGAGATAAGATATCTGCACATAAAAATCATTAATAGATTGAAATGCGCATGGATCTGCAAGCACACTGAAGGCCATGTCCCTGAGCGCGTTAACAGTCCATGGTGGTGTTCACAGATACTTACTGTCTGAAAAACCCAGTTTCTTGCTCACCTGTCAAATACTAAGCTATTTTTTCCCCAGAACATCAAAAGGTTTTTGGGTTTCTTTGTTTTTTTTAACTGAATGCCTACTTGAGATTGAGGCAGAAAGTATCTTGCAATGAAAGCGTCTGTGGAGGGGTGCTTTTTGGTCTACGGTGCATACTTACAGGGAAATTAAGCCATTAAATTTACTCAAGAGCCTTTTACAGCTGTTTTGCTATTTTGCCAAAGCTCTTTTATGAAAGATTTGGGAATGGTTCTAAAATACCACAGTGGATTTTAAAAGACAAGCCAACCCCAAGGACACTATGCCTTTTCCAGTGAGCAGTGGAACTCTGAACGTTTCCATCTGGGGGGGGAAGCCCGTGGGTGACAGAAAGAGAAGCTCTGGACATGCTCCAGCCATGTGTGACAACATCCCTGTCGCAACCAGGCAGGGACAGGCAGCCATTTCGGCCACTGTCCTGCTGGTCCAGGCTGCATTTGTCTGTAATCAAGATACTCAAGTGATTCTGTGTGACTCAAAATGTTACATATACACACACACCAATACACACCACAGTACTGTGTATGTACATACAGTTTACCTACTGGACCTTGATTCTGTCCTTACTATCTCTGCTGAGTTGAGATTTCATAGCTGAGACAGCTGTAGAGAAAAGTGCTTCAGATTCTTCAGTTAGCTAACCCCCTCATTATACGAAGATTCTATACAGATCTGTGCTGAATTCCTCTCTCTTGAGTATAACGATTTAATGGATAATGACTCAGGATAAGTTCAGATCTGCTCCAGGGAAGAATAATGAACAAACTGAAAAATAAGGACTATTTCTTGGGCAATTCTGTTTGTTAAATAAGATCTCTCAGATACCAAGGACTGTGTTCTCCAGACACAAGGCTGTCTCTCTAAACCGTCTGGGACGAAAAAAGACCCTAAAGGAGAGGTGGTGGTAACTGTGTGTGTGTGTGTGTGTGTGTGTGTCCACACGTGCTCACCCACTCAGGTGAGTCTGGGTGGAGTTTTTACTCTGAAGCAAATATTCAAATTCTTGTACCCCAAAGCAAGTAATCATCACTCAAATGTTTAAACAATGAAGTAATCAACTAATTAATCTGGTGCCAGTGAGTCTCCAACAATTTACTAGGAAGCTTTTCACAGCTCCTTTATGGGCCAGCCAGAGAAGCCCTGCTAGATAGGGAAGAGCCTCACAACATGGCGGCAAGGTTCACCCCCGCCCTTTATGGATCTATACTTTAGCACTCAGAGATATGCACATGTACACTCACAGGGCACAGCAATCTTTGTCATTATTTTTTCTTTTCACGACTGGGATCTTTTTTCTTCCCTTAAAACTGGCCTGTGATGCTTTGACCAATATTATGCAAAGAAACCTGTAAGGCCTTTCAATTTCAAAGCATGCTAATACACCAAAAGCTCCCACTCAGGAATTAGCCATCATCACGAAGCATTCCTTGAATTTCAATCAGGAGACGATGCATCACACGGAGGCAAGGGCTTCAAACGCCTATGGGTACATTTCAAAGGTACAATGTGATGGGAAATATTCATGGCAGACATCTATGTAACCACAGGGCCAATGTGAATAAGGAAAGTCCTAAGTACATCTTTATTCAAAATCCTGCAGTTTTTCTTTCTTCAAGGTAGAGAAGAACCCCTTAAACAGGCCAGACATGGTCAGAGGGAAACAGTAGTATCAGTTAACTGTCCTCAAACCAAACCATACTAGCTTTGCCAACAACACCAGTGCTGGGGTTGGATTAGAATAAGGGTTTGAAATGAGCTATTCCTCATTTATCCATGACCCTGAAGTCTCCACTAAAGTTTGCTTCCTATCTTGGACCTTACCCCGTGACTTTTGGAATACATGGATATCTACAAAGTGTTAAGGAACAGAGGACGATGCAAAAAGCCTGAGACAGATGCCAATATGGTTACCTTTTAGAATCCCTTACTACATATCTGCTCCCGGGACAGCTAGAGCCGATAAAATTCACTCTTTCCTTTGTCATACTCCTTGGAACCCAGAATTTCTAATTTGGCATTTTTATTCCTTGGCAAAATTACTAAGGTGGCTTTATAATTTCTAAAGTTCTCTCTTAAACATATCTTTTTTAAAAGTCATCCTGGGAGTTTCATAAAAGCCACACGAACTCATCCATCTCAGACAGAGGTAATACAAGATCAAGAAACAGAGCTGAAGAGGAAAAGCAATGGGTAACATTTACCTGCCTTGGTAACATCCCTTTAGCCAGGGAATGAAGTCAACAGCCCTTGCAACATAAAGGATGGAGCTCAATATATACCCACCTGCTAGGTCATCTTATTGTCTCAGATGCTAGAGAAGGCCAGGCAGGGCTGTGCAGGGATGCCTTCTCTAAACATGGAAATAGTCCCCTCATCCTTTACTTCCTGTTCTGAGCCTCTCTCAGTGCTTCTTTACTCCACCGACTGCTTTCAAGCTACTCATCTTCTCTATTAGAGTTCACCTTGAGCATAATACTCAGCCTTGACTATTTTCTGAACCTGGGCTCACACACAACTCAGATCCCTCAAAGATGGACCCTCTGTGCTATTCACAACCACTGCAAGGTTTGGGCTATTTTGAAAAGAGACAAGCTATGAAGCCTTCAGTTGGTAAGTGTACAAGGACTGACATACAATGTTCCCATGTGGAGAGTGGGTACAGTTTCATGGTGGGTCCATTCTGACACGACAGTTGAGTCAGTGTCTTCAATCCACCAATAACATTTGGGCAATAATGGGTTAACTTTCAGGGAGCAGAGTTTTCTATAAAACTTAAATAGCTATTACTGAGCTATCAAGATTTAGTTCCTATGTATGAAATACATTCACTGTAAATAATACATGACATTTTTTTCTCTACAATTTACTGAGAAGTCTAGCCAAGCATGAACTTTTTTTAATGACCTCCTGCTTATTGCAGAGATTTCTACACATTACAGAGAACTGGCTTCCTAGACAGGACTGTGCCCTCTTGTTGTTATATTATTGTGCTGTTGTTATGACTGTTTAGTTTCTTTCTTCTATAAAAGTGAATTCAAGAGGAGAACCTTGTGATGTACATGAGCAGCCTAACGAAGCCACACTCAACATCTCATAATTCACATGGAGCCGCCAAATAGAACTGAAAGCCCAAATTAGTAGTAAAATAACTCTTAAATAAAAGCATATGCTTTAGCCATAGAGCATGATGTGTGTAGTCATGGTCCTTTTTCGCTTGGGTTTATTGCTTTGTTTTTTCTAATATTGGCCCCTTAAGTAAGTACCTCTCTCTCTCTCTTAAATGGCTGCCAATCTCAAATTGGAAACCAGCTTTATAGCCTTGCAATCACCACATTTGTGTGCACACCTGTCCCTCTAATACCCACCACCTGACTTCTATAGCACAGCGGGGACAGAGACACATGTGTCTGCAACGATTTACAAGAATGATCGCTACAGCTGGGCTTGCGTGAGAGCAGCGATGGGTAACATTCAGCTGAATACGGGACGCCTAAAGCGGTGGTCCTCAAGCCTCAGCATACTCCCAAATCACCTGCGGATTTGTTACACCTTCCGACTGTCAGGTCTCACCTCAGAAGATTCGGACGCAGAAGATCTTGGAGGGGGCCCAGAATTTTGAGTAAGCACCCCGGTCGGTCATTCATGAGTGTTCGTGAGCGACCATACCTTGCGGCTCACTGCTAAGAGGAACCTGCATCTGCACTCCCCAGCTTAAAGAGCTGATAGACAGACTCCCATGGTATGACCACCAGGGCAAACTGGCTGGCAAATACAATATACAGCCACAAAGGGGAAACTCGGGATGGTCCCTACTGGGTAACACACTAACACACACTTCCCCAACCACGACCAAGACAGACCAGCTACAGGGTGACATAACATGGTAGTTGGTTGAGAGCCGGACTGCCTGTTGCTCCAGCAAGGACTTAACTCCTCTCTACTTCAGCTTCTCATTCTCTGAAGTGGGAATAATAACAAGCATCGGCCTTGAAGAATTAATGAGGAGTTTCAATAAATAACATGAAAAGTACATAGAGCAGCACCTGACATACAGGAGGTGCTTAGTGGTTGGTGTGTGTGTGTGTGTGTGTGTGTCTGATGAGGTTAAGGACAGAAACCCCTGCTCAGAGCAGTTACTGACAAAGTAACTCATACAATCCCATTATACAAACTGAGAGCCAAGGTACAGGTTTCCAGTTTTATTTACCTAAATTTCCCCCTGCTCGCTGGCATTTCTGTGTTTTCACTTCTCTTCCAGCTGGCTGGTTCCTCCTTCCTCCTCAACCCCCAGGGGTTAGAGTCTTCTTGCTAATTTACCCGTCAAGCTATGCCCAGGCTGGGGATGGTCAATGTTGTGAACCAGGAAGTCTCCAGAGGAGCATTTCAAGGTGGGTCCCCAAACCCTGCTGAGATTTCAGGTTGAAATAGTGTATTACCAAAGCTGAGTTTGGTATCCTCATCATCTGGGCTTTGTCTCAGAAATTCTAGGAATTTGGTTGTCTCTTCTGAACACTTATTTTCTTACCCTTTTGTGGCTCATAGACCTCTGAACACACTCATGTACTCCTCCTCACAGTGCTTTCTAGAAGGCTGATGTTGCCAAACCCCACAATCCTGAGAAACTCAGCCACATCCCTGTTCTCCATCTCTTTTCAGTTGTCAGTCTCTAAACTCCCTCCCTCCTTTGTCAGATTTGAAGGTTCTACCCAACTGGACTATATTCTCTCGTGGCTCTGTATCTTATAAAGTGATTCCTTCTTACAACATAGATTTGTTTTGTTTTCCCTATTCCATTAATTTGGAAATGCCATCACCATGAAGAGCCATGTTTGGGGCTCTATCCCTGCAGCAAGACCTCTTCTTAGACGGCATTTCTTTAAGTCGTCAACATAGGACCCAGTTATATTTCAGGCACCTGGTCTCAGCCTCCTATGTCACCTACAAAGCAACCATGACCTCAGTAAATGGGATTTTGCCTCCACTGGACATCAGGCATTTTCAGCAAACCACAGAATCTACAGCTAAAGCCAATCTAAGAGGATCATCTGCTGCAATATTCTGGATTTTCCAGAGACAGAAACGTAAGTTCTTGTTTAAGAGACTTGCTCAAAGTCTCCTATAGTCAGGGGGGCAGCTTACAGTCACCTGGTTGCCCCAGCAATCTTCCCACCAATGCAATTTCCCAGTGAAGATATAAAAGACATATTTATGAAAAAATGTAAGTGACACACCATGAGGATGACAGATGATACATCAGATCCGTTCCCATGATGATCCATTCTCAGCACTAATTAATTTTTGCCTTAGTACAAAAGGAAATATACTTCAATTGTAAAATATGTTTAAAATAAAAATAAACAAAGAAAAAAATTTAAACTGTCCACTGTATCTCCACCTAAAAATAACCAATCATACATTGGACAGTTGGCATATATCATCCCAATGTTGTTTTTCTAACATGGACGTATGTAGTATGTACAACAGTGAAATGATGCAGGGGCGCCTGGGCGGCTCAGTCGTTAAGTGTCTGCCTTCGGCTCAGGTCAGGATCCCAGGGTCCTGGGATCGAGCCCCGCATCGGGCTCCCTGCTCAGCGGGAAGCCTGCTTCTCCCTCTCCCGCTCCCCCTGCTTGTGTTCCCTCTCTCGCTGTGTCTCTCTCTGTCAAATAAATAAATAAAATCTTTAAAAAAAAAACTGAAACGATGCCGTGTGCACCATTTTATGACCTGCCTCTTTTACCTAAAACAGAACACGGCTTTCTTTTCATACTGTTAAACTTTCTTCTTCATCATCATCTATACTACCTGCCAAGTACTCCATAGTACAACCAATCTCCTCTTCTTGAACATTTCTGGTCTCTCCAAAATTTTTAAAAATTATCAGCAACTTTGAAATTAATACCCTTCTAGCTAAATTTCTATGCAGACCATGAAAAATTCATAAGGATAAATTTCTAGAGTTGGAACTGCTAAGACAAAAAGTATGCGCGGGGCGCCTGGGTGGCTCAGTCGTTGAGCGTCTGCCTTCGGCTCAGGTCGTGATCCCAGGGTCCTGCGGTCGAGGCTCGGCGGGAAGCCTGCTTCTCCCTCTCCCATTCCCCCTGCTTGTGTTCCTGCTCTCGCTATCTCTCTCTGTCAAATAAATAAATAAAAATCTTTAAAAAAAAAAAAAAGTATGCGCACTGTTGAGGCTTTCGGTAGGTGCCGACAAATTGAGAACTATATTTAAAAGAGACACTGACAAACTGGAAGGTGTCCAGAGGATGACAACCAAAATGTCTATTCAACATGTCCTCGAGGCAGGCTGAAGGGACTGGGTGTGCCTGGCAAACTTAGGCAGGAAGATAAATTCCCTCCAAAGGGAAAGGACTTTTGTTTTCCTGTCTGCTTCTGTGTTTCTCATTTAAAGCTGATTCAACAATGTCAGGGGACACCAAGGGGGAAACGGAATCCCTGTGTTGGATGCGGAGCGGCTGCATCTCAGCTTTGTGATGCTGGGGCTGGGGCTGGGCAGCCACACTCTTCCTGTGCCAGGGGTCAAGGGGGCTCCCTGTTGGCCTCTGCCCGCAGGGAGCACGAGAGGAAAGCCACAAGAGGGAGCAAGGCTGGCTCCTTCCACGTTCTTCTGTTCCTTTCAGCATCACCCCAGGGATGGTCCCCCATCTTGGCAGCAGCAAGGATTCTGCTTTGTTGTTTTCCGTCGCTCTGAGACCCGGCCTCATTGGCACAGCTCTCTCCTCAGAGACCTGCTTCCTAGCTCCCTGGGACCCTTTTCTGAGCTCCTAAGTTTTCGTAATTCTGACCTCTTCTCCTCGTTCCCATCTCAAGGGGTGACTGCTGCTTCCTCCCCGTCTTTACCTTCCCGTTGTTCTAATACCTACTTAGCAATCTCTATACTGGAGTCTCTCCGTTAAAATGACTGGCGGGATTCTGGTGTCTTTAGTGGACCCTGGCTGATACGGTTCCCTATCACTGGAGCTGGTAAACTGAGAAGGAGTAACCTCATGTCCAGGATATTATAAATGAAATTCCTAACTAAGAGAAAGTTAAGCCAGGTCAGGAGTCTTAAAAGCATTTTTGTCAGTGTAATCCTTTTCACAAATATAATCTTATGCCCAACTCAATGTGTAATATTTAAAAGCAGAGGTGCTTTGGCTGAAATGGGAGTATGGAGCATCCTGCCCCTTACTTGCATGCCCCCACTCCACCAGCAGCTTCTACAAAGCCCTGTTCCTTCCTGCCCTGCCCCATCCTTCTGTGGAACTCTTGGGTTCTTCGGTAGAGCCCAGTCTGGCAACCACTAATCCACACAACCTGAGTCCCTTTCCAAATCTCATGATTCTGTAACTATGCAATTCTTGCATGATCCAGGGCTCTCAGGACATCTACGTGGCCCCAATAACAGTTCAAGCGAAACAGAAGATCTCGGCCACCGAGTGCCTGATAAACACCTGGCTGTCCCATCTAAGGCCCCCTCTTTTGGCCACAACCAAGAGATCCTTTCCAGCCAGGCTGGGGTAATATGGTGCAGAAACCATTATTACTGAGTCACTGCCATGCCTGCTGTTAAGAATAGGTCACCGTTTTTCATTATGAGCCTCCTTCTTCCACAGGTTTCTAACATGATTTTAAAAATCTGCTCTAGCTTAGGGGCACCTGGGTGGCTCAGTTGGTTAAGCAACTGCCTTCGGCTCAGGTCATGATCCTGGAGTCCCGGGATCGAGTCCCGCATCGGGCTCCCTGCTCAGCAGGGAGCCTGCTTCTCCCTCTGACCCTCCCCCCTCTCATGTGCTCTCTCTCTCTCTCATTCTGTCTCAAATAAATAAATAAAATCTTTAAAAAAAAATAAAATAAAATAAAAATAAAAATCTGCTCTAGCTTAAAGTTTGGCAGGAAGGTTCTTGGCTCTAGGTTGTACTTTCTTTCAGTGAAGCTACTAAAAGTGTGTTTAGCTACTTTAGAGCTCAGAGAGAGCACTGAAAGTCCCGAATAAGAGAAATCTGAAGTTTGAAATGCCCCATATCCCCCTCAAAATCTATTAAGCTTCCATTTCTTTAAAAAAAAAAAAATCCAGGCTATTTGCTGAAAATGTAGCCTTTTGTTTCCAATTGTTAAACTGAACCAGGTCTTTGTGATACTCAAACTGTTCAAACATAAAAGATTTTGATGCAAACAAGATATTTCATATTAAAGGTGGTTTTCCTGCATCCACCTTCTACTATAGTTTGGTTTTAGCTTATGTCTTTACCTCCTTTGATCCCCCCCAAAACAGGGTCACATGGCTTTTGAAACAAATTCCAAACTGTAAATTCTGCATAGGTGATATTTATAATCTGCAAATACTTTTTCCTTATATCTTCTCTACTACTGTCAACAGAGGTGTTGAGTGTTAAGTATCAGAATTATTCCCTCTTCACAGAAGAAAAGATCAAAGCTCAAAGAGCTTGACTTGCTTAAAATCCTGGTCAAAGCCAGACTAGGAAGTAGATCGCTTCGATGCCTGCCCTGGGCTTGCTTGGAAAGGGATGCTGCTTTCCTAAATGCCCGCAGCACGAGCAAACCATAGTGAAGACAGAGAAAAGAGGAAGCGACCCAATCCAGGAATGTCTGAAAACTGGGGCAACCTGTTGCACTGATGGGGTTTCCCTCTCCAGGGAAGTTCCTCCAGCCAGCGGAGGCCCAGGCAGTTCCAGAGTCTTCCTTCTGCTCCCCTCCTCTGGGGATACACAGTTCAGGTCACGACCAGGAAAATACCTTTATCCCCATGCGTGTCCTCGGTGCTGGGAAGGGCCTGGGCTCTGGAGAAATCCAGAGAAAGGTGGACCGAAATCCTAGCTTTACCACTCACAACCAGGGGCAGCCTCCAGTTCTACCTCTGACAGACAGATAAAAACAAGAAACAAGAAACAAACAACACAAACAAACAAACAAACAAACAAAAACCAAAGGTTTCTGTGATCAGTAAAAACACCCAACACACTGGGATGCCTGGCTGGCTCAGTCGGTTAAGTGTCCAACTCTTTGGCTCAGGTCATGATACCAGGGTCATGAGATTGAGCCTCATGTTGGGTTCTGTGCTGAGTGTGGAGCCTGCTTAAGATTCTCTCTCTTCCTCTCCTTCTGCCCCTCTCCCCCAGCTCATTTGCTCTCTCTCTCTAAATTAATTAATTAAATAAAAACACCCAACACACAAGAGAAATTCAATAAATTGTAGCTGCTGATAAGCAAACATAAACACTGCCTCCCCCCAAAAAACTTAAAAAAGGAAAGAGAAGGGAAAAAAAAAAAAGGGTAGGTATTCAACAGATAGCTATTGATAAAAGAGGGGACACTATGAATACATTCCTCCCTAAAAGATGAAAAATATGCACAGTCATTTAAGACTACAAACAAGGATCTGTGTGGAAAACACCACTGGAAAAGTGTGCAAGAATCTGCGGGCTTATAAGACCCCGTGACTCTGGGTATGCTGGGCCACTGTGCAAACTGGCTTTATGGTTCAGCCAGTGACTGTGGGCTGTGATTCCCGAACCATCCGAGCCTTTCTTCTGATTCCAAGATGCGTCACCTGTTAGTTTACATGTTTATTTTTCCAATATCCTTGCATTCTTGAGCATTTCCTGAACATATACCACATGTCAGGCATCATGCTAGGCACTGGGGATACAGAAGAAAGTAAACCAGGGCTCAGTCCATGGTAAGCTATTAGGCATTCACCTCAAATACACAATCTAAGGGGCCTCCAAATTGGTAATCAAAATAAATAACATTTTGATGCAGTACCTTCATTAATCAACATCAATCTAAAAAAAGTCCAAGACCAGCAAAATCTCAAAACTTTAAATAAAGACAAGATCATGAACAGGGCTGTGTTGAGCCATACTAGAGCCGAAGTAAAAGGGAAAACCAGTAACACTGACCTGGTCCTATTTTAAATTTTTATATTTTATCCATCATGAATTTTTGGGGGGTATTAAGATTAATCACTTCAAATATTACACTAAAATATTATTTATCTGGATTAATGGGCTTTTGGCATCCCCTCAGATTTCTGACTCTAATCTTGGTCCTAAATGGGACACCTCTTATAGTTAGCTGAAACCTGAAATCCCCCAGAGTCACCACGGAAAGCAATCTAAAGGCATTAAAGATCTATCATGGATATTGAATATCCAGGCTGAGAAAGATCAAGTGAGGAGCTGGTCAAGAGTGACGCCCAAAACCAGGCCTTCCGTTGGATCTTCTTTGTGCTACACCACGCAACCTTCACGCCTCTTTCACCCCTTAACAGTGTGAGGTGGTTCTGTTTGCCATTCATAGCCCCTGGACACACACAGTCCCACAGACCAACCAGGTTTCTGCAGGCAGGGTTTCCACTCTGCGGCTCACTGTCCCAGCCTTGCCTGGCTGGCTCTTGGTCGTGGTGGCCGAGTCTGCTCCAAGACTGAGTGACCGCCACGCTTCCCTGAGCTGTGCCTGGGTTACACAATGGGCTTCATACTCGATGTGGTCCACACACTCAAATCCCAACATAGCACTGAGGATTGCCATGCTGTGTGGGAACACGACTGCCAGACACAATAGCACAGACATGACCCACTTGATTTCTTCTCAAAATACTCTAAAGCATCCAGTTCCTCTCTCCCAGGCTTCCCCAGGCTTTGCCCATTCTGTCCTTACCACAGTCAACTCTTTCTACTCTGCAGCATGTTACCGCTGTAAGTAAGTAAGTGAGTCCATGATGGCAGAGGCCATCAGCCGTTAACTAAATCAGACTACACTCCCCAGCCTCCCTTGCACCTACACTGGACCATGTGCCTCCTTTTTTAGCCAATGAGGTGTGAACAGTAGGGACTTGTCCATTTTCAGACTTCCATGTATAATCCTCTTTTTCTTTGTTCCCCATCTGGCTAAACGGAGAGAGAACACTGTAGACTTCCAGAATAATCGAGCCGAGGTGGATAGAGCATGGGTCCCTGGATGAATGTATGGAGAGCCCCCAACCTGATAGAAATAAACTTTGACTGCAAATTAAAAATAAGCTCAATGACATTTGGAGGTCTGTTATAGCAACTAACCTATCCTGATTAATATCTTCCCCAACTAGACTATAAACTCCTCACTGGCTGGCTCTGTATCTGATACGTCTCTGTATTCTCAACAGTGAGAGCACACAGTAGGTGTGCAAATACAATCCTGTAGTAATTAGGCACCTCTATTTCCCTCTTGAAGCTATTATTAAAAAGTACGTCCACCACCATTACCAGTAGAATGACTAATCATGAATTGCTCTCCATATCTCTTTATACTAAAAATGAAGGCAAAATATTCCTAGAAACCCATGTTAATTATGATCGCTAAATAGAATGATTCATGCTTCTTAAATGCCACTTCAGAATCAGCTAATAATCTAAATATAAACAAACATACAAAGGCAGAGGATGGAGTCAGAATGGGAGCCCCAGACACATCCTTGAGTTTACCCCTGGAAAGATTTCTAATGCACTATAGTGTCTTAGGATATATTTCTGCTCTGTGCATATCACAGTTGACATCTTGTCAAAACCAAGGGAAATAATTGCATCCCCAAGTAAGAGTATCATGCAGGCAGCAATTTCAATGTGGCACTGCTTATCAGCACCGATTTACTAACATCTTACTACATAGAACCGTACGTGGTAGGAAAAAAACTTACATATCCTTACCAAGGTTTAGGCATAAAAACAAAGTCTGTTATGCTTCCAATTCAAAAGAAGAAAGAACAAAGGAAAAGGGAATAACATAAGAAGCTGTGTTTCTTCCTCTTCGAAATAAACTTTTAAAGAAATCTAAGGCCTAGTCTGCTCACCTCCATTTGAGATCGGGTGGACAAGACATAAGCCAGTATGCTCAGGTCTTGAGGGAGAAGAAAAACAACCTATCTTATGAGGTTATTAAGCTAACACCTCAGCAAGCCGCAGGCATGCTACTCATTTATTACACAAAACCGAAATCTTCTGACAGTCCATAATTATGTGCTGAGAACTCTAATGAGTAACTCTGCATCAGAAGGATTCACAAAACTTTGATCAGTGTCCCGAGAGACAGCGGGTCAAGATGAACCTTGAAATCTGATTAACATCACCTATTCCCATCCAGCATTCTAAAAACACTCTTTTTAAGCTCTCCATTCTTCACCTGGATATTTTGAAAACATAACTTTGTCTAACATCCTAGAGCAATTATAAAAAATAGTATCAAAAGTCACTTTCGGAACACACTTAAGATAGAGTTTATATAATTTCCCATGTGCAATTCTCCATACCTTTTTGATCCTAGGGCCATGATCATAAAAACGTTACACTGTAGGGCTCGATGCTATATTATATTAGATGGGTAACTGGCTATCATTTTGTATCTTGTCTTCTGCCAAGCAACCAAGATTTTAGGAGACCTGGGCTTGAAGTCGTGATGTGTTTATTTTTATTTTTATTTTTTTTTAAGTAGGCTTCCATGCTGAGCACAGAGCTCCGTGTGGAGCTCAGCACAGGGCCCGAACCCACGACCCCGAGATCAAGACCTGAGCTGAGATCAAGAGTCAGATGTCCAAACTGACTGAGCCACCCAGGCGCCCGTGAAGTGGTGATGTGTTTAAAATGGGCCATCTATACACCTTTTTCTCTTTTCCCTTTGGTTTTAAGACATATGAAGTAGGGAACAGAAATCTGATTTAACTGAAGCTAAATCATCTGGAGAAGGAATAGAACACAAGCTGATGGTTTCATCAACAATTTGGTTCAAATGAGGGGTGTGTGTGTGTGTGTGTGTGTGCGTGCACACGTGTGTGAAAAATGAAAACATAACTGCCCTCTGGTCCCTCTTAGTAGGTTAGAGAAGGAACGCCAAAAACATAATGGAACAAACCAAACACCACATGCCACCACCCCGAATGACTGCATGCAAGGCGGCCGTCACTCATCTACCCCACTCCTTCCCACTGAGCCCCGCAGTCTGTAATCCTTACTGCAGCCCTCTCGGCACCGGCCACCTGACCCGTGGAATTGAGACACTAGAGTGAAATCCAGTTTCCAGCTCTGAGTCTGTCTGATTACTAATGAATGTTTGAAACCGATAGGACATCAGACTTGCTCAACTCCCCCATTTACAGGTAAAGAAAATGAGCAAGGGAGATGTTAATTGACTTTTCAAAGGCCAAACAGCCAAGCCACAGGGATTTTTTAATTGAAATCTTCAGATTTTTATTTATTTTTTATTTTTTTTTAAGATTTTATTTATTTATTTGAGAAAGAGAGAATCAGAGAGCACATGAGAGGGGGGAGGGTCAGAGGGAGAAGGAGGCTCCCCGCTGAGCAGGGAGCCCGATGCGGGACTCGATCCCGGGACTCCAGGATCATGACCCGAGCCGAAGGCAGTCGCTTAACCAACTGAGCCACCCAGGCGCCCTATTTTTATTTTTTTATTTATTTTTTTTAAATATTTTGTTTATTTGAGAGAGAGAATGAGATAGAGAGAGAGCATGAGAGGGGGGAGGGTCAGAGGGAGAAGCAGGCTCCCCGCTGAGCAGGGAGGCCAATGCGGGACTCGATCCAGGGACTCCAGGATCATGACCTGAGCCGAAGGCAGTCGCTTAACCAACTGAGCCACCCAGGCGCCCGAAATCTTCAGATTTTTAAAATAACTCTTTCTTGGTATGATTTATGCCATTGAAGACATGTACACCAAGGTTCAGGAGTAAAGAGATTTAAGCAAACTATTTCAGTGTGTTCTATAAACCGAGCCAAACAAACAAACAAAAATCCACTGCAGAAAGTGTAAGGAGAGCTGTAAAATCACTCTCAACCTTGAAATTTATGCAAGATCATCAGCCAAGCTTCCTATAGACCCTGTCTCCTGTATCATTTGCCTACATCAACAATGTCTGGTATCACTTGCTAATTCAGGCCAGAATAAAAGACGATACATGTAGAAATTACCTCTAGAGAAAGAAACTTGCCTCTGCTGGACCATTCTGGGCTCACACCATTTGCCCCACAGTCACATCTGATTGCCTGCCTCTCTTCAGGGGGTCAAGGTGGAGCCACTTGGGGCTCGGTGGCTATTCAAAGTCTGAGGTCAGGTTTTTCAGAACAAAACGAAACTTTTCCAGTCCCAGTTTAATAATGATTATTCTGTGTTTTTGGCTTAGTAGCATTAAAAACCCAGCAAGGAGTCCTCTGGGAGAGAGAAAAGGACTATGAAGCCCTCCAAACCTCTGATCTATCTTCCTTCTTTCTCTCTCTCTCTCTCTCTGACACACGCCCGCATGTGCGCGCACACATACACACACGTGCACACACACTTTCTCCCCCTCTATTCCAAGAGGAGCCCCTCCCTCCTCATACTGAGAGAAGCCCCTGGAATACCCTCCATCCTGGGGTTCTCTAAGCGTGAAGAACCCTTGGGAGCAATGCATGTGCAAGAAGAGTTTGGGAAGAGTGTCAAACTGCTCGTGCTATAAAGCCAAAAGCCTCCGGCAGGTTCTCCGTGGTGGAGGAGAGACAGCCACGGGGAAGGACTTCACACAAGGAGACGAGGAGGAGCAGCTGGGGAGGAGGTGGAAGTGGGTGACAAAGACATGGAGCCAGAAACAGAGCTGTGAGGAAGAAGGGGGAAAAAAGGCTGAGCAGCCGAAAGCTGGTAGTTAAAATAACTCGTGGTAACAGAGTGTTCTTTGTTACCACACACTGCTCTTTGTTATCACACATTACAGAAAGTTATAAACAACAGAAGCATGCCGTACACTAAAAGCTGCTTTTCAAGCTCCGGGCTCTGGTGACCTAACAAAGTCCCTGGCTTCCCCCTTGTGTGGACGGATGCTCTTTCCAGAACACCACGTCAGGACTGCGGCCATTAATCTCTCCATCTCCACCGACACGCAGGAACCCTCTATACCATGTGGCACCGCGCTCCTTGCTGAGGTGCCTTTTGCGTTCACATTGATGTGGGTCAGAAAGAGGCCGACAGGGCTGGCCCCATCTGCGAGGAAAAGTGACCGTCGAGTTCTACAGGCAGAGGGATGCAAAACTTTTCTGAGGGGATGAAAAAAGCCCAGAGAAAATGATCTCACTTGGGTTTATGCATAAAATTAGACACTCCACGGCAACAAGCAAACAGCTTGCCTGTGAAAGCAGTGGACAGACACAGCCCAGGTCCGGCGCTAGGAACGGACGCCCCGTGGCGGCTCTGAAGAACCTCCTCCCGCCCGCTGCCCTGATCACCATCTCTCCTGACGGCCATCCTTCCGTCCCACACGTGGCCTCTCGTCTCCCAAGCGCGGGGGCGCCGAGGGGCCTTCTGGTGGGAGGAGAGACGGTACGCCCAGCCCTACTTCTCCCCTGCCGCCACATGCCAGCCAGCGGAGCTGGGCAGGTCACCTCTGCCCGCTCCGAGGCCTTCCCCTCGGACCTCTCCTCCTCACCACGCCCGTCATCTCTGCCCTCAGAGGCCAACACGGACGTTCTCCCTGCCCGAGCTCTCTCTCAGCCTCCCCTCCAGCTGACTTCTCGCTCGCAGTGGGCAGACACTAAGGAGCCCTTCCTCCTCACTCGGTCCCCCCCAGGCTGTGCGACTCTAGACGGCCTAATCAATCACTTTTCCTCTACCACACAGGGCTTTTTATGTGCCCGCTATTTAAGAGGTGATGGTTTCTCAGGGTTGCCTTTTCTTCCTAGTTCTTCCTCCGCATCCTGAGAATGCTCGGTTTCTCCCTAGACCGCTGGCAAAGACCATACACAAAGGCTAACTCATCTACGAGTGCCCCTTAGCAGGAGGCCAGATCCTGAGCTGGGAGCATGCCTGATCCGTTCCTGTTATCCTCAAAGCCCGTCATTTGTCCTTCTGGGAGATCTCAGATCTGTTTTCTCTTCATCCCCACTGCCGCCTTCTCGTTTCATCCTGGCCAGGGTATAGCCAGAGTTATAACCTAACTGATCCCCACACTTCTACCTCCTCCCCTGTCCGTTCCAGCCTTCAGAGGACCACCAAAATGATCCTTCTGAAAGACAGTTATGCCTCATATCCTTACCATGACCGTACTCCTTCAGCCACTTCCCTTTGCCCTTGCATGGATGATGTCCAAATCTTGCAGGACGAGAAATTCGGTGCCCCTAATAATTTGGCCACAACCTCCAGACATATCTACCACTGCACATAGCCTACACCCTAGCCCTACTAATAGACTCAACATATATTTTCAGTCTTCTCTTTCTCTGAGTATGTGGTTCTATTGGCCAAGGATTTACTTGCCTCTCCCTCAGCCCAGGGAAACCCGCATCCCCGAGTGCTAGCTAGAGGATCATGATCTCCGTGAAGCAACCTGGCACCACTGTAGGGTGGTGAGTCCTGTATTCCCTCCCTGAGTTATCAGAACACTTACCCCTTATCTCTATCATATCACTGAACATGTTATAGCCCAAGTCCTATCTTTATGTGTACCAGACTGTGAATGTTTCAGAGACCAGAGTCCTAGTCTTGGTATTCCCAGTACTTAACACAGCACCTGGCACATTTGTGGAATGTTTACTACACTGTGTTGAAGGCAATGAAATTTCAAAAGAACCGATCAGCAACACATCTTTCACAATTAATCACACATGGGGAATTGTGAAAAGTGGGTGTCTCTAGAGAGAGAAAGTGATGGAATGTGTCAGGAGACAGACTTACTTTCCACTGCATATCCTTTTAATGAGTTTTAGGGGCTTTACCACCTATGTGCACTATTTTTTAACACAGTCTGAGGAGGTGCCTGGCACTGTGCATAGTGGGGATTTTAGGCATTGTGGAAACAACTTTACTAACCAAAGATATTCATGAACTTGGGGAACTTGGGAGTAACTTCTGTGTAGATTACCCTATCTTCCCGTCAACTCCCACAGAGCTGGGCTGTTCTTAGTTGCCGCATTCTGTACAGCCTGCTAACAGGATGATTTATGGACACGTCCTTCCTGCTGGGTCACGAGCCCTGAGGAGGCAGGGACTCTCCACTCCTCACCTTCACAGCCCCTACAAGTGTCCAGCGTGGTGCTCTGCACACACTTGGCTGGCAGTTTGTAACTGTTTAATTTAATTGGACTGACCACGAAAATATGGCAAAGTTTCAAATTTTAAAAAAAAGCAGGGGCGCCTGGGTGGCTCAGTCGTTAAGCGTCTGCCTTCGGCTCAGGTCATGATCCCAGGGTCCTGGGATCGAGTCCCACATCGGGCTCCCTGCTCTGCAGGAAGCCTGCTTCTCCCTCTCCCACTCCCCCTGCTTGTGTTCCCTCCCTCGCTGTGTCTCTCTCTGTCAAATAAATAAAATCTTTAAAATAAATAAATAAATAAAAATTAAAAATTAAAAAAAATTAAAAAAAAGCAATAATTGTACTAGTTTGCTGCTAATAATCCATGTTAAGTGGAGGAAAGGAAGAGAAAACCTAAAATATTGCTAAGAGTAACAGTGAAAATATTAGTTTTTTATGGTCAGATTGAGTACAGAGCTAGAATAGCTGTAAAAACATAACGTACTTTGATATTTTGCCTTCCTTATTTAGGTTGTAGATTCACATATATTATTCCTTCTCCACTTATCCTGGCAAAACGAGCATTGTCCTTTCATGTGAGAGCCCTGAATATATATGCACAGCCACCACTCTATGGAACCACTATCAGTAGAAGATGAGAGGAAGTTTTGAGATGAAAAGAGGAAAAGGAAAAATGGATTCTGAGATGATATCCTTATAAACAAAATAGGACAACAATCAGCAATTTCCAGGTAGATCTAAAACCTCACTCCCCTGGTGAAAACACTCCAACCAAATCCTTTCACGCCTGGGAAGCAGTGTGCGAGCCCCCCGCCGTGAAGAAGAACAGACCACGCAGGATGTGGACTCTGTCCTCACAAAGTGGAACAGACAGCTACCCTGACAATCACATTAAAAATTAGAAAACAATGCTCGCTTCAGGAGCACACACACTAAAACTGGAACAATACAGAGAAGATTAGCATGGCCCTCACACAAGGATGACACATAAAAGTTAGAAAACAATAGGAAATTTAAGGGGGGAAAAAAAAAAAACTACAACAAGGATTCATACTTATGAGATGAACATTCACTGAGCACCGAAGACAGAAATATGCAGTATCCATGTGTTTATGTCACGTGACCAGTACGGGTCCTAAGGGGCCCCAATCCCGTCACATAGTCCAAGCCTCACCATTTCCTCCAGGACGTCCTCCCCTTTCCTCCTCCCTACACACACCCCCCACACACACACACACAAAATTGCTCTCTCTGGCCGCTGAACAATCCAGAGAGATTTACCCAGCCCTGCTGGTCCCATTTCACCACTGTCCATTTTGTATTATGGTTAGTTACCATGGAGTCAGCCCAATGAACTTTAGATCACTTGCATAAAGTGAAGCTCATTCACCCACTAGTAAACTCTACTAGTTCATGCCCCATGGAACACAGCTCACTGGCTAGATAAGGTCTGGTCACAGCATGGTAGATCTGGATTTGTCTTCTCTCCCCACATGCCCTACGAGAATTCTACTTCTCAAAGGGAGTAAGAATAATGAATATGGGAAAGAGAAGATAGTTAAAGATAAGTTAGGGGCATATAGTTAAATCCTTCTTCTCGGGTCACTTGCAAAATTAATTGACCTGCTTCCTTTTGGAAACAAGTATTAGATTTTATTTTCCTTTGTAGTCCCATTGCTTAGCCCGATTATTCATATAAAACATATGCTTAATAAATAGTTGGTGATTCAGTTAGTTAATAAAGGGGAGAGAATGGTAAGAAAAATAAATGTTCTCAATTAGTACTCACTGAAATGAGAAATAAGTAAGGTCAATAGAAGTACAATTCTCCCTTACTTTGCCCATCCTAAGTGTGTCCTAAGTGATTCAATAAGGTGTCTGTCCCTTACCCCAAATTTGAAAGGATATTAAAAGTTCACAGGACACGGGCGCCTGGGTGGCTCAGTTGGTTAAGCGACTGCCTTCGGCTCAGATCATGATCCTGGAGTCCCGGGATCGAGTACCGCATTGGGCTCCCTGCTCAGCAGGGAGTCTGCTTCTCCCTCTGACCCTCCCCCCTTTCATGCTGTCTCTCATTCTCTCTCTCTCAAATAAATAAATAAAATCTTTTAAAAAAAAGCTGTAAAAGTTCACAGGACACACAGCAAAGGAAATAATCAACAAAACAAAAAGACAACCTACTGAATGTGAGAACATATTTGCGAATGACAATATCCAATAAGGGGTTAATATAAAAAATATATAAAGAACTTATATAACTCAATTACACCACCAGCCCCCCAAATAATCCAATTAAAAATAGGCAGAAGACATGAACAGACATTTCTCCAAAGGAGACATCCAGATGGCCAACAGACACACAAAAAGATGTTCAATATCATCAATTATCAAGGAAATGCAAATCAAAGCTGCAATGAGATACCACCTCACACCTGTCAGAATGGCTAAAATCAACAACACAAGAAACAACAAGGGTTGGTGGGGATGTGGAGAAATATGAACTCTCGTGCACTGTTGGTGGGAATACAAACTGGAAAACAGTACGGAGGTTTGCTAAAAATAGAATTACCAAATTCCATTACTGGGTATTTACCCAAAGAATACAAAAACATTAATTCAAAAAGATACATGCACCCCTATGTGATTGCAGCATTATTTACAAGAGCCAAATTATGGAAGCAGCCCAAGTGTCCGTTGAGAGATGAATGGATAAAGAAGATATATACACACACACACACACACACACACACACACACAACGGAATATTACTCAACCATCAAGAAGAATGAAATCCTGCTATTTGCAATGACACTGACGAAGCTACAGTGTATTATGCTAAAGCAAATAAGTCAGTGAAAGACGAATACCATATGATTTCACTCTTTGTGGAATTTAAGAAACAAACGAACAAAGAAAAATAGAGACAAATAAAAAGCAGACTTAAATACAGAGAACCACCTGGTAGTTACCGGGGGGGAAGGGGGGGGGGGGGGGCAGGTGGTGAATGCATTTTAGATTGAATTCGCCTCAGTAAATATTTACTGAGTACCAACTATATATAGAGTGTGTTTCCGGGACAGAGAGGAAAGAGATAAATAAGACCTGTTCTTTCCCACAAGAATCTTACAATCTTACAATCTAGTATCATGTTCCTTGAGAATTGCAGTGCCTTTTACTATGATGCAAAAAAAAAAAAAAAAAAACCAACCACAATTAAATTTCACAATATTTATAAAGTCATATGTTTTTAAATCATGGCCAAAAGAGATATACTGATACTCCTTTTCAAAAAGCACAAGTACTTCACTGCCAAATCCCACGCAGCAGCTTGCCAGTCCAAAAGGCCTCACCCCGAAAGGCCTGTCTTCAGTCCTCAGAAAGAAAATGAAATAGACAAGTCTTCAGGAGTTACCAGTGATTTAATTGTGACAAAAACATCTACATCCGTATGCCCATGTTAAAAAAAAAAGCTGGTGAAAAGGCTTATCCACCACAAATTCCTTCACACAAAATGTAAATGTTTGTTTCACTTTTATTTTTATGAACTGCTCCCAAAGATTTTGGTCTGGGCTAGTTTTCATGTCTCTTTATAACCCAGATATTCATTTCTGCCACAACAGTGGGACAGTTGAAACTCAGTTCTGTGGGGACACAGCACTCCATTTATAAAGAGGACAGAAACTGAGCTATTGCTCAGTTTAATACATTTATCTCAAAATTAAAAATGGAAATGCCTGAAGATTCTAATCTTGAATAGTGTATATTTTTCCCTTCACAAAAGTTTTAAGAAAAAACAAACATATGTGTGTCGGTGTCTGTTTGTATATTAAAGATAATACAAAACTATGTATTCACATACATAGCTTTAAGAATTCAAGCAACACATGACTAAAGGGGAAAGGACAACAGATCACTATTTCAAAATTATTAGGGAATTACTGAAGAACAACATTGTTGAAACATAAAAATGTTAAAAACACAAAATTAAGCCATCAGGTGTCTTCACTAATAAGGTAGTGAAGAAGGAAAAATCCATAGCTCCTTGTGATCAAAAAGAGGAGTATTTCTTCCTAAAGTGGCACCTCCCCGTACGTGTCATGTTCTTGGCTTCAGGGGTGTTATGTCCAAGAATGCTGTTCTTTGTTTGGTCTCGTGTGTCCTGTGTCAATGAGAGATGGCCTGTCTGGGCTCCCAGGGACCTCGGGATACGTCCCTCCCATTCCCACCCCATGAGGGTCAGCGTGCTTCTTCCAGAAACATGTATGAGGCAGAGCTGTGGTACAGATGATCTGCACTGCCTCCTCCCTCCTACAGAGGCCCAGCACCCTCACCCTTTTCTAGAAAACACTACACCTCTCCTTATTGCTGGTTTCTTGCCTACAACCCCATCAGATCCAAAACTGTGGTCTTGGCTTAATCAATATTTGAGTTTAAGAAAAACCCCTTACATTCATTCATATTGAGGATGATTACACGGGCTCACGCTCGATGAAAACAAAGCAAAACAAGACTTCATTACAGCTCCTGTGGTGTGTCCCAGAGAATTTGTATTTTAACCTTCTCTGGGACTTAAAAAGAAAATTAGGTAGACTCGGGTGAGGAGACCTAAGAGCGGAAGGAAAGAAGAAAACTTCTGAGTCCACTGAAGCTCAGTTCCTTGAACAGTGTATTTAACCTCTCTGTGCCTTAGCTTCCAGTCATAAAAAGAGGATGTAATATCTACGGAGTTATCGTGAGTGAAGGGAATATGCGGGAAATGTTTGCAAGAGTTGCGCACAGTAAGCATTTCTTCCACTTAACCTGAGTGTGATTGAAATTTTAAAAAAATGTAGTATTAATGGGGGCGCCTGGGTGGCTCAGTTGGTTAAGCGACTGCCTTCGGCTCAGGTCATGATCCTGGAGTCCTGGGATCGAGTCCCTGGATCGAGTCCCTGGATCGAGTCCCGCATCAGGCTCCCTGCTCGGCGGGGGGTCTGCTTCTCCCTCTGACCCTCTTGCCTCTCATGCTCTCTGTCTCTCATTCTCTCTCTCTCAAATAAATAAATAAAATCTTTAAAAAAAAAAAATGTAGTATTAATGGTAAGAAGCATGCAGATAACTGACTATAAGGTAGGCACTCGGTTAAGCCACATACGCCCATGCCCACATATGTACATACGTACATTTAGTTATCCTCATTTACAGATGACAAAACCGAGGCACGGAGTATGTGAGCAACATGTTGAGCGGCTGAGTCATGATTTAAACCCAGGCAGTGTGGCTCCAGAGCCCCTGCACTTAATCACTCTGCTGTGCTGCCTAAAAAAGTGTTAAAACAATGAATGAATGTTCCTGCTGGAAAAATACAGAAAAGAGTCAATGACCTTGACCCTCCTGTTTTCAATGAGCAGGGACAGTTCTTGCAAAGTGCGCACAAAGGGAGGACAAAGGCATGTGGAGGGCAGGGGAGGGCCAACTCAGTGTTCCCTCTCTGCAGGCCTGGCAGGGGTTTTCCAGCCCGAGTCAGAACACAAGAGTGGCCTAAAGATACAAGAAAGAACTCAGGGTTTTGGCCCTAATTCCAAAGTCTCTTAGTTTTCAGCAAGTTTTAAACAGACAAGGAACAAATGCTTATCATGGGCTTGGCCTTCTGTGGTACCATGAGGGACAGTAAATAATCAGGATATTGGTCTTGAAGAAGCTTACAGGAGGCCAAGGTATCTTCCACTTCCCTCCGAACCCAGCTGTGAGGCTGACCTACCCATCTACAACTTTTCTGGACTGCGGTGGGTCTAGCGGACTCAGTAATGCTCAACATCCTGCAACTGAACTTTAGGCCATTTCAGGTCAAAGACATACTCGTTGGTCACAACAGGATGAGTTGACCAGAGGCCTTATCAATCCATCAATATCCCTAAGGTCTTACCCCATAAAATCCCACTCCAAAAACCTAGGAATTTTAGGTCAACTGTGTGTTGAATCAGTGTTTTGCTATTGACTAATTCTTGGGAGTGATTCATTGCTTTTCTCATCCTGTTTGAATTCAATTTCCTGTCAATGTCTCAACTTTTGGCCCTTCTAGATCACCTTTTCAGGGGATGCTTCCCATAAAAGACTTTAAGCAATCTAAAATCTCAACCAACGATGGACAGAAAGAGATGGGGAAGAAACATGGTAGGGAAGACAGGCTGAGGAACAAGGGAGAAAATCAAAATGGGTCACTGGATTCTCAAAAAGATGAACATTTTTCATCTACCAGATCAGCAAATACTGTGTTCCTGAGGTATGGAAGCAACTGGCATTCCCATATATGGCTAGTGAGAGGGCATACAATCACCTATGGAGATGAAATCTGCCAATATCTGTCCAAGTTTAAATGCACACACCCTTTAGACAAGCCATTCCCTGGACACAAACCTTATAACCGGGTGCCATCTCATGCTACACCAAAAAGACACCCAAATTGTGAGTATTTCTACATTTCAGGAAAGGGTTTTATGATAACCACAGGACAAATTACACACAATATAACCTTACTTAAGTAACCAGTTATGTTATAACAAATATGATGTCCAAGTAGATAGAGATCATACATGCTACTAACCCTCTGGTTACTAGACTGGGGGCTTTGTTTAGGTGGTTGCTGTGTTTTACAGAATCCAAGAGTAAGGCTTACTGGATCACGGGACAAGCCATACTATAAGAGGAAAGGTCTGGGTTTGAGGAAGGGGGACACAGGGGTTCTAATCTCTCTTCTGCCTCACAGTCTGTCCTCTTGAATAAGACACTTCACTCCTCTGATTTCCTTCATCCGTGAGTGACAAACATGAACTAGCTGTAAATTTCCTTCACTTTTAATGATCCACTTATACTGCAGCTAAACAGAGCTGAATCTCCATCCGCCCACATAGAAGAAAAAAGGAAGTAACGTTTAAGATACGGGTTCCTGCCGATTGGCTGGCATCGTAGTCGTCCATTACAGTTGACCCTTGAGCAATGCGGGAGCTAGAGGTGCCAACTCCACATGGTTGAAAATCTGTATATAACTTCTGACTCCCCCAAAACTTTACCAATAGCCTACTGTTGATCGGAAGCCTTACCAATAACACAGTCGATTAATACATATTGTATTAATATTAATATTGTATTTATATATGTATTCTTACAATAAAGTGAGCTAGAGAAAAGGAAATGGTGTTAAGAAAATCATAAGAGAAAATACATTCACAGTGCTGGACTCTAAAATCTCTGCACATTGGTGGCACCGTCCAGTTCACACCCATGTTGTTCAAGAGCCAAATGGACTTCTTTGACCCTGCCAACAACCTCATAAGGTAAGTATTATTATCTTACTTTTTTAAAGTTTAGGAAACTGAAGCTCAGAAGAGTTATTTTCCGGATTCCAGAGCCAGCAAGAGACAGGGCAAGGAATCAAAACCAGCTGGATTTTACCCCAAATCTGGGTTCTTTGCCCTTTGCTATATTTTCTCTACACCTGATAACCCAAACTTAAAGAAAAAAAAAAAAAAGTCTCCATTGCTGATTTTGTCAAACCAGAGAATGCAGCATCTGAAAGCAAACCAAAAAGAGAAATATATTTTTAAGGGAAAATAAGGAAAAAGAGTAAAGATAAGTTTGTTCACCAAAGGATTAAATAATTAAAAATAAAAACTTCTCTGAATCACCATAAATGACTTAAAATCTATGTTTTTACCTAGTGCTAAAATAACCAGATGACTTGTTAATTGACTCTATTAAGACTAAGGTAAATATGGGTGTTTGGTTCTTTTTTGCCCACCGGTTGTGTTACAAAGACATAGACTGAATCACTCCTACACCTAGTCCAGGAATAGTTCCAACTCAAAGGTCATTTGTATTGTTAACTCATACCAAAAACAAAAGTCACACATTCATCCTATGAATAACTCTAGAACTCTAAGTCCTTAATGGCCCTTTTTTTAATTTGGCCACCATTTATAATTTTTAAAAAGCAGGGCTGGGGGTAAGGGGGAAGAGCCCTTACTTAATGTACTTAAATCCATCTAGTGGCTGAAGGACTAAATCAAAAATTAAAGATGAATATAAAACCTGAAACTGTAATTCTCCTGGAAGAAAACTTAGAGTAAGCTCCCTGACACAGTCTTGGAGATGATTTTTTTTTCAATCTGACATCAAAAGTAAAAGCAACAAAACCAAAAATAAACAAGTGGGACTGCATCAAACTAAAAAAAAAAGCTTCTGCACAGCAAAGGAAACCATTAACAAGATAAAAAAGCAACCTACTGAATGGGAGAAGATATTTGCAAATGATACATCCAATAAGGAGTTAATACTCAAAATACACAAAGAATGCATACAACTCAACAGGAAAAAAAGCTCCACAACAATCCAACCAAAAAATGGGCAGAAGATCTGAATAGAAGTTTTTCCAAAGAAGACACACAAATGGCCAACAGGCACACGAAAAGATGCTCAACATCACTCATCATCAGGGAAATGCAATCAAAACCACAATGAGATGTCACCTCACACCTGTTAGAATGGCTAGAATCAAAAAGACAAGAAATACCAAATCTTGGCGAGGATGTGGAGAAAAGAGAATCCTTGTGCGCTTGGCAAGAGTATAAACTGGTGCAGCCGCTGTGGAGAACAGTACAGAAGTACCTCAAAAAATTAAAAAGAGAATTACCATATAATCCAGTATTTACCCGAAGAAAATGAAAACCCTAACAAAAAAATGTGTGCACCCCCACGTTTAGTGCAACATTATTTATAATAACCAAGATATGGAAACAACCTAAGTGTCCATCAATGGATGAATGGATAAGGAAGTCAATACACACACACACTCACACACGCACACATGCACGAACACACATGTGCATGCAATGCACACGCACGCACACGCACTGGACTATTACTCAGCCATAAAAAAAGAAATGCTATCCTCCTGTTTACAACAACATGGACAGACCTTGAGGGCATTATGCTAAGTGAAATAAGTTAGAGAAAGACAAATCCTGTATGATCTCTCTCATGTGAAGAATCTTAAAAAACAGAAACAACAACAACAAAAAACAAGCTCATGGATACAGAGAACAGACTGGTGATTGCCAGAGTCTAGAGGTGGGGGGAGAAGAAATGGGTGAAGGGGCTCAAGAAGTTAAAAAAAAAAAAGGAAAATATTGCTTAGCTATTATAAATTGGCCAAAGTTGAGGGGAAAAATTGCCTGCTGTGGGCTGTGGAAAAAGTCAAGCATTACTCAGGGGGAAGCAATCCATTGTTCATAGAGCCTGTATTAAGTGCTGGGGGTTTTACACGTACTCTCTCTTTTAGTTCTCACAAGACTATCTTGATTTTACAGATGAATGTAATGAGCCATCCTGCCAGTATATGGCATAACTGAGATTTATACCCAAGTGTATCCAGCTACAAAGGACACTTGCCCCTGTAGGAATAACACAGCGGTTAAAACTCCTGCCACAGGCGCCTGGGTGGCTCAGATGGTTAAGCGTCTGCCTTCGGCTCAGGTCATGATCCCAGGGTCCTGGGATCGAGTCCCACGTCGGGCTCCCGGCTCAGCGGGGAGCCTGCTTCTCCCTCTGACCCTCTCCCCTCTCATGCTGTTTCTCTCTCGCTCGCTCTCTAAAAAATAAATAAAATCTTAAAAAAAAAACAACAAAAAACTCCTGCCACTAGAAAAGGCTGAAGTGCAGATACTGAGACGCAAAGTCCAACCCAGCATCAATGTAAGTTTTGCTTTGTACTGAATTACCCAAGTATGAATTCTGACCTCCCTACATCCTACCCCTCCCCCTTACGCTCCCACTCTTATGGATAAGGAAGGAACGGAGGAAGGGAGGGAGGGAGGGAGGGAAGAAGGGAGAAAGGTAGGATGGGAGGAAGGAAGGAAGCTATCATAGAAGGACCTTAAATGCATATTACTAAATGAAAGGAGCCGATCTGAAAAGGCTGTGTTCTGTGTGATTCCACTTCTATGACCCTCTGTAAAAGGCAAAACTATGGAAACAATAGGATGAGTACTGGCGAGGTGTTTGTCGGAGGGAGAGATGAAGAGACACAAGCTGTTTAGGGCAGTGACACTCTGCTGAATGATACTATAAGGGTGGATACGTGTGTCCAAATCCACAGCACACACAACACCAAGAGTGCACCCTAATATACACTATGGACTTAGGAGATTACAGTGTGTCCATGTAGGTTCATCTCTTCTAACAAATGTACCACTCTGGTGTTGGATGTTGATAATGCAGCAGATTGTGTGTGTGGAGAACAGGGGGTTTATAGGGACTCTTTGTACTTTCCATTCCATTTTACTGTGGACCTAAAATTGCTCTAAAAAATAAAATCTACTTTTTTTTTAAGGTAATTATGAACTCTAGAGAAAACAAAACTTGCTTAGAAAAGGGCACTCATAGTTTATAGCTCAGCCAGGGTTACATCCAGGTTTTGTGGGGTCTGAAGCTTAAACAATTGGAGTGGGAGGGCGGCGAGAGGGGGCTCTAAGAAAAGAAAAGCACTAAATCAGAAATAAATCTGATTAAATCGCAGAGACTTTCTAGCATTTTTGTAAAAAATAAAAATAAGTAAATGAATAAAATCACAGAGTAGTATCCTTTATCTGCAGTTATTGGCAGTGGGGACTACTCCCTCCCTAGTTTAGGAGTTATCAGAGCTACGACCCAGCCCTCTAAACAAGGCTGGGGTGTAGGAGGGAGGCAAAGATGCGGTGAGGGTAAGGCAGCTTTTAAACTGACCAAGGAAAGGAGACAAAGGGTGGAGTAAGCTAGAAAGAAGTCACTCATCGCTGCATGGAGAGGGTTCTGTTCGCAGAAATCTTTCTTCTCCGAAGGACCCACAGGTCTGGACAGCAGCAGCATCCGCTCTTATAATTTCCCGCCATCCAGAGCCACTGGGGACCAGGGTTCCCTCTACTATAAATTAAGAGACGAAAGGGGGGCACCTCGGTGGCTCAGTCGGTTAGGCGTCCAACTTTTGATCTCAGCTCAGGTCTTGATCTCAGGGTCTTGAGTTCAAACCCTGTCTTGGGCTCCATGCTGGGCGTCAGGCCTACTTAAAAAGAGAGAGAGAGAAGGAAAAGATTCTTCTCGGGTTAAGAGTAGAAAGGTATGAGTGAGCCTCTGCTTGAGTGAAGACCTGTAACACTAACAGGACGTCAACCCTATAAGAAGAAAGAGACAGAAACATGGGCCTACATGAAATTCTGGGCTTTGGAGCTCACATGAGGGCAGAAAGGTGGACTCACCTGATGCTTTCGTTACTTGCGCTTAGAGGTCACATGGGTGCCCTTCAGTGAGAGGGCAGGTGGAGGGAGGTGGCTTCTCCCAAGACCACCTCCACCTCCTGCCTCTCCTCGTACTTATGACTGAAAACCTCAGAAATTCTTGGATAATCCAAAGCAAGATAACAGAGACTCGACCAGCATCACATACTTTTGCCAGGATAAAATATTTTAGAAGAGAAACCACCATGGACATGTGATATCCTGTCGTACTATGTGAGGCACTTTGCTCAATTTCAATGATATTCTCTTCATTCTATCCTGACTCTGATCAACATGGATAGTTTACTGGGATCATGCTCCAAGAACCCAAAGGTGCTGGATTTGCATCATCCCCCTAAGTAGCAAGAAGGCCCACCACCCAGTTAAGGCGCACGCGCATGCACGCACACACAAACACACACACACAATTCTGAAAAATTAAGTTTCCATGTATTTGTGGGTCATTTCTGGGCTCTATTCTGTTCCACTGATCTACTTGGATGTTTGCTCTATTATTCTTACAGCTTTGTGTATAAGAAAAAGTTCGTAACTTTTTAAAAACAGGGTCTCAGTATCACACTGAGAAGCCCACAGATTCTCTACATAGCAGGACACTGGATGATTAAAGAAGGGAGAGCCGGTGCGGTTGAGAGAGATGAAAATAAAAACAACTTTCTGTCTCTCAGAATTTGATTTCTCACTGAAGCAAAGGAATGGGTCCACTTCAAGACTTTGTAACACTTTCTTACTTAAAAGCTAATTTCCTCTTGCAATTTTGAGTAATGACTGCCTTTTAAAAATCCTACAGCAACACACAGAGCCACGCCATTCACTGACCTTGGAATATCCCTAATGAGATGTCCCTCTGTGATACAAGAATTACTAATGGGGGATGGGAATAATGAATGGGGGCAGTGGAAGATGAATGATATACCAGGGACACCGTTAACATTCTCCATGAGCAAGATCGATATGCTGTGTACCAGAAACATAATAAATCGCTTCATCAACTAACCCTCACCCCTGAAGAAAGCAACTCATGGGTTTGGCAGCAGAAGCCAGTAAACAGATTATCCTGAGAGATTAATTGGATGTGAACTAAGATCTCTGTAGCATTTCTTTCTTCCAATGGTATATAGTACAACTTTGCCTTAAAACTAGCAGGATGGCTCTAAACTTAATCTGATTTCTAACTTACTGAAATATTCTGTTCTATCCCTTGCTGTAACATCAGACTTCTTCACCTTTTTACTTTCTCTTTACAGTAAAAGACAATGATAAAAGTTGAGACATAAAATTACAGATATCTTAATTCAAGTACAGAGAGACCCGTGATTCAGTTTCCCTTCGAAGCTTACTCATTCGTCTTTCCAAGTTCACTCTCACATAACTGCCAAGAGACATGACACGAACGTGCTTGCTGAGCTCAAAGTGAGGGATGTCTCTGTCCGTGGCAGAGTGTGATAATCCCAAAACTCCCACGAGATGTGCTCAGATACATAGTCCAAGTATGTTCGGAGCCCTGATGCATGACAGACCAGGATGAGTCCCCAGGAGACATCTGCACTATCCCGCTCTGGCCCACAGGCTGAGAGGGACATGTATAGCCAAGGCCGGGCTGATGAACACTCCAGAAACCTCAGGAATGAAGGACGAGCTCAGCGCCTTCTCACCTAGGCTGTGACCTCATTGTCTCTCCAGTATAAAACTGGACCAGTATAAAACCCTCCTTATTGGTCTGTGGTCTTGCTCCCACCACGCTTCCTAAATCCATTCTCCGCACGGCAGCAAAAGTGAGCATTTAAAACACAGGTGTGATCAGTGCCTTCTCCTCTCAACACTTTCCAGAGGCTCCCCAGGCCTTCGAGATCAAGTCTGGAAGCCTGCCGCCCGGCTCACTGTCATCACGATGCCAAGCAGGCAAAGCCGCAGCTGTATGTCCCCCCTTGCTGGAGGCGGGCGGGGGGCAGGGGTCTGTATTCGTTCCTCCAGCTGCTGTAACAAACTACCACAAACTGTGTGGCTTGAAATAACAGAAATTCAGTATCTTACAATTCTGGAGGTTAAAAGTCCAAAATCAGGGTGTGGGCAGGGTTGGTTCTTTCCAAGAGCTGCGAGGGGGTTGGTCCTGCGCTCTGTCCGGGCTCCTGGGGGTTCGCAGGCACTCCTTGGCTTCTGCCTCAGACTTCACACAGCCTTCTCCCCGTCTCTTCACCTCTTCTTCCTCACGCACATCTGCCTTTGTATCTAACTTTTCCCTTTTCACGAGGATCCCAGTTGTACTGGGTTAGGGCCCACCCTGATGATCTTATTTGAACCTGAGGACCTCTAGAAAGACCCTATTTCCAAACGAGGTGACATTCTGAGCACTGTGGATGATGATGGCGGCCTATCTTTTTGGGGGGACATGATTCAAGCCATAACAAAGTCCTACTCTGAGAGGAGGCCTGCCTCTCTATGCCCCTTCCAGACCTAATTTCTATCACTTTCTGTTTTGTAGGACATGTTAAGTTACCTATTAAGTATAATCAGAAATATGTTACTTTGTGTTTTAAAATGTTGTTTGCATTTCATCTCACCTCATCCCACAAAGAATTTAAATTGCTTATAATGTGTTTTCGCCTTCCAAGCCCTAATACTATTCTGGGTAAAAATGATAAGATTTACAGCATAATAGAAAGAAGACTCTGTTGTATAATTGATTAACTTGCTCTGAGCCTCAGTTTCCTAGCCTGTAAGGTAGAAATAATGAGATTCTGCCTTCCATACTGAATTCTGTAACACATACTGTAGAGGAATATTTTGAAAAGGTGTAAAATGGTATAGAAAGGGAAGATCGTGGCGTTCTTATTCTTACTTAGTCATCCCTCTGTAATACATTAGTAATAGACATCAGAGCTTTTACAAGAGAAACCAGAACAGGTAAGGTAGTGTAAGTGTATGAGTTTTAGACTGGCAAGCCATTTTCCTCCCATCTTAACTGGCCTCACTCCCTGCCAGGGCTCTCCTGTTAGACCACACATTCTCCTACTCAGACACTTATCTTCTTGCCTGCATTATGGTCCCTCAAAACTGATCACTCATGAAATGAGGACAAATAACTTCCAGAAAATGTGAGACAGTGTATCAGTATATATATTTTAAAGGATGTCTACAACAAAATAGGATAAAAGACACCTGACTAATTAGGAAAAACAAGTTTTTTTAAAAGCTCACTTCCAATACCTCTTGATAACATGGATCAGAGATATGTAGTTTTGTATTAAGTGAAAAATGTGCTTTTTCCAAAATAACCAAATTCAAAAGACAAAATTACATCATCTTACATAAAAGATGAAATGATTCTGTGTCTAATTAGCTGATTTTAACCAAAGGAATAAAATCAATGGTGTCTCTTTCTTCTAATTTAGCAGGACTCAAGTGGCCCTTTTCACAAGTAGAATTATAGAGTTCCATGGTGTTTAAATGGTATAATACTGTGGGGGCGGGGGGGGACAGGGATGCAGGACACTGATTCCGGTAAGGCTTCCAGGCATAGAGAGCCACTTTACTCTCCCAGGTTATCACTGTACAGCTTTAACTCACACAAACAGAAACTGCCCACTGGATGGCATTCTCTATGGCCTATGTACCTGCTGCCCTCCAGGGACCTCGAGTTGTACAAGACCCCAAGGCAGGCAGAATGAATGGTGCCCCCGGACTTGTGCAATACGGCAGCCCTAATGAGATGGAACTAGGATGTGGGGCCCTAAGAAATAGGACAGTATGGAATGGAGTAGACATAACTCACAGTAACCTCGTGGAAGACTGATGGAATGGAAAAAAGCTCTGGCCTAGGAGGCTAATAGACTTGGGTCCTGGTTCACCATCCAGTACTTACTGGCTGTGGAACCTTAGATAAAGTCACGTGAGCTGTTCCCTCATTTTTAAATGGAAATGAAAACCACAACCACCTTTTCTACCTCCTAAGATCACGGTGAAAATCCAATGAGATTGTGCATGGGACATGGCTTTGTAAACCTGACTTAGCAAATGGAAGACATGATCTTCCTGGATAGGGTTCAGCTTCCCTACAGTCTGTCTCAAACAACAAAAACTCTTTTTCTCTTGGGGTCCAAAAGTAAATATTCAAATATGGCTGTTCCTACTTAATTTTATTCTATCATGAACATAGTGGGCTTTTTCTTATTCTGCACAAACCACAAAAGGCTGCTTTCATTTCATCATCCTATTATCATTGCCACTAGTCCTTCTGTATAAAATATCTCCAAACCAAGTCTTGACTCAAAATGTCTCCTGGGTGGAACAGGTTGGTTAAGCAATTGGTGTTTTGTGTTTATATTCTTCCAGGATAACAATGTAACTACTGATAATTATACCTACTGTCTTCCTGATGAAGATCCGGAAAGCTGTTTGTTTTTAAACTGCTTCTAATTAGCTGATTTCAAAAAATGTTTAATCGTATAAGCACTGCTGGCTCAACACAGATCTACAAATTCAAGCTTCTTTTGGCTCTTCTTATCAAAGTTGGGTCATGATGGGAAGAGAACTCCGTTTCCTGTTGATGAGTCATCATACCTAGTGCCATCGTGGGTCCCAAAAGTGCACGCTTTCTATGATTTATTCTAAATGGAAGAGTGTAAATGAATTTCACTTCTAAAATCAAGACGCAGAGCATCCAACGGCAGACACAGTGAACTGCAAATGTAGACCTCTAAATTTCCATATATTTTCAGCACACTATGGTTTCATTTGGAGGACTGAAACTGGTGAGAAGTTAAACACCGAAGGGCTCATTCTCACCTAAAGCCAGACTTCTGGCTTAGAAGATCACACTCTATCTACTTTAGATGCTTCCCCATCAGAAGAGGATAAATTCTAGATACATTCTTCTAGGACCAGGAACCAACCCTCCATTTATATCACAATTTCTATAAGAAAAGGAAATCCCAGTATCAGCTAGGTACTTGGAAACATTTACAGCCCTTCCTACTGTAATTTTGGACACATAAAGGATTGCTTCGCTTCTTCATCAACTAGCCATCAGAAGTCGCCTGGGTCATGGCCAGGGTCCCTGATGAGGCCAGGAAAGAGGAAGAGGCTCATACAAGCTCTCACTTGGCAATGCCAAGTGACATGGGTTTCTTTCTGTTTTGTTTGTTTTTTTGTTTTGTTTTGTTTTTTAAGCCAAGTATTTGTGTTTCAGGCACTGGCTGTAATCTCAAAATAACTGTTCTGTCTCGGCATAAATAAGGTTGGTAAATTCAGGTTCCCCTAAACTCAGTGGTTCTCAACTAGGGACAATTTCGCCCTCCCAGGAGACATAGAGCAAACGCCTGGAGACATTTCTGTCACCATTAGGAGTGGAGGGAGGATGCTACTGGCATCTGGTGGGTAGAGGCCAGGATGCAGCTAAACATCCTGCAATGCCCCAGATGCCCCTCAAGCCCAAAGAATCACCCATTCCCAAGTGTCAACAGTGCGAATATGTGAAGCCCTGTGCTAACTAGTAGGACAGGACACCTTGCTACAGCCCCTCTAAGAGACAGAAGCTCCATAAAATACAGACTCCCAATATTCAAGCACTGAACATGCTTTCTTTCACACTCACTGGATAGAAACATACACACAGAGAGATTTTAAGCACTGTTATGAGCTCCATTTGTTCTTTGCGGTTACCCTCAATACCTCTGCATAGGAAGAAGAAACAAAGGAAATGAGTGGGTGCCAGGGAGATGAGAGGTAACAAGAGGGCAAATTAAATGTAAAGAGAGGAAAAAAGTCCCTACCCCTTCGCTGGATGTAGACGTGACCTAACAGTTCAGTAAAACAAAAGAGGCATCCCGCTGGAGCCAGTGAAGTCTTATTGCCATCGACATGGACGTCATAAAATTTTCCAAAAGCTAAAATGTAAGGTTTTGTTCCCTAGCTATCATAATTCACAGTAAACAAGCCCAATATGTGGTACACAAAAGGTTTTTCATTAAGCTGCTTCTATAGTAAGAAGAAATCTAATTGTGTGATCTTAAAATTATTTTCACCAACTCACTGGGCTTCAGTGGCCCAGAACAGAGTCCCTGAGCCTTTCACACAACTTACACATTTAGGATAAATAAATGTGAGTAAAACACCTGAGAGCCTCCAGCCAGTAGTCCTTTCCTACTACTCCTTCTCAACACTTACAGAGACATTCAGAGAGCAGGCTCTCAAAGTAGAAGTTGGCCAAGCAACTGAGGAGATGCATCCAGGAGCACAAGATCAATTCACTGAGAAATTAATTTATTAATTAAATTTAAAAATTATTTAAAATTTATTAAAAGACAGAGCCTCAGCATCTCACTGTTGGAAAGGTAGAAAAAATACTACCCATTGCTTTCTGTACCCCCTCAAAACACACTGACCAAGAAGTCATCCGGTCTGTTCCTGGACTCCTGGTCACCTCAACAGCACCCCAGTGGCAGAACTGACTTAATACTGTATCTCAGAGTGTCTCTGCTCACATACTCTTAAGTTCTGTATGAGCTAAAATATACACATCCTGTCACTAACGCCTCCTCAATTTAAAAGCATAAAACCACAATGGCAGAAACCTACTTATTGTCTTGGAACATAACCTCCATGTTTTCTGTCTGCCCCTCTTCTGGTGTGGAGACATAGATGCAGGTGTGCCAATGGTTGGCCCACTTGGAACAAACTCTTCAACCCTGTCTTTTTGAATGGCCCCTTAAAATTCTTGTCAGTACATGGAAGGCGGTTAGGGCAACAAAACAAAGCAGAGTAAAGAAGATACAAGGTATTTGGTAGAGAAGAGTTCACCATTCCTTTTACCTAGTCCTCACGGAACCCAGAAATACAAACATCAATTTTTTCATGACTCTATTTCTCATTTCACTTTAAATCTGGTCAGCCCATCTCATAACCTTAAATGCTATCAGTACACAGGTGACCCCAAAGCTGTCCCAGTCTAGACTTCTCTCATCTCCAGACTCACCATTTGGGACTCATCAAAGGTTCCTTAAAACGAACAACTCTGAAACCAAACTCTCTGCTTCCTCCCCAACCTCCCCAAATCACCTCAATCTCAGTTAAAGGCAATTCACATCCTTCCAGATATGCAAGCCAAACCTTGGAGTCACCCCTGACCCTTCTGTGTCCCACACTCCATTTCCAATCTACTGGGAAATCTTGTCAGGTCCTGCTGTTTCCAGGTGGCCAGAAGGCCGGCCTCCACCACTGGACACAAGCAGGAGGACCAGAGAGAGCGCTACTGCAGTGACCGTCGTCACGCAAGTCTGGTCCACCTGCTTCTACTTCTTGTTCCGCTTTGCTCTGCTCCCCACATAGCACCCAGTAACCATATTAAACATAAGCCAGGACACCTGGGTGGCTCAGTCAGTGAAGCAGCTGCCTTCAGCTTGGGTCATGATCCCAGGGTCCTGGGATCGAGCCCCGCATCGGGCTCCCTGCTCAGCAGGAAGTCTGCTTCTCCCTCTGCCTCTGCCCCTCCTCCCTGCTTGTGCTGTCTCAAATAAATAAATAAAATCTTAAAAAAACAAAACAAAACATGTCAGACGTGCCCCTCTTCTACTCAAAACCATCCTCTTAGCGGCCTTACAAGGCCCTAAACAATTCAGTCCCCACTTTTTCCCCTCACCTCCTCTACTGTCTCCTCCAACTTATTCACTCCACTCCAGTCACCCTCAACTCCTTAATGTTTCTAGAATGTGTCAGGCTAACACTTCTGCCTCAGGGCCTTTGCATTTGCTGTTCTCTCTACCTGAAATTTTCTTCTCCCAGATATCTGCATTACTTATTATCTCCCCCTCTAGAGTATAAGCCCCAAGAGGACAGGGAGTCTGGGGTCTGATCTGTTCACTGCTGCATCCCCAGGGCCTAAACGAGTGAGTGGCATGAAGCAGTTGCTCAGTAAATAGCTGAATGAGTGAAAGAGAGAAAGTCATCAGTGACCTTTCTTTCTGTCTGATACCTGAGGATCATTTTTAGAGACCACAGAGAACATGCACACCTATCGGTAGAGGAACAACCCTGCATTAAAAGGTAAATAAAAATTAAATTCTTAAATATCTAACAGATCTTTAAGTGAACCAATTATAAAATAACCTTATTATTTTTTCCATATGAACACAATTTTCCTTTATCAAGCCAATGTCACAGAGTCGAGATTCAATTGTTGGGTTTTATATAACACCTCCCTGAGTAAAAAATGAGGGACAGAACAAAACTAAAGTGTTTTAGAAATGGTCAGTATAAGGTTTTTCAGAAATGCATGAATTCCGTATTTAAAGAATTTTCTACTGTCCCCTCATTGCAGACCCCTTCAATTAAGTCTGTTCTAATCTTGGCTAAGTGAGAACCAACTTCAAAATTTCATTCCCAGGCACAGCTGTCTGACAAGTGCGGCAGGAGCTGTCAAGACAATTGCCAGCATCATTCCTGCAGAACACAATGGGCTTTTTTTTTTTTTTCCTTTTTTTTTTTTTTTTTTGTCATCCCCTATTACTCCCTGATGGTAATTAGCAAGCCAATCTTTGGAGGAGAAGCGCAATCAGGCAACTAGAAATGCCTTTTATGAAATTCCTCCCTGAAAATAAATCACTAACACTGCAAATGGTCAATATGGACTCTTAATTTTAAACTAAATGCCCACTGACTTACCAAGTTCTATGTTCCTGACCCTGTGGTCTAGTGAAATTCCTTTTTTCCTGAAATTCTGAGTTCAAGAAAAGTGACAGTGACACAGCTGTTGATTTTGATCTACTACCTCAATGGAGTAGGCAATTAGAGTGATTTCTCCATGATTTGCTCAAATTATACAGCTCCCTCCGGACCACTGCCATCATAAGGCGCCACTCCCTAGACGTAGCTTAACACCAGGGTTACCACTGAGTGCGGGCCTTCCCGCGGTCCACCGTGGAGCAGGCTCAGGCTGACCCAGACAGCACAAGCTGCTGGAGTCTTCACCAGCCGTGGCTGGACGCGCCGGGCTGGCGGACAGCTAGAGATAATGACAAAAAGCTCAATCCTTGCCCCCAAGAACCTGAATACTCCCCAACTCCGTTTATGCTGTAGTTTGGGGCTTTCAGAGAAAAGCAGCGCCTGTCTCCCTGTCACAGCTTTGTAACAACTTGCATCCCGGCACACCTCCCACAAACACCTTCGACAAGTTTCGACAAGCACAGCTGAATCACTTGAGATGGGCCAAAAGGTCAGGGCCCTGAAAGTTTGCCAGCCTGATTATCTAAAGCCACTGGAAAGCACTCCATGTGTTTCAGAGAACAGGTAGACTTTCCACCACACAAAAGCAGCTTTGTTTCTGTATAGCTGACGCCTCCTAATTAGAATCAATGATTTTTTTTATGGTCGCTCCCGATAAGCTTGTTTGCCTAGCTTCATTTTCCTAAAACACTTTAAACGTTTCTAGGAAGGGTAGACGTCGGCAGAACACTGAGACGGGCCTTGAACCTGGGCTGTGGTATTGCATGATGTTTACAATTTGTCATTGTTGGGGGGTAATTCTGCAAGCTTAAACACACTAAAGGACATATTATAAAGAGCCAGGCAATTTCATTTTGTTTGAATATATTTATGGAAATGGACCAAAAGCGTCCATAGAGGCCCATTGTCATTTTTCCCTTGAGTGTGGGCCAGTTCATGACCAAAAGCAAGCATTCAGAGAATAGAAGAGCATTTATGACCACACTGTGTGTATCAAATAAGCTGCTTTATGAACAGATGGGGGATATTGTGTTTCAGGGTCTTAGTAAAATAGCCCTTCACACCAAATTTCTGTTCACAATGGTGGATCTCTCAGTGATTCATTTATGACCTTGCCCTTGATAATGAGCAGATCTCCCTCAAAGGTGAGTGCCTGTGGGACATGAAGACATCACACATCCTCATGACTTAGAAAGATGACGAGCGGTAGGGAATTATGCACCAAGAACATATAATTTGGACAAGGTGGGAAAAACTGAGTAATTCACTTGAGATAACCAGAGTTTTCCCAGCAGTGGTGACTATACAGCGATGGAATCCTTGGAGAGTAAATAAAAAAATGGTTGGGCTGAGAAAGATTTGCTAAGTTGAAAAGCAAGTTACAGGAGCCAGCGCTGATAAGAAAAAAGAAATGGTCTTTAACAAAACCAACTTTGATGACACAGGGCCGTCCCTTCATGGAAAGCTCAAAGGTCAAAACTGAAATGCATCTTCTTTTCAAGGGGATACAGGGAACCAGGATAAGTCAGCGGTGAGTAGGAAGGGCCCTTCTGGTCCCCTGCAGCAGATACATATTCTGTGTTTAACTTCCTCCTGCGTCACACGGAAAAACCACACTTCCCAGGCTCCCTCGCAGTTCGCTGTGGTCATGTGCCTGAGTGCTGGCCAACAGGATGCGGGCAAGAGTAAAATGTGTCACTTTCAGACCCGGCTCCTAAAACTTCCTGCACAATCCTCAACGTCCTATCTCTCGCCCTGGACTCTGACTGCAGAGCCATTAGATTGAAGGATCCTGAGTCAATGGACGATCACAAGCTATATTAGAACATGAGTAAGAAAGAAACCTTTATCATACCAAGCCACTGAGATTTGAACTGTCACATAAGTTAGGTTATCTTAATATATTATAATCATGCTTCCTTGTTAGCATTTGCCTTTTCAAGTATCATGCTATTGCCTGAGTTATCTCTCATCTCATTCTCTAGCAGAGTGATTTCAGAGCCCTGCAAGAGCAGTGACAAAAAAATTGATTTGTTTTCAGGTCAGTAGAACACAGGTTATCCATGGGGCAAAAAATGACTGGCACCATTCTCTGAGATGTTAGAGGGAACAAACCACCCTTCTGTTTCCTGTAAGTTAACTCAAAAAAATTTTTTTTATTATTTTTAGCTTTTTATTTTGAGGAATTTCAAATCATCACATAAGAAGTAACAACAGGGGCACCTGGGTGGCTCAGTTGGTTAAGCAACTGCCTTCGGCTCGGGTCATGATCCCGGGGTCCTGGGATCGAGTCCCACATCGGGCTCCCTGCTCAGCGGGGAGCCTGCTTCTCCCTCTGACCCTCTCCCCTCTCATGCTGTTTCTCTCTCTTTCTCTCAAATAAATAAATAAATAAAATCTTTAAAAAAAAAAAAAAGTAACAACAGAATAACGAATCTTCATGTATCCATCACTTAACTCCAAGTATATGGATATACAGATATAGATCTATATACCCACATATACGTATACACACACACACACAGAGATAATAGAAAAGTATGTACGTATACATATTTGAAGTCTACTACCTGTTCATCTAATCACTGAGCTGTTGAGCTGGGCACCACAGGCAAGACTCAAAGGAGAATAATGCTCTTTGAGTATGTAGTAGAAAGAACAGAGTATGAACCTCAAACTCCATAAATCACATTGCTCTGAGGGCTACAGTGTGGATTAAAGTAATCTAGTAGCTCGGAGTTGGTAACATAGTTATATTCTAACCCCTCCCATTTTTCTGAAGGAGTTTTCCTTTAAGGGAGAGGTTTACTGCTTCCTTCCTAGTAAAAATGTAGCTATCCCTGGGAGGGCCAGCGCACTGAGTCTTTTCTCAGCCATTCACCATTTATATGTATGAATTTTATCTTTCCTGAAGTTCTTTCCCCAAAGCAAGACCTGAAAAGGTGGAGAGAAAAATAAGGAGCAAAGCGAGGGGCCTTGAGGCAACACGGAAATTCTGAGGGAAGAAGAGAAAACAGTAGAGTCGCCACAAACGCAATGCAAGACAAATTTCCATGTTTGTTTAAGGTGGGGACCCCCATTTTTCCTTCATTGAAACTGATCCCTCACTCCCAAGTCTATTCTCTTGGTTAACAAAGCACCATTTGATCTTTTCACTCTAGAAACTGACTGGGAATGGGAGAAAAGAATAGTAGAACAGAGAGAGTTTAGAAGTAGCCACATTTCTCCTCAAAAGATGGGGATTATCAGGCCCAATATCCATGCCCCAACTTAAAAATTAAAGCGCTTTCAAATAACACAGTAAAGAAATTATTCCGGGGCGCCTGGGTGGCTCAGTTGGTTAAGCGACTGCCTTCGGCTCAGGTCATGATCCTGGAGTCCCGGGATCGAGTCCCGCATCGGGCTCCCTGCTCGGCAGGGAGTCTGCTTCTCCCTCTGACCCTCTTCCCTCTCATGCTCTCTGTCTCTCATTCTCTCTCTCGCAAATAAATAAAATCTTAAAAAAAAAAAAGAAATTATTCTGGAGAGAGAAGCCTGAGACCCTGCCTTATAAGTTTTGAGAGCAAGACCAATCAGATGCCCCTTCTGGAACCCTATGCACACCTGAATCCACTGTGGTTGGCTCTAGGCTGTGCTCTCCGGTCACACAAGCAAATGGGAGTGGAGGCTCAATCCCCAGGGGAGGTGAGTACTGCTAGAGCAGGAAGCTCAACTAACCAAAGATGAGTCTCTCCTTCCACTGCCTTCCCCACCCTGGAGAGGCCCTTGGCCCTACAGTGTTCCAGCCACCACCACCAGGAATGGACGCCATTTTGGTGACAACTGATTTAATTTGTACTCCTCTAACCATCTCAAACATTTAGCTCTGTTCTGCATTAATTCAGTCTGAGCAGAAAACAATTCCAAAGTAAATCCTAGCAGTGGGGGGAACGTCTTGAAAGGGCTGACAGGCTCAGCATAATGAACACCCATCCAGAGTTCTGTTTAACAGTACTCCACTCTCTTTACAGATTATAAAAAGGAAATATTTAACTAATGGAAGGCTACTCACACACCGGATAATGTATGCAGCCTCTGTCCAAATCTTAATCATTCAACATAACTGATCCAATAGCTTTGGTCTCTAGGCTCTCCCAGATTTAGAATTTTTTTTTCTTTTAAAGTTCACTGCAGAAAATGCTTTCATGCTTGTCTCCACTTATGTTTCCCTGGCTGATCACTTGGCGTCAGAAAACTTTGTGTTTCATGTGGTAGAGGCCGAGAGATACATTCTGATGAAGTATTAAACTATCAGCCTGAAGAGACAATGAGATGGTTTGGGGGAAACCACAGTTTCATTTCAGAAGCATGAGAGCACAGGGCTTGCTACCTCAGTGATGGGGCCTCCTAAGGTTCTGTTTTTGTATTAACTGGATTTGCATTTGTATCAGCTAAGTGTGGGATTCTTTCTAACTTTCAAAACATTATCCCTATTTGATAGTAAAGGTCCTTTGCATTGGCCCAAGGTAAATTCCCAGCCTCCCTTCCCTCTCCCGCCTAGTGTTGGACCATCTAACTACTTGGGAACAGTTTCTTTCCCCGGGGCTCTTTTCACACCACTGTGTCAGCCCATATTGTGGTCCTTCCCTTGAATGGCCTCCTTCCCTTTCTCTGCAAGAATTGCTGTCTTCTTTCAAGATGCAATCACCTCCTTCAAGAAGCCTGACCAGACTCTACACATAGTTGGAAGCTTCTTCCCGTGTTCACGTGAAAACAATTTGCATAGACCTCTTACAAAGCCCTTGTTCCTAATTATTTACACATCACCTCTAGAAGACTGTAAGCTCCTCAAGGAAATGTCTCATTTATTTCTGTAACGCCCAGCTTCCAGGACAGGGCATGGCACATGGCTTGTACTAAGTGACCAAATAAATGAATGAACATGTTTCGATTGGGTGGATACATCAGTGCATACACAGACAAACTATATACCTTGGCCTTTCCAGGACCAGCCTGGTAAACACTGATAGCCCAGCGACACAGAACCCTTTCCAAAAGTCTCAAAAGTGTCCCTACTTAAATAATAAATTAATTATACCATCACCCCAAGTTTGGAGTATTGGTATAATGACTCATGCCCATTGCTCCTGCCCGCCCAGAGCCAGTCATCTTATTTTCCAATTTCTCCACAACGTTGCAAATTAACTGTATTTTTTTTTAATGCTTCAAAATTCTCCCTCAAGAGGATTAGTCATTCTCCCTACTCAAGTCCAGTATCTATGGCCCAAGAAAATAAAATGAAATACTGTGCAGTGAAGAATACACAGGTCTCATTCCATTTCCTCACCAAATTCCTATCCACACCAACGTCCTCTATGAGTGATGACACCTATTAAACCAGCCCATCTCCCCGCCCCCCGATGAGGCTGCCCCCCGTTTGAGCGTATGGGAAACCCAGCCTCCCCACCCAGGCCCGTACTTGCCAGCCACACACCCACTGCCTAGGGTTGTAACATTCATTGTCTTACTGATAGTCTAGAAGCTCCAACTCAGTAATTACGGTAAAAACTAATAAATCTGCAGGGAAAGAAAAATAAACATCTCTTTTCCACATCATTCTCCCCAGAGCTTGAAGAAAACACTTCTGAAAGATCAAAGAGAATCAGACTACCTTTTTTTGGAAAAATAAATGTGTTTGGTCTTTCACTCCACACACTCAGATTCTGTCTGGACTCAAAGATGTCAACACGACCAAAGGCAATCAAGAAATATTCCAAAGGTCACAAAAGACGTCTCTAATAAATTGCCAAACTAATTTTACACTGGTGCGGTCTGAATAAACAAGAAAAACACACTCTAAAATCTATATGTGAACAAACCTCAAAAGGTTTGAAACAATTCCCCTAATCAGCTTGTTCATGCAAAGATTTACATGATTCTTTCTGATTTTAAAAACATTATTTCGGGGCATGAAATTAGAGAAAAACCACAAAACAAATACAAACTAAAAGGAACATTTACCATCATGTAATGATTTTGCTGAATGAGGATAAAGCCTCCAAATACTTAACCTCTTAGGATTCCTCTCATTATCTATTGTTTTTCATTAATCCTGGAATTGCAGGGCAAAGAAACAGAAACCACGATCTGCTTTGAAACATTTGCCCAAATCTGCTACGAATTTATTTTCAGGACAAAGTTCACGAAAGGCCACCTCTCCAGGTAAAATGGATTAAATGCCTTCTAAAGGGAAATAAAATTAAACCACTACCAAATGGAAGGCTTCGAAACTCTGTTTTGGGATGTGAAATTCGATTTGACAGATGCCTTGTAGACTGTGGTCGATGCCCCATCTGATGAGAATTTCTGCAGTTTTGCGTTTACCTGGACTAAAGGGTTTGTAATTTATGGTGACATATATATGTCTACAGCACATTGAACATGTATATACACAGATAAATATGCCAGTTATCTCTTTCTTATGTAAAATCATTGGGGAAAAAAATCTTGCGATTTAGTTGTATTTTTTTTTTTTTTTAAATCATTGAGCTTGCATTAACTATTTGACAGACTGATGCCTCATGGGATCAGACTTGGAAGCTACACTCTCTCTGATCTTTACCAGATGTTTCGCTGGTGGTGTTTCAGCCTCAAGGGACAAAGAGGATATTAATGTTAATTTTATTTATTTAATCACATCAGGCAGATTTGATAAAAGGGAAAATTCAATATTTTGGTAATTTATCAACTCTTCAGAAATATCCCTGGTAGCAAAAATGTTTTGAAGATCATTTTATATTAAAAGCAGAAAGGCTGCATTGTATTCGGAAGACAGAACACTCTCGGTTACCTTTAAAAATGGGAACAACGTGACAGATTTGTCAGTTCCACTTTTAACTCAGGGAGGTGAGGAGGTGGCGATGAAATACACTGCTCAGCACAGCCTCATCCCAACCTTTAACTGACTGTTCATCGTAGAGAAAGAGTACTCAGAATATGAAATGGACACTCAGTTGAAAGCCTTCTGCCACTACCACAGTCACTCGATTATCTTCTTATTTCTTGTCTCTGAATTTTATTCCAAGGGAACATGAAATTACCCTAATCATTGTCAGGACATTGGAGATAATGAAGATGTACTCACCACAAAACCCTGCCTCCCACACCTTAACTGAAATGACAGAGTAGCCTTTCACTTACTTAGAGTTCAATGTCAGAACACGGAAGCTTTTAGAAAGCGCTGGCTCTCACCCTCGGCTTCACACTAGAATCCCCAGGAAGCCGCCCCCCAGGCCAGTTACATCACAGACTCGGGGTGGGACGCAGGTATGTGTCCTTTACAAAGCTCTTCAGGCAATTCCAATGTCACCAAGGTTGAGAACCGCTGCCTTGCCCGCGCTGAGTAGGCAACAGCCCAACAACTTACTAGTTTAAGAAAAATCACTTAAGAGGCTTTGTTCTCTCTCTCTCTCAAAAAAAAAAAAAAAAAAAAAAAGGTATGTATTAGAGGGAGGTAGAGTGTTATACTCATTGATTTTCTTTTATTTTTAGATAAGAATCTATACTTAGAGTTATAAATAAAATATGTCAAACAGGCAGCACAGCACAGAAAACATTTTAAGATACCTATGATACCTCCTACCGCCACCAAGCTAAAAAGAAATTAATATTTTGCCATATTTATTTCAATGCTCTCACGCCTGGAAAAAAGGCAAAATACCCATCCCATTTCTTCTTACTTCTTTCCTCTCCAGGAGAATCTACTATTCAAAGGTTATTGATTATCCTGCCCACAGTAATTATGTATCCGCCACAGCTACATAGTACTGCTTAGTGTGTGTCTAAATGCATATAAACTGTATTACACTGTATATATCCTTCTTGCATTTAATTTTTTCATTCAACATTGTTTTTTGAGATGTAGCCACATTGATATCTATATATCTATTCATCCATCTATCCATCTAGAGATATAGAGATTTATACCTAGTTCATTAATTTTAAACTCCTTTATATTACTTCATTAAGAATAAACCACAGTTTATCAATTTACCTCATCTATGGACAGTTAGATTATTTACATTTTTTTTAGAAACAGAGGTACAATAAACATCTTTTTGCATGTGGCACTGCTACTGTATACAAGAGTTTCCCTAGCGTAGACAAGTAGACATGATTTTGTTGGATATGCTCATTTTCATCTTTACTAGATGTTCCCCAATTTTTTTCCAAAGTGGTTACACCAATTTACTCTCACCAGCCATGTTAAACCATTCCTCATTCTCTATATCCTCACCAATACTTGACATTATGAGAATTTATTAATTGTTGCCAATTTGAAGGTTGTGAAGTGGTAACCAACAGTTATACTTAGATAATATTTTCCTAAGTTCTCTTCTGGCCATATAGTTGTGGTTACCCCATCAATGCCAAGTCTTATCAAAATAACAAAATAAAGGATGTGATTTTAAAAAAACTTCTTCCACAGTTTACAATGAATTTACTTTTCCTCAAGAAATGTCTTACATGGCTAACGCTGGCCCATGAACCCATAAATCAGGCCATAAAAGAGGAATGGGGACATGGCCCCAGCTCTGTATTTATTTTCTTGTATTCCATAATCCAATGTTACTTAAAAAGCAGACTGCCCAATCTTCTAGCCAAAGCAAATACTCTGGATTTTGCCAGGCAAAATGCCTGTGGAGAAATGAGTCAATTCATACAAAATTCAAAGCTGTCTTTGGCCAGTGACATTTTCGTGAAAATCTGTGGGTGGGTAAAAGTCTTGCAAAATTCCTATTTGCTATTGGATAAAATTCATCCAGGAAAAATAAGCAAAATATAAGTGGCGACCCGCATTCCCCCTAATTCCCTTATTAACACTCCCTAGCCTCCCAACGAAACTGCTTTTCTATTGTGCGTGTTTCTGATGCTGGCAACGGAACCCTCTCCCTCTGCTCACTCTGCTCCCATCAGATAGGCTTTCTCATGAGAAGTACTGGCAGACACAGTGGGCCTGATCTCATTCAGAACACACCTTCTGGGAATGCTACCCGGGCATTACACACTCTTCAACTTGATGGCAAAAGAGACCTATGGTAAAAACGTTCTCTGTGTGCACTCTGTTGGAACCATTACTATGGATACTGCTAAGGATGGTTAGTGTACAGCAATAATTTGGGGTTAAACTTTATGCTGTCCTTTTAGGACGGTGAAACAGGAGTCTGAGAAACAAAATCCGAGGCTCCATGACTTGTACTGACTTGGGTATTTGAGCCCTTATCATCTCAGAAAAACGTTACAGAATTCAGCATAGTTACACCCAAAAGTTTTGGTTAATTCTGAGATTCATCAGTGTTAGGGTTGGGTCTAAGCTCAGGAAGGTCTAAAATAGAATGATTCGGCGTCTCGAAATTGGTTTAGTTAGTAGACAGCAGTGAGTGGACTCGGGTATTTTTAACGGAATACTGCCATACCCCAGTTTCTGATTTAACTGAGGTCCATCTATCTGCCTGCCGAGGCCTTTACTTCTCCAGGCCCTTGCCACTGGCTGGGAATATCTCTGTCATCAGGGCCAGGCCTGGAAAGAGAGCAGCTGGTTTGGCTCTCCGCAGAAGAATAAGAATGAGATGTACAGAAGGGTGGAGTTGTTTGGGTGGGAAAGAGAAGAGAAACCATTCTCTTCTTCCAGTAAGTTAACCAAATAATGAACTAGCAGTCCTCCCCCAGTTCTGACACCTAGAATCCTGAGAGATCCGAATCGCAGCGGGTGAGGCTGGGTGAGGCTGAGGAGGCAGAGGCGCAGATTGTGAGAAGGCGCTCTCCCTGCAGGAGACGGGATGGGGCGCGGCGGGAGCCCACCCGTCTTTTACTGGAAGTAGGCTGTCGCTGGGCGGCCCTTTCACACGTCCTTCTTCCACCAGGACTTCCAGAAGCGCACTGTGCTGCCTGTAGCCATGGTCACCAAACACAATTGGGTCATCACATGCTTCTTGGGTCAATAAGCCAAGTGAGTGAAAATGGTGGCTAACTCTAACCACGGCTCACAGAAAATTAACAGCGGTGAAATATACGTGAAACAAAAGTGGACTGGGTCCTATAATTTAAACTGCCCCGAGCCTCTGCAGCGTGCGACACAGCCACAGAAACCCAAAGATCACTTCATACCTCCAAGAGATGAATGCGGTCATTTTACTTGGCAAAGATCTTGAGCTTTGAATCAACTACCATCAGATTTCAAAGCAGCGGGAGATGAAATATTTCAGTTCTAACAATTCTTTGTGTTTGGATTCCAAGAGTGTAAAGATTGGTTTTGCAAAAAGCAGAAAATGTGTCTTTTCAGATGTGCACCCACGTCAAGTACAATGTCTTCTCTCCACGGACTACAACTTGGGAGGAATGCTAAACTTCCACAGCAAAATCATGTGCCACCACTTAGCTCTAACCCTACAAATCAAGCAGATGCCATGTGGCAACAGAACAGGTTTAGAAGGCATAATGCTCCCACCATGTAGGTATTATATGAAAATGGGTATCTTCCTGCAAAAAACATACAGTCCCATGACTAGAACTGCAGCATTAGTCAGCTCCTAAGAAACCCTGTTTTTTATCAATATATTTGCACTATAATATGTACCATTTAATGCTTTGTGGGTCTAGATTTGATATGCCGTTATATCCAGCAATCTGAATTTTACAGGTTCCATCGAGAAGTGGGAAGGAGGCAAACTAGGAAAGAAACAAACCACCTCCCATACCCATCCGGAATAATACAATGAAAAGCCAAGCAGAGGCCTGCAAGTATTCCCCTCTCAGCTTATTCTTTCACTGAAATAGTTCTATTTTTAATAGTCATCCTGCACTTTAGCAAAAGTCAACTTTACAAAGTTATATGCCATTGCAAAGTCTGGGAAGAGTGGGAAAATGGGGAAATCCTATTGCACAAAAATTAATTTTGCAATGCAAAAAATATGTTTTGGATCATTCAGGCCTTTATGTTTGTTTCAGTAAAGCCAAATCCAGCAAACTATTTTCAGCCAGGATTAGTCAGAACTAAGAGGCTGGACTGTTTTCCCTCAGAGACGGAACGTCTTTCCTGCCTGCAATAGGCCAGTGTGTTCCAGACTAAATGGAATTGCCTTCAATTGCCTGTCTCTTTCTGGCCTTTTTAATGCAGAACCCTACTGACAGAGGAAGGTTTTGCCACCTGAAATGTAATTATTCTCTTCAGTCATATAACATGGCATCCTCACAATGATTCAGCTTCTGGTTTTCCTTACGAAAAATCACAACATGGGGCACAAGGTATTGGCAAGAAATGCAATTTCATTCCACCAGAAATTCTGAAAACTCTTTCAGAGATACCTACTGAATAGTGAAAAAGTATTTCCAATACCTGCATTACAGCTACCAACCTATTTGGTCTGCTTTTACATAAATCAGACAACTTGGCCAATCTACAGTCAAACATAAACACAGCCCAGATTCTTTATCATCAAGACATATAGAGTAAGAAAGGACTCTGGCTGGGGGACCACCGTCTGAATATGTCCCTTTTCAAAATGATTTATATGTTTCACACATTCAGTGATCTGTGGCATATTCAATATCCAGGGACTACCTACAATTCTCAGATTTTAACTCTGAAAGAAATATTCCTGTCCATCTAAAGTAATATAAAACACATGCTCTTCTTCTTCCCAGAGTTAAGCGAGCTATCGGAGATTGTGCAAAGCTGCCCTGTGATCCCAAGGGTGATGTCCTGCTTGTAAACCCTGAGGGTTTCTGTTAGGTGTGAAAGGATTGCAAAATCATTTAAGAGTCCTATTATTCAAAAATAGCAAATTCTGCCAAGAATCACAGACAAGTTCCAGGATCGATGTTGTGAAAAGGGGAGCCAGGAGAGAAAGAGACACCAGGGCCACTTCCTTCAACACCCAAGGCATAGTCCCCTCTTGGTTCATTCTCCTTATACTTTTCCACAAAATTTTCTCTCCTTAAGATTCCGTGAGATCCTGTGAGATCCTGCTCCTGTGGTATCCCCTGGGTGTTTTTCCGCTGGCTATAAATCATTAACTAGGCTCACAACCCCAGAGTGTGCAGTGTACAGGCGTGTGGGTGTATGCAGCAACATTTTTACTGGCCAAGTTGCTAAGTGTGCGTTCCTTTCCAAATATCAGAACAGCCCCTCCTCCAACCCCAATACTCGCCCAGTTATTGGAGGGAAGGAAAAATCCCTGAATATTTGCTTTGGAAAAAAGCTAGCTCTTGCTGGGAGTACAGCGTGTGTTTCCCTGCCCTGCGCATTTCAGCAACTTCAAGTTGGTACCTGGCAGGCATGGATTTCCCAAGATTCTGGACAGTGTGGCAGATCAACCTCCCCTGACGGTATGGATCACGTACAATTGCAGAAGAGAATCTAGAAGTGGAGCGGGACCCCCGCTGCCAACAATTAAAGAAATCTTTCCTGTCCTCAGGCTAAAGAGAAGTCAAATTTCATGGATACCTAGACCCCCATGGGTCCGAATCCCATAAAAGAAGAAAATGTCCCTGATCTGTGGCCAAGTGTGGAAGACGCCACGCACCTCTGACGAAAGCCTGAGAACCTCAGCGGGAGACTCACCGTGCACTTGTTGGGCTTCTCCCCGGAGTGGACTCGCATGTGGATGAGCAGTTTATAGCGCGCGTTGAACGGCTTATACCTCCGAGGACAGCCGGCCCAGAAGCAAGTGAAGTCTTCCCCTTTGCGCTGGTCTATGTGAACCTTCTCGATGTGCCGCACAAGTTCCTCCTGCTGGTCATACAGGGCGCTGCAGTCGATCCAGCGACAGCAGTGTTTGCCCCCAACGTCCTCCATCTCCCCGTCCTCCTCCAAGGCCTCCTGGGGAAGGGCCAGCGGCTGGGCACGGGCCACTAGCTCCTGGTGGTGCAGATGGGGGTGGGAGTGGTAGGGGGGCGGGGGGCCCTGGGGGGCTGGCGGCAGAGGCGGCAGAGGGGGCGCAGGGGGCAGGTCCAGGGCACCGCCCGGGAAATCATCGAGGCGCTCCGTCTTCAGCAGGCCGCCCGGCTGGCCGTCGTGGCTGGGCAGGCCATGCTGCACCACCATGTTGTGGACCAGCCCTGGCTGGAGGCCTCCGTGCTCCAGCTGCTGCATGCGCTCACACTCCAGCACGCCGCCCTCGCCGTAGGCTGGGAGCACCAGGCCACTGCTGGCCACCCGCACGCCCTTCTGGCTGCCCGGCACCGAGCACGGCTGGGGAATGCAGCTGCCACGCACCCCCAGGAAATGCCCGTAGACCTCGGGCTGCGGGGACATGGTGGCCGGGGAAGCCCTCGACCCGTTGATGTAGGCGACCAGTGAGGTGGGCGAGGTGCGGATGATGGTATTGAAGTCTATCCCAATGCCATCAGACAGCGGGGACAAGGACAGCGCTCTCTTCTTGGCGCGGGCTGAGTGGGACCTGGCCGATGAGTGCCGGGGACTGGGGTAAGGAGAGTGGCTGTTTTCCATGCTGAAAAGGTAGGACGGCAGTGAGTTAGAGACGCTATTGCTGGACACGGCTGTCCCGGGAGGAAGGCTAAGGAGGTCCCCTAGATCAGTGCCGTTCTGGGAGCTGTGGCTGGAGGAGAGTGACGGGAGAGCCCTGTAGCCATGAGACCACTCTTGTTTCACGCTCAAGGCTGACTGACTCTCTGTGAGACTCAAAGTCGTGGACGCCAAAGACTCGCGAGAAATAAGGGACCTGGAACGGCAGCCAGAAGAAGGAAAAAAAAAAGAAAGAAAGAAAAAAAAAGACAAACATTTTAGCAGGATATGGATTGCTTAAGAGCTAAAAGAACACTGCATTGACAATCCCTTAAGTATTTCCCCTAATTACATTCTCGGCTAAACACACATTCTTTGGCTAAGATAAAACCCAAGGCTTTTAGTTCCAGGTAAATAACATTTTACCAAGAAGGACAATAGAGGCTAATGCTCAGTGGAATAATAAAACAAAAGATCTATTGTTATAAATAATCTTAATACTTTAATGATAATAAATATTCCTTACTTTATTTTTAAATATCTTTTTTGATGTCGGGGGAAAAAAAAATCAGAGACCAGGGGATAATTATTGATGCCCGTCATGGCAAAGCAGATAAGCAAGTATTTAGTAAGCATTTACTGTGTACAGCATACTACAAATAGGCACTGCAGGGAATACAAGTCTAATCAGAGCCTCAGCCTTTGAGCAAAATCTGTTCGGTTAAGTAAAACACAAACCAATGCTTAATTTGAAAAAGAGTATATCCTCAAAGTCAAAGGGTCATCCGGGGACCCACTAATAAATTCACAACTTCATTTCACTGATGATAAGGAATTCTAAAGATTTCTTTAAAAGATAGTAACTCAGTCAGTACTCAGTCACAGCATCAAATCACCCCAGGAAATGAAAAAATACATACAAAATACAGCTACGATAGAGGAGGGAATGACAGCCTGAGATCAATTCATATGTGGCATCATGCATTTGGGCCTGGCAGGGTTGAATTACACTTGCTACTCTGGGGTTTTCCACGAGTTCCTGTCCTGAATCAGAGCAGCGTTAGATCAAGAAGAGATCTTTCCCTTTCTTTCCCAAGAAGAGATCTTTCGTTCACTTGTGCAGCGATTCATCTCCCGTTCTTCGTGCCCTTGACAAAGCATGTGTCATGTGTCACAAGATTTACCTGCATATCAAAAGGGCTTGTGACGTAGTCTGGCCACTTTAAAATTTCTCTTGCTTTACTATGACATCACTGTCTTAAAAATCACTGAAAGGAAAAGCTACAGCTCTCGGATGTAATCCTGTCACAAAGAGGCTAGCTATCACTCACTACATTTCCCGACTCAGATGTGGTGTGGATCAGAAAAACCCAGTTTACTCATATGTACCTGCACTGGCTTTTCTACAGAGATCTTTTCTTCTGACCAAAAAAAAAAAAAATTAACCAAAACAAAATATTAAACAGAATGTCTATCTTGCCAGGAATGAACCCATTTACTCCTTCCAGCTGTTATTCAGCAGCCTGTTGCAAAGGAACGGAGGGAAAAGAGAAGCATTCTCGTCCCATCTGTTCCTCCTACTCCTTCTCACAAGATGGAAGCCAGGAATACTGTTTCCTACAAGCATGAGCTATCAGCAAGAAAACATCTTGACTCTCAAATGCACAGTATAAGGTGATGGATAACACCGTTATCGATGTGATGTTTCCACCGAGTGAAGTAATGCTTACCAATGACAAACACAGCAGGAGTTTACATCCAGTTGCCCCTGACACAGGTTTCTTTCGCCGTCCCCATTCCTATACTAGGGCTGAAGTCCTTTTGCAAGCCCCAAAGTGGTTTCTGAACCATCTGTTTTTTAATTCCCTGTGGACACTTTCAATTATTTTCCCAGCACACCCGCGGCAGGCAGCACTCCCTGCAGAGCTCAGCTGAAGGCTCCTGGTGACTGGATGTCAAGGGCCTTTTGGTCCCTTCCCCAGGGAGATTCAGGAATTGCTTTCTGACCCAAGCCAAATCAGTAGTCGTGTCATATACGAGGCAAAGACAACTGACTTTGCTTTATACCCTGAGGTTGAGAAGGTTTATAGAACATTCTCAAATGGTACATTTGCCTGATCACTGTCATACGGGAGCATTTCGGGTTTTTAAGTGGTGAATATCAGGCAGAAAGTATTCGACCCACCTGCATATACTTTGCATGTGAAATTATATTATTTAGTTTGAGGGTAGCCTACAGTGTGACACGTTCATCTGTTCTATTGTCAAGAGTTATTTCTTATTTTTCCCCAATTACACCTAACTATGGCTTGATTTAAACCTCATCCTAACCCCATGCAGACACGTCCCCTAATTCCTCAGACATCTCTTTTCTAAGACAGTTACCATATACTTTCAGAAACCAAATTCTATCTTCTCTTCACAGTGGTAGTAACAGGAACAGAGAACTCTCTCTTCTATCTCAAACACCTAATACAAACACAACTTCCAACAAATGGCCTCTACCTAGCCGCCAATCTCCCTGTGTGCAATTACCCAGATCTTTCCATCTTTCAAAGTTCTAATCCATGAAACCTCCCCCAAATACACCAGCTCTCAGAAGAGCCCTCTTTCCAAAGCAGGTGTGTACTGTCTATCCTGTGCCTTCAGTGTAGCCCACTGCTGGCATTTGTGGGTGTGACCTTCCTCAGGGAAATTCAAAGCCCTTCAACGAAGGGATCATTTTTAGCTCCCTGGTACCCACCAGAGTATGAGATATATAGTAAGTTTTCAAAAAATTGTTGATTAAGTAAAGGTGAATAACCAAGAGAATGATAAATAGCCAACATTTATAGCTTACAAAGCATTTTCTGTACCCATGATCACATTTGATTCAGCCTTTGAGGTGAGTAAACTGGATTTCTGCAGGACACCCTCTATCTTACAGAGAACAGAACTGAGGTTCTGTGAGCTTTTCCCACTGCCACCACCCAACACACATACACTGGCTTTTCTACAGAGATACAGATGAAGCAGCCCTGGATAGGCAGTCACCTCACTAGATCCCACAGATCCTCTGCTGTTCTCCCCATTATCATACCCCAAATGTTGTCCGTAAAGTTCTGCCTGATCGACAGGCCTGCTATAACAGGCTTGAAGTCACACAAGCTGTGCTTAGAACCCACATTTTCTGTTCTCCTTCTGCCACAATGTGCTCAATGACTGAAAAATTCCCAAGGACTCTCTCCTATAGCCCCTGAGGCTGCGCACTCCAGGCCTCTGGGAAGGAGACGGACAAACAGACAAGACCGTCTCCATTTCCATATATTCATCTGCTCCCAAAGACATTATTTCTAGTGAGTGGTGAATTTGGAGCTATAAGAAAGGAAAGAGATACAGCTCAAACAAAATACAACCAGTATGAAAACTCTGACACCGTCAGTGAAACAGGTTAAGGGGACTCGTGAGGCAAGAGCTAAGTGACTCTCGCAGTGCCATAAGGGGCAGGATGACCAAGCTGGATTGCTTGGTTCAATACCAAGTTCAAAAGAAATACTAACTTACAGATCACATGGAATTCCTCAAACTGAGCCTCAAGAGAATATATATTATCTATGTCACAGAAAAAACTAGTCCTAGTCTATCTGTAAGTTCTTGTCTCTGTGCGTGGGCAAATCCCTGAGAGGTAGCACTGCATCTGAAGACAGTATGGCTTTGTAAACCGTTAGAACTTAACAGAGTCCACAGTCCATTCTCAGCCACCTTGGCCTCCTCTGAGCTTTGTGGACATACTCCAACCCAAAAGGAAACCCTAAGAAATTCCACCACCAGAAATCACCTCCAAGAATGTGTGGTTTAGGAGAGAAAAATGAGGAGCCTTGTGAGATCCAGAATGACATTATTAGATTGATGGCTGCACTTTGTAAATGACAAGCTAAGTGACACTAGGCAAAGCATTTAGACTTTGTGTGTCTTGGGCCCATCATCTATAAAACTGAGGTAACACCTACAGATGGTTTATGAATATTCAATCATAAAATGCACAATCACAATGTATATGAAAGCACCAGGAAAGCCAAACATATACAAAGCCCACCAGTAGTGTCCAATCTCTTCTGTTGCCCAACTTTTGCTGTATGGGTACATGAAGCTACTGTATGAGGTTATCGTATCAGTGTACTTGTCATTTTAAGGTAAATACATATGGTGGCCTCTGTATTACAGAGTTCTGGCAATGCCTAGATCAAGAATGGTTTCTGGATCTTCAAGAAGGTAAGGTGTAGTCTGCATTTATTATTAAGTGGGGCTCGTCAGAAATGGTTGGGAAGTTAATAAAGGCAAATATACAGCATTAGGGCATGTTGTGTGTCACTGCATTAAGCCGAACCCAACGAAGCTACAGAAGAGTGCTTTTCCCAAAATGAGCACTCCAGAAGACAAACAGTCAAAGGAAGTCAAAAGAAGAAATGCAAACAGTAAATCTATGGAGACTACTCAATATTATTAATAATTAGGAAAATTCAAATTAAGATAAAATAACAATTGGCACATCAAATTGGCAAAAGGTATCAGAATAAAAATACCTAGTATTTAGTAAGAAAACAGGAACTGTCAGACTGCTGGCAAGTGCATCAATGGGCAGAACTTTGCTGCAGTGCAATTTTGGAATCTAGAGCAAAAGCCTCAAAACCGTACATCTCCTTTAACTCAGCAAATTTTACTTCTAAGAATTTATTCTCGTAACCAGAGATATGCAACAGCAGATTTACAGAATTGATCTGATAAAGCATTACTTATAATACTGAAACAAAGGGAACCAGCTGAATGAATGCCCAGTAATAAAAGACTGATAAAAATCACAGGTTGTTTTTTTTTAAATAAAATGGAATCTTAGGCAGGAAGAAGCCATTATACAATGCTGAAGAAGATTTTTACTACAAAGGAAGTGTTTCTATTAGTTAAAAAAAAAAATGGTAATTATAAGACCATGTAGGTAATTATAGATCAATCTGGTGGAAAGGAAAACCTGTGCTTATCGTGAATGCATCTGCATGTAACGAGAAGGGAATGTATCAAAATTGTTCCCACAGTTGCCTGTGGGTGATAGGGTTCAGGACAACTATCATTCACTACCTCCTGCTTTTCCACACTTTCCGTATTTTCTACGATGAATAACAATTACATAGATAATCAGGAAAAAACAATAAACTTTACAGCTTTCTAGAGGACAGCCATCACTCACTGCAAACAGCGCATGCCCCCTCCCCACCCGCTTCCCTCTGGCATGTCTCCAATGGATAACACACAGAGATGATTCTCTCTCCATCTTCTCTTTATCTTTAGACAGCAAAATGCCCTCAGGTTGAACTCTTGCCTCCTATCCTTTTGTTTCCTCTGAAGGAACACACAACCCAATTTAAGGATCACAATAAATGCAACCTTCCCAGATTGCTAAAAGTAATTTCCGTACTTCACCAAGCCACCCGACCTCCCAACTCCTGTTTCTTTGCTCGTCCTGCCAAAGAATGATTTCCATAGAAGGACTCAGAATACATAGTCAAAAACACATGTCAATGCATATTTAAGATGCTGTCCTTTAAGGATATAAAATTATGCTAAGGAATCAAATATGCCAGAAAACACTGAGATAATGACCCTTCTCTGGCCGACCCATGAAAGGGACTGCATAAGGTACGAGGCTGGAGCAGCGCATGCCCTGTCTACCGTCACTTTCTCCATTAATTATGACTCTCTGCCTTCAAGGCATGGGCTGGACTTGCCACAGACAGGAAGCTGAAGGCTTTCCAATGACACCTACCCCCCGAGTACAGTTAATTTTACATGCAACACTCAGCAAGTCTGAGGAGTCCCTCAAGGCATAATCATCAATGGCAAAATGACAGCAGCAGCTTCCCATCACAAAAATTCTCAGGTGAAAAACAAGTTTCCATCTCATGAAAAAACTGGCATAAAAAAAAAGGATCCAGGAACTATGATTTCTGAGTCTCAGGTAGTGGCTGGGAGGACAGGGCAGAGATACGAGAGGGAAAAGGATACAGGAGGAAGAGGAGGAAGGATGGGAGAAGACACGGGACCCCACAACTGTGAGACACCTCAGTAAATTCCATCCTCCGAGAAGAGGAAGGAGAGGGCCCATATAGTCCAATTCCTTTGCAAAATCACAGCTACAGCAGAGCCAGGACTAAGAGGTTAAAAACTCTGGATGGTGTTTCTCCAAGAAGGCTACTCATTAGGAGACAAAATAATTCATTTCAAATATGGAAATGGACCTTACACATTGCACAGTATTTTGGTTTTATGTCCCCTATAATATCAACCTTGAGAGATATAAAAATGTATCTGAAGGGGTGATTTCCCTTTCCTATTCAATTCTCTCCCATACAGAATGACGCACAGCATTCACTGGACCCCCTTATTCTGGCACCTAATCAGACATTATGTTGAAATGCTATGTAATTCATGCATGAAAGTGTGTCTTCCCAGACACATCATAAAGTCTCGAAAGTCATGACTTCTCTTTACTTTTCCTACCATCTCCCTAAACGTCAACTATTGTATTGTACAGACAGTAGGTACTTAAGAGATATTCGGGTGGATGGATGGACAGACAAAACAGATGGTAAAGCAGCCTGGGGACACTGCAACACATACCCTGGAAAACAAGCAGGTAAGAGATGAACATGGCGCATCTCAATTCTCTAGCCAGGACAGGGCCAGCCTCACCACACTGCCACGTTTACACACTGGGCTTTCGTCACGAAGGCCTAAGCGTCTCAAAATGGACATTAACTACACTTACAGTACAAGACAGCAGGTAGGAAACCATTCTTCCCAATTAAGAGGATATTACGACACATACTTCGTTTTTATACACATTCCCCTACAAAGCTCAAATTGAAAGAGTTGCTGGAGTGAGTATATGTGTGTGTGTACGTGTGTGGGGGGGGTGTGTGTACATGTGTTCAGAAAGGGAAGGGAAAACATACGTGGGGTATGACTATACCATAAGAAGGGAGAAAAAAAAAAGTAACATGAGACCTGGTATCTGAAGGAGGTATATTCAGGTTGGCAGCATTCATTGCCCTCTGTAAGCTAGGACTGATCTGGTTGCATGCTGTAGAGACCTGGCTTGCTGGAGGTGAATTGGGTCCCAGTCGCTGAACCATCATGGGACTGCTGGTGACCACTAGATTGTTGCAGCTGCCTTTTCCAATGGACTTGCACTGAGGCCCAAAGCCAAGAGCCCCTAAAAACAAATGAATCAGGTTAGCTTTCATGTCCCTTACATCAAAAATCAGTAAATACACACATCTGCCCACTTCTATCAGGACTCCTCTTTTAAGACAGTCCTTGGATCACCTTTCTGTTCATTTTTAGTATTAGTGATACCAAAAGCTTCCTGGTATTTCCAATGAAAAAGCCATTGCTATAATAAAAACCCTTCGATAATCACCATTCATACAAAATGAGCTTACATTTTGCTCCTTCTATGTAGAAGTACCCAGTTATTAAGAATCATACTTTATCATCTCCCTACCTAAAGGGTCAAGGTGGTAAGTAGATGGAATTACTTATATCTAGAAGTTTCTTCTACAACAGCTAATATCTTGAATTGCCCAACAAGGAAAGTTGACACGGCCAAACAGCACTTATTTAACTGGTTTACTTCCTTCCAGTTCTGGCCTCCCAAAATGTCTCCTTAAAGGGATATAGTCTGGCTTTGTCTCTCCAATCTTGATTTCTCCTCTTCATCCCAGTACATTGTTATTGGACATAGACCCAAATTAAAAAAAAAAAAAAAAAATCAGGATGAAAGAGCCATAAACAAAACACTCATTCTAAAAGCAGCATGGTAACCAAATTCAACATAGATTTATCATTTCATTAGTAACAATCTTCAAATGTAGTAAAATGTGGTATATACCCAAAGGAAGAAGAAAAAAAAAAGAAACCCACAAAAATCTGTTTCATTATGGAGAAATGAAAAGCATAGAAGAGAAAGTCAAACACAGCCATGACTCACTTATAAAAAAATAATAAAAGCAGTTGAATCATTCTAGACATTCTTTTCATATGGATGTACTTTTTCAAACATTTTTTGCAAACTACCTGGGCAAGTCTCAGTGACTGTACATTGTGTTCCCATTTCAAACAAAAATAAATATGATGTCAGATTTTAACAAATTAGACTCTAAAATTTTCTCACCAAATTCCCTATTTCTCATTGATATAGTTGGGATCAAAGTAAGTGGAAAATCATCACAGTAACTTTCCTTAGCCCTAGGGGACATAATTTCCTATTTTGTTTTTTCAGAAATTAAATCAGTAATCAAAAAAATGACTTTGTCATCTTTTGTAACATTCTCTTCCAAGAGCCCACAGAACTGAAGGATAAACAAGACCTTAGAGCAATCACCATGCTCTCATCAATGAAACCACATCTCAAAAATGCTGAGAGAGTTGCAGTGTTTTTAGCTGGAAGGAACCTGCTTTGTAGTCCAGCCCTCTGGGAAATCCCAGTGGTAATTCACTTGCCCAAGGCCACACAGGGATTTAATGACAGCGCAGAAATGGATTACACTATGGTGTATTTTTATGGTGCCTGTGTGTTTAAGTTTAGGTACTGGATGCTTAGTTTCTTCCTTGGATATTTGCCAAGATCATTAGCTCCAACAGAAATTTCTCTCCAATTTTTTTTTTCAGACACATAAACCAGAACCTTTCCCTTGCCCCCTCCCACCACCATCTCTGATGCATCTTCTTGTGCCTTGAAAGACCAATCTTTTTTTTTTTTTTAAGATTTTATTTATTTATTTGACAGAAAGAGACACAGTGAGAGAGGGAACACAAGCAGGGGGAGTGGGAGAGGGAGAAGCAGGCTTCCTGCTGAGCAGGGAGCCCGATGTGGGGCTCGATCCCAGGACCCTGAGATCATGACCTGAGCCAAAGGCAGACGCTTAATGACTGAGCCACCCAGGCGCCCTTGAAAGACCAATCTGAAGATAGTCTCTCTGATTTCATAACGCATAGAAGACTGTACCTTCAGGACTCCATCTTGCCACCAAAAGTAGTGGGTACATTTTTACACAATGATCATAAATGTAGTATCTTTTAAATTCCAACAAGCCACATGCCATTTGCTTTTCAAACTCCCTTTTTTAACTCGGAAAGAGGCAATGTGATGGTTCGGAGCCTAGTCCAATATGTGACCCTTGAATTGCCTCCCCAGGTTCCATCACTACTAGCCACGCTATGAAAAGCAACATCAGATGTCAGGTATTCTGTTAAATTCAATATCATCTATTCATCTGTCATTTAATGCCTGATTCCTTCCCAGTAAAAAGGTACTAATAGTCTACCTTTAAAGCAAATACATATTAACAGCCAGAATAGCACAACCAAGAAATACCACTTGATGACAAAGCATACTGATGCTTTCTTCATCGAAGCTAAGGTGCCATGTATCGTAAGCCACGGTATTACTTTACGTGCCGGTAAGAACATGCACTGCCAATGAACCTAGCACGTGGTATCGAGATTTCAGAGATATTCTGATGCAGAAATAGGCACACCTTAGAATCAATAAATACAAATATGACTGCTGAAGCTTTTCACTTAACCCTTGTCTTGTTCATGCTCTCCTCTCTGCCTGGCACAGCCTTACCCTCACTTGTCTACCTACTGAGCACCTCTCCATCTTCATGCCCTCCACTCCAAGGTCACCTCCTCTCCAACGGCCCCTCCCCCACTGCCAACTGGGCAGATGTGGCCAGGTCTTTTTTTTGTGCCCCCCCATCTCTCATAACACACCTGCCTCAGCATCTTTACGGAACGGTCACGCTGACACGCCTGTCACGTCCTCCTCTTTTATACTTTATTGCTTTGGAAGACAAAGACCTTGCTTGAGGCAGCTCTGCTTCCTCGGCACCTAGCCTAGGGTCTATACTACGTACACACCAAAGTCTGTCAATGGAGTTAAGAATGAACGAATGTGAACGCAGAGAACAGATTAGTGGTTCCAGGGAGAGGGGCCGTGAAGGGGACCTAGGGTTCCCAGTTATAACATAAGTCAGTCCTGGGTGTGTAACGGGCAGCACAGTGACTATAGTTAATAAAACCGTATTGCATATTGAAAGTCGTTCAGGGAGTAAATCTGAAAAGTCCTCATCACGAGAAAGAAAAGGAAAACAATGTGTGTCACTATGTGTGGAGACGGATGGTGAGCGGACTTACTGTGGTGATCATTTCCCAGTGCCTGTAAACAGTGAATCACTGCGTTGCACACCTGAAGCTAACAGAACGCTACATGTCACTTACACCTCAACGAACAAAAATTTTAATGAATGAATGAAAAGACAGTTGTACATGCATATTAAATGCTCACACATTATTGCCACTGAAACCCTCCTGGTTAGCTTTTTTAAAACAACAGTGCAGGTTTTCAAAAACAAACGCCAACCAAGTCAGTCCCTTGACACCTCTCCTCAGTACTGCGAACCAGGTCAGAACTGAAGATGAAGGGCGCCTGGGTGGCTCAGATGGTTAAGCGTCTGCCTTCGGCTCAGGTCATGATCCCAGGGTCCTGGGATCGAGTCCCGCATCAGGCTCTCTGCTCCTTGGGAGCCTGCTTCTCCCTCTGCCTCTCTCTCTCTCTCTGTCTCTCATGAATAAATAAATAAAATCTTAAAAAAAAAAAAAAAAAAAAAGAACTGAAGATGAAGCCCGTGGGGATCGTAATTATAAGCCTGTCTTCCTGGGTGAGAACTTTACACTGGTCAAGGCTGCCTTTGTAACTCTCTAGCCTGGATTCACACATTCCTCCCACTCTGTCATATAGCGACATGGACCCTCCCCTTGCCAGTACCCCCATAGCTTTGGCTACACCACCTCCTACTCCCCAATTCACTGGCCTCCTCTAACCACAGAGGAACGACAGCTTCTGAAAGGTATCATAAAAAGCACCCTGAAGCATGAGGGTGAACAGTAAATTGATGGGAAACAAGTAATGTTTGTGGCACAGCTGTAAGAATGTTCTGGAAAATGGCATCGTCTGTCTCACAAGCGGAAGCAAATAATAGCTTGACCACGACCCGGTGCTCAATGCAACCATCCCACTCAAATGTCGTTTCCATAGTGCCAAACGTAACCACCAGCAGACTGCTCGGAACCACGCTGTGCTCTGGGGTCTGGGCTCTGGGCTCTGGAGACAGCCTGACTTGGGGCCTCCCCCTTCACCCACGCTGGTCCTGTGACTTGGGCCATTACTAAAGCATCCGTGTGCCTTCTCACCTGTTAAACGGGAATAAAGATAATACTACCTCTTAAGATTGTTGCACATCTCGTATTGATTACACAGGACTCTGCACACCTTCCAGCACATACCAGGTATTCAACAGACGTCAGATGTTATTGTCATGACTCTTACTATTACTGCTCATGCTCTCACTGCTTTTGTGTTCCACTCTCTTTCTTGAAGAAGAAAACAGTTCCTTATAATTCTATGCACAAAAGAGTAAATGATGCTATTTAATTCTCTACCCACTTCCAATATTCTCTCTGCTTTAAGGCTCGAGCCAACTTTTTTAAAACCAGGTGTCACCACAGAAAGAAGAAAAGTTTTCAACTGGCCAAGCTTGAATGTTCCTTGGCTTGTCATTCCCTGAAAACAAACCATACAGCTTTTCTGTCTACCAGATGTGCCAACTACTTGTGGGCTGGTTTTCATTTTGAAATACCACTTATTTTTAGAGACTGCATGATGTTTTTTTAAAAATTTGTTTACTGCTCAAATAAGGATCCGAGTAGATGGTCTTCTGAGTACTACGTACATTCTAGCCAAGATCGCTGAGTGCTGGTGGGGAGTGCAAATGTATTGCATTTCTGAGTTTCTGAACTGAGAGGTCGTCCTAGCAGGGGCATGTTTTTAATTAACATCTTCATTAGTTACAAGGGTTCTCTTGAAGTCAAATAGTTGATTGTGTCGCAATTACCCCTGCTGAGGCTACATCCCTCAGAAGGATTTGTGTTTACCCACTGGTTCATCTAAAACTGACAGATATGGAGGGGACAGAAATGGCATATATATGGGAGGGGGTTAGGGAGAACTAATCAAAGTTTCTTTGGTTGTTACTGTTGTTACTGTTCGTTCAACTGTCACTTATCAAAGGCCAACCACAAGCCAGGGAGTCCCTGGAGACAGATGGACAGAGTCTCGGCCCCCATGGAGCCCTCATTCTGGCTACAAAGATGGACACCAAACCAACTGCTCATTATAGAAGAGGTGATCCCTGCTTCTAGGCTGGATCACAGGAGATGGCTTTCTTTGTAGGTCAAACATGATCGAATAAAAGCAATTTCTATATGGCTCAACCTAACACAAATGCAGGGTGTTATGGAGAGAGAAATAATAATACACATCAGGATTTGAGTCCTGCCTCCCCAGCTCACTGGCTGTGTGATAATGGGCAAGGTCTTTAAAGTCTCTGTGCCTCAATGTCTTGTTCCCTAAAATGGGGACAGTAGTAGTACCTAACTCATAGGGTTGTTCAAGAGGATTGAAAGGGTAAATACATATTAATATATGCCTTACCACCATATACTACCAGTATAATATCTTACCACCTCTAAGGATCAGGATTTCCTTCCCAGCCTTTCACTTTGAAACATTTCAAAAGTATAGGGGGACCTGGGTGGCTCAGTTAAGTGTCTGCCTTCAGCTCACGTCATGATCCCAGGGTCCTGGGCTTCCTGTTTAGCAGGGAGTCTGCTTCTCCCTCTGCCCCTCCCCCATGCTTGTGTTTTCTCTCTCTCTCTCAAATAAATAAAATCTTAAAAAAAAAAATTTCAAAACTATAGAAAAGTTGCAAGAAGAGTACAATAAACTCTATTTTGTCTATTAAAAACTACTTACCTCTTTATCTGTCCATATCCCTTCTATATAAGCTTACTGTTATTATTAATTTATTGAACCATTTAAGAATAAGTCATAGATTTTTTTTTTTAAGATTTTATTTATTTATTTGACAGAGAGAGAGAGACAGCGAGAGAGGGAACACAAGCAGGGGGAGTGGGAGAGGAAGAAGCAGGCTTCCCGCTGAGCAGGGAACCTGATGTGGGGCTCGATCCCGGGACTCCAGGGTCGTGACCTGAGCCGAAGGCAGATGCTTAACTGACTGAGCCACCCAGGCGCCCCTAAGTCATAGATTTTTGTCCTTCACTCCTAAATACATAAAACCAGAGCAAAATCATCAAATTCAAGACATTTAGCAAGGACATTATAATGGCATGTAACATACCATTGTTATTCAAATATTCAAATATTACCAATTATCCCAAGAACAGCCTGTAGAGCAACTGTTTTCCAATCCAGGATCGTGCATTTCAAGGAAAGGTTTTGAGACTCATGCTGAGGTAGGTTAGTAAGTCACCGCACATCAGAGCACTGAAGGCAAATGGAAAAGTAGAAAAACAGAAAAGAAAAAAAAAAAAAAACAAGTGCAAATAAGCAGAACAATTATGAGCATGGGTGAGCACCCCAGCTCCACCATGGACTGGCTGTGTGACCTTAGACAAGTTACTCAACCTCTCTGTGCCTCACTGTCCTGATCTGTAAAATGGGATTAATACTAGTGCACACTTCACTGAGTTGTTTTGAGGGTTAAAAGATCTAACATAGGTCATATGTTTAGTGGCTTGGCACTTAATAAACACATTATAAGTGTTAATTATATTTTATTTTAAAGAACTTATTTCTGGTACTTTCTGACATTGTCTATAGCACCTCTTCTCTCCGGAGTGACCAGGGACTAAAGGCTGACACTTCCCTTTCCAAGACCTTCTCCTCAACACACAGTAGACTTGTCCTTCTCTGGATGGGCCCAGCCTTCAGGTCTCCCCCTCTTTCCTCATTGCCATTCTACCTTATTCTTAGATTCTCTCCAGCTTTCATTCATATGCCTCCCTAAAACTAGAAATAAGAAATTCTTGCATACTAAACATACTCAACTTGCTATGTAGTGTTTTGTCAAATTGGTAACGTTTCACTGCTGAGATACAGTAGTGACAACTTAATGACTATATGTGAGTGTGTAGAGTGTTGTTATTCTGAAATACATCAAGGCATGGGTTAATGGCTAAGAACACCAAACGGTGAGAATCAGAATGACATGACTGGCTTTTCTGTTCAGGGGTAAAGCATTTCAATTCAGCAGATGTTACAAATGCTCAAAACTGCACAACACCTATGGGAGGTAACGAATACTGGATATAGCGTCCTGCCTCCATGGAGCTTACAATCTGTAGAGACAAGGCATGCTCACCTAGAAACAATCAGATAATGAGACGGGATGTTACGGGATTAAGCACAAGGCTGAATCGTAGGAACAAGCATTCAAAGAAGGGAGAAAAATCCATGTACCAGACAATTCAGTGAAGAAGAATAATTTTAACCACAATGGCATTTCCCAAAGTTCTTCAGGAAGTCCAAGGGTACTCAATGGTAACAAAAGGCAAGGTCATGGAGAGATCCACAGTCAAACAGCTTTTGTTTGGTACACATGAAGGTAAACATATCTTTACATTACAGGGCCTTTACTTTCAAAGACTTTAAAAATGCAAATGCATATAACTCCCAGAGGAGCAAATAATACGCAATATATATATTTTTTTCTTTCCCTATGAGCTCACCCAAGACTGATATCCTAAGAAACACCCTTTGGAAAACAATAAGCTAGAACATGAAGGAAGAACGAGCACATAAACAAGGAGAAGACTGAGTGTAGTCATGGAAACAGAAGGGAGTAGGCATGGCGTGCACTGGCGCGAAAGGAAGAGAAGTCAGGGCTGCCTGCAGGAGGAGGCTCTGTCTGACCAGGAGAAAGAAGAAGATGGACGTAAAGGGTTGCTCTAGTCACCCTGGAGAATCTGGTGTACCAACTGGATGGTACGTATTCAAATGGCTCCACACCCAGTGGCCTATCAATGTTACCAGGGAAGCTTTTTAAAACTGCAAATTCACAGGCTCCCCCTCAAACCAGCGAAGCTCGATGATGCTGCTGCCACCGGCCTGACACGCACCGCGACCCTGGGCTGTGGGTACTGCTGCGGCCTGCCAGAAGCCACACTTGTCCGAGACTAATCTGGACGACTCAGGGACAAAAGCTGGAGGAGCACATGAGCCAGAAGCTGGCCGCATGTTGGCAAAGGACAGAATGAAGAAGGCAACGATTATGGGAGCAAGTTAGATTAAGGCTGGAGATTTCATAATTGGTAGATAAGGATTCAGGAGATCAAGCTTTAAAAGGAGGGGGGATCCCCTAAAGACTATTTTCATGACTCCGTTCCAAAGCGAGTTACTTCGTCCCAGCCAATGTACAGGCCAAAGCTGAATCCAGATGAATGGAGATTCCCACGAGTCGTGCATCTCTCCTTCCACTCTGCCCTTTGGAGTGCAGCGGGCATCTACCAAGTTTACCCCTCAAAGAATGCAACTTTCACACCAACACTCTGCTAGCCTGAGTCAGCATGCAGGAATGTTGGCCCCCAAGTATGGAATAGCTAGCATTACTCATTTCATTTGATCCCTGCATTAAATGGAATCGTATTTATACCCCGAGAGATTAAAAAATATCATATTCCTTTTTGTACCACTCTGGGCCCTGGATTCCTGGACCCGAAGCTCCAATCTATCTCCCCACCACCGGGCACTCCTGATAAGATGTTATTAATACACAGGCTCCGAACCACCTCATAAAGATGTAAAGATATATTAAACAACATTCCCGAAGTTTATATGCTCAAGTCCCGTCAGCTATTGTACATCAATTATCAACTAATTAGTACAGAGTGTTTATGCTGACCCTTCTGTTCTCCCTTGTAATGATTTGCCAAGTTAACTGAAAGCTGCTTTGCTCCACAGAGACTCTTAGTTTAGCAAGAGTGTTAAATAAAGTTCACCAACAATTAGCCTAGAAAACCAAAGAGGAAATGTAAGCACATTTTACTGCTTTTCCCTGGACAAATTCTCGAACAATCCCATGGGAAGAGAGTAGATGTATTTGTTAAATAAGCAAATCACGGCTCTGAAAGGCAGAAGCAGCAGCAGAGATGCCGTTTAGGAACACGCTGCTCACTCACCAGGTATCTGCTTGCCACGGCCCCGCACGTGGATGAGCGAGGCGGTGCTCGCTTATGATCTAGTTTAACAGGTTTAAACCAGGGGAGTGATCTGTGAAAACGAAGGCGTTCAAGGTGAAATTCTTACACTGACCCTATAAAGACAGGACTTCCATAAATAATAAGAAAGGCTGGCAGCAAAGGAGGGAGGACACACACTTTAATGGGAGGAAACTGCCTCTGTTCCCCTCAATCAGGTCGCATTTACTGAGCACTACCTGTGGGCTTGGTGCTATGCTGGACAAGTGGAGCCTTAGGCCGTTGTGTTCGCCGTCAAAGAGGTTCTGACCAGCTGGAGAGAGTTTTAACCAATACATGGAACAATTAGGAAACACCCGATCTTAAACTCAGTTGCCATGATGTTTAGCACATAAAGCGTCCAAACAAGATCCACGTAAACTGGAGGGAGCACGCTGGAGGAGTAAGACTCAGCCTGAGCCTCTTGATGCTGGAGGGGAGAGGGCAGCCCAAAGAGTGCGCTGGCCAGAGTGAAGGAGGGCAAGTGGTGTGGAGGCAGTATGGGCAAGCCTCAAGAGTGGAAATGCTAGGGCCAGAATGGCTTCACTCAGCCCTGTGTCACCTTGGGCAAGTTCCTTAAACTCTCTGTGCCTCTGTTTCCTAATCTGGAAAATGGAGATGGTACTTGTACCTACGTTCCTAAGGCTGTTTGGAGAACTAATAAGTCAACATTGTAAAACATTTAGAAGAGTGCCCAGCACACAGGAAATACTCTATGAGCTGTGGGTATTCCCATTCTTATTAAAGGGTTACCAAATTATATAGGACCTCTAAGGCCAGCCTCCACTCCCCCCACCAAAAAAGCTATAGTAGGTGTTTAGGCATGGGTGTGGTGAGGGACTAGGAGGGGGATAAGTCCCACAACTTCCAGCACATATGGAGACAGAACAAACAATAAAAGCAGGAAACCAAGCTAGGAAAATGTTGCCATGATCTCAGGGTGCAGGGCTGAAGCCCTGGGACAGGTCGGGCAAAAGCAAATGCAGAGTAACCCCAAATGACCTTATAAAACAAAAAAGAAGATTGTTGAAGGGTCTGTCAGAATTCCAAATTCCAATTCCAGGCCCTGTACTAGATTCCAAACCCTCCTCCAAAAATCAAGATCATGTCTTCCCTGAGCTGTTTCTCCCCGCAAGTCAACCAAAAGCAAAGCTGCCAACCGATGAGACCCCTCACTGAATGGACCAATGGTGACTACAATTGTTGATAGGTCCTGTCTATGAATTACTGAACAGCTGGAAATATTATTAGTTTGCTTTCCTCTCTCCACACTCCCTACACACACACACACACACACACACACACACGAAGGGAGTGTAGTCTAAACTACTCAATATAAATCAAAGGAACTTTTTTTTCCCAGCATCTAGCTGGTTCAGAGGCAAATCCCATTCATTCCTTCATATTAGAGATAACTTCTTAGTTCTCAAAGCCAAGGCTTATACAGTCATCACTAAAAGCTGCTAGGCTAACCTTTGTTTTCCCTCAAATAGTAATTCCTCAGAACTGTCCAGAGACACATACTCTACCATAAATATTTTCTGTTACATATGCTACATAGGCTTTCAAGTCCAGATGGGATGCCCAGACGCATCAGACCCAGATGATTATGGAGATTACACTTTCTTACATTAAAAATTCAATCACCCATCTTCTAAGAATCAGACAGAACCCAGCTTCCTACACCCAGAAGTCCCCCAGGGCTGCTAAAGTACCTCATCAGCCAGATACTTTTTGCCTCTAGGCTGTAGATTCTGGACTCTATGCTCCAAAGCCCATTAGCAGCCCAGGTATATGGCAAGAAAATTTGTTAAGCTAGGATTTGTGATTTGTGCTCCTTTGTCTCAGAGGGGTTATTATAAGAAAGCTAAAAGTAGATACTGTTTGATTGCATCCTCTTTCTTAGTCCTGTATTGAACCCTAAATCCACTGAGATTATCCAGGTGCTAAGAAAGCTATGGGGACAGAGAGGATTGCCCCTGAGGAGGAAGCCAGGAGAAGGGGAGAGTGCCCAAAGACAAGGAAGGCAGTGGGGGAGGTCTGGGGGGGGGGGGGGGCTGTCACGGCTGCATGACAAATGTACAAAGGCCAGACTGTAGGTCTGGGCTCCCAGCTCCGGCAGTTCCCTGTGCCCAAGCACTGCCCAGAGCAGCAACTTCTGGCCTTGGCCAGTGGGCACCTCAGCAAGAACCTGTGGACCATGAATCAGGAGAGCTCTTGGAATGTTCTCCTCTATACAAAGATCCTGGGGTCTCGTCTCACCCAGACAAGGCATTAGGCACCCCAGGCAAAAATGACTGAGAATAGATTTCCTGCTCATCAGCAAGACGGGGTCTTGGAGTCTCATGTTTTGATTTAAAGGAAATAATTTTAAAAACCGTTTCTTGTACATGCATTGGTGAAGTAAATTACGAAGGTATCTCTAAAATATTTTCAGTGAGGGGGAGCCTGGGTGGCATCCGACTCTTGGTTGCAGCTCAAGGTCATGATCTCAGGGTCATGAGATCGAGTCCCATATCCGGCTCTGCACTCAGTATGGAATCTGCTTGAGATTCTCTCTCTCCCTCTCCCTTTGCCCCTCCACCCCCAATTGAGCATGCATGTATGTGCTCTCTTGCTCTCTCTCTAAAAAAATTAATAAAAATAAAATTCAGTGAGGATGACTGTTTAGACACTAATCTTAGCAAGATCATTCTAAACTCTAAATTCGCAAAATATCGTCCAGATAATTTGCATCCAAATAAACCTACCCCATCTAGTATATAAAATCACTTAGTGCTTAGAGATATGCATGTTTCAGAGTCACGGACTTTGAGAAATCAAATTATGTTTTAAGGCTGAGGAATTAGTGAGAAAATAAATCACTTTTGCTGAATTTCACAGGTATCCCATTCCCTTTCTTCTCTCTCATAGCTGTTAAATACTAGTTAGCCAAACATACTCTCTTAGGTACTCATCTTGTGAAATATCCAGAAAAAAACTGTAATAAAGGGGACATATATCTTTTCTTTGGTCTTCTTCTATCAAGCACACCAAGCTTATCTGTGGTGAAACCATGTCAAGGTTCAAAAGAGATTTTGCTCCTTGTTCAGAACTCTAGGACCAAGGGAATGGACAACTTTTTCCTTCACTGTTTAAACACAGTGAGCACCTTTGTTTGGAAAGACTTTCCCACTACCTTCTTTCAAAAATGTGTCGGTCAGAATGGTTTGGGGGAGGGTGGGAAAATGTGGCCGCTGGGATGGTGGTTACTGTACCTCAGGTGAGCCGGCAGAGGGATGAAGACTGAGATATCCCGCTCCATGAATACTGGCTGGTCTGTCACCCGACACCAAGGAACTGAAGCAATACCTCCGTCCAGAGGAGGAAAGGACAGAGTCCGAAAGAAATTCGTCAAGAAGACCTATAATTCGGCTCGACTGATTTTGATTTTTGACATGTAGCCTTGGAAAGAACAATTTTGCCTCAGAGTCTTGGCAAATGCAAAGTGATTTTTTGATAAGTTTTAACATGCATTTTACTAAATGCGTGAAGAGAGAGTGAGGGAGAGAAAGGCCAGGTATCCCAAGACAGGGAGGCTGTCAGGTTTCTCCTTTCTGTGTCATTTTTGTTTAGTCGGTCAAATGAAAATTCAAAACCATATAATTAGATGGTTGTTTATACATGATTAAGCATGAGCTCATTGGACTTTACACGCCAAAAAGTCAGAGATGTGGTTAAGGGCAAGAAGGAACTATTAATAAAAGGAAATAAAGCTGTAATACATTTTTCACTTATGAATAAAAATAATTCAAAGGTCTCTAGATGGAAAAAGAAAGAAAAAAAAATCAACCATGAGTAGGGCAAGAAACCAGATAATTTTACAAATGGTTAGAATCCATGTGATTATAAGACATAAACCACTGGTACAAAAAAGCTTTTCCTCTTCTATGATTCTAATCCTATTTTTGATTCTCGTAAACATAACTCACAATGAGAACATAACAAAACTTACCTGTATTATATTTCTTTAGAACTGTTCCGGGAAATATTTAAGCAAGAACATGTTGTGCATTCAAAAGAGTTACTTGTTCTCTTCATAACTGCCTTCACCAGCAATCCTCTCTGGAGAAACCAAGAGCTGTCAGCTTCTTGAAAAAGGCAAGTGTCCTTCATTTTTCACAAATGCAGAATTTTTCTTTCCCAAATGAAGTGAACCCATCGAAAGCTAGGCTTAACTGGCCATAAACTTCATACAGGTAAAGGAGGCCTTCCCAGATCCCCCAGAGAATCTGAGACCATAGCTTGGGGCTCTCAAAAGTGGTGAATCAACTGTGCACAGAGATCAAACACTGAGCTCTGGATGAGGTCACTGGGCAAGACTTTAAGATGAGAGAGAGAGTGAACTGATCCAGGATCAGCCTACTTTTTCCACCTCAGGTAAGGTTTCCGAGCCACTACTGAAACTTCTCCCTACTGCAAATACCCACCAATCTGGGTCACCCCCAGAGGCCACCCAGGCAAACACCGACCAAACCCCGGAGACCGTGTGACTCTGCGTCCTATATTCTACAACCAAACAGCTCCTCGGGCTGCCGATGACTGGCACCTTCACACACAACTGCTGTGATACACAGTAGAACCTACTGATCAGAATGAGTCAAGCCCATGGGAAACCCAACGGACAGTACTTAGGACTCAGGTGAAAATGAATCTACTAACACTCAAAAAGCCCACAATGCCTAAGAAGCATAAAAACTGACTTTTTCAGCCTCTGAGAGCAATGTCTCCAAGTCATATCAGTTCCCAGCCTGTCAGAGGGACCTTCCATCTCAACCACCCACCCCCTCAGCCCTCTCCTCTCCTCCCGTGCCATCTCCTGTCCCAACACCTCACACACACAATATGAACAGGAACCAGCTCTGACTCGCAGAGTTATCAATCCTGTACATACATACCTGCCCCTGAAATTTGAACAGAATACTTCATTTAAACCTATATGATAAACTGCACAACACGGAAACTCCCTAAAAGTTCATTTCCAAGAAATTAAAATGATCATAGAATACATCTCTAAAAAGGCACCGATGTTTGAGACAAAGCACAATACTCACAACTAATTTGGCAACGTTAACTTACAAAGTCTTGTGTATTATCCACGTGTTTTATATGAAATATGTACTTTGTTCTAAAGATACTTTTTAATTATTGACCTGATTTGGTCAAATAAAGTTCTTAACACACTCATTTAGAGTTAAAATCCACTCAAAGCTGAGGGAAAAGTACACTTTCACAAAACAAATTCTTTATGAGCCAGAAATTCACGGCTTCTTGTCTATAACGCTGAAGGAAGAGGGAAAATCTTGCTAAATTAATATGTATTGATTATTCAAAATAGTTTAATATCTACTATAGTTCCAGATAAGAAATGTGATAATTCATTTCTAAACAATGTGTGGCATGTAACTCAAAACCGCTTTTCATCAATAATTAATATTAATAATTAACAAGTACAAACAACAAAAATACCTCTTGGAAATGTTTCAACCCGGCCTTTTCCTCATTCCACAGCCTGCCTGTTGCCCCCCCTTACCCTCTATGCGGGGTTAATAACTAAACTTCCCTCCTCTCTGACATGCAACACTACCCCGCAGCAATCTTCCCAAGAATGTGTGCACAAATGCATAAGACTGAAAAGAATAAAAGTCTTATCAAAGTCACCTGAATCTGGCAAACAGATTTCTAAATTAGCATCTGCAGTTACAATCCCCTCCACAGTGAATTAGATTTTGCTCCAGTACAGAAATTCACCCCAAACACCTACTCTCCTACTTACAGACGGAATGTCTTATGTCTTTAATCCAGGGATTAGCCTCGTAATAAAAATTAAACAGTCCTCTAGATAAACAGAGCAGAAGGGGAGGATAATGCAAAAACTGCTCATTTAAAAAGAGGCCAGAGCCAATGTGCCAGGACTTTATTTGGCAGTCACTCTGAAGAGCAGTCAGTTTGACTTTTAAAAACAACACTGTTGTCCTTTCTACATGCTGATTGTCTGTGGAGTAGCGTTTTCAGAGTCAAACACATCTCTTATACCGAAGGTGCTCCACCCTCTGTCTCTTACACTTCTCTAGCCACCTGCCCTAGCACTTGATGTTCACATTTGTAAGTCCACTGAAATTCCTCTCTTCCGGCCATTCACTCCTTCGCCAAACTGAACACGATGCAGGTAGTACCCGAAGTTCCTGAAGTTCAACATCATGCTGTCTTGTAATTTCTTACAGCAGATACAAATTCCACAATCCCTGATCCCCATCCTCCACGTACCTCCAACCTCCACTCGGTACATTACCATTGTTCCTCCTGAAAAATGATCAGAATCCTCAGCACATCACCTCATGCTTACGTTATGCATGTTCCCGGGCTGTCTGGTCACTGACATTTAGAAGGGCTGCAAGTAAGAAGCCCTCCCCCTGGGGAGCTTCCGTACCATAGGCAGTATGTTTGTGTAAAGGTGTGGGGGAGAAAGGTGTTTCCAACCTTTCTCTTGGCTGGGGGCCCCAGACAGCCATGCAGAGTACTTTGCCTAGATTTCCAGGGCTACCTGGCTCTTTGGCTTCACAATGTCCTGGCGGGCACATTCAGGGACAACTAGGACATTTAGCAAAGGCTGGTGTGCCGAGGAGAAAAGCATCTGACAAATGCAGCCAAGGAAACAATGTCTCCCTTCAAGTGGAAATGCTGGTGAAGTCAGCCAGCGCTGGCCGCACAAACAATACTGGGCAGGTCATTAACTTGCCTGGTTCAGACGGCGGCGATGAGCTCACCCACCTTTCTGGAAGTGCTATTTTAGCCGCTGAGTTTATACAAATAAAACCCATAATTTTCTAATGGCTAAACTAGGAATGTGTTCGAAAATAGCTAAGTCTCTGAGAACCCTGCAAAAGCCACCCGGGGAACTCACGAAGGTGAGTCTGCAGTAGGCTGTTCGAGTTTGCATACATCTTTATAATTGCTACATATGTATTACCTCAAAAATAAGCAACCACAAAAGCAAATGGGGAACATTTTTTTTTAAGTTGGGTGGTTACTGCTGCATTGTGTTTTCTCCCTCTCTTTTTACCTTTTGCAAAAGAAAAAAGTTAAGTTAGTCCTTAACTACACAAAGGAGTTAACATTTAACTTGAACACTGAGAGTGCTTTAGCTCTCAATCCCTCCCTCCTCTTTCTTATTATAGTGAAAAGAGGTTCAGGAAAACTCTTACTAATTATCGCAGATCCTGGATGAGATCTGACTATATCATTTTGCTCGCGGCATTCACAGGAGGCCCCAGGTCCTTCACACACACTCCACTCCAGGCAGCCCAGAATCCCTGCCCACCCCAACTCTCACCCCACACCCCCACACTCCCCACTGTCCAAGATCAACTCCAATGCCACCCCCTCCTTGAAGCAAACCTTCCAGATTCCTGCCTCCTATCCCCAGGTCAGGGTGCTTTATCTCTCCTGTAAAACCTCAGGTCATGTTATTTTTGCATCTTTTATGTTACGGATCCCTTCCACCTGATATATTAGCTGCCCCTTTCCCCCTTACCTGCAGGTCTATGAGGATAGAGAACGTGCCTGATCTGTATGCCCACCCCTCGGCCCCAGAACACCAGGCCCCCTCAGTGTCCTGCACAGGGCAGCCGCTCACTAAGTGGGCAGGTAATGCCCACAGCACACACTTACAGCATTTTAGTGTGGGGCCTCTTTCCGCATGTAGGTGGGGGAAGGGCTCCAAGGAGAACAGTATTTTATTATTTAAAAACGGGGCGGCAGCTGGGAGGCCCAGACAAGGGGTGGCAGACGGGATGCCTCTTTCTCTCCCCACCAGACTACACCTCACGGCACACACAGTTCTGCCCTGTGGATGCAGCAAACTGTTGGCCTTGTCACCTTTTCTGTGAAGCCCTCTACGGAAACAGGAGTCTAACACACTTCTCTCTCCTTCCCCCTCTCCTTAGCCACTCAGAAGAACCAGGATGGAGGTGCAGAGGTTACCTAGATATTGACATGGTGATCATATTTCCTTACCAAAAACTTACACTCTTACTTGCAGCTGCTATTATTACTACCATTCATAATAATACATCTATACAGGGCGCCTGGGTGGCTCAGTCGTTAAGCGTCTGCCTTCGGCTCAGGTCATGATCCCAGGGTCCTGGGATCGAGTCCCACATCGGGCTCCCTGCTCGGCGGGAAGCCTGCTTCTCCTTCTCCCACTCCCCCTGCTTGTGTTCCTGCTCTCGCTCTCTCTCTCTCTGTCAAATAAATAAATAAAATCTTTAAAAAAAAATAATACATCTATACATTAAAAAGCCATGAGAGCTAACATTAATGGAAGGCTTACTTGGTACCAGGGGAGGATGTGTGGCTCTATGCCTGGATGAACCCACTCACCTCACAACACAATCCTGAATATTACCAGCCCATTTCTCAGAGGAGGCAATCTGAGGTTCAAAAAACACAGTAACTTGAGAAAAGTGAGGAGGCAAACCCAGTTAGTCCCACTCCAAAACCACGTAAGGATGTCTAAGAGCTCATCCATTCTTAGCCATCACCCTCCACACAACTGGACAAATACTGCTAAATGGGGAGGAGACAGGACAGTTGGACACTGAGTCTTCTCCTAACACTTGAACCCTCATGCACCCACAGCCTCTAACATCTTGGTTTCCACATGTAAGCAAGAGTCAGGAATGATACCTTAATCCAAGCTGTGTAGGTACCACAAATGATGTCAGGTGTGCATGTAAACGGGGGACACTCTTCTAACCTCCACAGTAGTGCTTAAATATCTATTAAATATCTATTCACTTTCAGGAATTTTGGGTGGATAACATCAACTTGATTTGTTCACTCATTCATCCCGTGGTTGAACGCTACGGTAAGAGCAGCTAAAACATCGATCAAGAAAATTACAGCAAACACCTTTCCATCTGGTAAGATAAGATAAGACCACAAAGCTGTTGGGACATTGAGGAGGACGTGCTGGTGAGAATGATGGTGATCTTTAGGAACATGATGTGAAAATACTCATCTGCATACATCTGACAACAGAAGGGATTTACTAATTTTCTCATTTAACAGTCCTGAGTGCACACAATTCACCGAGAGATATACTAGGGATATAAGAACATGACAGGGTGTGCGTGTACTTGCAGACACATGCACACGGAGAGACGAGCACGAAGACAACCACATTGTGTCAGTGCAACAAAGTGAGTACGAGGCACCCTGACGGGGCAACCTCCACACAGTCCAACATTTTAGAGGTACCCTTTCTAGGAGAAACCAACCTATCCTCAGAACAACACAAATAACTTTTAAAGGGGGCCTCTTCTAAAACCCTGCCTCAGCGGGGCGCATGGGTGGCTCAGTCGGTTAAGCATCTGCCTTCAGCTGAGCTCATGATCCCGGGGTCCTGCGACTGAGTCTCACATCAGGCTCCCTGCTCAGCGGGGAGCCTGCTTCTCCCTCTGCCCCTCCCCCCTACTCGTGCACATGCTCTCTCTCTCTGTCTCTCATTCTTGCTCTCTCTGTGTGTCAAATAAATAAATAAAATCCTAAAAATGCTGCCTCAGTAACACAAGATTTTATCTTTCAAAACGGCACTGACATAAAAGCAGAGTCTAATCAGCAATCACCTGTCCCCAGGCATGTGGCTGCTCTTGGCTTTCACTCTGCAGTAAAAATAGTAACACAAGGAGGAGAGAGATGTGGAGGTATGGGTGGGTGTGGTCAGTGGTACAGAGACAAGAGGGGATGGGCCAGAGTCAAGTCACAAGGCCAGGAAGCCAAGTTTGGTCTGTGGCTATGCAACTGTGTGAACTTGACCAAACCCACTTAGACTAAACCTCCCTGTCAAGCCTAGCTTGGTGAGATCATCTAATAAATTATCTAGCCTCTCGCTGGGCAAAAACCAGATGCTCAGCAAGTGTTAATTTTCTTTCCTACCTGCAATTAACAATGAAAACCTTTCATCTCTCATAATCTAAAAGACTAACTTTAAATAAATAATGAAATCATTTCAAGGACTTCCTTCATGAGAAAAGATGCATTGTTGTTCCCACCATGCTTTGAATTCATTGACTTACATGCCAAGAAGGAATAAGAGAAATCACGTTTCCAACCTTCTTATTATACAGGTGGTAAAATTCAAGTCCAGAGAGGGAAAGTGACTGTCCCCAAGGACACACAGCTAGTTCACGGCAGAATGAGGACAAAAATCCCAGTAGTCAGGCGCCCGACTAATCTCCCTTTCTACTGTATCCTATTACTTACATGGGACTGTCAGTTATAAATGATGCTTAATGGTGCAAATACCTCTGAGGCAGTTAAAAATGTCTTTCGCCTTCAAAATAGAATGAAGATGGCAGATGGTAGGGCTCCTCCTACACAGTGAGCATGGAATTTGGGGCAGGAGCGTTCGTGAAGAGACAAACAGTCGGAAGAGAAAAGGACTAAGCATGCAAGATGGGATCAGGAGTGAAGAGGGACACAGGCCCCCTACCTTACAACTGTGCCTAAAGAGAAGTCCCATTTCCATCCATAAACTGAGTCAGAAAACTCCTCCGGACAGATTTCTCCTTCCCTTTGTCTATAAGCCTAGAGGGTACAAAAGACACCACTCTCCCAGATCAGACAAAATCTATGAATTCTCAGGAGCAAACAGAAATGAGATTGTTTATCTTCAATAGTTTAAAAAAGAGGTTCAGTTTGAGTTTGCTTAAACCTGGTAAACCTTGGGTTTTAGCAGAACCACGGCTGAACCACAGGTTCTAGTGGGACCAGGGCCTGCTTCTTTATCTGCCACACGTAAATCTGCCATGGAACAAATACTCAGGCTGCTCTGGGACAGCAAGCATCTTGTTAAGGTTTGGGGCGGGGGGATCTAATTTCAACATATCAAGCTTGACAGCATAATTTTTAAAAAGATTCCCATCTCAAAGAAAGTTTACAAGCAATGAGCGAGGCTATACGGCAATGATTATGTTCCGGCATAATAATAATTGCAGAACAATTGCCCAATTAGCAATCATGCACTGAGAGAGTTCCTTTGCATTGTGGTCTTACTGTCTTTGTCTTTGTTCTGAGGAAAAATTCTGCCTTCGGGAGTCCGAAATAATGAAAGCGCTCTTCATTATGTCAATGAGTTTGGATGGAGTCCCCATGGCACACAACCCGCCTGGTAATGAAACACAAGAATCATCTGTTCCTAGTTAGACCTGCTCACAGCCTCCCCAGCTGGAGACAGCCCTGGCTGAAGTCCCCAAGGAAAGGAGAACCTCTGGAGGGTGACAGGACCAGGGGCATTTGGGGTTAGGACGTTCAGTCCTCCTTGGGCCAAACTCTTACCTAAAGGACTCTTAAAAAAAAAAAGATTTAAAAAACAGCATATAAAATTCTATAAAACTCTATCTGACAAGTATTTATGGGACGCCCAGTTCACACAGGTCTTGTCCACCTAGAAACTGGAACTTCAATCCCTCCCAACCCCGTATCTCAACTAGTCACCCAACCAGTAACAGTTTTCTCCCACTGCCCTTCAAACCTCTGTCGGTTGCCCCCTCAGCAGCTGTGAATACTCTGCTTCCTCCAACACCATTCACCCATGAAGAGTGTGTCGGCCTCAAGAAGGCAGAGCGCGGCTCACCCAAAGGAAGAACTTTCTAGCAAGCAGAAGTGACTTGGGAACGCTTTGTGAGGCAGAGCTCTTGCCCCGGGAAGAACACACGGAGGGGCTGCCAGGACACTGCAGCCTGGGCAGGGGGAAGAGGCTGGGAGGCAAGGTTCCTAAACTCATTGCCAACGCTCTGTGACACCCCCAAAGGGTTTAAAACCCAGTGTGGAGTTGTCAACTTTTAGGTAAACTGTGAGAATTTTCAATACTCTCATCCAAAGGCTATTTTTGTGCGTGCTTCTTTCCTCTCTAGGCTCCTACACTATGTGACATGAGGCAGGTAAATTAACTTTTCTAGGTCTCAGATTTATCATCACTTACAGGAAGGCAAGGGATTAAGGAACCTCTCAAGTCCCTTCTAGCTCAAACATTTTCTGAGTAAACACTGAGTTTACTTTCCCCACCTTCTCCTAAATTAAATTTAAGGAATTCCATCTACCTATAAAACGCAACAGAATCTGCTAAAAATCACTATATATGAAAAGAAAATTCAATCAGGTGACAAGTCACAATGTAAATAGGACAAAAGCAATAGATTTCTTATATATTCTCAATTATGAGTTTTAAAATGTAAAGGGAAATTTTTTTAGGGTAAAAATACCTAGGAATAGCATGTTATATGAAGAAAACTACTTTTTTTTCTGAAGACATGATATGAATATAGACATATACATGTTCCGAGGTGAGAAAACAAATATAATATGTTGACTCTTCTAAACTGTTTCATAATCTTAATGCACGGTTTCTCAGCCTCTCGTTCCTGAGATTTCGTGCCAGGTAATTTGCATGTGCGCGTGTGCGTGTATGTGTGTGTTTGTGTTGGGGGGAGGGTACCCTGGACGTTGTAGGATGCTGAGCAGCATCTCCAGCAACATCTCTACCCACCAGATGCCAGTAGCACTCCCCCGAGTCATGACATCCAAAACTGAAGTCTGTCCAGACATTGCCAAATATCCCTGGTGGACAACATCATTCAGGTCAGGAACCATGACTGACTGCAAAGTGCTAATGTGCCCTTCCTTATTCATTACCTTGACAATGGATTCTAAAGTTCTTCTGGAAGAATGAACTCTACTAACCGTCCAAAAGGGTTTGAAGAAGAAAATAAATATATTATAGAGGTATGAAAGTCAAAGCTGTAGAACACTGAAGGAAGGCTACAGAAATGAAGAGAAACAGAACAGAAGCAAAAGGTCATGACCTCAGATACATAACAACAATCAGCACACGGTGGCATTACAAATGAGTGGAGGCAAGGAGGCTGGCAACTATTTATTGTTTGGGGGGAAAAAAAGCTAAATCTTTATCACACTATGTTCTGATTATGTATTGCTACATAACAAACCACCCCCAAATTTACAGTCTTTAAAGCAACAATTTGTTAGGACCTTGTACGATTTGGCCAGGGTTAACTGGGCTCAGCCGCATGCTTCTCACTCAGAGTCTCATGCACTGAGGCCAGATGTCAGCTGGAGCTGAAGGGGGGACTGCATAGACTCCTCACGTGCTGGCTGTCAATGAAGAGCACTTGGGCTCCTAACAGCATGGCAGCTGACTTTGAAAAGGCTACTCTTGGGCCCTTGAAGACCATTCCTGCAACAGGCATAGCATGATTTCTGCCATATATGATTGGCCAAGGCAATCTTGGGTTCATCCAAGTTCAAAGGGGCAAGAGGAATGGACTCCAGTTTGTGAGAAGGCAGCTGGGCAAACTCACCCACACAAGAACACGTGGAATGGGAGAGAGGGTTTCAGCCATTGGTGGAAAATCCAAGCAGCCGTAATATAATACCAAAATAAATTCCAGGAAAATTCAGAGCTCAATATTAAAAATAAAAAAGAAAACAACTGAAAGAAAATATATGAGTTTTTCTTAAATATTAGGATCCAGAAGGTAAAGACATAACTGCAAAAATAGTTTAGCTCAAAAAGCACCAAAAGCAACATGAAAACGCAAATAAAAGTCTAATAATTTGCCAACGTTTCATGTAACAAAGGGTTAAGGGTTTACCATATAAAGATGCCTTACAAATCAATAATAAAGACAAACATTCCAATGGGGGGGAAAAGGCAAAGGTCATAAACAGTTCACAAAAGAAGAACCCAGTAGACAAGACATAAAGTGGACCCTCTCAATTCTGCTCCTAGATAGAGTGGAGTATAAAGTGTGATCTAACCCATTTGGGAAGCAACTTGGTAATACAATCAAGACTATTTAAAATGTTCATGTGACCCAATCATCTACCAACATTGTAAAGATAATTGTGATAATACAGTTTTCACAAAAAAAGAAAGCAAACTTGATTAAATAGAGTACACTTCCCACACACATTAAAAAAATGTCTGCTGTACTTAAAAGTCAGATCTTCAAAGAATCCTGAATCACATGAGGGAATGTTCACAACAATGTGGAGAAAGAGAACATAACACTTTAGATATTAATCATCGCTATTATCTATTACAAAACAGTCACACATGTTTATCTCCTAAAATATTAACAATGGACAGCTCTGTGTCTGGGGAATACTAGAAGGTAATTTTATTGTATTCTTCAGGGTTTTTTTTTTTCAGTATTTAAATATTTTCTACATAAACATATTTTTATACTCAGAAAAGAAAAAAATACCGGTACTGGTGGGTAAAAAACTGGAAAGGTCACCATGTTACGAAGTTACTGCTGAAAGACTAGAAAGCCAAAGCAGAAAAAGCATGACTGTGCGTCCTGTGACATCAGGGGTGATTACACCTGGAGCAGCTGACCCACTACACAGTCCATTTCGTCCCCAACCACGTCACTTTCCCAGGCTCGTGACCCGGCCATGGTGTAGATTTTCATGCTTTGTTCAGTATGACTGCTTGAGAAATTTTTCTCTTTCCCCTTTTAATATTCAGCCCATTTATTTTCCTTGCCAAGCTCAAAATGTTTCTGTTTCTCTTCGGAGGCCTTTCAAATGATGAAATATTTAGGAAAAATCTGTAGTCACACATAGGAAAACAATGGTCCCTGCTATCCTTTAGCCAAACCCTTCTGACCTTCAGAGGGTCCCGGTCAGACACAGCCTCCACTGTCCCCGCAACTGCAGGGACCGTAAGGACAGCAACTCCCCAGGCCCCTGGTTCCCCAACTTGAGCGCATGATCAGAATCCCCTGGAGGGCCCGTGCAATCACAGAATACTGGCCCCACCCCAGAGTTTCTAGGTCCGCAGTCCTGGGGAAAAGACTGAGAATCTGCTGTGCTAGCAACTTCCCAGGTGATGCTGCTGCTGCTGGTCTGGGGACCCCTACTTTGAGAAACACGGTTCAAGATCATACGACCAACTAAGCATCTCCCCACCATGTGCTACAGCTATTCATTTATCCTTATGATTCACATTTACAATATATTATTTGGTATTGGCTGACACATTGAATCACTCACAACCCAAATAAATCCCAGGACCCCTCACTCCAGTTTCAGATGGAGTAGTCCCTTCAAAGAAACAAACTCAGGCAATGCATATAAACATCACCTTTGCTGCCATAGCTCTCTGTCATCCCCCTTCACTGACAACTCTTACACCCTTCCGCAGCCCAAAGCCTTCCTTCACTCTTGTACTCTCCCCCAGAACAGAACAAACTCTCCCCAGGGTTCCCACAAAAATAAGGTTCTTCTTGGGGAGCCTGGATGGCTCAGATGGCTAAGGGTCCGACTCTTGGTTTCAGCTCAGGTCACGATCTCAGGGTCGATTTCTTTATTTTCAAGCAACACTACATTTTCCTTCCAGAGCGAGAGGAGAGAGAAGCACTCATTCACACAGGCAATTAATTATTTTTGTCCCTGTTACACATCCATCCCTCCATCCGTTCGGTGTACATTGGCCAGGTGTCTGCTGCATAAGGGATTAGAGGATGTGCAAGCAAAGGTGGTCTCATTCAAGAGGGTACAGGGGCAGAAGGGTGCTTTGTGGACACATGGAGTAGTCCACCTGAATGGTGTGAGTTCAAACCTGAATTTTATCTCCCTTAAAACCCACCGGCAGATATCAAAAATACCTTCCCCAGAGCTTAATTCCTTTGGTTTTGCCCCATTAAAATGCACATGTCCCTGGTAAGGGTAGCTCTTTAAGTTGCCAAGGGTCACACCTATGTGTGAGTGAAATTTCGAGGCCTTACCGCGTAAGAGGGGCCCTGGATATCTTAGAGAATAGAATTTTTTTTTAACGAAGAAAGGGGTACAGGACGGGAGTCTAGAGGGTACCTGAGGCAAACCACATCCCTCCCTGGTTGTGACGTCTCAGAAGGATGTCCCTGACATGCCTTTCCCCACCCTGGCCTGCATCTCGTCTGCAATGGTTCTCCCAACTGTGCTGTCTGAACCAAGAGCATCAGCATCACCTGTTAGAAATGCCAAGTCCAGGGCACCTGGGTGGCTCAGTTGTTAAGCGTCTGCCTTCGGCTCAGGTCATGATCCCAGGGTCCTGGGATCGAGTCCCACATCGGGCTCCCTCCTCGGGGGGAAGCCTGCTTCTCCCTCTCCCCCTCCCGCTGCTTGTGTTCCTGCTCTCACTATCTCTGTCTCTGTCAAATAAATAAATAAAATCTTTAAAAAAAAAAAAAGAAATGCCAAGTCCCTGGGCCACACCCCAGACCTATGGGATCAGAAACTCTGGGGGTGGGGCCCACCCACTGGCACCTTCACAGGCCCTCCGGGAAGTGCTGATACGGCCTGGAGTTGGAGAAGGACTGCCCTCACACCATTAGTACATACTGTTACTATGCGTCTTAATGGTTTGTCAGGCTCCTTTGTTAGCATAAGAATGTCATTTTCAGGAATGAAATTAGAAACTACTCATTAAGAGCTAAGTTCTGTGATAACAGGGCAGAGAGGAGGCGCCTGTGGCTGAGGAGAGAGCCAGTGGCTAAGAGGAAGCTGGTCATTGATAAAGGTCAATGCTAAGAGCATTGTTCGTCATTCAGGTAGGTCGTCCCTCTCCCCAACTGGTGCGACCTGTAATGTCCTCCAAAGCAGGAGTGGTTTTGCCTTCTTTTGTAAATTCTCCGAGCCCTCAACCGAGCATGTCTTCACATGCAGTTGAAAAGGCCTACAAGCATCCCTGTTGCACAAGGAAATGTTCAACTCATATTATTTAGCATCCTTGCTCTCTCTGTGGAGGGGAAAAGGGAGGGAAGGAGATGCATATTTTTAGAACCAGGGAACGATTTATCATTCAATGAAACAGCATAGACAGAGGCTTAAATCAAGTGTGTGGAAATAATATGTTGTTATTACTAGTCTTAACTCTGCTAAATTATAACCTATAAACCCTGCAACGCTTGACTTAAACATCCCATCCGTGTTTGCAGGAAATCTAAATGGTCATTTCCTTCTTTACTGCATGCATTACAGGAGGATTTACTGTTGCCCCCACAAAGTGTATGTGAGGAGCGTGCTACCCAGGACATCAGTGTAACCAGGCACAAGGGGTAAGCACATAGCCCACATCATGTATGTATTCTGGGAGCCTTTATGTGCACTTAATTAGCTCAGCTATTGCTTTCATGGTTCATTTAGAAGCTTCATGCTTCATTAAGTATCAATAAATTTTATCCTCAAAAAACCTTTTCGGTAAAGATACAATTGTCTCTTCAAGTGATAATCTCGTTAATGGATGTATATATTGCAAGTACGTCTATCGGCACTGACAAAACTCTGGATTGCCATGGTTGCGGTACCCTGAAGTAAAATGCAAATTTTATTCTATAGTTTAGAACACATGCCTCATCCACACATATTTTCTTACAGTAGGGGAAAAAAATCTTTTTTAACTTTCCCAAAATGATGCGTCTTTTAAGCTTCTATTTTTATTTTGTCAAGAATGCCTACTTCTGTTTCATAAGCTCCTTTTATCCATTACATTAATTCCAAGTTCTCTTTATTGGAAAGACAGCTTTTAGCAACTTTTCACTGCATGAAAGAGAAGTTTTCAGGAAACATGAGTTCTTCACTTCCCTGATACATATATCCAAAGAGGGCAGGGGTCACAATGAAGGGCTTATCCCTGTCAGGTATTAGAGTCGACTCTCACAGTGAATGATCTGGGCTATTCACCGCAAGCCAGGAGCAACTGGGTCAAGCTGGGGAGGGTCAGGATGGTGAAGGAAGAGCTTCATCTCCCCAAGCATAAACAGTACCTGCCGACAGGCCTCCCCCGCCTGCCGGGTCCAGCTCGTGTGGAGATATCCCCCAACCTGCTCAGTCAGGGAAGTTGTCACTCGCTTCCTCCCTTTCCTAGAGCACTTGATTAAAGCCCCATTATAGAATGGATTATTATGTAGTATAATTGTCCATCCATTCATTCAACAAAAATGTAGTTCTAAGGATACAATCGTAAACAAGACAAGTAAGATCCGCTTTTTCATAAAGTGTACATTCTAGCGATGAGGAGATACACAAGAAAACAAATGAATGAATACATGAACGAGGTGATTTCATATAAGAAGTGCCACAAAAGAAAGCAAGCAGGCAGAGGGGACTGAGAATCATGGCGGCCAGGTGGTGGCTTTGGACTGAGTGGCAGGAAGGCCTGTGGAAGACACAGCGCATAAAATGAGATGCAGAGGGTGTGAAGAAAGCAGCCACCAGGAGGCTGATCCAGCCTGGTGTGTTAGAGGAAGGAAAAGAAAACCAGGCTGGCTGGAATGTACTCAGCAAAGCGGAACATGGTACCAGATAAAATTGGGGATGACTTGCCAATCTCCTGACTTGAGACTACGAGCTCCCAGAAAACAGGGCCTGTGTCTTTGCTGAGCCTGCACCTCTGGTCCTTACTCTCATATCTGACTCATGGTCAACCAGCAATGAGTTGAATGAATGAACTGAGTGAGCCACTCCCCAGGGTCACATGTAAAAAACACTGAGGATATTTTTCTATTGCTTTGCACATTCTGCCTTCTCTCAGCCCTCTCAATACGGATGATCACGTTCTACCCTCTAGGCAAAGATAACATACCATGTGCTCTTACTCCTGGAGAAGTTCTTTTCATTATTTTTCCATCAGAGATGATAAATTTGTGCCTAGAGGCCCATGTGGTTTCACTGATGGCTCCTGTAACCAAGAGTGAAATACATTCAGGAGGGAAGAACCAGGAGTTAAAAGGGCAGCCCAACGGGGCTTCAAAACGTAGCTCAGAAGAGTCCAGACTCACATCCTAGGATCAGTTTATTTATAGTGCTTCGATTCAGCCAATAACAGCCAACCAAGAGGGAACATTAATATTAATGTCATCCCGGTCATCATCATCGTCGTCTCTTTGAACACAAAATAATATAAACGAACTTTCACGATGGGCTTTCTTATGAGGGATGAAAAGAAAGAGAAGAAGGAGACAGCCTGCTAGAAACACTTCCATTTCCATCCTACAAACCATTTTCAGTCCTTCCAAAACTGGTTTATGTTTCCTCCTCTGTTTCTTTCTCCGAACAGGCATGGTTGATGGGAGACAATTTCTCAATAAGGGATGAATGAACGCCTGGTTTCATTTCTTCACAGTAACTCCCAGTGGTGATAAGGAACGGACCGTGTTGGCAGTGACAGGCTTCGAGACCACCACAAATCCAGAAAGCCAAGCGTGACTACATTGGATATGTGTGGGAAATGCAAAACTCGCTGGATTTATGCACACCAGTAAAAATTCCAAAGGGGCCTGATGCCAGGAAAATGCCTTATTTTGTCAGAAAGTACATCTCCCACACAGCAGCAGGTCTGGTATAGCTTGAGCCACATGTTAAAAACAAAGCAAAGTGACATGTGATACGGGCCTCACTGCCTGATGACAGAATTCACGAGCTGTCTTCACTATGAGCTTTTCTGGAACAAACGGAGTCCACAGAGCCTAAGCCTGCTTGACGGCTTTGTCTTATTATCATGTTGTTTTCTGCAAAGTTCTTGCCTCTTAGGTAACTAAGGCTTACTTTTCTTGTTACAATTCCAAGATTTATTCCCAAATTACCAATTATTAAATGATAATCTAATTCTAAGGAACTCTGTACTTTCCAATCTATTCTATAGCCAAGTTAGTGTTTCAGACATACTGACCCTTCTTCAACTTCTGGAAGCATGTATGCGACTTCAAAAAACACTCAAATCAACTGGTAAAGCACATAGTGGCACTTCTCCTGATAGTCACTGTGTGGACTACACTTCAGAATCTCCGTGGATAATCATCGGAGTCTAGAGTATGCTGGGGTTTTTTTTAATTATGTTATGTTAATCACCATACATTACCTAATTGGTTTTTGATGTAGTGTTCCATGATTCATTGTTTGCGTATAACACCCAGTGCTCCATGCAGAATGTGCCCTCCTCAATACCCATCACCAGGCTAACCCATCCCCCCATGCCCCTCCCCTCTAGAAGCCTCAGTTTGTTTTTCAGAGTCCATCGTCTCTCATGGTTCGTCTCCCCCTCCGATTTCCCCCCTTCATTCTTCCCCTCCTGCTATCTTCTTCTTCTTCTTTTTTTTTAACATATAATATATTATTTGCTTCAGAGGTACAGATCTGTGATTCAATAGTCGTGCACAATTCACAGAGTATGCTGGTTTTTCAAACCATATTGAAACCCATATTTTTAAAAACACTGGCCTACTTAAAAATCTCATTTTTTGGTCATATTTTTTGTTTTGTCACTTCTGTGACATCTGCTCTGACCTGGATCCTAAGAGTAAAAAGAGCTTTACTTACTCTGGGCAGAGGAATCTTGATGGCAATACATGGCTTCCAAACACCCCTTATGGGCTCATTGTGTTTTCTTTCCCCCTTAGTCAGTACCTGTCTGTCTCCCTCTTGTGTAGCCCTGATTGTGACAGTTTGGAACCAGATGCCTTTCTTGCTGCATTGGTTTCCCAGGGCTGCCACAAGAGAAGTACCACAGACTGGGTGGCGTTAAACAATGGAAATGTATTCTTTCACAGTTCTGTCTAGAAGTCTTAACCAAGGCGCTGGCAGAACCATGTTCTTTCTGCAGGTTCCTGGGGAAGATCTCTCCCTGCCTCTTTACAGCTTCTGGTGGTTTCCAGCAATCCCTGGCATTCCTCGGCTTGCAGACACTACAATCTCTGCTTCTGTCATCACTTGGTGTCCTCCCTGTGTGTCTTCTGTGTTCAATGCGTTCTCCTTCCCGTGTCCATGTCCAAATTAGGCCCCGCCCTAACCCAACGTGGCCACACCGTTTAACATGATTACATCTACAAAACCCTATTTACAAATCAGGTGACATTCTGGGATTCTAGGGAGACGGGATTTTTTTTGGGGGGGGGGCGACACTATTCAATTGCTGAGCCAGCATCCTCTCAATTACTACTTGACCCATGGAGTATGAAGGACATTGGTATCTGAACCAGCCTCTTCTCTGGACCCAGCTCCCTAAGAGGGGGGGAGGGGGGCTTCTTCTACCCACCTCTCACACCAGCTACATGGGGACAAACAGGAGAAATGCCAGTGATGCTCAGACATGACGCTTGACACTCCGGACACATTATATCATCGCCTCCATCAGAGAAGGGAAGAAACTAAAGTTCACAGAGATAAAGCAATCAGCCAAGTCATACAGGAGAGTTAGGATCTGAACACAGACCTGCCTGAGTCCAAAGCAGATGCCTCATTTTTTACATCTGAGTGGGAACACACGTGTGTATGCACACACACCCCCTTCAGAAACAACCATTTCATTTACTCTGTATTTGAATCACATCATTTTCCTAATCCATAAAATATTAGAACCAGAAGACAGCTTAGACATCACCTAATACCATAATTTCATTTTATAGATGAACACAGTGAAGACCAGAAATGATAACTGAATGACTTCTCCAAGATCATGGGAGTAAATAGGGACCACGCTGGGAAGAGAGCCTCAGACTCCTGGCCCCCAGTCTAGCCTCTCTGGCAGCAGGCCGTAGTCTATGCGGTAAGGCCATATTTCACAGACAGGTCGGTGTGGCAGTTTGGAGTATGGACACGGGAATGAGACTGCATGGATTCAGATCTTGGCTTTCACTTTGATATGTGGCCAGCCACTTCCTGTCTTAACCTCAATATTCTGAACTGTAAAACGGAGGTAATGAAGACATGAGTCACATCGTATCCAGTATCTAATGGGACTGTTGAGAGGAGTAAATGGGCTTAGAATAGTGCAGAGTGTACAGTAAATGCTTAGTACAGGTTAGTTGTTGGGAGCAGCTCTGTTGTGGTTTTATCACGGCGCAATTCTTATTTTTGTGTTACTATGATCATCATCATCATCTAATAAAAAGCTACAAATGAGCGACTGCAGTGTTTTCATCACCATATGTTTCTAGCAGCCACACTGGCTGCAAGTCTTCATTCAAGGACACAGTGGTACAGTGATTTCCTGGTCCTTCCTAATAATTAACTTCAATCGTATTTCATAATCTACTGTATGCCGATCCGATTGCCCTGTTTTCCTCTAAACACAAAATGTGCAAGGGGTCTATATCCTGGTTTTAATTTCCCTGATTGTGTGAGTCCACATTTAACTGCCTTCTTCAAACGACAGTGGGTCATTTACAGTCCTGACAAGCCAACAGTGTTATTACATCCTGACTCCGACAAATCCTTGCTCTCCTCTCTCTCTGGTCTTATCTCTTTGAGCCTCAGGAAGGCGAACCCTGGGAAAATTATACAAACAGCCCCAAATATTTGAAATCAGCATTGTCTTCACATGCGTATGCCTCTCCAAAAGCTTAGAGCGTTTCTCTTTCAGTTTTATTCTTTCATTAGCCCAAGGCTTGCTAATTAATTGGAATTTTCCAGGGCTTTTGTTGCTGTGACAAAGGCAAACAATGCAAAAGCTCATTCTTTCTTGTTAAAGAGGTCTATCCACCCTCCAAAGTGTAGCATGAAGAGGGAGGGGTGAGAGGGAGGATTAAGTCAACTTTGAAAGGGTTAGACTTTGTGGGTTCCTGCCCCCCTCCCCCACAGCTGCCTTCATCCTCACCAAACCTGATTTATGGGAAGTGACATCTTAACCATGGCTTTCATCCCTCTAAAGGAGAGGCTGCTTGGAGGGCATTATGTTGGATCTAAAATTAGATGGCAAAGAACATCCTATAAGCATGGAACAAACAATATTGGGAATTAAAAGATACTGTATTAGTTGAGAGGTTCTATTTGAGAACAAAAATTCATGGATCAGGAAGGAAGGGAGTAAAACCTAAATGAACACTCCCAAGCGAGGCACAGAGCAGACCTAAAGGAAATAAAAAGATGCTTAATCTTGGCAAAAATAGCACTGCTTAAACCAAAGATAGCAGAGCAGCTGGATGCTAGGAGTAGAGAAGGGGAGTGAAGACAGATTAATTCTAAATTTTGTTCCTCGTTTCCCTTTCAAAGCGTCATGCTATGGCTTGATATACTGGGTTACTGGAACTCGTGGGTTCCCCATGGGCTGTGTTTCATCCACACTGTGACTATGGACGAAGGGTAAGGGAAGCTGGAGGGGCCCTCCAACACGGTGACAAAGCCATTTCCAACATCACCCCTGCAGAGTTCCTTTTGATAGAAACACCTACTTGAAAATCCAAGGCATAGGTGTACATATATGTAGGTCTCATCCTAGGCTTCTTAAAACCACATTGTTTTCCATAGGAGAAAAAGGTTTTCTAATTTACTTGTTCATAGCTAAATGTTTATCAAAAACATTTTGTAACAATGGACCCACACATTGTGACGTGGAGCTACCCCTAGAGTTTTGTGCTGCAGAACCTGGAAGGCCTCCAAAACATCTTCCCCTCCAGGCTGATGCCTGAAAGGCAATCACTCCAGTCACACGAAGGGACCCGTGGTTTGGAATAAGTCGCATGTGAGGTGCCTGTGCAGGGATGCAGGTAGATCTAGAGACGCAGTGGAAGGGAGGGTCTGGAAATAGGGCTAGAACCAGGCTCGGGGGGAATCAGTAAGTACGGAGTTTTCAAAGCAGACGGGATTGCTCAAGGGTCACACATCCAGGGGACACAGGGTAAGAACAAGGACGGAGCTCTGAGAGTCTCCTGTTCAGGGGTGTAGGCAAAAAGGAATTTGCAGAAGAAGAGAAAGGGGGCTTGGCATGGGGTGGGGTGAACAGGAGGGAGCAGGATGGGAGGGGAATATGCCATAGTATTTAAAGGCACAGACTCTCGAATGAGACCACTTGGCTTCAAATTGTGGAAGCACTGCTTTCAGGACTTGGAACCCCAAAGCACAGAATTTCTCTCCACTGGAAAACAGCAAAAACAGTACATCACATAGTTGTTCTGATGCAAAAGTCCTCGACACAGTGTCTTGCTCATCTGACATATTCAAAAACTGATAGCCATGATTAATGTTTCTTAAGAAGCAACAGGAATAGATACATAAGGTCATGGGTGATAAGAGCATCCCAGATCCTTCCCTGGAACTGCTCAGAATACACTGAAGGGTGGAAAGGAAAGTTTCAGCACAGGAGACATGGTGGGGGTGGGAGGGCGACACCATAAGGCAAAGAGAGGCCACAGGCTGAGGAAGATGGGGGCCCCCAGCTGATCCTTCACAGAAAGGAGGCGCGTGGTGTTTGGTGGCTGAGAGGTGACGTGGACACAGACCAGTAGCAGCAGAGTGAAAGACCGCCACACCGGAGACGGAGTTCCAGTTCTGGGCTGACCACTCACCTGCTGCTCATCCTAGGGAAGGTTCCTTCCCCTTCCAGAGCTTCCGTTTTACACATGCAAAAGGGCTCCTCAGGCCCCTCCCAGTCCTCACCACAGTTCCCTGAGGCTCAACAGCTACACTCAGCGCAGTGACCCTGGTGAAGACATCAGGGGTCTTAACAAGAAACAGAACCAAGAGTCACCTGCAGTTCAGCTACAGGGTAAGGTGTGGAGACGGCCCTCCTCCTCATTTCCCCCTCTGTTTGCCCCAAAACCAGAGCTGAGAGGAAGGAAAAGGAGAAAATCAACTGAATCGAAGTTGAAACCAAAGCAATGTTTCTGCTCACCACTAACACCAACAGAGCTCTGAGGATGCAGCGGACAAGGTGGACGTAAGAAAGACACTGCACACCTCACACGGATCCAAATGCACAATTGGAAATGAGCTCAATTACCACCGGACCCCACGGGATAAAGAGCAGGCCTACCTAGTCCACAAGCCTCCTTCTACAAGGGAGAGAAACGACTGCCAAGGTGCAGAGACTTGCAGAGGCGTGAACAGTCAGTGACACGAGGCTGGACTAGGAGCTCCTGTTTGCTGACTCAGTTCAGCACCGATTCCATAGAAGTATGCCGCTAACTGGTCAAAATCCAAATTATGACATGTTCTCTTAAGAGATTTTGTGTGGGATGTAATAGGAATGACTGGCTACAGTTGCTAAATTCTTGGGAAAGCTTGGATTTCCCCATTTTCAAGGAAAGCTGAGAAGACAACCAGGAAAAGAAAATAAAACATATGAGCTCTCTACTATGTGCCAGAAATCCTGCAATGTGATGTCACATATGTTCCCACATAAGCCTCACCACTCTGTGGGTCTTAGAGGTTCTGAGCTCCCCAAGGAGAAGGGCATCATACATATCCATGAATCCTCAGTGCTCCATGGAGTGCTGGAACACAGTAGGTGCCCAATGTACACTTGCAGAATGAGTGTAAGATTTTCCTGGTGCACAAAGTGAGGAACAGAGAGATTAAGAAGTGTATCCAAGAGGGTCACATCGCTGGTAAATGTGGCAGCACTAGAATTTGGATTTGGGATTATCTGGCCCCCATGGCGTATTCATGTGCCTCTTACTGCATGACCTGACCTTGAAATGCTTCTCTCCAACCCCAACAAAAACACGTCTTTTCTAACAGACAGACTGGCAGATGTATATCACACTTGTGGCTACTGCATCCTCTTCTTTAAATCCTAGGTTGCTTTCAAAGTGTTTCTTTCAAGATACCATCCCTGGTCTAGCTGCTCCTCTCCACTGACCGAGCGTGGTCAGGATCTCCAAGGGCACTGATGAGAACACATGATCTCAAGGGCCCACAGCGAGGAAGTGCAGAACCATAGGAGGAGCTCACTGGGCTCCTGAGAAATGTTTCTATCAGGTAGAAGTATCATAACTGGCCTGGTCATAGGCATTCTTTCCTTCCCTTCTTGATAACAAAGGTTCCAACTTGCAGCAAGCAAGTCAGACCAACTGTTGTCTTTCTCTTCTCTCCTGCTCTGTCTCCTCTCTTGCTTTCCAAAGCTTCAGACTAGCTCTCTGTTGTAAATGACTCTCTAAAGTATAGCCAAAAATGAAGGGCTTTTTCCCCCCTAATTATATATATACAAGTCAGGTCTTTGAGATACTTTTTATTTGAAGCTGTTCACTGAACTCTATTTTTCCATCCAAGGAAGCCCAAAGAAATGAATAATGAATGATCCAAAACAGACTCCATTTGAACAGTTCTCTATATTATATGCAAAGAAATGTTCCCACAACAAAGTCACTAAATGAATGTCACTATGCCTGAATAGTGGAGTAAAATTAAATTGTGATAAAAGCAAGTTGTTTAAAGGATCTTTAGTTCATGTCTACCAAATTACCGTGAACATTATGTGCTAAACAAAGGCTCTGATACTCCCAGTATTAAGTAATAGAAACATTTTGAGAAATAAGCCAACATTTTTACTTTAAAAAAGATTTATGTATCATTTTCTGATTTTATGGGTATTGTGATTGTCCTCCAAACCTTTGAATAGTGTCAAATTCTTTTCCAGCTGAATATTCTGCTCTACTATGTTCTCTTCAATGCTGGAGGCCATGTTGGGATGTCTTACGGTAAATTAAACAAGGAACTCCATGGAAATCTACGTAAGTCTTTGTCCCTGGCTAGGCCTAATCACTGAAACAGCGCTACGTTTAATACAGATTCTCTAACTGGTATGTAAGCAGAAGATCTGGTTAATGAAAATCACAATAGCCAGGTAGGAAAATATTTAATTTATAAGTGATGAGCTATTTAAACTAAACCTTGGATTTTTTTTCCCCGGGACTCAAAGATCATCACCATCTTTGATGAGGAAGATGGAGAGAGCAGACTGTCCCACCTCCACATTCCAGGCATCTCTAACCCTTAGTTAATTCTTGGCCAAGGTTCTGCTGCTGTCGACATTGTCTACTGGCAGTTCTCTGGACTTTAATCTCATAAATGAGGCTCCTACTGCTTCGTCTACACAAGGAAAGCATGAAGAATGACATCAAGAGCTCTACTTTGCATTCACTGATCTTTAAAAAAAAAAACAGCATTACTAGCCCCAGATTCTGGAAGTTACTAAAACAGCTTTGAAAGTCCTGAGTTTACCAAGGCTTTGAGATAACTCCATGATGTTGTCAGAAGTAAGGTCTAAAGATGTTGCTTAGTGTAGAGAGGCAGAAAGTACATAAGAGAATGAGCTGAAAGGTCTGGCTGCTAGTCGCATAGCTCCCACTTATATGTGATCCAGGATTTTCCTTTGCTCCAATGGACCCTGGGACATTTGGTGAAATCACTAAGGTCTATATATAACAGTATGTATCAGCATTAATTTTCTGATTTTGATACTGTTCTGTGGTCACATAGAGAACTTTCTTGTTTTTAGGAACTATACACTAAAGATTAAGCACCATGTCTGCAACTTACTCTAAATGGTTCAGAAAAAAATAGAGGGAATAATAGAGAAAAGTTAACATCTGGAAAATCTGAGTAAAGATTAGAAAGGAATTCTTTATACTGTTCTTGAAATCTTTGTTCTGTCTGAAATTATATCAAAATAAAACTTAAAATAGGGGCACCTGGTTGGCTCAGCTGGTTAAGTGTCTAACTCTTGATCTCAGCTCAGATCATGATCTCAGGGTTGTGATCAGGTCATGATCTCAGGGTCGTGAGACTGAGCCCCACGTTGGGCTCCACACTGGACGTGAACCTGCTTAAAAGTCTCTTCCTCTCCCTCTCCCTCTGCCCCACCCCCACCCTGCTCACGTGCGCTTGCGCTCGCTCTCTCTCTCTCTCTTTCTAAAAAAATAAATAAATAAAAATAAAATTTGGGGTGCCTGGGTGGCTCAGTCAGTTAAGCATCTGATTTGGGCTCAAGTCATGATCTCAGGATCCTGGGATTGAGCCCAGTGTCAGGCTCCCTGCTCAATAGGGAATCTGCTTCTCCCTCTCCCTCTGCCCCTCCCCCTGCTTGTGCACGCTCTCTCTCTCAAATAAATAAATAAAATCTTAAAAAATAAAATAAAAAATAAAAATGAAACTTAAAATAAATGCTGGCTATATAACTGGCAATCAGTAAATATTCACAAAATGCCACTTTAACTACTCTTTGGATCCAACTTAGGCATGTGAGCTGGTGTTAAGAGTACCTGACTGGCCTGACAGGAAGCCTCTAGCCCACTCTGCCATGAACAGTGAATCAAAGTCGCTGAGACAGTTACCCAGGAGCATGCACCGATCTCACTCTCCTAGCACACGCCCAATACAACACCCCAAAGATCGAGTATTGGGTAGAGTCACACGTTGCTCTCAACCCAAAGTAGGCAAGTCTCATTCAGGACTAGAATGTATAGTGGACGTCCTTTCCCCACTCTGCAGAGTCTTTAGAAAGGTATCCACATTCTGTCCAACATGCCTATGTTCACGGTGTGTGTTTTAGTAGCAGCTACCTAAATTCACATGAGCAGGAGCATTCCAAAGGCTTCCGCTATAAATACCAAGTAAAAAACTTCCATAAACTGGGGATCACACACAGAGTCGGGCAGGGAACACAATGAGATAGAAAAATGAATTGGTTAATTACCAACTATTTAATTAAGAAATCAAGTACCTAGAACTGTGCTCATGATACTCAGCACATACAGATCACACAAAGGGAGTCATATGAGAGGGATCGAGTTTCTATCTAAGGATGAGATTTATCACCCCCATGGACATGGTGAACGCACTTTTATTAGAATCACCTGTAAGTCATATTTAGAATACCAGGTACTCACTCCTCAAATGCTATGATTTTCCATCATGGCAGGGATATTTATTAAATTCAGTTCTGCAGGGATGGACAGGACAATATACATGTAAGTACAATATTCACCCAAACAGCAGGGAGATAAAAGTTTGGGGGTTTTTTTATTCACTAAAAGAGAGTCTGGGGAATAGCTTAAGCCTTCAAAAATGAAATGTGTTATACCCAAGCACGTAATAATGATCCCCTAGAAGCTGCTTAGAGAAAGACTAGATTACAATTTAACCTATCCCAACCTGTTCTTCACATTAAAAGAAACGATAAACTCTCTCTTTAGGCTTCCATTTTTAGTGAGAAAGGAAGGAAGGAAGGAAGGAAGGCAGGAAGGCAAGCAAATAGATGGAATAAACCTCATTCATTTAATTTGAAAATCAGATGCAGACTTCAAAATTTGGAGTAAGGAAAGATTCTCGCTGGTTGAATTCTTTAAAGAATACATCTTTAGCTGAGAGGAGAACTGCTTACATCATCCAGTGTGATCTTTAATGGATTGATAAGTTATCACATGATGTAGAGCTTTATGACATAAGCAGTCGTATGGAAGGAATCTGCCTAAGATGGTTTAAACTTCCTGTCTTTTAATGTAGATTAAGCTTAAAACTGGGTCTCCAGTGTCTGGACTCTGCAGGTTTTTGATGGGTGGGAATAGAACTATAGTACCACACACACAACAAATGCCCCAGTGTCCACTGGCTAAAGAGGGCTGGCTCCGAAGGAATAAAAATTTAAGTCATTTAAAAAGAAACCACAATCAAAGGTTGAGAAATCCACGTATTTTGCTTGTATTTGAGATAATAATGACCAAGAGAATTTTTGTGAATGTTGTTAATTCTAACAACTAATAGATTGCTGAACATCTCTTTTTTGTAAAACATCTCCTTTATACTAGGTACCTTGTATTTAAGGGTTTGTGAAAAGTGAAGTTTAGCTCTGCTTCCAAATGCTAGGATCTGAGGGAAAAAAAAAAAAACACGTGTCCCCCAAATGAATCACATTCAGGCTTGGAATAAATCCACATAATTTTCTTATTTACTTAAAAAGTCTTGTATTTGCATCTGTCTTTCTCACTATATCGATGAGCTTTCTTCTCTGGAGTATGGCTCAGCTCCAACCCTCAGTCTCTACAGACTCTTTGCTCTTCCAACCCTAAGAGTAAGCTGGGTGCTGACAGGAGTGTAGGATCTTCTAGTCCACTGAGGTCATCAGGTGCCCATATCAAAAAACCAACACAAGCAGTTTCTTCCACTGAAAATTCAGAGCGGACTCTATGCATCTAAGATTATCCCAAATCCTGTCGTACAGTATTTCTAAAGCATTTTCTAAAACATCAACGATAGACAGCACTCTCTGGACCTGAGTTTCGGTAGTATACTTGATAGAAAAGTTTTTGTAATAAATGATAAATGAAGGAGTGGGTGAGTGAATGAATAGTGAATGAGAAGTTGTCGTCTGAGATGAATTATGGCACAAAGAGCATTGTGTGTGCTCTGCACAGGTATGGGTGAGAGAAGTCTCTAACAAGGCAAACACTGTACAGAAGTCTCTGGGCAACATGCTCAGACTATGCAATACTTACTGCCACTCACTGTTAGAAAGACTGCGAGCTCTCTGCAAGCAGGGCTGTCTGAGTCAGGGGTCTTACTCCCAAATGCCCACCCAGGCCAGGCAGAGGAGAGGAGCATGAATCCATCTGGAGCACAGGGGCCAGCTGCCTTCATGTAGGAGAGAGGGAGGGCTGGATATGGCTGGTTGCTCTTTCAGCTTCCCGCGAGAAGCTGAAGGTCTGAATTTTGATATGCAATCCTCTCACTTCTAAATGTTAGCTCTGTTATTTTTTCTTACCACTACGTGGAATTAACAAAACACAGGTGCTACGGCCACATTCCACCACGGACTCTCCCTTCTTAACCTCCAACCTAAACCTGTCTACATATCATCAAGAACTTACTACCTAGTTTTTACCTTATCTTCAAGTCTGGCAAAGGATGGGAGGTGGGAGTGGCAAACCAGTGTCACTGAAGAAATCACCCACAACAGAATGGGAAAACGAAGTATGAAATTCCAGGAAGGGCTCATGGAATACAAAATCCTGAATGCCCTCAGCAATTCTGCTCACACCTCACTTAGCACTGTTTCCTCCTATTTGACCACCTGTATTCTCACCCCCCACCAATGTGCCCCTAACTGTTCTTATTTATTAATCATGCCAGATAGGTCTTCTTTTCTTTTTGTAAATAGCTTCAAATTCTTTTTGAAAAGAGGTGGTAAAATCCAAAATAAATAAATAAATAAATAAAGTCTTTCGTATGCTCATGATATTCTAATTTAAATAGCTTCAAATTCTTTTTGAAAAGAGGTGGTAAAATCCAAAATAAATAAATAAAGCCTTTCATATGCTCATGATATTCTAATTACAGGCAAGTGTATCACTATATTTAGGAGCTATATAGTTTTAACACAAGGAGTGATTCCTGAAGGGTGAGATTTTCAATAAATGTTATTGAAAAATTCTATACCCAAAATTCATCATTGGAAAATACTGAAAGATCCTTATTTCAAATGAATTATGTTTTTTTTTTAAAGATTTTATTTATTTATTTGACACAGAGAGAGAGAGGGATCCCAAGTAGGCAGAGCGGCAGGCAGAAGGAGAGGGAGAAGCAGGCTCCCTGCTGAGCAGAGAGCCCGATGCGGGGCTCAATCCCAGGACCCCGGGATCATGACCTGAGCTGAAGGCAGACGCTTAACCGACTGAGCCACCCAGGCGCCCCGAATGAATTATGTTCTTAAGCCTTTAGCAAGAGACAGAAATCTTAGTCTGAGCACCCAGTTAAAACAGACACATAGACACACACACACATTTTCATATAGAAAAATAACCTAAACACTCCTATAAATTAAAAAAAAACACTTAGATTTCCACATCTCTATCTTAGTTATAACCCTCATATTTTGATATATTTGGACCTCTGCAGGAAATTTTACTTAAGTAGGTAAGACCATGAAAAACTTTTGGAGCAAGGACATCTCTAGAAGAAAAATCAATTAAATAATAGTTGGTCCCTGTAAAATAAAGGTAGATACAAATATGCAAAATATAAAGGAATAACATGTGTATTTCTTCATATTACAATAAGAAGCATTTGAGTTCTTGTTATCAGGAAATGAAATAGCCCTCCCATCTCGCATCTACTTAGAAAACACAACTCATGAATCTCAGCTCAAATATATTGCTTGGACATCCTAAGGAAAATACACAAATGGAAAATTTTCAATTCACTGATTTAAATTTTTTTTAAAAATGAGTTCCAGAAATTCTGATGATAAAATGGCATGGAAAAAAATATAAATTCTTTCAACTTAGAATATTTAATTCCTAAAAGACATAGGGTCTAAGTACACATTCTGTTCTGAAACAATACCTCAGTGAGAATCAAGAGAAGAAAAAGAAAACTGGATTATGCAAAAAGAGATCAGTACATATATCATAAATTATCTGACATTTTTATAAATCTGCCACTAGTTTCCTTTTAATGCAGATGCTAAGTCTGTAAACTGTGAATTAAGCTCCCTTTAAATTAATTGTTCCTTTGGAATTAATGGCATTTAAATCCTGTGCTGTGGTTCCTTCATCGTAGATGCATGTGCCAATTTCTTGTCCAGGTTCCCAGGCTAGGTTCCAGGAGGCAGTAAACACTGATTCCATTTTTGATTATTTAATGAGTCATTTGCATCCTATTTACACATTGGCATCTGACCTGACTTCGTATTAGGTTCTTCCAACATGAGCCCTCAGGTCTGCAAGGATCTCTGAGACCTGACCACCTTCCCAGCAAATATGGCCAGTGATGTTTGGAGAAGTGAGATAACTCAGGCCAAGGGCACAAAGGAATGAGAGCCAGAGAACACCCACCAAAAGTGATGGCCCTCCCTAAGCACCCGGAGCTTCTGAGACCAGCATTTCTTCCTTCTTTTAAAAAGTCAATAGTCCAAACAGGAGGCTTCCTCAGAAGTTATTTCAAGGCCTTTCTAGATGGTCTCCCTATGTCCAAATCCTCTCCTGCTAACTGGACCTCAGAATTCCTCCATCAGAGCCCATATTCTTAGCTACAAGCCTTCTAATTAAAGGCAAATGCACCTAAGAAAGGGAACATCAAAACCTGTTAATGGTGTTACTCTTTCCAACACGGAGGATGAGGATTTGACAGCAGTTTTCTAGAAGGGCAAAGAGGGAGACAGATTTAGGGCACCGGGCAGTGGAGTGAGGAGACGCAGAAGAAATGGTTCCTCAGCAGCTCTGAAACTTACTTTGTGCTGGGCGCCTTCTCCAAGTCACAAATAACATAATAAAGAGTTGGACCTCCAGCTACTGAAGACAAATGACTGTGATTTTTATATATCCCCTGAGACACACACATAAACATACACAAAGTGCTTAACCATAGCAGTCCACAGCCCCTGAAAAACAGCAATCACCATTTGTTGTTCTCCTGAATTGCCAGAAGGACCTACTCATCTAGGACTACCCTTCTGACTCTTAGGATTATATCTACCCAAGTCTCCACTGTACACGGTCAAAGCCCAAGTACCTTCCCCCTTAAACAACTCCCACAATAAAGGAAGGAGGCCCAGAGGAAGTGAAGCAATGTTAACAAACACAGATTGAAGGTGTTTTTTACATCAACCTCATGCATTATGTTATCCACATTACCTGTCTTCTCTTGCTTTAATAACACCATAAAGGAGGTATCATCATTCTCATTTGGCAGATGAAAAAAACTGAGGCTCAGAGAGTTTCCAAATTTGGTCAGTTGCATAGATAGGAAATGAGATAGCCAGGGTTGAAAGCCAGGGCTTCGCCTTTTTGTGAGCTAGAAGAAAGTGTCTTTATGTTGATGCATCCTCTTTGAAGCCCAACACTGCCATTATACTCTCCCCAACATAAAGCCAGAGCTCCTTGATGCTAACTTGAAAGACTCAGGGAGCAATTGTTGCCAGTAGACAAGTAGGAGTGTGCTGAACCCCAAATGATGTGTAGAAATCTCTCTGTTCACAGAACCAAAACAGGGCAGTGAAGGCAGACTCTGGCCCTTTCGTCATGCCTGGGTTATATCAGAAAATAACCCAGGACCTGGATTTGGGTGTCACCTTCAATGGTCAAAAAGAGAAAAAATTCATTCTCCCTTTTAAGAAAGTAACACATACACAATGTGGAAAACTGGGGAAATATTTTAAAAGTCAAAGAAGAAATTAATAATTACTCATAATCTCACTGCCCAGAGACAATAGCATTTTAGGTTATTCTCTCTAGGCTTCTCTATACCTATTCATATTTTTTAAAGATTTATTTGAGAGAGAGAGAGTGAGCAAGTGTGGGGCAGAGGGGCAAAGGGAGGGGGAGAGAGAGTCTTAAGCAGACTCCGCACTGAGTGTGGAGCCTGATGCGGGGCTCAATCCCATGACCCTGAGATCATGACCTGAGCTAAAACTAAGAGTCGGACGCTCAACTGACTGAGCCACCCAGGTGCCCCATGTATCCATTCATATTTTGAAAGCATTCCAGCCTACACCTTATATGAAGTTCTATTCACTTAATGTATATTAAAATGGTTTTAACACTTCTCAAAAAGCTATTTGTATACTTAATTTTAATATTTCACCATACAGACATTACCAGTTTGCTTAACTTTTCCTTTACTGTTGTGCATTTAAGGTAGAGATGATTTTTCACTAAAAAAAATACTGCAAAAAACATTTCTATTCACATTTATTTTACTGTATTTCAAATTGTTTTCTTAGCATCAATTTCTGGAAGAGGGATTGTTAGGCTACATGCGGGAATGAGAGGCAACACTTAATCCTCGACAGCATGAACACCCCCTAGTCAGCAAGCACACACGAACCGGTCAGAAAAGATGTGGCTTGTAAACATCTGCTAGGCTGTACCAGAGTTTACCAGTTGATAGGGTGAACGTATCTTAAATATTTTGCAAGCTTTCTACATAAATATGGCCCCCAAAGCACACGATGAGAACTCCAAACTCAACGTATTCTGCTTATCCACTGAGTGTTATCTTCTTTGCCAATTTGATAGGCTTATGCAAAAAAATAAAAAATAAATCACCAGTGTTTTCATTTCTATTCCCAAATTCACTGAAGTCAAGCATTCTCTAAAAAGGCTTACTTCTAGTTTATTCTTTGTATTTGAGTCTATTTCTATTTTTCTTTCATTTGTTCATTTGTTTTTTAGATTCCACATATAAGTGAAATCATGTGGTATTTCTTTCCCTGTCTGACTTACTTCACTTAGCATAATACTCCCATCCACACTGCTACAAATGGCAAGATCTCATTTTTTTTTTAGGGCTGTGTAGCATTCCATTGTGTATATATATGCTACATCTTCTTTATCCATTCAACTATGTATGAGCACTTGGGTTGTTTCCATATCTTGGCTATTGTAAATAATGCTGCAATAAACATAGGGGTGCATGTATCTTTTTAAATTAGTGGTTCTTTTTTTCAGGTGGTTGCCCGAGGGGAGGGGTGAGGGGGCAGGCAAAATAGGGGAAGGAGATGAAGAGGTACAAACTTCCAGTTATCAAATAAGTTATGGAGAGGAAAAGTACAGCACAGGGAATAGAGTCAACAAAATTATAATAACCTTGTATGGTGCCAGATGGTAACCACACTTCTCATGGTGAGCATTTCATAATGTATACTGTACATAAATTCTCGAATCACTAAAGCTAATATATGTCAAGCACACTTCAATTAAAAAAAATTTTAAAGGCTTCTTTCTTCATTATGAATGTTCTCTTCATGATTCTATTTACCTGTTCATTGGCAGCTTATGCCCTGGTTTCCTTTTCATAAGTTGTAACAATAAAATAAGACAGGAGAGCCAGGGGATCGGGAGCCACATTCCAGACCTAGTCCCTGCCATTAACTAGTTGGAACACTTGGGGCTAATCACTTCACATAGACCAAAAGCTCTCCATTTTTGGATGACATGGTCGAGAGAAATCTCACACACAGCTAAATTTAGAAAACAGATCAAAGCAAAGGTGCTGGGGCCAAAGCAAGGGAGACTTCCTTCTTAATGCACTCAATCCCCTGCCCCCATAGCTTCCAGGACACCCTAGAGAACCCTAGTGTCCTGAAGAATAAAATAAAACATCATGAGCATGCTGGTTCTTAAGATCTCATTCAGCTTCTATGAAACCAACCTTTCCCAGGGTGCAAAAGGAAAATACCACCAGGACTCAGTGAGTTCAGGAAGCCAGCAATCCCAGAGACATAGTAAGAAGCCTTCACATGGAAAGTATTCTTGGTCAGTCTGAAGGTTTCTCTCTCTCTCTCTAAGTACAGTTGGTACAGAGAGGGAAAAAAAAAAAGCAATACTGAATAAGCTATGTGACAGAAAGACAGGAGTTTTCCAAATGCTGAATGTTTCCAGCAGATGTATCAGCCATTCTTCAGAATTCACGAACTCCCACCACAGCTTGGGTCCTGGATGAGACAAATCAATGTCAAGTATTTCCTCCTCCATTCTTCCTGCTGAAGCGGAGAGGCAAAGCACATTGATTATCACTACCTTCAGGGAAATATAGTGATTTATGGAGCAAAGCCAGCAATCACTATGTTCTTTCTCAAAAGCCCCACATTTCAGTAAATCTTTTCATGGGATTGTTTCTTATTCTTAAAGATATGCTCTTATGTCCAAGTGAACTAGAAGGACTCTGGTCAGTTGCATAATGAAAGAGGAGTAGGTGGCCTAGACATTCATGAAAGGGGATATGAGGGGTGGCTGAGAAAGATATCCTGGCCCCTAAAATTCTTGTCTCATAACTGATTTTGCCATGGTGCCGAGATAACTACTCACTCTAAGTCACTTTTCTAAAAGATATCTTACAAAGTAAAAAAAAAAAAAAGGGTAGCATAGGAGAAAATGTGAACCAGTATCACTTACTAACAACCTCTAGGTTGAGTAGAGATCAGAATCCTAAGGCAAAGAGATGGGATAAAGAAATGCTGGGGACCAGACGGGAGATACATAGAAAAATCTGGAGCTAGGAGCATCCACAGTACCTAGAGTGCTGAAAACAAACACATAACTGTCGAGTGTTGTTGAATTTTACCTGTTTCATGGTTTTGCTAGAGCTTGTCCTACATATACCTTAGGTATTCCAAACCTGTAAGTGCAAATAATTCATGTCAAAGGTATCACAGTTTAACTACGATTAAAAACAGGAAAATATAAACCTAAATTTTCTAAAGAAATTCAGAAGGTCTGATACATCATTTTCTAGTGTATAGAATTCTTCTTGACATATATTGATTTATCAGAAGTCTTTCACTAAAGAAAGACATTTCGTAGTTATATAACCCCCCTCTAATACCCACTAATAATATTTCTTTAAAAATCACTACGAAAAGAAACAAACACCTTTCAGGCTATCTAGCATAAACACTAGTTATTTAAATAAACTTAAGAATCTGAAGATGAGGTCTTACTAGTTGGGTTTTTATTTTTTAGTTTCTACCGACTTAAAAATAGACATTTAAAGATAATATGAATTATTTAGGGCTGTAATTACCAGGGTTTTTTGTTCTACAACTTGGCAAACAGCCATTCTTGCAATCACAAAAAGTCACACTTCAGTCTGAGTTATGGATGGTGCAATAATTCACACGTTGGACATTGTTTCGCCTCAGTATCTTACTGCTTCATTAGAGATGTTTATATTTGGATAGTTTGCAAATGTTCAGTATGAAAGACAGAATCCAAATGTGCAAACCAAACAAGAGAAACTTACTGGCAATTTGAAAGCTCTGAGGCTATTATTAACAAGCAAGCCAAAAAGTTACTTTTCCTTTCACTGTTTAGAAGTTTGCCCTGGAGACATGCGTGGATTTTCTTTAAAATTATTAAGACACTACCTAAAACAACTTGTCATCAAATTATAAAATACGTGCAAGTAGTTCCCAGCTTTCAAAGGTGTTCTGTCCTAAAATTTTCTTATGTAGGGTGGCTATACATCCCTGTTTATCTGGGATAGCCCAGGGGTATTATTAATAGCACCCTCTTCCACTCTCAAAAGCACTCAGTTTGGATGATAAATTATTTGGAAACCCTATTTATTACATCTCTCTAGTTTTTAACCTAGGGTACAACCTCCCATAGAGAGAGAAGAAATAAAAGCCTTTTTAAAAACCATCATTTAAAATTAATTTCTAGCAACAGAAATGAAATACTCATGTCACAGCATTTCTATGAGAAAGTAGGCTTGAAATTTAAACTTGACATTTCTCCATGAGCCCATGTCATTTTCTTGGACCTGCAACAACATTCTTTTTGCCACTTGACAGATACCTGATTTAGAGATTCCTTCAGCTCCAAGTTACTAATGGTTACCTGTTCAAGCCGAGCTGCGGAGGTCAATGGGGAACAGAGACAGAAATCTGGAGACAGGGAACAGGATGGGGGACCCTGGAGGGCCATGCATAAGGAGAGGGTGTGGATAGAGGAGAATTAAGGGCAAAGAGCTATGGGGTGGAGTCCCCTACCAGCAGGATCCCCAAAGCTACTTCAGTCCTTGATCAGCAATAACCCCACCCCATTCAGATGCCTCCTCCCCACCTACCCATAGAGCCACGATGGAAAACACAAGGCTCGTCTTCACCCTAGTTCAGTGGGTATGCCTGGGGTGTTTAGCTGCTCTGTGTCTCAGTTTCCTCACCAACAATAAGGAAACACTTGCATAAATTTTTAAGGTTCTTTTGGGACCGAATGAAACACTTTTTGCTACACACTGCCCAGTATTGCCCATAGCTAGCACTCGACAAGTGCCAGGCCTATCGTCAGAAATCCTTCTTCTTCTCTGCAAACCTTGCTTTCCGATTTTAATCCAGGAAATCTGTCCTTCCTGCCACCAGAGAAAAGACCCCACTCATGTAAATTTTTCCTACTCTCCCTGCCCAGAGGCACGTTAGTAGACTTAAGAACAACAGCCACACCTTCCTCCTATCCTCCATGCAAGGCCTTAGTGTGTAGGGTGGGAGGAGGCAAGGAGCCAGTGAGATTTACCCAAGTACAGATGCCGGGTGAGCGGCATCGCTTCCATCCCATAACTGCCACCATCGCCCTGGCTGTCCAGAATGCCACTCTCTACTCTTTGAGGTAGGGAATAAGGGGACTTAAAGTGTCCTTGGATGCTGAACAGGGTGTCCACCCCATGTAGAGAAGATGAGCAAGTCAAGTCTGCAGGTACAGGAGGGAGGCAGTCTGCTGGGTGAGTACATGCCTGGCCATGAGCCATCCTGCGGATGCCTTTGCCTGGCGGTAATGAGCAGGGCTTCAGGCACAGCTCCTCTCCCAGGCGTCATTCAAACATCATCTATGGGGACTGTTCAGGCCCCGTCTGTCTCCTGGACATTGGGGCGGACCATGGACAGCACTCATGCGGCCATGCGGACCCATTTTTCCTCTGGTCCTCCTTGGTCCATGAGGCCCGCAGTCACCATCCTGAGGCTCCCTGCAGCCATCTGGATACTCTGCCTGTTCCCCCCAGTCTCTCTGAGCTCTGACAACAGCCAGGGACTCCAGTCAACTGTGCTCCATGGCATCTAGGCTGCCCCTGCCATGCTGTGCCAGAAAACTCTGTAATGAAGATCTGTCCTTTTTGCCTGACCACCACCTGAATCTCCTTGCTGTGTGTAGAGAATTTCCCACCAAGCAGAGTCCTCTTTCCCTCCGTAAACAGAAAGTACCCTATAGTATGCCCGGCATGTGCAGGTGATCTTGCCATTCTTCCCACCAAAACATGAAATCCGTGTACTCCTTGAATCTGTGCTTGACCATGCAACTCGCTTTGGCCAATGAGACATTCACAAAAGTGACCAAGCAGGGGCTTGAAAAGTGGTTAAGCACTAGGGCGTATTGCTACCGGGAACCCTGCGATTACCACGTGAAGAAGTCTGGTCTAGCGTCCTTGAGATCAAGAGGCCACCTTGAGAGGGGTTCTATCCCAATTATCCCAGTGAAGGACTCAGATATGTGAGACATCCTAGGTCATCCAGCCCCAGCTGAGCCAGCCCAGACCAGAAGAATCTCTCAGCCAAACCACAGAATTCTGAGAAATAACAAACGTGTATTGTTTTAAGTGACCAAGTTTTGGTAACTGTTATGCAGTGACAGCTAACTGATAACAGCGAGTGTAGCTTTGTGAAGATGCAAATGTACCCACTTTTAAGCATCTCTATGGTGAGCTATTATGTGCCAATGGGAAGCCAGGGAGGGAATAAAAAGGTTCTAATAAGGACTGGGGTTTGTCAATATGGTTGTTCATTTTGATCAGAGTTGTCAAATTGGTGCCAACATTTTAAAAGTTTAAATTCAACACAGAGCTTTAAAGAGAAATTCCATGAATGTTGGGGGTTACTTCAACCATGACAGTCCAGGGTTCCATGAAAGCAACATGAACCATAATAGCTCAGGAATTCTGCCAGAATTCTGCCATTTCCACACCCAGATGTTTCCATGCCACTCACTGTCGGTTTGACAGATTTCCCGAGCAAGGACTCCATGTCTTTTTCATTAACTTAATTAGCCTCATTTTCATTAACTTAATTTAGCTTCATTTACATGGTCTAGCACACTACCAGAGGAAGCAGCAGTCCTAAATCAGTCTATGAATTTTCATCTGAGTCCTGGCTCCTTTACTCCAATCTGTGTGGCCTTATAAAGTTCCTCCATCAGTTTACACCTCACAGTTTCTCCATTTGTAAAATAATGGCACTGATTAGATTTATTTTAAAGGTCTCTCTCGAACCCAACTTTTTCTTATTATGTCAATTTATCTTAAAAAATTTTTTTAAATAATACTTCCCAAATCACTTTCAACTAGACTAGCTTTACATGCCAACTGATTAGGGAGTTCCTTCTATTTCTTCCTGCCTTGTCAGGCTCCTGACATTTACTGTGGGTCATTTATACCTTAGTTTTTTACATGCCTGTAAAAGTCCTTGAGAGCAGAGAACTATGAAGGATTCTCCTAATATACTGCTGGGCTGCCCAGCACAGTAGGCACTTTAATTAAACGACACAGTTACATTAAATCCAACTGCCATTCAGATTCCTATGACAAATTTCAATACCTTTTATTTTTATTGCCATAGGAAATCAATTCTGGTTATAAAGTAAGCCCTGGAAAAAATTTTTAACTCAGGCCATTTATACTGAAAACACCAATTAACAGGAAATAACGTTTATATATAATTAATCACATGTTTCAAATCAAAGTGTAAGTTACAGCCAACTCTTGATTATCCTTGGCAATGTGGGAGGGCACGGGGTAAGCACACTTGTAGATAAACATTATCCAATCTAAATCTAATCTAAATTCAACAGTAGGGACCCCTTACATTCTCATGTGAAGATACAGGACTCACAAGGAACTTATTCAGAAGAAAACTTAAATAAAAAGCTTATTTCACCCATAAAATGAAATACCACGCAGCAACTAAACAGAAGAAGGAATGTAATAATATAAACATGATCCTATTTTTCTTAGCAACTATATTAAAATACCCCGAGCCCAAAGAAAGAACTATTCTGCAGTAAGCATGATCTATAATGTGTTTGCCTGAGACCGTGAGGGAAGGGAAGGGAAGGGCAGAGGAGGGAGGGAGATGGAGTTTTGGAAGGTAGGGGAGGGGAGAGAGAAAAGGGAAGGGCAGAGCACCCCAGGTTGGCCCTGCACGGAGTGGAAAGTATCCGTGGATGCGGGAGCCCCTGGATGGAGGTAAGGCCTGGAGAGACTTGGGACAGCAGACTTCTCTGCTATGGTTACTAACTCTTACCTACAGAATCTTTGACAGGGTTTATAGCACTTTGAGTGCTTTTATGCAAATAGATTATTTGGGGATGGGGCAGGGAATGTGGAAAGGGACTGAGGTTGTACACTGTATTGCATGGTAGGAAAACAAAATTATATACAAAAACATTAAACATATGGGTTACAGTTATAGTCACAGCTACTGACATAAAAAGATTTCCAACATGTACTTTCACAAAAACAACTTTATTGAAGTAAAATTCACATACCATAAAACTCACCCATTTTAAGTATATGACTCAATGATTTTTAGTAAATTTACCAAGGTGTGTAACAATCACCATAATCTAGAATTAGAACATTGCCATCACCCCGTAGTATCCATGGTGCCATATGGTTAATCCCTGTTCCCATCATCAACCTGGGCAAATACTAATCAACTTTCTGTCTCCACTGATTTGACTTTTTGAACATTTCATACAACTGGAATCACACTGTGTGATCTTCTGTGCCTGGATTCTTATACTTATTATAATTATTTTTTGAGGTTTATCTACAATAAAGCATGTTTCAGAATCCATTCCTTTTTATTGTTGAATAGTATTCCATTATATGGATATACCACACTTGCTTGTTCATTCTCCAGCTGATGAACATTTGAGCTGTTTCTACTTTTCAGCTATTATGAATAATGCTACCGTGAACATTTGTATGCAGTTCTTTGTGGTAACATACCAACACAGATCTTAAGGTGAAGGGAGAAAGTTGTAGAATAGCATCAATTCCAAAAGCTTCATCTTGGAAATTAGGATGCATCATACAATCAATCATTACATGTCAGTCAGAGTCCCAAAAAGAAACAGATGATATATTCAAATTAGGATAATTTGAAGAAGCTTTAATAAGGGAACTAAATATAAAGGTAAAGATGGAACCAAATAAGGAAAGAGTCAGTCACATAGATAAGAGTTTGCCACCTTGAATGCAAACTGGTGCGGCCCCTGTAGAAAACAGCATGGATATTCCTCAAGAACTTTACAAATAGAATTACCATATAATCCAGTAATTCCACTCCTGGGTATTTACCAAAAAAATATGAAAACACTAATTCAAAAAGATAATGCACCCTTATGTTTATTGCATTATTTTCAATAACCAAAATATGAAAGCAACCCAAGTGTCCATTAATAAATGACTGGGTAAAGATGTGGTGTATGTGTGTGTGCGTGTGTTTACATATAATGGTATATGTATATATATATATATACACATAACTGTGTATGTATATATATGTATACATATGCATACATACGCACACACATATATAATACAATATTACTCAGCCATAAAAAAGAATGAAATCTTGTCACTTGCAACAACATGGATGGATCCAGAGAGTATAATGTAGAGACAAACACAAAACAGACTCTTAACTATAGAGAACAAACTGGTGGTTACCAGAGGGGTGGTGGGGTCGGGGGGGATTGGGTGAAGTAGGTGAATGGGATTAAGAGTACAATGATTGTGGTGAGTACTAAGTAATGTATAGGATTGCTGAATCACTATATTGTACACTAATACAACTAATATAACACTGTATGTTAATTACATTGGAATTTTAAAATAAATCTTTAAAAAGAGTTTGCCATCTTGAGAAGAAAGCACCCTTCTATCAAGGAGAACATTCAGAACAAGGTACTCTGGGACAGAGCTATATGAATAAATCCTCCTTCCTTACTCCTCTCCTTACCTCTGATCTCCCTCAGGGGTTCTCCACTGGCCACGCCCAACTGAAGACAGAAACCAAGAGGCCATTGACTCGGTCCACACAGACCAGCCTTCCCAGACAGAGAGCAGGTAGAGAAGGGTGGAGAATGAACGTGGAAGAATAATCAATGTACATACCTGGTACAGTGTGTCAAAGTTAAATTGGCAAAATTTTCTTCTTTTTTTAGTGATACATAAAATAATGATTCATCTTCATTTGAAAATATTTGATTTGATGAAATAAGATATGATCCCAATTTGGTAGGAATCATTATTAATAATAAATTGTTCATATATACACGAAAAAAATCTGGACGTATATACCTCATGTTAATGGGGGAGTTTAAAAGGAAGCTTTCTTGTCAACGTTAAAATTTTCTATAATGTTAGGATTTTTACAGTGAGTATATCCTATTACCAAGACTTAGATATTCATGTTTCCTGAACACTGAGCCTTGTTTTTATTCTTCAAACTTCCTTTCATTCCTACTAACTCCCCTTTGTCCACACTGTTTTCTCTAACTGATACAGAATATGGCCTTCTGCCTTAGATTTAGAATGTGTTTTAATAAACACATGTCATACAGAGTAAAGATTTTTCTTTTTTTTAAAGATTTTATTTATTTATTTGACAGAGAGAGACGCAGCAAGAGAGGGAACACAAGCAGGGGGAGTGGGAGAGGGAGAAGCAGGCTTCCCGCGGAGCAGGGAGCCCAATGCAGGGCTCCATCCCAGGACCCTGGGATCATGACCTGAGCCGAAGGCAGACGCCCAACAACTGAGCCACCCAGGCACCCCCAGAGGAACAATTTAATAAACAATTCAATTAATAAATGAAAGTGACTTGAAACTAGTCGTCTAATCATTGATCATACTGGTGATCTCATAGTCAAGTTACAAGGAAATTAAATACCACAAGAAAAATCCTGATGAATCAGAAAAATGAGGAGGAAAAGGGAGGAAAAAAGGAGAATAATAATTCTAAAGCAAGAGAAAAGGTTAAGATAAGATAAAATGGAATTTTTCTGAAGAAGGTAGAAGTAAATGGTTAAGATTATTTTTTGCCTCTAAAATATGTATTATTTACATCCAAGTCAAAAATGGACATAATCTTTTTTTTTTTTGAAGATTTTTTATTTATTTATTTGAGAAAGAGAAACAGAGATAGCAACAGAAAGCGTGAGTGAGCACGAGCCAGCCTAGAGGAGAGGGAGAAGCAGACTTCCCGCTGAGCAGGGAGCCCAACACAGGGCTTGATTCCAGGACCTAGGATGACCTGAGCCAAAGGCAGATGCTTAACCAACTGAGCCACCCAGGCACCCCAACATAATCTTTTCTGATGAGCCCAAAATAAGTTGTTTGTTTGTTTTTTTTTAAGATTTTATTTATTTGACAGAGACAGCAAAAGAGGGAACACAAGCAGTGGGGGTGAGAGAGGGAGAACCAGGCTTCCGGCTGAGCAGGGAGCCTGATGCGGGGCTCGATCCCAGGACCCTCGGACCACTACCCAAGCAGAAGGCAGACGCTTAACGACTGAGCCACCCGGGTGCCCCCAAAAGAAGTTCTAATAATAAACATTTATGATGGCAAAGAAAACTGTAAGTTTTGAAGTGATAATGAAAAGAGTCAAGAAATGATGCTCTTGAAATCAGTTTCCCATAGAATGTTCCAGAATCTATCCGCCTTCTCTATCCACACTAAACCTTCACCAGCATTCAGTGTTGTTTTTTTAAAGATATATTTATTTTAGAGAAAGAGTGGGGGGACGGGCAAAGGGGGAGAATCTTCAAACAGACCTCCCCACAGCCCAGAGCCCAGAGCCCAGAGCCCAGCCTGGAGCCCGACTCGACTTGGGCTTGATCTCACAACCCTGAGATCATGACCTGAGCTGAAATCACAAGTCCAATGCTCAACCAACTGAGCCACCCAGGCACCCCCAGCATTCAGTGTTGTTTTATTTAGAATATTACAAAATGCCAAGAAATACCTTTCAGAGTTTCCTGAGATGAGCCATGGGCTGATATTTTAATAACATGTAAAAGGTGACACCTCAGTTTTTATCTTCTAATTTGTAAAAATTCCAATTCCAAAAAAAAAAAAAAATCTCAATTCCACAGTATTTCAGGAACATGATGCAGCAAATCATCTTTTGTGAACAAGGACGAACAGTTAAGCATAATTTATAACATCATTTCTATGGGAAAATGCATTCCAAGTTCTCAACAACCAACTCACAAACAAACTTTTGAAACTCGACCCATTCCTATGTTAAAAACTGCCTGTACTGGTTTCAACCTGTGAACTCACCAACACTGTGGTCAGGGTTGTTAGCAAAATAGCTCAGTTGGCTCATTTAACTATTCCATTCCACTTATTCATTTGTCCATTCATTCATGCGTGCATGCGTGCATGTATTCAGCAAATATTTATTGAGTGCCTACTTTAGCAGGGCACCAGGCTAGAAGTGGGATGATGGGGACACAGAGTAGAATAACACACAGTCCTGCCAGCAGGAAACAAACTTCTTAGCAGAGCGAGCAAACCAGCAGCTCAACTCAAATGTGTCGTAAAAAGAGAAAAAGAAAGAAATATAAAGGGGAAGTCGTTCCAAGAAGAGAGGTCAGGATCCTGGCCCCTGTGAGCAGGGAACGCAAGGAGACCAGTATTCTGAAGAGTGCAGGGCGAGACCTGCCCTTGTGGAGAATGAGGCTGGACCGGTGATCACAAAGGAATTAATAGACCATTTCAAGGAAGAAAACCCTTATTTTTTGGCCCCTGTTGGCAAACCTTTGATGATGGGTTTCAGCATGCAAATGAAATGTTTAGGTTGGTATTTTGGTTAGCTCATTTCGGTAACCCTGCAGAACTTGGGCCAGCAAACTACAGCCTGTAGAAGAACTTTGTGGCCTTCAAGCTATGAATAGCTCTTACGTTTTTTTAATGGCTTTTTAAAAATCAAAACAAGAGTAATATTGTAGCACATGAAAATTCTATGACATTCAAATTTCAGTGTCCATAAGGTTTTATGGGAACACAGTCACATCCATCCATTTACAAAGCATCAGTGACTGCTGTCGCCACGGCAGAGTAACAATGGAGACTATATTTACTATCTGCCCCTTTACAGTTTGCTGACCTCTGATAGAGAAGACGGATGAAAGAAGAAAGGCCTACGCAAGGGCTTCTGGGTCTGAAAGACCAGTTGAAAAATGACCCGGCGCTGAACTAGGGTAAGTGGTAACCGGGGTGGAGAGAGTAGGGTAGTTTCAGGACATAGGGTATCAAATCAGCAAGGTGCATGGATGAAATCAAAGGTCATGTCAGGGATAATTTCAGGTTTCAGTTCTGAAGAACTAGGGAGGAGGAGGGGGTTGTATTCCACCTGAGTGAGAAGACGCAGGACAGATGGATGGATGAGGTGCACTGGATACAGCTGGAGACTAGGAATGTAGGCTGCAATAAACCCTCAGCCATTTCACCTCTGTACACTAAAATCCACAAATCACTTTTCACATGCCAAATACGGACTTTGTTTTCTCAGCAGATGAATGAATATTCTGAGCAATCATGTGGTGACAGTGCTTATCAGCCAGATGTTCAGTTCTGGCTGTAACAGCAACATATTCCCACAATGTTTGTGTGATTGTTTGGTTACTGGGGTATATTACATTTTGGGCTTACTATTTTATTAACCAAATGAAAAAAAGTCAAAAAGAAAAAGAAAATTAAGGTGTTGACACTAATGATAAGAAATGTAAGTATCATTAAAGGCAGAAATTAGGGGTGCCTGGGTGGCTCCGTCGTTAAGCGTCTGCCTTCGGCTCAGGTCAGGATCCCAGGGTCCTGGGATCAAGCCCCACATCGGGCTCCCTGCTCCACGGGAGCCTGCTTCTCCCTCTCCCACTCCCCCTGCTTGTGTTCCCTCTTTCACTGTGTCTCTCTCTGTCAAATAAATAAATAAAATCTTTTTAAAAAATTAAATAAATAAATAAAAATACTCAGAGATTAGTAAGGATGTCCAAATAGCCACTGGTTTTAAGTTGACGAATACATGATCCATTATCAAGGAAAAGCAGCAAGTTAAGGAAAGCAAGTACACATTTGAGGAAATATCTTCTAGTTGAAGATAATGTCTAAAAAGAGAGGTGTCATTAGGGGCTCTATAACCATTTTCTCACACACCTATCCCAATGCTTCTGGAGTATATTTGACTTTTGTATGTGTAACCATCCAACACATTCTCCAGAACTCATTTTTCTAAGAGTAGGACACTCCTTGCTTTCATCTGGGAGCAGAAGCTGAGAAGATACAGAAGATAAAAGTAACCAAAGAGAACGAACGAGAAGAAAGGGTTGCATCCTGGAGGAAACCAGTGCTTACTGGTTAAGCTGGGTTAAGGAAAGCCCCCAAAAGAAACTGAAGTAAGACACCCTGGGAGGTGTGCAGAGAACCAGGGAAATTAGACCTACCACAGCAGAAGGGAGCTGATGCGCAACGAGTCAAGTTTCAAGAAGGAGAAAGTTATGACCATTGCAAAGACAGCAGCCACCACTGTCTCTGCCTAAGACTTCTTCTCTTTCTGTTAATAGCACCCTTTTCCCACTCCTTGTCATGTCATCTGAATGTACTGATCCCACCCATAGCTCCAAAGATGGGCCATGACTAGCTTCAGTCGATCCTCATCTTGGCCCGAGTGACTGATCGGTTTGGGGATGGGCAGGAACCCCAGCAGAGACAATGGAATGCAGAGAGGTATTCGAGGGGGCTTCTGAGAAAAACGCATTCTCTCCGTCTTTCCAGGAAGGTTTAATGTGAGGATGTGAAGCCTGGAACGGCTGGCAGACACGGCCGTGAGAGGGAGAGTCTAGAGCCGGGAGTGGAAAGGTGAGTAACTGGTGCTCGGGAGCGTTAAGGATGAAGCCAAACCATGGAAGGCAAAGCAAGGAGATGGAGAGAGTCCAGGTCCTTGTGAATCACTTCAGGCTCTGGATGAAGCCTCACCTAGGGCCAGCCCTCACTTCAGGATTTTCAGTTACATTAGCCAAGAGTTCCCTGTTATATTTAAGTCAGAGCAGGTTCAACAAGACAAGACAAAGAATCCCAGCTGGTAAGAGGAGGTCACTGGTGGCATAAAGGAAAGCAATTTCAGTGGACTGGCAAACATGTTAAATGTGAATGATTTCTCTTAGAAGAAACGTGAACCAAAAAAAAGGAGTGTAGGCAGCACCCAGAAAAGGATGAGGTGTGGCCACAAGAGGATCGTTTCTAGTTTATTTGTTGTGGTTGTTCACTGCTTGTTTGCTGGCTCGCTTGTTTCAAGATGCAAGATACCTGAATCTGATTTGAAAACGAACAGTAAGGATCTAGAGTAGAAGAGAGGGTTGAAGATACAGAAGGGAAAATGAACAACTGGTACAAGATCCTTCCACTTTCAAATTATGGAGGGAAAGACTTTATGCTTTCTGGTCACTAAACCTAAGGAAATCCATGACAGAACCATCTGGAAAGGGATCTTAAAAGTGTTCAAGAAAACCTGAAAATTAGTTTTATTTCCTTTACTTTTACTGAAGACATTTTTTGAAACGATCAAAGTCTTCATTCTGGACAGAAGAAAGCTTAAGGAGACTACAAATAAGGGTCATCCAAAAATTTACAAGACTGGCCAAAACAAGATCTCGTTCACCGATTTTCACTATACAAAGACCAGTTGGCATCCCCTAACCTTAAAAGAGATTTATTTCCTATGAATAAAAATTACTGTTTCCAATAGAAAGTTATGATCACATAGTGGACGTTTAAAGAAACCACCATATTTCCAGACCTTTGAGGCCTACGAAATAAGAAAGCACTTGATCATCTCTCCCACAGCATGTCGCTGGGCTACCAGAACCATGGGCCTCCCACCTCAAATTCTCAGGTCTAATGAGCTTGTACCATCCATAAATGAAATGATGTATCTGTGAAAAATGTAGGACTGTGGTAACTGCCTGAATGAAGATCTTTGATAGATATGAACTCTGGGTCAATTTACGCCAAAGCTGAACAGTTTAACTGTCTACTGAAATGTGACCTGTCAAATCTGAGTACAATTGAGAGATTAACCCAGATTTCACATTTCAATGTAGATACTTGGCATGTCGCACTGGGAGGAAGCGGGGAGGGACCAAATCCTTGATACTGACCAACAACAACTGCTTGACACCCCCATTTGGACGTCCACGTCCACGGAAATAAAAGGCATTTTTTGTGGATCCAGAGGAGCTGGAAGCCGACGAAGACAACCTGCCCTTTGAAAATTACAGAATCGGAGACTGGAGGGCATCTAAAAGTCATCACATTCCTTCCCTACCTCCCGGTCACACTTCCCAATCCATAATGATAGAACCCAGTTCAATTTGGTGCTCTAACCCCAAATCCACTCCTCACGTAGAGCAGTGCATGCTCCAGCCATTCCCCTTCTCCCCCTCACGTGAATGCAAAGGAAACATTTGCAGAATTCAAATGTACATTTTTTTTCCAATATGCCTTTACCTCATAACAGTGCTTACGAGTGATTCAGAGACAGGTTACAAATCTGGGAGGAGTCACGATTTTTTTTTTCCTGTTCAAGGTAACAATAACAGCTAACGTATTACAACATGCCTTACACAGAGCAAGGTCCTTATGAATATTGTTTCATTTAATCGTCTCGGCAAACGCCATGATAGAAGCCTTCCTTTTCTCATCACGCCTGCATTGTAAGTGAGGAAAGAGCAAAGGGATACACACGTGGCCCAAGACCACAGGGTCCCGAGAAGTAGAGGCAGCCTTCTGAGCAAGCAGCCAGGCCCAAAGCTGTGCCCTTCACCACCGCACCATACCACCTCTGAGCAGGGGAGGAGACAAGGAAGCAGACGGTGATACTTAAGATCACTTTCAGGTCAGAGATTCTGGGACTCCAACTTAGATTTATCGGCTCCGGTGAAGCACGTCCACCTCAACTGCCACGGGAATACGGATGTACCTTGCACAGATGATTTATCTGCAGCAACAGCATGGCACTTAAAACGGCAGAGTTAGAATGTGTGACTCAACGGCCATCCTGCTCACCAATGGCAAAGTGACTTCTATTCCACCAACGTCACATTACTCTCTTTGCCTGCCAAGTGCAGGCCCAACCAGGCCTACAGTTTCCATTTTAGCTCAGTCCCCGGGGAGAAAAGCTTTTATTTGTGAAAGCAGATTCTTGCCACACAAAAGTAATCTAAGAAACTAGCCGATTTCTAACATATGGCTTCTTTATATGACTAGCAGCACACGTTCCCCCAAGTAGATGACAAAAGGAGAATGGCTCATGAAGGAGCTTGAGACCAGGGATGGCGAGGATTTCTATTTTGAATCTCGAGACTGCAGTGACCGTGGACAACTTCTGCTCTTCAGTACAGCACGGCTCCCTGCTCTGCAACCTGACGTCAGTGGAAAGGAGAGTGCGCGAGAGCCATGCCTCTGAGCAGCTTCCAAAGAGTGGTCTTAAGAATATAAAGTCTACTAAGTTGCTCAACATGGTGTAGCCTGAGTGTCTGGAAACAAGTATGCTATTCTGCTTGTGCTGGAGTGGGCGGGATTGGACGAGGCCGTTTCTACTCATGGCCCTTTTGTGAGTGGCGTTATGCAATCCAACCATGTCCCCATGCTCTTTGTAAAGTGTGAATCAAATTTTCTGTCAGGGAATAGTATTTTCCACACTCGTGTAGAGAATCATTTGAAAAACCCTGGTTGCTTGCCAGTTTTTAAAAATTCTGATTCTATGTGACAAGAGAATGTGTCATTTTTTGCCCAAAGCCCTCTGCCAGTCTCCACATGCCGAGAGACAGACCTCTGTGGGTGGCTGCTTCTTGATGACACCAATGTCCATCACCTTGCGTGCCCTTCAGCAGAGGTGAATCCAGGGCTAGAAAGCCTCCGGCTTCTATGATATTCCTTCCTGTAACAGGCTATCAGAAATAGGAAGAGGTCTGGTTCCCCAACTTCTCTGACGGTGCACCTCTTCAAGTAAAATACTACTGGGCATGCCCTTCATAAATGTACATTCATTTTTATATAAATTATGTACCCATGCTAGTTACATTATAAAACATACACAAACTGCCACTTTTAAAAGAAGACACGAATAGTAGGTAAAATTATAGAAGTTCTAAGATTTTCTTCTACACTAAAATGGATGCCCATGCTCCATGTTGGAGACCCTGATCTAACTCAATCCCTTCATTTCGTAGACGATGACCCTCAACTCAAAGAGATAAAACTAATTCCAACAGGCATCACCGAGTTTACTGAGAACCCACATACCCTGACCCTAGATCAGTACTCCTTCTTGAAGGTTGTCAACAGTAGTTTGTGCGACCTCCTTTCGGGGCATCTGTAAGCACATGAGGTGTCTGGGTTTGTCATAATGCCCGGGCATGTTCCTGGCATTAATGGTGTGGGCGGGGATACCAAACATCCTGCCATCTACAGAACAGTTCCCCACACAAGGAATCTCCTACTCCAAGTGTCAATAGAGCCCCTTTTGGGAGCAACCCTCTCAAGACGGGCTTCCTTTTCGCAGCAGAAACTTCATCAGTAACAAGTCTGTGTTATACTCACTGCACCAGCCGTGCTCTTGGGTCCTTATAAGTCACATTGATTCCATTTCACTTTTTTCCACAATATTAATCACAATATTTGTCAGAGAGAGACTCATGGCTAGAGCCTTTGTACAATTCCTATCATTTTATGTTCTGCTCTACCGGAGTTTCTTAACCTTAGTACGACTGATGTTGGGGCTGGATAATTCTTTGTTGTGGGGGACAGTCCTATGCAGTGCAGATATTTCAGAGCATCCCTGACCTCCACCCACCAGAATCCAGTACCATCCCTCCATGACAATCAAAATGTCTCTAGGCACTGCCAAAATCAGCCACGACTGAGAACCACTGCTGTGAGGATAAGGCCACCAATAAGAAATCTACAGGGGCATAATGGACATGAGCCATCCCATCACCTCATCTTTAATTTCTTCTGTCACTATCAGTCTATGGCTTGGTGTGAAGACAGAAGACAGAGTCCACACATCATAGGGAAGATGATCTGTTCAGCTTTGTTTCTCCAGTCCAGTAACAACGCCTGGCACGTAGCAGGGACACTTTAAGTATTTACTGACTGAAAGGACCCTCCTTCAGAGCAGCACATACCTTAGTTAACTCAAGCCTTGATAAATGAGCCTAATTCCAGTAACACAAGCCCCAAAGACCTTCTTGAGAAAACATCAGAAAGTACCCATTATGACAGCTTTGTAATATATAAAGGATTTGTGGTGTGGTTAATCATTCCATCTTTGAACAACCCAACCAGAAAGTAACCATCAGATTATCGTGCCTCTTGTTATCAGTGAGGCTCGGCATCCAATTGCCTTTCCTATTTTGCAGTGGCCTTAGTTTATCTTAACATCCTTCTGTATTATCTGGGAAAGCATTTGAATTGCCAATCTGAAAACAGGGCTGTGCAACATGCTTTGAATTAGAATAGAATTTCAAATTTGGCCTGCTTAAATTCATATCCAGCAAGCTATTTATGACTGCTAAGCAGGGATTTTTTTTTTTTTTTAAGAGCAAACTTCAGTGAGCTGCCCTGGGGATTTTTTTTTTTTTTTTCTTATGTTGGGATTCTATAATCCAGAAAACCTAAGTCTTCAGTTTAAAAATAAACAAGGCTCCCTGGAAAATAACAGACTTCCAAATACAGAAAGAAATGCACCCCTTATCCTGCTAGTCCCAGGAACGAGGGCACCTGCAGGCCCCCAGCAGGCTCGTCCTGATGCAGCCACACTTGCCCATTCCTTTGCCCTTGGCTCTGACGAAGGCAGCCTCCTTAGGGTCGCACCAACAAGCTAGGCCGTCTCACCTTTGAGCCTTCTCTCGTATTGGCCCCCCACCAGGAATGGTGCCCCAGTTCCCTCTTCCAAGGTGAATCCCATCAGTTACATTCCTTTATCTAGGAAGCCTTCTCTGACACCTCCAGCTCTCCTAGACAGCCCTCTCTTCAAAGCCGCTACCACACCCTTCCCCACTTAGCCAAACCTTGTCTTCTAGGGCTTGGCTATGACTTCCTATAGGCTAAACTGGTCTCCCCAGTCAAGACTAAATTCTCTGAGCATCCATGCCACCCATGCCCCACCAGCATCCTGCTCAATTCTGGTCATGTGGCCAGTGCTCAATGAAAACTTGTTTACCATGCTATTTCAGATTATCCTAAACATATGAATCTGTGCCCTATTCTTTCTGGACATTTCTTTTGGACTCCTTGTGATTTGCATAAATGTAAGGTCCACTTTGGCCCTACTCTTTACAAAACCCACAAAATGGATTCTCACTGGGATGGCTGTGGGCAGTGGGTTTTCCAGCAGGCTCCTAAGAGTATCCCTAAGGAGGTTTCATTCACAGTCACTGCAGAAAGAGACCCACCATACCCCCTGCCACCATCCCACTCATCCCTTGTTCTCTAAGGAGAGAGACACTATGTTACTAACTGCCAGCTCACAACACCAGGTGGTGGGATAAAGGAGTATGCAGCCTTGGTTAAAGTTAGCTCTTAGGAACAAAGGTCATTCATGGTAGGAATGTAAAATGGTGTCGCAACTTTGGAAAACAATTTGACAACTTCTTAAAACCTTAAACATCACACTCGTGAGGATGGTTCTATCTTTTAAAAAATTATTTTAACAGAAAATAATAAGTGTTGGCAAGGCTGTGGAGAAACTGCATCCTGGTGCAGCCACTCTGGAAAACAGTGTTGAGGTTCCTCAAAAAGTTAAACACAGAACTACCCTATGATCCAGCAACTCCATTTCTGGGTATATACACAGAACAGCTAAAGGCAGGATCTCCAAGAGTTAATGTGCACACTACCCATGTTCATAGCACCATTATTCACGATAGATAAAATGTGGAAGTAACCCGTGTCCATTTGCAGATGAACAGATAAAAAAACGTGTCATATATATATCTGTGTGTGTCATATATATATATGTGAATGACAACACTGTATGATTCCACTTATATGGGTACCTCATGAGATTAGTCAAACTCACTGAGCCAGAAAACAGAATGGTGGTTGTCCAAGGCTGGAAGGAAGGAAGAATGGGAGTTACTTAATAGGTATAGAGTTTTCGTTTTGTAAGATGAAAAAGAGTTCTGGATATTGGTTGCATAACAAATGTGAATGTATCTAACACTACTGAAATGTCCACTTAAAAATAATTAAGATGAAGGGCACCGGGGTGGCTTAGTCAGTTGAGCGTCCGACTTAACCTCAGTTTAGGTCTCGATCTCAGGGTTGTGAGTTCAAGCCCCTCAATGGGCTCCACACTGGGTGTGGAACCTACTTAAAAATAAAAATAACAATAATAAAGATGATAAATTTAATGTCCTGTGAATTTTACCACAATTAACATTTAAAAAAATTTTTTTTGATCAGCAATCCCACTACAACATATCTTCCCAAGAGAAATGAAAGCATACATCCACAGAAAGATCTGAACACAAATGTCCACAGCAGCATTATACATGAGAGCCAAAAAGTAGAAACAACCCAAATGTCTACAACCTGATAAAGAGATAAATAAAATGTGGCACATCCATATAATGCAATACCATCAAATATAAAAAGAATTAAATACTGGTACTTGCTACAACATGGATGACTCTTTAACATTTGCTAAGTGAAGGGCACTTGGGTGGCTCAGTCGGTTAAGCATCTGACTCTTGAGTTCGGCTCAGGTCATGATCTCGGGGTAGTGGAATCGAGCCTCACATTGGGCTCCGCACTCGGCAGGGAGTCTGCTTGGGATTCTCTCTCTCTCTCCCCCTCTCCCTCTGCCCCTCCCCACCCCATGCTCTCTCTCTAAAATAAATAAATAAATCTTGGGGCGCCTGGGTGGCTCAGTCGTTAAGTGTCTGCCTTCGGCTCAGGTCATGGTCCCAGGGTCCTGGGATCGAGCCCCGCGTCGGGCTCCCTGCTCCGCGGGAAGCCTGTTTCCCCCTCTCCCACTCCCCCTGCTTGTGTTCCCTCTCTCGCTGTCTCTCTCTGTCAAATAAATAAATAAAAAACCTTTTAAAAATAAATAAATAAATCTTCTAAAAAAATTGCTCTGTGAAAGAAGCCAGACACAAAAGACCACACTTATACGATCTCGTTTGTATGAAAGGGCCGGAAGAGGCAAATCCACAGAGGCAGAAGGAGACTCATGACCGCGTGGAACTGGGAGTGGGAACAGGAAGCAGCTGTAAAGGCACATGGGGACTCTTACTGGGGCGACAGCCATGTCCCAAGCTGGACTATGGCTGCACAACTCAACAGACTTACCAGAAGTCACTGCGTTGTGGGCTTCAACTGGGTGAGCTGCACGTGAAATGACACCTCAGTAGAAGCAGTAAGTGTAAAAACAAACAACAAGGGCCACTGATCTGCTCTCCTCATGGACTCACGCCCGTCTCCTCCCCTCCCTCATGTTTGAGTTCTAGAAGTTTCCTCTAAAGGGCCACAGTTTCACTTCAAAACCATACGTGGGTCTGATCACACCTTGGAAACAGAGATGGACCATCAGACCCATTTGTTCATTCAGTAAGCAAATACTGACTGAGGCACGATGCTGGCTACTTGGGGCAAAATCAGAAACAAGGCAGATGTGGTGCCTTGCAGGCCCGGGGCGAAGAGTCACAGACATATGAGGAGGCGAAACAGAACAGTATGGTCTACAACACAGGGATGTGCATGCGTGACTGGACACACAGGTGGGGCACCTTAGCTTGAGGTCAGTCCCAGGGAGTCCTGAAGACACTCACTCTCAGCTGAGGTCTGAAAAGCAAGTATGGAAACAAAGGGGAAGCAGGTGAGGGAACAGATTTCTGTGCAGAGGGAACAGCAGGTGCAAAGGCCTAGAGGCAGGAGAGATGGAACACTTGGAGAAGGGGTACTGCTCTGTAATAGTGTGACAGGTGAAGAAAAGGAAGAGAAATTCTAGAGAACAATGAAGCGTGGATCACTACATCAAAAACTAACGATGTATTGTATGGTGACTAACGTAACATAATAAAATAAAATTTTAAAAAAAGAAAGAAAAGAAAATGGGTCAAACCGTAAAGAGCCTCACAAGCATATTCAAAAGTATGGGCTTTATCCTTAGTGGTACAGGGAGACAATGAAGTGCCTTCAGCAAGTAAGAGGATCAACTTCGGAGTTTGGTGGACACAAAATGGAGAGGAGTCAAAACTGGAAGCAGGAAGGTTCTGGAGGAAGGGGTTACAGACTGATGATGGGCTAGGCCTGAGGAGAGACAGAAGCTGCCATGACAAATATTATCTGCCTGCCAGAAGTGGCTTATCCTCATGCACCTTGAATCTGTTCCTGTGTAGACCTCAGAATAAGATCCCAAGCCCTCCTGGAACTCACCAGGTTAAGGCATTTATTCTAGCTCCCTCCCTCCAGCTGCTTCCGTTGACTCCGACAGCAGCTGTGCTTTGCCCCCCTTAGCCTGCTGCATCCCTATTCGTTCCTGATGTCTGTTTAGAAACCCTTCCTCCAGAAAGCCGTCTCTGACAACCCAGCCATACCCTCGGCTAAAGCCTTCCTCTACATGTTCCCTTTGAAACATGTGCGTATTCCCTACACAGTATATATTGTGTATTTCTGGAGTGCAAGTGCCCAAGGACTGACCCGTTTGGTCACAAAGTGCATGCTATCCAATAGAACTTTCTATGATAGCACTGATTTTCTATATCTGTGCTGTCCAGTATGGTAGCCGCCAGCTATGTGTAAGCACATGAAATGTGGTTAGTGGGACTAAGAAACTGGGGTTCTTGTTTTATTTTATTTTATTTAGATTTACACAACCACACGTGGCCACCATATCGTTCAGCACGAGGCACTCTCCTCTTCAAACACAGGTACTATATTGTTCACTGCTGAAACCAGCATACAGAGAAGCACTGGGAACATAACAGGAACTCGATAAACATTTCTGAATGAATGAATAATATTCACAGGCTCAGAGCACCAATAATTATGTTCATTCATTCAATTTACTCATTTGACAACCACACTTATCAAACATCGACAAGGTGCCCGGTACTGTTCTAGATACGGGTCACACATCGAATCCTCTGCTTTCGTGGTACTTATACTTTAGTGGGGAAGGCAAAAAATAAACATGTAAGCAAAACACACACCTTCAGTGAGACAGGTTCTATTTAAAAAAAAAAAAAAAAAAAGCCAAGGAAGGGGATGGAGGGTGATGGCAGGAGTGTGGGTTTTAATGACACTATCTCACTGAGACGATTCGCCAGAGCCTCTGCTGGCCCAGCACATATCAAACAAAACTCATGATGGAAGTTAATGGAACAAACTTTAACACAAAGTAAGATAATTGCTCAGAAATAAATTCTGCTCTCTGATCATCTTGTCATAAAAGCTTTCAAGTATGCATTTTTGTGGGAAGGAGGCAGGGGCAAAATTGACCCATATTCTGTTTCAAAGCTATTAATGTGTCAAATGGTTAGCCCCAGCAGGCAGAGAATTTCTGCAAACTTGTGGAGAAAAACATCTTCTGAATTACTTAGTGTCACAACATGTGTCAGAACCAGTGGCCAATCAAAATCTCCGTCTGCAGCATGTACCTTCTGTTTTGCAATTCAATCCACCCCACATCTACTAAGCATCTCCTTAAGTGAGGGGCCGTGTGAAGCTTCAGGATAGAAAACCACTGGTGCTCCCCCCTCCAAGAGCTCCCACACTGGGAAGAACAAGAGAGATCACACATCAAAGTTAATTAATTAATTAATTTAAAATAAAACAAAAATAAAAAGACAATGTGGGCAGAGCATGTCACACCATTTTCTTTCTTTTGGTGAAAGAAAGAAAGCTCCTTCCTGAAAGCTCTTTATCCCTGGTCATAAAGTCTCCAAGGATGCTGTTTTCTCTCCCAAGACCAAGGTTATTTCATAATTCCACATCGTGCATAAAATGAAATCTTCCTTCACTACCACAGCACCTCACACCCTGAGATTACAAATCATGTTGCCGGGAAACATGTCAGAAAATAAAGTGCATTTTGTAGGCTGGAAAAAAATTATAAGGCTGGTCGACGGTGTATAACACATATTAGTCACTTACCCACGAGGAGTTCCCCAGTAAGATTATCTGGACTTTAAAAACACTTGCCCACCTATCCTGGTTGTGCAAGTTAAGGGCAACTGGGCAGAACAGCACTCTGTAGTTTAAAAAGCCTTGTATAAATGGTCATTAGGATAAAAACGGGCACTCTGCCCTCAGAGCACAAGCCGAGGGGTGCACAGATGAGCCAATATTCGAGAAGAGAGATTGAAAACTTAGCCTCGTGAGCACAGAAGCAAAACTTCGCCGAGCTCACCCCCAGCTTCCTCCTTGGAGGAGAGGACTAATACACAAGCAAATAAATCTATGTGCAAACCGCCCCACCTCACCTTTGGGAGTCTCCAAGTAGAACCGGCCTGAAGCGCATGCAGACTCACTGCGAGGGGCAGGTGAGAGACACGCATACGCACACACATGTATGTGTGTGCATGTGTGTGTACCTATTACCACGTGTGCAGATGGCACAGAGACACTCTCAGGCGGGAAAGGAGTTCGCCTCTCTCGTTAATCAGCACAGCAAGCTTGTGTGGTGGATGGCACAAGGCTTACCATTCATGGTGGGGAAAAATCTGTTTGGTCTTACTGCTACTCTACTGAGAAAAGTTTCCTGGGTTTTCCCAGGCTTTGCTTTCATCTTCTAAGCGTCAAAAAACCCTGGAGCTTGACGATAATGCCATCGCCTGGGTCGATGCCATGGAATCATCTTTCTATGATTCCATCTCGATGCACTGAATATTCCCATCGTCAGCTTCCCTTTCCAATACCTACTGAAAGCTGTAGACTCTGAAAACATGTCTGTGTAACTGAACCACTCCAAAGATTCTTCATGACACTGTGTTACTACGGAGTCATGTTCCAGCTTTCAGTGTTTGTTTTCTTCAATAGCACCACAATACTTGGTTGGTATTTGCTTGCCTTTAAAAGAAAGGCCAACTCCGTCGTTTTCAAAATCCTGTTCTTAAAATGGTTCTGCAGTATCGGGATAGATATAGGAGAGTGTGAAAATAAAAAATCTGGTTCCAAGGCAATTCTAAATCCAAACAGAACTCTCATCTTGAGGCTGGACTCCCATGTTCTTTGGTGCGATGGTCCTGCTGCAGCCTCCCTAATGTTTGAGAAAATCATGTCCATATAAATTTATTACATATGCTTAAAGAAGGTTTTTGGTTTTGTTTGTTTGTTTGTTTGTTTTTTAGAGTCTTTGGCTTTCCTTTCTATTTGAATAGACAGATTCCAGGGCAGTTTTTCTTTTTCAGTTCCAAATTAATTCCATGTAGGGAGAAAATGTGGATTGAACTGGCAAACTCATTGGGCTTGGAGAACCCACCAGGGTTCTGAAGGAAGGCTGGGGAGAGCCAGTGCTGAGTGGCGACGCGGAAGTTCACCACGACGCATACCTGGCTCTCTGGTTTCAGTCCTATCTCAGCGGCTCTGTGGTTTCCAGCCCACCCAAAGGCCAACGCGGCCTAGGACTCAGGCTGCAGAACGCCTCACGCTTGCCTGGTAAGTTTATTCTTCTGACAGCTATGGATCTGTAAATATTCATTCTCTATCTGATGAGCAGGATGTGGGGGAGGGGGCTGTCACAACAGAAAGAGATGAAGCAGACAAGGAATGTCACATGTATTATATTAAAAATCAAAACTCCTCCTCTCCTGAATAGCAAATTGGAATCAATCTGATTTGCCCAACAGCATAAGAATGGAGACCTCAATGCATTAAAGAGTGTGCATTCAAAGGGGAACGGAGCCACCCTAAGGGGATGGTTGCTGCCAGGAGCCATGGTGCTGGGAAATGTGTGAGGGAAGCGAACAAAGGAAATGGAACATTTCCAAAGTCAATTCCAGTTTGCTTGTGTCAGCCCCTCTGTGATCGCCCCCACTGCCACAGCACAATTAAACACGGTCTGGAAACGTGAAGCAGGGCACCAGGGTGACTGGTTTGTGAGCACAGAAGTGGTCAACCCCAAACCCAGCAGCCGAAGAAGAAGAATGTGTCCAGGGAAGCCCATGGAGCATGGCTGCGACTCGTGCCCTTGGCCCAGACGCCATACTCGTGTGCAGGCCACTAGCCACGAAAGCACCGGAACATTTAAAAAAACAGCCTTTCCCCCCTTGACAACTGTCCATATAGGGCCTCTCTCCCTAAACGTGGGCAGGCAAGAGACTCCCTCCCCAAAGAAGGGCAACACTGGCAGAGATCTCTGAGAGAGAAAAACTGCAGGTGTATGCGCCCACATACAGAGCGCAGCTTGGACTGTCCCGGCATCTGAACATACCACCTTCTGGAAAGAGACTGAGACATGTCATTTGGTTCTGAAGGCAGCCACTTGCAGTACCCTAATCCACCAGAGGTTCCTCTTTTAGAAGACATGCCTTGCTTACAGACTTTACAGTGTTAAGCTCCAAACACGGTAAGGCCAGTATAGTCTAAAGTACCTGTCATGAGCCCGGGCCAGGGTCCCACACCTGTGGTCCCTTAGTAAGTAACTCCTCAACAAATAATCAAGAACAAACTCCCTATTTTCTGGTCACTTTCAGTTGGCATCTCAAATCACAATTCAAACAAAATTAAAATAAACAAAGGGATTTCTCTGGAATTAAATTTTGCAGCACCATGAAATAGTATTTAATAAAACAACCAACAGACAATAATGGCCTCTTTAAAATTAAAGCAAGATGAGGACTTACAAACATATGGGACTTATTTAGCATCTTTTATGAGATTGAAAAGCTCATCAAAATGGACTTTTCCTTCTCCATCTCCATTAAGATTTATTTAGATTCTGCCCTAGAAGAGACGGTACAATATGCCTAAAGCAGAACTCTCTTGATTTGTATGCTGGGCTCTGTTCTCTCCGGGTTGATCTAGTCTACCCCAGCTGCTCATGCAGAAAAGCCACACATCATCCTGAATTTGTCGCTTTCCTTCTTCCACCATATCCTATCAGTCAACAAGTCTTATTGGTGATATTTCCCGGATCCATCCCCAATCCATCCACTTCTCCCCATCGCCACAGCAATCACATGGTCTACACCAGAGCTGTCCAACAGAATTTTCTGTGATGCCGGAATTGTTCCAACACGGTAGACACCAGCCACAGGTTTCTACTGGGCACTTGAAGTGTGGCCAATCCAACTGCGGAAAAGAATGAGTTTTATGTTAATCTATTGGGGGGGGTGGAAATTAACGTTTTTAATTCCCTTCTCATATGCTATTTCTTGGGACAGGCTGGGTTAGATCTCTCTCCCCCTCTTTCAACCCTGGCCTCACACCCTCTTGCTACTCTTTTCATCCCTTTTTCTCCTCTCATTCTTCTCTTAGTCCACAAATTTCTTATCTCTCATGTTTTCACACAGAAAAATGTTGGCTAGCTCTTTTTTTTACATTTTTTTAAAATTGTGGTAAAATATACTTATAAAATTTATCATTCTAAATCATTTTCAAGTGTGCAGTTGAGAACGGTTAAACACACTCACATCCTTGTATGTCAAACTCCAGAACTCTGTTCATCTCGCAAAACTAAAACTCTACCTGTGAAACTACATCCCCCTGCCTCCCAGCCCCTGGCAATCACCATTCAACTTTCTGTCTCTATAAATCTGACTACTCTAGGGACCTCATGGAAATGGAATCACACAGTATTCATCTTTGTGTGGCTCATTTCGGTTAGCATAATGTTCCTAGTTTCATCCATGTTGTAGCATTTGTCAGATATGTTCATTAATTTGGAATTAAGTTTAAGCTGCAGCACATGGCTAATGGCTACCATACTGGAAAGCCAAGTCTGAATCATCATCTTTCTCCTGGGGTCCTGCACCCACTCCTGCCCCCTAAAATCCATGCCCCGCATTATCAGCCAAACTGACCTTTTTTTTTTTTTTTTTAAGATTTTATTTATTTGATAGAAACAGCGAGAGAGGGAACACAAGCAGGGGGAGTGAGAGCGGGAGAAGCAGGCTTCCCGCTCAGCAGGGAGCCCCATGTGGGGCTCGATCCCAGGACCCTGAGATCATGACCTGAGCCGAAGGCAGACGCTTAACGACTGAGCCACCCAGGCGCCCCCCAAACTGATCTTTAAAAAAAAACACATCACAGCACACTCAAACAGCCTATGCCCACCCCTGACCACCACCTTAAAACTCTCCTATGGTTTTATTTTCTTCATAGCACTCATAGCTCTCTGAAGTAATCCTTCCTTATTATTTTTTTCTTTATTACCTGCTTCCTCCTCTAAAATATGAGCCCCAAGAGAGCCAAATTGGTCATCACTGTATCCTTATCAACTCAAACAATGTTTGGCACGTAAGGAGAGCTCAGTAAGTAAGTGCTGAATGATAAATAAGTGAATTTGGGATAGACTTTTTTTTTAATTTTATATTCCTTTTTTTTTTCTTCCCAGCAATCCTCCACTACTGGCGGTGATTAGTGAATCTTCCTCTGATGCGGCCCAGTGCTCTGAGCCTCTGCCTTCGGCTCAGGTCATGGTCCCAGGTTCCTGGAATCGAGCCCCGCATCCAGGTCCCTGCTCAGCGGAAAGCCTGCTTCTCCCTCTCCCTCTGCTACTCCCCCTGCTTGTGCACTCTCTCTCACTATGTCTCCATCTGTCAAATAAATAAATAAAATCTTTAAAAAAAAAAAAAAGGCTTGTTTTGAGATGCCCACTTCCTCCTCTTACATGGTCCCCCTGTGACCACTGGTGCAAACCTGACAGACGACTAGCCAACACACCAAGTCCACAGGCTACAGACAGCAGCCTTAGGTCCTCAAAGCATCTCAGCAGCTTAAGAGTGCCATGCGCTAAGCCAGAGCTTGCAAAGCCATGTCCTTACTGGATGATGGGTGTACAGAGACAAGGGTCACCCGAACACCCACAGGCCCCATGACTGTTGGCTGCATCCCCTGAGTCTTATCCATTTAACTTTGTGTGCTGTACAATATCACCATTTCCTATGTGTCTCAAGACAAAAAAGGACCCACTGAGCCCACCCCTCAATAAATGAGATCAAATCCAAAACACTCAAAATATCATTAAAATATTTAGAAATCAGTTACTTCTCTCCTCTCCATACTGAATAGAGAGAAAAATGAAAAGTACCACTTATGAATTTTACCTTAGTTAAAGCAGTCCTTATTCTAAACATTTTTCAATGAAAAACTATTAATTTTTTAATCTTTTTTTTTTCTTTTAGAGAGAGAGAGAACATGAACAGGAGAGGGGCAGAGAGAGACAGAGAGAGAATCTTAAGCAGACTCCACACCCAGCACAGAGCCCAATGTAGGGCTCAGTCCCACGACCCTGAGATCATGACCTGAGCTGAAATCAAGAGTGGGACACTTAAGTGACTGAGCCACCCAGGGCGTCCACTTTTAAAAGCTCACAAGTCATACAGCTGAGCTGAGGCGAGGGAGAGTCCTTGGTGAGTAGAGTCAGCATGTGCATTAGGCACATGGCAGACAGGGCAGGGATGGGGACCTGCCCCGCATCACTGTTATGTTAAAGAGGTTAGGGCCCAGGAGGAGGCCCACAAGGCCAGGAGATTGAGGGGAAAAAGTCAATATACTAAGGATACTAGAAGCAGCGTTCTCACTGTTGGAAAAGGGAGATACAAATACACTAAGGGATAAAACTAGAATAAGCCCTGTGGTGTTGGACTGGAATTGAAGGTAGTGATATGAACTCAAGTTTTTGAACATCTACAGATAGATATAGAAAGATATACAAACGTCTGCGTGTATACAACGTGTGTGGGGTGGGGGTGTAGGTATGTCCTAGTTCTTCCTGCTGGAAGAGCCTAGAAGCAATGATACTTCAAGAGCAGTAAGCACACCCACCACCCCGATCCTGGTTCCAAATACCACTCTCAACTGAAAGGAACTAGGGCTCTTTGGAGAAATGACTGATTCCAGGGCTGGGATGAGAAAGAACTCGATGAGCCCAGAACATCTAATTACGACAGAAAGTAAAAAACTGCCTAAAGAATGGTAAGGACATTTAGAAGGACTCAGGAGGCAGCTTGAAAGGGCTCCCACTGGCCAAATCTGGAACATTTTGAACATCAAAATAAATATTGAGAGCAATGGATTACAACATATTGGAAGAAATAAAAATCCATGATATACTATATGTATAAATATATCTTTTTTTTTTTTACTGTTGAGTTAAATGAATAAATTTAGAAAGAACGATGGGGTTACAAAATAATCGGTGTAACTAAAAGCTGAGGGTAAAAGTTTGATGAGGAACAGAATATTTAAATAATCTCCAAGTATCTCCATATCAAAAATCTATTAGTCACTTTCAAATCCCTGGATACAAAATATTTACTACGTAACTTTACAGCAGAGAACCTGGCACACACTACTTCATCAGCGTGACAGAAGTTAACATCACCAGCACCAGACACACTGATGTCCCTCGTCTGACGCCCAGAGAACACAGCATCACAGCTGAGGTCCTCCGGCCCAAAGCCCACCATCCCCCTGGGAACAATGTGGACAGACTAAGAGGCAGGTGCTCTTCAAAAATGTCAACTCATCAGGGGCACCTGCGTGGCTCAATCGGTTGAGCATCTGACTCTTGGTTTCAGCTTAGGTCATGATCTCAGGGTTGTGAGATCAAGCCCCGTGTGTCCGACTCCACACTCAGTGGGGAGTCTGCGTGCGATTCTCTCTCCCCTTCTCCCTCTGCCCCTCCCCCACCTCCAAAAAAATAAAATCTTTTAAAAATAAATAAATAAATTTTTAAAAATGTCAACTCATCAAAGTAAAAAGAGAAGACTAAGAGACCAGGCCTCACTGAAGAAAACTAAAAAAGACACAACAAAAACAATGTGACTCTAGGTTGGATCCTAGAGCAAAAAGGGAGAAATGGAAAAGAAGGGTTTTTTTTCTTGTTTTTCTTTTCTAGGAAATATATTCTGAAATATCTCAAGGTATTGGAAACACAACTATAACTACTTTCAAATGATCTAGAAAAAAAATACATACCTTTTGGGACTTCATCAAGATAAAAAGCTTCTACACAGCAAAGGAAACAGTCAACAAAACAAAGAGGCAACCCACAGAATGGGAGAAGATATTTGCAAATGACACTACAAATAAAGGGCTGATATCCAAGATCTATAAAGAACTTCTCAAACTCAACACCCAAAAAACAAATAATCAAGTCAAAAAATGGGCAGAAGACATGAACAGACACTTTTCCAAAGAAGTCATACAAATGGCCAACAGACACATGAAAAAATGTTCATCATCATTAGCCATCAGGGAAATTCAAATCAAAACCACACTGAGATACCACCTTACACCAGTTAGAATGGCAAAAATTGACAGGGAAAGAAACAACAAATGTTGGAGAGGTTGTGGAGAAAGGGGAACCCTCTTACACTGTTGATGGGAATGCAAGTTGGTACAGCCACTTCGGAAAACAGTGTGGAGGTGCCTCAGAAAATTAAAAATAGAGCTACCCTATGACCCAGCAATTGCACTCCTGGGGATTTACCCCAAAGACACATATGTAGGGAAAAGAAGGGCCTTATGCACCCCAATGTTCATAGCAGCAATGTCCGCAATAGCCAAACTGTGGAAAGAGCCGAGATGGCCTTCAACAGATGAATGGATAAAGAAGATGTGGTCCATATATACAATGGAATATTACTCAGCCGTCAGAAAAGATGAATACCCAACTTTTACATCAACATGGATGGGACTAGAGGAGATTATGCTAAGTGAAATAAGTCAAGCAGAGAAAGTCAATTATCATATGATTTCACTTATTTGTGGAACATAAGGAATAGCATGGAGGACATTAGGAGAAGGAAGGGAAAAATGAAGGGGGGGATATCGGAGGGAGAAATGAACCATGAGAGATTATGGACTCTGAGAAACAATCTGAGGGTTTGCGGGGGGGATGGGTTAGCCTGGTGATAGGTATTAAGGAGGTACGGCACGTACTGCATGGAGCACTGGGTGTTATACAAAAACAATGAATCGTGGATCACCACACCAAAAACTAATGATGTATTGTATGGTGACTAACATAATAAAAATAAACAAAATAAAATAAAATAATACAGTTAATATAAAAAAATATATACATATTGAAAGAGAGATATCGAAACTCAACATTTTTGAAGAGCAGAGAGACAATGATAAAGTAAAAATGAGGTAAAATGTTAAAATTTGGGGCATCCAGGTGAAGGGTATATGGGAATCCTTTGCATTAATCTTATAACTTTCCTGTAAGTTCCAAAGTGTTTAAAATTTTCAAAGTTAACCAAAATGTATAGATAACAAGTGAAAAATAAAATATATTAATTTTTATTTGGTATTTTCTTGGAACCCTAAAACATGTGCAAAATACATGTTATATAATACAGGGTCCATGAACTAGCTGGAAAAAAAATCTTCTCCTGTTCTCCTCAGATGAGTGGAAATATAAAGATCAATTAGTGAGGTAAGAAAGAGGCTTTGAAATTTCTCTAGAGTTAATTCAGGTCCCTGACCTGATTTTTTTCCCACAACTCTCCTTTGATATCAAAAAATGTCTGAAGACAAAGAACTACCCATGCACAGAATGGAAAATCTAATTCTTGCCTTCAGCTAACATGTGACCATACCATGAGAGGAAGGGGCAAAGATAACATATGGAAATACCAAGGGGCAGAAACAGTTGAGAAAAGCACTGCATGAACTGAGGATGAAGGAAAAAAAGAGAGGCCAGGGCAGACGTGATGATAGGAATGAGACAATGTGAAAAGGCAGCATCATCCGTCCTTAAGCAAGAAGTCGTCCCAGGGCTGGGAACCATCTCTAAGAGCTCTTGAAAGGGACCCGAGGTCATCCAGGCAAATTTCCCGCTGTAAAAGAGAAGGGAATTGATCACCAGAGCTGGGCCATGGCTTGTCTTCAGTCTGACAAAACCAGACAAAAACCCAGAGTTTCTCAGGCCACCACATCTCCCTCTTCTGTGCAAAACAGTTCTTTTGAGACACAGGGGAGCCATCTGCATGGTGAGTCCAACAGGACTTTATGCCACGTATGCAGGAGTCCAGTCTCTATCCTGCATATGGCTCTGCGGGAAACATCAGGACCAGAGCAGCTGCCCATGGACAGAATCAGAAAGGGAAGGAGGAAGAAGCTACTTTGGCTCTTGGGAGGATGGAATGAGAACTTTGCCAGAGGCCCTAAAGGACCCTCCAGATGTCTTTGGCTCATGCTGCCAGGGACACCTTCGGGGCTCCTCTCTCACCCCCGCCCCCTTTCCTCCGCCCGGAGTCGGTGAGACAACGTATGTAATATCACTTTACAAACTCTAAGCTTTCTGCTCACATAACCCGTGATGGACCACAGCTTCTCTAGACCCTGTAGCAAAAGTATATCCTCCTTCTCTCTCTTCTCCCATTGCCACTCCCACAGTAAATACTATTCCATCTACCCAGCTTCTCCCACCACCCACAGATCTAAAAGACGACCTCTCTGCGTCAGACTCCCCATGACTCACTCCTTCTGGAAAGCCATACACTGACTCACCTTAGGACCTAGCAAATGGACACACAGAGATGAGTTGCTTAAGACAGGCCCAGCCTTTCCCCTTGTTCTCAACCTTTTCTTTTGTGAGCCACTTCATACTCATCACCTACAGCAAACAGAAAGAGCCGCAGCCAAGACTTTGCTTAACCCCACAGCACTGCAGCTGGCCCAATGTTTCGAGTCACAGTGTCACTATCTAATGTCAAGTGCTTGCACAGACCACGAATTCAGTAGGCAAGTTCTGAGATGCAAGGGTCAAAGAACAGTAGTACTTGAAGGAAAAAAAAAAAAAAGGACAAAAGGCATCACCCAAACCATGTCTGGGCAGTACCAAGTCCAGGGGAATGTTATACTTTAACTATGTGCTAGCAATTTGAGTTTTAAAAAAAAAAAAAAAAATGGAGTATATGTTTTGTATCTTAACACATTGGCTTAGCAAGTGCATATGTTTGAAATAAAAGACATCAAATTCATTTTGCTGTCAGTAAGATGGAAAAGATGCAGTGTTCCATTTCTTGGGCCAACATGTTCTTTCACAAGGCTATACCGAGCAGAAAGGGAATAATAGATTGTGCCTCCACTCTGTTTATCTCAGTAGCCTTCAGGTTTTTACTCCTTTAACTGCCTTTCCTTAGAAAATTAGGGGAAAAACACTTTTTAGGTAGGCTGGGGTTTTTTTTAAAAGACAGAGAAAGATTACTTTTAAAGTACTTACATCTCCCACACCTCCACTTTGCAAGAGGAATTCTTTTTAGATTGATGAAGTTGTTTTGAGATAATCTGGCCCCAATTTTTAATTCTACAAATGAGGAAGCAAAAAGACAGATCGAGGAGAAATTTAACATCTGCATGCCTCTTCCTCCTCTCCGCCCCTGCCTATCCCCACACATCTTGAAGCTGGAGAAAACGCAAGGCTCAGGCTCCTACTTTATGACTTTGGTAAAGTCATTCAACCTTGTTTGGGAGACAAATACGACCAGATGACTTCTTAATATCACTGCTTCCGGTATTTACTGCCCATGACTCACTACCCCTAGGTCAAAAGGTTGTAAATATGCCTCTCTCAGTGACACAAGCAAACTGCCTCACAAACTGACTAGAAACAGTCAAGTTTCTCTAAAATCCTCAAGCCCACTGACTGATCCTCTGGGAGACCCACCTTTATTTTCTCTAGAACCTGGGCCCCCTGTATTCCCATGGTTGATCTCATGGTTCCTTGATGAAAGAAGTTTGTTTTAATCAGCCTCTAAATCACCCACAGGAACCTCTTGAACAATTGCTATGCACATCAGAACTTTCCATGAATATGAGCAAAGAAGTTCACTAAAGAAGCCAACCTAAAACTCCCTTAGGCTTTTAGCCAATATATTTAAGCTCCACCTATGTTCTGAAATTAAGATCTGGGGTTTTATTTTAATTTGCTTAAAATATCAATGCCTTTCTACATTTTCCGGTTATGTCTTTGACAATTGTGCTAAGGATGCTTTATGAGGATGGGCATTCCAGGTACTATATTTGCAAATTTCGGAAACTTTACATATCGAGACCTGTTCTCTATAAATTTCTGATCCAATTTGTCAGGCTTATCAGTAACCTTCCACAGTGGAAACAAAACAAAACAAGCAATATAGGGAGATGCCATCAAATCCAATAGCTTCTACACTTCTACAACCAACAGCCAGAAAAAAACCCACCACAGTAAACTGCTAAACTCACAATTTCAAATATTGAAAGTGCCAAACGGTATTTTTATTGAGACAAGGAAAGCTCCCACAGTCACACAGAATGGGCTCGGAGCTCCTCGTGCTGACACAAAGCACAGGTAACCCCGAGCCGACACTCAGCCCCGTGCAGGTCACGGATCCCTATAGCCTGTAAGACAGGAGGGGCAGCAAGGTGTTCTCAGAGGTTATTTCTAGGCCTAACACACATTGCATCATGATTAAAACCAAATAACTAAAAGCTTGCTAACAATGAACTTGTCAATTTCTCACCTGGCGGTCACACTTATAACAATTTCAAAAAAGGCAGGAATGCTTAATCATCAAGATGTTTTGTAGGGGCGCCTGGGTGGCTCAGTTGGTTAAGCGACTGCCTTCGGCTCAGGTCATGATCCTGGAGTCCCGGGATCGAGTCCCGCGTCGGGCTCCCTGCTCGGCGGGGAGTCTGCTTCTCCCTCTGACCCTCCCCCTCTCATGCTCTCTCTCTCTCATTCTCGCTCTCAACTAAATAAAATCTTAAAAAAAAAAAAAAAAAAGAATGCACATTTAAAAAAAAAAAAAAGATGTTTTGTAGGATGTTGGTCATCACGCACCATCCTCTTTATTAGGGCCCTGGGAAAATCACTGTCTCGTGTCTCATTATTAGAAGTAGCCCTGCTTCACTATTTGGCCTCACGGGCACCATGATTCACACGGCTGGTTATGGTGCCCTCATAGCCCTGGCTGCAGGAAAACCCCAAGCCAACTCTCTGACTCACCCCTCACAAGTAGTCCAGAGCCTCACGAGGTGCTTTTTGGGTCCTAACTTAACCCTTTGCTTCATCCCACTTCCCTGTCTCCCCATTTCCTCACAACTTTTTCTTCTTCTTTTTCTGTGGTTGGTATCTTTGAAAGCTGCCTTTAACCATTCTTGGAACAAAGGAGGTTATTTCAAGCTATTTTTATTTACTGATGTCAATGTCGAGCAGCAAAATCGTTCCTTCAGTGACTTGCATTTTTCAAACACTGAACACTGTCACTATACCAACACATAAAAGCATCCAAGCACCCATTTAATGTTCTCTTACACGTAACTGTATGCCAAGATTTAGATCACAATTGTCACTCTGAGTTTCATTATCATTATGACAGTATTTTTAAACCCTTACATTTACATAGATCTTCATAGCATTTTTCTAGTGAGCCTTCACATTCAGCTCCTGTGATTTTCTGAACAACCACAAGAGGTAGGACTATCTTCATGTTTACAGATGACAAAGACAGACTCAGAGAGGATAAAGCAACGCGCCCACATGGACATGGTTAATCAGTTAATAAAGCAAGACCACAAGGGTTTTTTCCTCCACGTCTGGCATTTTTCCCCATAACTACAAAATCTTGTCTCTTATATGGTTGACTGTGAAATTCTGTCCCGGGATATGTGACTCAGACATTTTACTTAGCTGGTTTTCTAAGCAGTATCAGCCCGCTAGTCAAAATCACATCAATTACTCTTTGGTAATGGAACCTGGGCATGATGAAAATGAGGCAGCCAAGACTCTGGAAAATTTCTTAACCATTAGAAAATGCATGAGTAATTTATTTCCTCCACTGGAATTCAGTGATGGCATTAAGAAAACTCATTCCTGCAACCTAGCAGGGAGCATGAATGCTTTAATGTGGTCTGCTAAAGCAGTCACACCGAGTAAAACTCCCCCTTGAGTCACTAGAACTAGTAGTGCCATTTGGTAGTAGAAGATGAGATCTAGACAAGGCCGGCTGGAGAGAAGAGCTAACTAACTGCTTCTTGATGATGAGCTCACACTACTTCAACCACATCTAAGGGAAAGAATCATGAAGTTCAAATCATATTAATTTCCAAGTCACTGACATTGCTAATGCATGAGAGGGTGAATTGTTGACAACTTGAACTCCTGGGACCTGGAATAAACCGGAGTCTATTCATCCTACGAGTCATCAATTTGGGAAGTAAGGGAACATTGCATATGCAATTTCTCTGAGTTTTAATTTCTGCAGGGGAAATGAGGAAGGAGAAGGTCACACATTTTTAAACTCAACATTCTATGACTGCATGAATAACTCTTAGCGCCACCTACCTGAAATATTATCGTTTTAACAATCAGCCAGGATTTTAAAATATACTTTTATAATGTGTGCGTAATGGGTAATGTTCCAGCACATTTAAATCATTACTCAGGAATCTGACTATTTTCCTTTAATCAACTTCAAACATATACGGGTTTGAATTACTAATTCCTGCCTATGAGACAATGTATCCATATATGTGTCTTTTCTCAACAGATCATGCATTAGATGCTCAAGTTAATTCTGCTTTCCAACATCTTGACAGTAAGAAGGAACAAAAGTAAGTTGGTCTCTTACTTGTTTGTTTTTTATTTACATAGAGCATGAATTATCCCCAACTAATCTATACAATTCTATGGAGGCAGGACCCTGTATGTGTTTTTAACAGCTGCATGCTCAGTGTTTTGCATGGAGTCATTAGAATAAATATTTGTTGAATACATTTAAAAATTACCAACGGAGACCACTTACCAAACTCAAACGGCAACAGCGGCTCTTCCCTAGAGAAGGTTAAAGGGTGCTGTGCCTAGGCTCAAACTCTATCGCAACCAGCCTGTGGCTAAGGGCAAGTGCATGGTAAGCCAGAGCTAGGCAAGAAGAGGAGAACTCTACAGGTTCCTGCTTTTTTCTGAAACAGAACTTTAGAGCATTACATCAAAGTGTGGAGTTAGCAAGGTGTGAAGGGGAGAGCCAAGTCAAAATCTGGATGTTCCTTATCTGTATAACCTTAGGCGAGTTACTTAACTTTCCTGAACCTTGATTTCCTCCACCACAAAATGGGACAGGAATGACAGTATTGACCTCATAGAGTTGTTGGTAAGGACTAAAAAGACAACGCATGCAAAGTGTCTAGCTTATTGTAAGACCTCAATAAGTGGTGGCTATTATTATTAATTAGTTTGAAGTAAATTCCTAGAGTATTAACCCACCCAGTTTTAAAGGGAATCAGAATTATTCATCCCTAAGAGGAGCATAGCTGATCTTGGACAGACAGACAGACAGACACACACACACACACACACACACACACACATCTAGTGAGCATAAGCATTAAGAGCATCCTTGGAAGAAAAAAGTCCTACCATGCTAGTAGGAAGCCTGGTGCCGGGAGCAGTCTGCAGAGGCCAACACAGCAGTCTGTCTCTTGGCTTTGCTGATGGGGAGAGGTGTGGAAGGAAGCAGTGAGCTCGGCCACCGCTGGAAACCTCACCAAGCACTTCTGTTTTTCTCCTCCTCCCTTATCTTGGGTATTCCTCTCCAGGCAGGTGGTCCTTCCTGCTCCCCGAAAGATAGGGCTGAGTTTGCCAGAATCCCAAAGATGGTTCTGGGTCATGTTATAGATTACAAAGAAAAAAGCAGTAAGTTGGGCCCACATAACAATAGTCTTGAAAGACAGGAAGAACTACTGAAGGTTTTAAAACAGGATTTGTGAAGGAGGCAGCGACTCCTGCATTGTACTGGCCTCCCTGTCCTAACACAATGGCAAACATGGGGCAGCTGAGCCCAAAGCTCTGGGCACAGACAACATTCATGATTCTAAATGTGTGTTCTGCTGTTCCCATGTGAGTATCACACTACGGACTGAAAGAGCAACTTGAACAAGCCACTGAAAAGCCTGAATACTATCTGAAAAACCCATATCTCTAGGAGTCAATACTGATTTGCAGAAGACAAAGGGAGATTCAGGAACTCTGGAATTTCTAAAGTCTGGGCATAACATCCCCCAGCAAGCCTATCTAGGATCTACGAGATCAAAAGGTTCTAGGAAGACAGAAACCCACAGGTGTCACCATGGGATGAAACCAAAGCCAGATCCTAGGTGAAGGCTAAGCAGTTCTGAATTCCCTTCAGAAAGGAAAAAAAAAAAAAGGAGAGGCCATGCTGATCCGAAACCCATGCTGTTAGGGTTCCCAGAGCCTCCCTTCATTTCTTCAAGGGTTGCCCATGGACCCCAGGGATATGGGCAAAGGGACAGTGATGCCAGAAGGGGTGTGGGTTGGATCACAGAGCTTGTCACAATCAGTACATGTTTAATTTAGAAAACCTTATAGGACCCCTCTATCAATTTTGTATCCTCAAGCCAGGAGGATTATTCTTCCTATTCTTAACAAGAACAGAAGGGGAGTGGGCAGGAGGATCACACAGTTACAAAGTGACCAAAGCCTTCTATTGCCAGGGAACAGAAATAAAGAACATTTTCAGAAAGACAAAAGGCTGAATTAGGGGGCGCCTGGGTGGCTCAGTCGTTAAACATCTGCCTTCAGCTCAGGTCATGATCCCAGGGTCCTGGGATCGAGCCCCGCATCGGGCTGCCTGCTCCGCAGGGAGTCTGCTTCTCCCTCTCCCACTCCCCCTGCTTGTGTTCCCTCTCTCGCTGTCTCTCTCTCTGTCAAATAAATAAATAAAAATCTTTAAAAAAAAAAAAAAGGCTGAATTAGAAATTGGTGGAGAGAAGTCTAAGGAGGCAATGAAAAGAAAAAAGGGGGGGCTTCTCCCTGGGGAATTATGATAGAAATTTAATTTTTTGGTGCTGTGTTTTAAATGCTGATGGGACATTCTAGGCATGGCTGACAGGGCACAAGGGGTAGCAGGAGGGGCTGAGACAGTCCAGAAAATTCAGATGGGACACGGTTAGCAATGAGCATACACGACTCCTGGGCGCAATGATGATTTCTCATGTGTGTGGCCAAATTTCCATCAAAATAAACCTGAGAACAATTTACCTGCATAATTAGTGAAATCAAACGTGTTAACTAAATGTCTGCTCTCACTAGATGACTGCCACCAACAGGGGCGGGGGCGGGGGGGTCACACCCCGGGTACCCTTCTGCAAAGTGCTTCTGAATCCCCTGCGTACCTATGCCTGCTTGCGCAAGCCTCTCGGCCTTCAGGTAAACACATCTTTGTTCTTAATCATCTGTGAACACAACGATATGAAATGAAAAATGCTCAAAATAATGATGCTTCACATCCAGATACAGCCCAAATCCAGAAATTGCTGGTGCCACCTATTGTTGAAAACACAGAACTGAAAGGCTCCTTGAAAACTGATGACCAGACACAGAAGCTCTGCTCTGTTATCAACTCCAGTGTAAAGTTCAAAATCCACCAGCCGGGAGAGCCAAATAAAGAAAGTCCAGGTTACTTGAAAATAAAACAAACCTGCAGTGGACATTAACAGCTCCTACGTAATGCCTTGGTTCAGGACAAGAAGATTTTAGCGATAATTAAGTGTTAAAGTAAAAAACATCCTCAGATGGCTTTATATATATATCTGATAGAGGATGAGCTCCAAAGCAAGCCAGTAGGTGTAAAGACACAGCTCAGAACGGTGTGTGTAACATGCGACCGTTTAATTTTACAGGAAAGGAACATGCATGTGCGTGCCTGGGTCACCCGAGCACAGCTGTGCTGGAGAGGTGGTCTCTGAAGACCTGCAGGAGTGAGGCCGAGCTGGGCAAAAAGTCATGCTTTTACTGAACATGCCTTGTGTGGAAATTTTACCTTGTATACATATTAACTCTTCAAGGGATTTTTTTAAAAACAACTGAAAAGAAGCAAACGATACTTGTGAAAACAACAACAATTGATATTAAAAGCTATTGTATGTAAAGAGGGCATTTCAAGAGATCTAACCCAGGGAGGTTACCTCGACCAGTCCCCAGACTCAAGGATCTGAGCAGAAGAGCATGAGCTGCTCGAATGACAGCCAAGTTACCTTGGGCTTTAAAAGACTTTCCGGGGGGCTGGAGAAGTTGTCTTACAGCACAGTGGCACCTTCACACCCTGAAGAAGTGCCCGGAAGAGGGGAGAGTTTCTGGTTCTTTGAATTTATTAACATGTGAAAACAATAAATTATTTTGCAGTTTTATTAACGTTTGCTTTTGTAGAAGCTTTGATATAAACAAAGTCTATACTACAATACTATTTCTGATTTCAAAGATAAAGGAAACCCTAGCAACTCGCTGAAGCTTTGTCGGCTATTTCAACACATGAGAGCTAAGTGGAAGTTTATACTTGGGTACACATCATATCAAATGTCACATCTCTTGAAAATTGGTTCTGGAGAATAATTTCTGTAAACTTATTTATTTCTTAATACTATTCTCCTTAACTTGAGATAATACTGACATTTACACTGAAGGTGGAGTCTTGAAATTTATTCTGAATATTTCCCAATCAAAGTAATACCAGGAAGAAAGAAAATCCCTTAATTTCTGTAGCAGTTCTGCAAGAGAAGGAAGAAGGGACAGGCAAAGCACAATACAATAGTACCTGGGCATTCCTGGGAAAACTACTTTAAGACCAGCAGACTGGGGAAAGTGAACGTGATACAGGTCAGGTCAGCTCAGCCCTGCAGGTCCCAAGCTCTGAAACAATGTTTCTGATCCAAATACATATTTTATATTTCAAAATTTACTTTTTTTTTTTTTAAAGATTTTGTTTATTTATTTGACAGAGACACAGCGAGAGAGGGAACACAAGCAGGGGGAGAGGGAGAGGGAGAAGCAGGCTTCCCGCAGAGCAGGGAGCCCGATGTGGGGCTCGATCCCAAGACCCTGGGATCATGACCTGAGCCGAAGGCAGATGTTCAATGACCGAGCCACCCAGGCGCCACCTGAAATTTACTTTTTAAAAAAGAAAATCAATAAGATATTATCAGATAATCTCCACATACTGGAAAAGAAACAGAAAGAAGAGGAGGGGGAGAGGAAGGGAGGGAGGGAGGTTGGGATCAAAGAAATGCAGGACTCCCAAACCAGAAGCAGACAGTGCAGAGAGAAGTAGACTTCTGAAGGGTAGGGAGACCCAGCTGCCACATGCTAGAGGGAGATGGGGCACAGCTCACTGTCTGAAGCCCTCCGGCAAGTATGCAAAAACCCACAAATTTGTGAAAGCAAGCCAAAGAAAACAACAGAGTACCTACTACCTCAGGCCCCAGTTTTATCAGCAGCCATGGGCACAGGGAAGGAGGGAAGCCTTAGGAGAGAAAGGGAGTCATATTGCCTACTTGCTGTATTAGTCTGTGATACTCCCCAAACCATCACCAAGCAAGCATAAACATCATATAATACTGTTATGGACAGGGCCTGAAGCACCAAGTGAAGGCAACTGCAAAACCACAAAACCATTAGTCAAGGAAGGAGAATGAAAGACAGAAACAATGCAAAAAAAGCAAAAATCCCTCACATCAATTTGAAAGGAATCCACAAACTAGAATTCCAAACATATAAAAAGATCTAATTCTGAGAAAGTTGAATCAACCATCCAGTTATGAATTCAACCCAAATGTAAGTAATCTCATAGAACAGTCAGACAAAGTTTAAAACAAATAGGTTTAGGATGATTAAGATGAATAAAGAAGCAATATCCATCATAAATACACAAGAACTATTGGGAGAAAAAAGCAGAATAAGAACAGATAGATACGTTTTAAGATTTTATTTGTTTATTTATTTGAGAGAGAGAGAGAAAGAGCACAAGCAGGGAGGAACAGAGGGGCAGGGAGAGGGAGAACGAATCTGAAGCAGACTCACCACTGAGCCTGGAGCCTGACTCGGGGCTCAATCCCATGACCTGTGAGATCATGACCTGAGCCAAAACCAAGAGTCAGACAATCAACTGAGCCATCCAGGCACCCCAGAACAGATAGCTATTTTAAAAAACAATTAAAAGTCTTGGATAGTGAAAGCATCCTCAATGAGCTAGAAAAATCCAACAGATGAGGTAACACACCCATAAAGTACAGTGAGTTAGAAGACAATACTAGGAGGTATAATTTTACTTCACCTAGAAGGTAGAACAAGGAGAAAAAAATATTTTTCTTTAAAATATTAAAATTTAATTAGGAGATTCAGAAGATATTAAGAGGCTCTGTTACATGTCTAATAACAATTCCAGAAAAAAAGAATGGAGAGACTTATAAAGATGAAATATTTGGAGAGATCTCTCCCACAATTTGAGAAACAAGTCCTTAGAATGAATGCATGAGCAGGACAAAGGAAGATAAATCCACACCTTTGTAGCCTGTTATAAAATAGAAAAATATCAGAATAAAGCAAAACTCCTAAAGGAACTAGGTAGATGGTTAGCAAGCTTGAAAAGCAAAATTGAGGCCAACAACAATGCTAAAATCTTCAAAATACTGAGTAAAATTGCTGACAATCTAGAATTTTAGGCCCAACTAAACTATCATTCAATCAGTCAGCAAAATGAGACATTTTCAGACATTCAAAAGTCAAGATTTTACCACTCAGAGATACTCACAGGAAGTACTATTTATTAAATGGCATTCCTACTCACAGACCATCATGGGAAATACTATTAAAATATATACTGCAAATGCACCTAATGGAAGGCATGGGATTTAAAACACTGACATCTACAAAGCTGATGAAGGCCTTATGGCTGTCCTCATGTTCCTGTTAAAGCCCTTCACTCTGGTCTACAAAAGTTAATTTGCCCAAACAATACTTTTCTTCTTTTTTTTAGTTACCAGAAATCAAGATAAACAATTTCTTTAAAACTTTAGCTTTTTGAAAGTAATATTTATATGAATTTGTTCTTTAATTCACTGTTTTATATTTCAAAAAAATTGTTTAAAAATGAAACAAAGGAATCTAACTTTAGCACTACATTTTCTGAGGTTCTTGTTCTCACTCTGTTGGACTTTAAGCAATTAGATAACTTCTGTGAATCTTAATGTGTTAACTAAAATATAGATAATAATCTCTAACTTATTTGGTTTGTTCAGGAGTTAAATAAAATACAAAACAATTTCTAAACATTACATAAAGACTAACAACAGGTAGAATACTATAAAACTAGCTACTATCATCATCAATAGAGGTTTCTAGAAGTAGCAATAATAAAGCTGAAGAAGTTGGAAGAGCTAGAAAAGTCATCTAAAATTAGGAGACCACCTCTGCTATTCCTATTCTCTTCTTTTTTCCTCCTACAATTTCCATATACTAACTCATGTTTAAACATCTGGCACTGAGATGTAAGTAAGTTACAGGTTAAAATTACCCAGGGCACTGTAACCATACCAAAGAGAAGACTGTTAATCCTAGCAGACCTCAGTGGAATCAGTTTGTAGGCAAAATGTTTTTGTGTTTGGGACAATTTCTTTTCTACTCTAATAATCAAAACTCTGCTCCCAAGATCACCACATGGCAGTAATGCCTATATTAACAAAAAGGATGAGCCCAAATGACCAGTTACATCATCTTGATACCAATGATATAAATACACTGGTGACACCCTTTTTCAAAGAGAGTGTTCCCAAATTATCTTCAATCTTTAAGACTGGCAGACAAGATGGATTCCTTGATCCTCTTGGTTAACTACTACTTCTTTTGTGACAATCTCCAGCCAAACACCCAGAAGTTACGGCTAGCCGCCATTACTACAGAAAGCCCTGATCTAGGCACTTGCCAGGTCTCCTCCAAAAAGGCTTGTCTTTATAGCAGGACTGACGCCTCCTGCTCAGTTGCTGTCCTAGCCTTGCCAATCTTGAGGAATCCAGAACCTCCAACTCCCTCCAGCTTTGACTAAGAGAAGCTTTGCTTGAGGACAATGAAGCCCACAGGGACTCCAAGGGGCATTTCCAAAGACTCACACTTCAAGACTCGGTGTGACTGCTATAGTCCAGCTGCACAAATCCTGTGATTCCCTCAGTCTCTGAGCTCAAAGACCTTTGACTAAAGTGATTCCCCAGACCCTCACATGGGTTTTCCTGCATTATCACTGCTATTATTACTTCACGGACCCTCCTGGAGAGAAATCTATCTATGGAATGCCTCAGCCTTTGGTAACCCTTTCAATTTCTCACTACCTCTAAACCACTCGCTGGAAACCACTCTGACCAGTGATGAGTTAGAATGCCAGTTCTCAGAGCTCTATCCTCGCCCTCACCTATTCCCCAACCACTAGAGGTTAAAAGCAAGCACAAGTTTAAAATCTGGGGAGCTCCCTGGTCAACCTTTTCAATCTCATCTATTCAATCTTTCAGAAGCAGAAATCCTGGTATATAAGACAACACACCAGGGTGTTTCAGGAGAGGCAGGATGGTATAGTGGAATAAACATGGTTCAAGAGATACAGCTGTTTGGCTGCTGCATACCAACTATGTCACCTACAACAAGATCTTTAACCTCTCTGGGTCTTGGTTTCCTCATTTGTAAAATCAAGATATAACAAGATGTACCCCAATGCATTGTTATGAGGATTACATGAAACAGCATATGTAACATGCTTAAGCATAACACCCAGTATACGATGAGTGTTCAGTTAGTGTTAAGCTATATTATGTTAGCCCATTACTTACATACTCATTCTTAACACTGAGAGGTTAAATGACTTGCTCAAGGTCATACAGCTATAAAGCGATGGTGTCAAAGTGAGAACATTGGTCTCTGTGACTTTAGACCTCCTGGCCCAAGCTCTTAGGCATTACACTCTTTGCCCCTCACAGCACTGTCTAAAGTTGGAAGGACTGGAAACCATGCCACTCCATACCCTCCCTTGTGTCAGTCTGGTCTGCCTCAGTCAGGTACGGAAAGCTGCACCCCACTTAATAAAAATGTGCTGGGGGCAGAGTTGGGGAGGGTCTCCTAAAATGTGCATACAGGGGGCGCCTGGGTGGCTCAGTTGGTTAAGCGACTGCCTTCAGCTCAGGTCATGATCCTGGAGTCCCGGGATCGAGTCCCGCATCGGGCTCCCTGCTCTGCAGGGAGTCTGCTTCTCCCTCTGACCCTCCTCCCTCTCATGCTCTCTGTCTCTCATTCTCTCGCTCTCAAATAAATAAATAAATAAATAAATAAATAAATAAATAAATAAAATGTGCATACAGGGTGAAGGCTCACATGTGTGCCCCTGCTTAGGACTCAAATCGAAACTTTTATCAAGCTCTGTGTCTAACAACTTGATCTCAGTGATTCAGCCATGCTGGGAGTAAGCTCAGAATGTTTCTTGTAGTGATTCGGTCCTTTTGGTAAGTGCCAAACAGAGCAGAAGAATTCATTCACCCCCAGTCACTTCTACTGGCTAGCACCCTTTCTAATGGCCAACAGTCATCCTTTCTGTACTTCTTGGAATCAAGGTCCTCTGTGAGTGTGAGGGGTGTGGGAATGTGTGAGTGAGTGTGTGAAAAATGCACTCCATCCCGGGGCACTGAAGTATCCCCAAAGCTGGAAAAATCTGTCATCTCAGATGCAAACCAAGATCATTATCGCTTAATCACTTCGCTGTACTTAAACATCAATAGTGGCAGGGCTGTGCGCTGACGAAAACTGATTAAAGAGAACCAAAGAAAGGAACAGAGGACTGAGTCAAGCTTTCTCTGCAGAGAGCATCCCGGCATACTGATGAACTTCTTTTTCAGATGGTGCCAACTGACAGAGACAACAATCACCCCTAAAGAGCAAAATAACTATGTAAAAGAGATTTTGAGTATGGCTCAAGCTGCTTACTGATTAACGCTTTTGCACACAACACTCTGCACAAGCCTGTGCCGTCATGGTTCCTAGTAAAACAAACCTTTGTTGACAACTAGACACAAATGATCCTTGCTGACCAAGTTCACTGTTCTCACACAGCTTAATAGTTGGAGCGCTGCTCCCTGGCCACAGCCAGGAAAACTTGACGTGGTTGTCAAAAAAAATAAAAGAGAGAGAGAGGGAAGAGAAAGGGAAAAAAAAGCAAAAACTAGAGAAAAAGGAAAACCTTTTGTTTTGAAGGTGAGAAGGAGGCTGAATGATCTCATGTGCTAAACATGTTTGTGGTTTACATCAGCATGTCTCCTTCACTTACTAAAGTTCTGAGTTTTTAAACAGTTCCTGCTCCAACCAAATAATTTATAATATTAAGAATTCCCACTTTTAAAAAGTATATCCCTTTCCACGTGGGTTGGGATGTGACAGACTGAATATTTGTTTTTGTGTTTAAACAGTTTTTTGTTACAGTATTTGCAAATATTGGCTGTAGCACTGAACTGTAGAAGCATACCTCATTTTAAGAAAACCTGTGTGGAAAAACATCTAAAATTTCAAGCAGAACAGTTGAATTTCCACCACATGATTAAAAAAAAAAATTCACTTCAGGGTTACTTTCAATGACAAGTTTCCCACGGCATTTCATTTACTCACAAATATTATTGAGCCCCACTATATGGGAGGCATTTTTAGGTGCTACCTTACATAAAACTAAATTCAATTTATTAAAATTTTATACACTCCCCAGTTTTGGCACCCCAGTTTAAGCTCTTACCTAAGACAGTGTAAACCTAAAAAAATAAATCCTTCCATCGGAGGCTATCTAAAGTTCTGACTGGTGGTTGCATTTCTTTCTTTTTTCATAGCAATTCATTAAAAATATTTTTTGAGACCAGGATTCCCTTGGGAGATGACTCACCATCACCTCTGGTGAGAATCATTTCCAGTTGCATTAAATCTAGAGAATCCTTCACGCAGTATAACCCCATTAGGCATAAGGGGCCATATCCACGCTTACTGTGCCATGTGAAAATGTTTTAGAAAGCAATTTGACAATAAGGATAAAGAGTCAGCAAGACGTTCATTTCCTTCACTCATCCTATTTAAAAACAATTTTAAGGAAGTAGTCCAAACTAAGGGGAAAAAGTGTATTGTGCAAAAATGCTTGCAGCAGATTATTTGTAGTAGCAAGGATGCCCTTTTGAAATAACCTAAGTATCTAACACTAGGCATGGTGAAGTAGAGTCTCCAGGTGGAATATTACACAGCCATAAAAATTAGGACAACAGGAAAAAATGACTAACCGCTCACGGCAACTTTGTATTAACTGACGAAAAATCAGGACATAGCATTAAGTCTATACCATGACTACAGATATTTTAAAAATAAGTATGCAAAACAAAACAAAACAAAAATAGTTTCAAAGTTAGAGCCAAAAGATATCTCTACATCAGGCTATTAGCCTTGAGCATGGCTGAAAACCTGTAAGTGGGATCTTTATTGGCCTGAATTATTTTTTTAGACCGTAAGTACAGCTATTTTAATATAGCACTTTCATTATCAAATTCTTTTACCTTTTTTACCCCCAGTTTCATAAGGGTAAGTTTTTAAACATGGTTTATCAAGCTCTTAATTCTCAGAACTTGATTAACCCTCTTGTAAGACATGTCTTTTGTTTTTCACTATTTTTTCCACTGCTTCCCTTGAGATTAAGATGATTACAACCGACAGATTCATTTCTTTCTTCCTGTTTTTGGAAACATTGGAAGCATATTTTCTCTTTTCTAGTCCTCTGCTTTCCAGCGCTTCATGGAGTGTGGTATGGTTTTGAATAATTCTCCCTTCCTTAGTAAATGGACTAGCCCCGTGGGTTTCACCCAGGCAGGCTGAGTCTCCCACGTGCTCCCTTCATTCTACCTTTGACACCTGACTGTCCAGATCTCCTTTCTCAGAATTTCTACCTAAATATGCTCTAGAAAAATTTTCCCTGGAAATGTCCTGTTACCACTGTGTCTTACTTCCGTAGCTGTAAGCACAATGTCAGGGCTAGGCCTTTAGGGCCACATTCTCTGTGAAAGGAACTGGGACTTCTCAGTCTGCTGGGTGTGAAGCTGATCCCCACAGAGCTTCATGAGAGGCAATGTGAAATAGCGTGGCCACGAGAAGAGCACAGGGCAGGACATGATCTCTTCACAGACACTCCGTGTTTATCCCTCCCCTGTTCCCAGCCTCTGCCCAGAACAGAACTGACACAGGAGGAGAGCGAAATGTTACTCTTGCTAGGAAGAAGAGTACCCATGTGAATATACTCCTTTTGCATTGAGAATGAGAGCGCCTACTCATATGAAAGAGGGTGTTAATCATCCCCCAACATTCTAACTTCCTTCCTGAAATATACCTACATCTACCAGTTTACAATAAAAAAAAAAATTTTTTTTTTTTAATTTAAAAAGCACCAAATCTTCCCCCACCCTGCAGTGCTAAAACCACTGTGTCTACTTAAACTCGGAAGCCTCGATGAGGCAACCAAAGAAACCTTAACCATTTGTGGACAGCATGATAAAAGAGCCACCAGCATTCTCAGTTTCTGATAACAGGAAAACGAACAAGTTTCTCAATAAGTGTTCTCCCCGAGAGCCATTCCTTGTGAGCCAGCACCTCCTGCCCACCGCATCGTGTGCCCACTTGACATCCTTCTTCCAGAGGTGGCTTTCTTTAATCAAACCCTTCAGCACTCATGCCCCAGAGCATTCTGGGAGTCAGGCTTTCACTGGGGTTCAGAGGTTTGAAATGCCCAGCAGAGAGAAGTACTACTGCAGTATCTACTGCAGCTGCCGTGGCTGTGAATTCTCCGCCACGAGGAAGCCAGTTCAAAACAAATTATTAGACAGTTGTTCTCTCTGACCACAGGGTCCCCACTTCTTTTCCTCTGTGACTGGGGAAGATGAAGTTCTCATACTTCTGCATTCCTGTGAGCAGGCCTAGCTTATGGGCTGTATACCACTCCTGAGACCTGGGAGCCAACTCTAGTACTTTCATCATTAATGAGAAAACATCTGGAGCAACCATCCCAACAAATGACAATCGTGGAGACTCTGGCATCAAAGCTGAGAAGCATTACACTCGTGCTATCTGTCCTTAAATCCAATAGAACAGAAGGCCTGGACTTTGGGAGCTGTGGGGATCTGATCATCATTGGGTACCATCCTCTCCTTTTCAGAGGGCATTACCAAAAAAAATGATCTAAAGGTTTCTTATGGTTTTCTATTACCTATTTCCTTTCTCTTATTACATCATATCTAGGATGTTAAATAGGTTTCCACTTGACTTACCAACAGCTGATTAAAAAGCATTGTGACACTATGCCTAGGTGCACTGAAAAAGACGACCATGGCCAACGAGCACTCTCCACCATGATCACTAGATTTCACGAGTGTCTGCAAAGTGTGTCATGCATTTCCTAACTCCGAATCATTAGAACTTTACCAGAATAAAGTGTGATAGCCCCTGTCTCACCCACCTGCATTATATTATTCTTTAGGTTACTTTTTTTAACTTTAGGGTTTCTCATGCTGAATTATTTCTGTAACTTCACCTTTTTTGCTAAATCAATTACAACTGATAGATAAAATGATAATATGTAAGTGGTGGACATATATCTTTTTATGGTTATTTCATCATCTAAAGCATCACTTTGACCCTCTCTGTTCCTAGGTTTTCCCTCCAGAAAAAAAAAAAAAAATTTAAATAGCAATAATCAGGGGCACCCAGCTGGTTCAGTTGGTAGAGTGCAGCTCTTGATCTTCGGGTTGTGAGTTCAAGCCCCATGTTGGGTTTAGAGATTACTTAAAACTGAAACGTTAAAAAAAAAAAAAAAAAAAACAGCAATAATCATGAAATTTTAAGATGGCACGAATATCACAACACTAACAGGTAACTGTATCTTCTTCACACAACCAGGATGCATTAGTCTTATAATCAGAGTAAAGCAAAATGTTTGAAAAGATTTAAAACACAAGCTGGAATCCTAAAGGGAATAAAACAATTGTCTAAATAACATAGTCCTGGCTCATCAAATTTCACAACAGTAAACATTCAAATAAAAACAATGACATGGGGCAACAAGAACTTTGGCTACTCTCAAGTAAAGAATGTGTATGTATGTGTTGTTTGTGTGTATGTATATTTCTTCAACTAAATTTTTACTGAAATTAATCTTACCAGGCATTTGCTGTCGTTTTCTTTCAAAATACTGATTTCAAATGAACTTCTCCACCACTGGAAAATACCCCTTTATAATTGTGGCTTCATCAGAATTTCCTTGCCTTTTGTGCACACTCCAGAAGCTGAAGGTGCATTAAATTCAACACTGGAGGAGGTGTGGTGGGATCAGTAGGAAAGGCAGTGCTGCTAACAAGTATTCCTAACAAACAAAGGGAAATGAGCTTTTTCTAAGGAAAAAGATGGTGTGTCCTACAGCAATTCGCTGTCATTTTTTTTTTTTACAAGACTTATGTTTTATGTTTTAAAATGCAAGGCAATTTTGCATTATACTCATAATACGGCCATGTTTGTTTTAATACAGAAACAATACTGCTGCTCTTTTCCTAAGTCTTAGAGTAAAAGTATACTATATTTACCTGTGGCTTTGGGTCTCTCGGCAATGCAAAGGAATTGACAGGGCTCTCCCAGGGGTCTGAGCAGTAGGGGAAAGCCAGTTTGCTGCTCTGGACACATCCCAATCCACTCTGGACCCCTGGAAACAACTTCTAACTTTGTCAGGTTCAGGAACATGGTGTCTGTTCTAGTCCCCCACTGAAACACATGCTGGTTTTTTTTTTACCATCTCCTTCTAGGGCATCTCCAGGAAGTAAAAAAAAAAAAAAAAGTGTGCCAGCCAGTCTATAGAAAACCTGCTCAGGCTTGGCCATTATCCAGGAAATCCTATACCTGTTGCTCAACACATCTCTTTCTGAAGAACAATTCTTTTTATTTAGAGCTCTATAGGAATCAATCTGCTCTCTTTGAGGTGAAATCAAACACACAGTGGCATTCCAAAGCCCCGTGCTCAACACAACGTTCTGATTCCAGCTATGTACTGGGCATGACCAACACATACCATGGAACTGCCTGGCTGATGGCAGTCACCTAAGAGGCTCCGTGTATCTAGTGGGATCCAGGACTTGGAGATGACGTGCTCCCTGTCCTCAGAATGGGGCACTCCCTAGACCTGTACCATCAAAAGAGTAGCCACCAGTCACATGCAGCTACTGAGCACTGACTACAGATGCACCGCATAAAATACACACCAATACTGAAGACACGGCACACAAAAAAAGTAAAATATCTCCATAATTTTTGTACATTATTTGTTAAAATAGTATTTAGCTATGTGTTAAATAAAATATATGATTAAATTTAATTGATTGAAATTTAATATGATTAAAATTAATCTCACTTCTTTCTTTCTACTTTTTTTAATGTGCCTACTAAAACATTTTAATTACATATGTTGCTCCTATGTGTGGCTTATGTTATATTTCTACTAGAGAGCACAGATAAGCCACACATCCAGAAAATCCCACTTTGCATGTACACCAATAAAATTTCAGAATTGCAGACAAACTATCATGCCTGGCCCTGCAACCACTTGGTTCCACATTAGAGATTCCAGGCCTTTGGTCTTCAAGACCTTCAGTCTTCAAGGCCTTCCATCTCTAGGAATCCTCTCTTAAAAACAAATAACCCGGGCGCCTGGGTGGCTCAGTTGGTTGGGCAACTGCCTTTGGCTCAGGTCATGATCCTGGAGTCCCGGGATCGAGTCCCGCATCGGGCTCCCTGCTCGGCGGGGAGCCTGCTTCTCCCTCTGACCCTCCCCCCTCTCATGTGCTCTCTGTCTCTCTCATTCTCTCTGTCTCAAATGGGTAAATAAAATCTTTAAAAAAAAAAAAAAAAAAAAAACAAATAACCCAAAGGAGACTGATACTTGAATCCATTTTTAGTAGCAAATGCATTTAATAATCAGAAGGAGCTTAGCAAACTGATAGGAGGGTCAGATGTTGTTTAATCTGTGACAGAGTACAGAACACAGGAAGGAGTAGGAAGTGGCCAGAAAGGATCAGCCAGAAGTGACTGAGGGGAAAGGGTATCAAACAGTCCACCTTCCCTTCTGTCAGGTGATCTCAGCAGACAGAACCTTGATATTCTGACTTTGAAGTTACAGCTGAAAGCCTGCCTTGGCACTTTAATCCAATCAAATGTCTCTCAAAAACTATGTTGTCTGTGGATGGATGTGAGTGCATTTGTGTGTATATATTTACACACTATGTTTTAGACCCATGTTTATGTCATACATGCATTCACACACACACCTACACTCACACACAGCACTAACATACATCTATACATAGAGTACTCATACTCTTCATGGCTGATTTGAAACTGTAGATGGGAAATATATGCTCTGTAATTTTTCTTTCTTTCCACTTCATAAATTTAGAATAAAGAACGTATGACATGATGATTCTGGCACTTTGGGATAATCCAACCTAGACACTGGAAGATAGATTTAGTCATCATTTTTAAATATGTGAAGGGCTATTACAGAGGGCCAGAACATCAGAGTGGACCGCTAAGGGAAACCTCGTAAATGCCTCCCTGGCGGTTTTCTTACAACAGGGATGGACCTGCCTGGGATGGGTTAAATGTAGTCCACACTGAAGTTGGGAGACTGAAGAACCATCTAAGTTTCTAACTACCACAATGATTTTACCTGCATTAGAAAGTGAATCCAAATCTTCACCAAACCCACCTGAGACGAGGAGATTTCCTACATGAGGCAAAATTCAGAAGAGGATTTTGAATAGAGGAAGTTGGTCTCTGACTTTCCTAGAAATGGGCTTCTTTCCTTTGCTGAGAACACCTGGTCATTCCCCACTTACCCTCAGTCTCTCTCTCGCACTCTCTCTTTCTCTCTCTCTCTCTCTCACACACACACACACGAACTCCTCTCCTAAATCCCACCCATCTCTCTAGCCCCAACTAGCACTCCAAGCTACCCATCCGTCTTTCGGGACCATGTCAAACCACGTGCACTCTGAACTTCTGTGGTGGTTGGTACAAAGTTCTCTAGGTTACAGAGTAGCTGAATCTCTCTTAACCAACTCGTCAGCACGACGGGTGTCCCCCATTCCCTCTGTGTAGTACACAGACTGTTCCCCACGGGACAGGGAGTGCTCTGGCCAGGAGGCTACTTTCTAATATGCCAGGCTACTTCCATTCCCACCAGCTGAGTTGGGTATTTACCAAGAGTCATTATGTTTATTCTCAAATCCATGTATGACAAAAATGTTTCTGACTTGTATGCTGTTATATTTACATCATTTGCTTAAAGATTACATAAAATGAGTAGAAAGAGAAGGCAGGTTGTTTTTCTATGAAGCTACATTGGAAGGAGAAAAAAAAGGGTGACTGCTTTTTAAAAATGGAATTAGGCATGGGGTAAGTATCTGTAAAAGAGCTTAGGTGGGAGCTTGAAAATCTAAAATGGTTCTACACTCAAGATTGCTTCACAAATGTTTTTAAGTTCTCACTGCACATTAAAGAAATCAATAATTTTAAATTATAGAAGAGTCATGCAAGAAAAATGATTGAAGTGGACTCCCAAGAAGAAGACCCTTAATCACAGAAAAGACCTTGGTCCTACATCAAAGACTGGCAAATAAATATGCATTTAAATCCTTTAAGTTGCTGTAATTTGTGGAAGGTATGTATATATAGCAACTTTAGGATTTCCCACTTGAACCAATTTTTTTTAATTATCTGAACAATTACCAGTCCAGACCATGCTGGTTGAGGGGAATTCTACTGTTTGGTAGGTATGTGACCTCAGACCCCACAAAGACTGTCATCACCTCTCTTCAAGAACAGATAATTGTGGCCTACAACCTTAGCATTCCACACAGTATTAAGTGTCGTACAAAAGCAAGAAATTTGTTTAAGAAACTAAAAGACCAAAATTCTGGCCTGAATTCACCACTTTCCAGCTTTTCAACTGGGAGCAATTTTCAGGTTCTCTATCTATAAAAGAAGAACCATAAAATCAGCCCTACTAACTTCATAGTATATTTACAGGAAATAAGACAATTTTATAAAGGTACTTTGAAAAGTACATGGAGCTATATACATGTGAGGATATAATGGAGGATGCTGAACATTTTTTCCTAAGTGAGTGAATAAAGTGATGAATACATAGGGGAAGAAGGATGGAAGTAAAAGAGGAACTCTGTAAGATCCTAATGACATGGAGAAAGGGGTGTTTTAGAAACTGATGTAACGTCTAAATGCAACCCAAATGTGTTGTTGGTCTTTCCCCAAACACATGGTCATTTGCTGTCAAAGCGGTCTTTAAACAGTTCAGATCATGGCATTTCTTTCCTCGACATCCTTCAATGACTTACCTCTGCCAAGACAGTCAAGACTGCATAGAAAGACCTCATGGTCTAGCCTCCCGGCCCCAACGCTTCCACACCCGCAGGCCGTGCCCCCGCTGTTACCCTGTCCTGGCAGGGACTTCATCCACAAACCCATCTCTGGATTGAAAAGCTCAAAAATCCTCCACCTCTTCCATTCCTCCAGTCCTCTGGACTCCCACAATACTTCATATTTTCATCATAAACTGAATTCTGCCTTAGGTTATGGTTAAGCGGACCCTGCTTGTTAATTGCCTCTGGGATGGAGATCTCCCTTTTCATCTCTAAGTCACCCCAGAGTATCTGTCCAAGTGCCCTCCCCCAAGCAGGGTGGGCCTGAAGGCAGAAGTCCGACTATCAAAGTAGTTAAATCTCACAGGTTCTCTTCGTTCTCATATCTTCCGTTCCTTACTCTGGCATTTATTTTTCCTTTTCCAGTTTGATTAGCAAACTACATAAAGAATAATCAGGGACAAGTAATTCTTGGCTGTGTTTCTTCCTCCCCTCTCTGTGAGAAAAGGGAAACACCCCACTGCAAGTAGGAGCCCATTTAACATAGGAGTCCAGTAAGTAATAACCCCTCTTAAAATACTTCTTCCATTTTAAATGGTTAATAATGCTTTTGCTGATCAGCCTTTGAATCAGTCACCGCCTGCGGGAAGAAAGAGGCCACACTGTGTTCCTAAGTATGCAGATAGGAAGTGGGCCCCTCAAGATCTTGTTTAAGGTAAAATAATTCCACAACTCCGGAGGGGCTCCTGTGTGGCTACAACTTCCATGTGTTTTTCTCTAAGTGTCCCTTTTGGCCGCTGCGGGATCTCTAATGGCTCCCACTAAAACGTCCTTTGGGAGTACTTGCTGAGGAAGCCACAGCCACCTTCGTAGTCAAACTGAGGCTGGACTCAGGGATCCCCGAACTGCTGCTGGCTAAAGGCAGCTGCCTGGTAAGAAATTTGCTAAGGTTAAAGGTAGGAACTGGCGTCACCCTTTTCCTCCCGTCACCTCCTGAAACACAAGTGCACGCAGCCCACTGTAGAACCTCCCTGGAGTTCGTACGTAAGCAGGCTCGTCAAGTGCCCTCCATTTAACTCCTGTCACAAACTGCAAGTTACATTTCGTTTGTTTTCATGAATACTGTCCAATGAAACAATCTCTGTCATTTCCCTCAGGTTTTTTTTACATCCTTTACTTACACACTGACACCAAAAAAAGTAAACGCAGCTTTACCCTAAATGAACCAGCATAAAACAATACATGTGTGAGAAGTGGTGACATTCTCTATTCAGAATGCTTTCTTTGTCACTCGAACACCTTGTCAGTGCTCCCTGCCTTGGTCTTCATGAGTTCAACGTGTACGAAACGCCATTCAAATAGCTTCCCTCCGCCATTTTGTAAGTATCTCCAGCCTCGGGCAAAGGTTAAATCTCCCAACTGCCTGGATTCTCCCAATGGCTGGTCTCCCCCACCGCTCACAGTATCACCAGTCCAACCAGGTACTCAAAGGGGCATATCCTTAAAGCTTAAAGGGCAGTGTTTTAAAACAAATACAAGGAAAGAGGAACTCAAAAAAAGGATAATAATCTCACGATAAAAAAACAGAAGAACAAAGAGACATATTATTTACATGATTAAAATTATAAATCTAAATACAATATAATTTTATAATATATAATATATATTATATATAATATATAAGATAAATGTGTAAATATAAATACTTTCACACACACAATCTCTCACATCAAATCAAATTTGCATATACATTCTAAGGGTTAACAGTATTATTTGGGGGGATATAGACATCTCAATAAGATATGAAACAAAACATTTAAATATCAAAAGAAGTAGCAGAGCAATCATTACTTACAGAACATGATAGTATACTGAGAAAGTCCAAGATTACGAACTAAAAGGATGAATTAAGTATGAGAATTCAACAGTGAGTGGATAACAAAGTAAATTTATAAAAATCAATTACTCATTTCACCAAACATTTATTTAACATTTACTGCATGTCAGGTAATGTGCTAGACACAAAGGGTACAGAGAAAGATAGAGTTCAAGCACTATGTAATAACCTCTACCAATAAAAAACAATCAAAAAACATGTAGAAATGAAGATTCCATTCACAGTAGCAACAACATCAAAAACAAAGCCTAAAATAACTTTAACAAGAAATGTGTTGGATCTGAAGAAAATTATAAATCACCTTGAAAAATACAGAATTTTTTTAAAAGACTGAATAAAGTAACATGCCATGTTACTGACTGAGAAGACTAGCAATTATAAAGCAATTACAGTGAAATTGGACCATATATATTCCCCTTTGGAAACCGGAAAAAAGGTTCCAAAGTTCATCTGGAATGGTTGGAAAAGCTAAAACATTTTTGGAATAAAAAGATAAGGAATTTTCCCAAGCTCTTAATAAAAGAATTCTAAAGGTAAAATAATAATGGCATTGGCCAAAGATACAGAGAAGTCACTGGAACACATGAGTGACCCCGGACAGAGACACTCCTATAAAAAAAGAACATCACAGTTCAGTGAAAACAAGATAGGCCATGTTCAATTATAGTTTTGGGGAACACGGACTATGTAGAAAAAGTCTTTTTAGATCTTTATACCCTACTATTCAATAAATGTAATTAGTGAGGACTCAAAACTTTAAGTATAAAATGTTAATTTATATAAGCAGAGAAAATATGGGTGAATCTGGTCAACCTTAGTAACAGAGAAATGCAAATTAAAATAATTAAGATATCCAAATTTTCACCTATCAAATTGTGAAGGATTAAAAATCATGATGTTCAATGTTAATAAAAATGAAGTAAGGTGAGTATCTCAAAGGAAACTTTGGGCATATAAATGGGTACCATGTTTCTGGATAGTAAATTGGCATACATCAAGGGAGGCCCACAGATCCAGCAATTCCCATCCTAGAAATTATCCTGAGAACATCATCAGAGAAGTGGTAAAATATCTATATAACACACTTCACATGAAATGTAATTTATAACCAAAATTAGAAAGAGCTAAGGGTTGTTTACCAAGAGATGAATGAGTAATTACACATTTGATGTCAAGATTTTTAATTAAATAAATTTCTCCTCAGGTAATATCATATGAAACATACGCAATTTAAAACTACACTGCGGACATAATAAACTTCATTTGCTTATGTGTACATAAACACACAACACAAAATTGGGCCAGGGATGGGGCTACAATTAATTTTATTCTTTATGTTTTTCAGTATTTTCCTAATTTCTACAACGAAAAAATATGGGGGTTTTTTTGTCTTCATGGGGGGGGGGGAAGCATTATTTAAATAAAGTAGTATCACAGACAATATCAAACTTTAAAAAATAACTTCAATAAATTCATAGATAAATGATCCACAAAAAAGCCGTGAAATCTGAATAAATTCTGGAGTTTAGTTAATAGTAATATACCAATCCTGATTTCTTAGTTCTGACAAATGTAATATAAGGTAATTTAGGTAAATACTGGCCAGTACGAAGCAACCGGGAAATGCCCTAACGTTCATTATGAGTCCGTGAATAACCTCGGTCAGCAAGCTGGCCTGCTGGGTGGTGATGGAGGCCTGTCTTTGGGCCTTTGTCTCTGACTCTCTTTGCAACTTTTCTGTAAATCTAAAATTATTGCAAAATAAAAAGTTTACTTTAAAAAAAAAAAGAAGAAAAAGATTCATGGTGGCTCAAGAATTTGTTTCTTTGGAAGATGGCCTTTTGCTTCTAAGGACCTCATCACCAAGGGGACCATGTTCATTCATAAATCACCTCTTGGAGCTCTCAGGAACTACAGAAAACTAGGCCAGTTAATTTTAAGGGGCAGGATTGGGGGTGATTTTATGTTTTCATTTTTTTATTTTTTAAAATTGCTACAATAGTAAATGTAAATACACTAAAAAATGTGAAGCCACTTGAAGACAAAATACTGGGCTACCCCAGTATAACATTACTTGGATTCTTTTCTTTCTTTTCTCTGTTATCCAAGCAACCTTCCACATTCCCAACATGCAGTAATAATTCAACCTCTGTATTTCCCCAATCCTATTACTAAACATAGTTCTTCAGCTTACCATTCCAAAGCCCCAGATGTCATCGGGCAAACAAACTTACTCTAGCAAAAACCAATGGACCCTTGTGAGGGTGCCATCTCCTTACTCGTCCCTAGCTTCGCCTCATAACCTCTCCCCAAACATTCTAGATACTTCTTTGCCTATCACCAGTGCAGACCTCACCACCTCTTTGTTACAAGAGCACAGATGAGCAACACTTCAAGTAAGGTCCAAAACTTAGAAACCTAGGAACAGGGACTACCATAGGATCTTAGATTTCATAAAATCCAAGGGTCTCTGGATGCACATTTCTAAGAGAAGTCACATAATCAACTGTAGAACCAACAGTCCCCAATTCACCACTAGCACCATCAACACCCCTCCACCTTCCCCACTGCACACAGAGAATGGAAAATAGACCTTCTTTATGAAAAACACTGGAGATTCCTCATCTAATCAAACTCCCCATTTCATAGGAAAGAAAACAGATGGAAATTAGCGTAGGGGGATTTAGGTGGGAGGAATTAAAGCTGACCGTATTTCCATTTTATTTACCTGGTTATTGACAACTTACCAACTCTCTACCCCCACAACCCCAGCCCTTCGTCCTCAGGGCAGACTCAGACCAAAGTTAAATGGGGGCGCTTTCAGTTTATGCTTGTGTTGGTGTTATGCAAGAGCAACCCAAAGAACACAAGATAATGCTTAACCAAGGAGAAAGAAGCAGGGCCTGTTCAAACTTGTCTCTATTCACAGATTGGGGGGTGGGGGCGTGGACAGCACCTTCCTGTCACTGTGACATGCAAACCATGAAAATACATTACTTAGACTTGCTGGCACTTGAGCTTCCCTAGAATAAAGTGTCACTGGGTAATTTCAAGGCAACAGGTAGATCTCCTCCTTCTCCATGTGACCCAAGGTATAAAAAGGAAGAGAACGTATTTTGCCAATTTAAAGGACCTACCTTAGCTCTTAACTACTAAGTTAATTTCACCAATAAGACTAGTCTGTCTCTGGTTAAGTCCTGGACTTGCAAGAAGTAGGGAAATTTAAACATGGCAAGTGGAAACAGAGAGGGAGAAGGGGAACTGGGTGGCTGTATAGAAAGACTGCTGGTGACTCCTGGATTTCTATCACTTCAGGTCAAGTCCCTGTGCCCCCAGCACACAAGCTATCCGATTAAAGTAATTAAAAGACTGACATTGAACTTGAAGGTCCTTCCCAAGCCCATCTTATTAGTCAAGCACCTGTTCCATTCACTCAGCATTCTGGAAGCATAAAGCTAAAGAAAGACTTTTGGTTCATTAATTGTCTGAAACCTCTTTCTTTCCATGCCTCACTACCTGGAGCCAGACTAAAACAGTAGCCAGCACCATGAGTGGCTCTTGAGCAACGGAAATGTGGCTTATCCAAATTAAGATGTGCTTTAAGTATAAAATACACGTTGGATTTCAAAGACTCAGCAGGGAAAATATCTCATTAATTATCTCTTTTTATGTTGATTACATGTTAGGGTAATAATTTGAGTACATTTGGCTTAAATATATTATTAAAATTAATTTAACTATTTGAGGTTTTATTTTTTTAATATGACTACAAAAAAAAAATTAAAATGAAGTCTATGGCTCACATTTGTGGCTACCATAATATTTCTCCAGGGCAGCACTGCTCTGGAGATAATGTGGTACTACCACTAAAGATGTTTAACCAAGCAGCAAGTACAGGCTAAGCTTTCTGAATTTTATGGAATTCTGGAAAACCAGTGGGTGAACTGAGACCTCATTAACTCATCCCAAGGAAAAACTCATTCATAGAGATCATCTGTATCCCATCCACGAATTCAACACAGAAAGTATCACAAAGCTCTGGTGCTCCATCCAGATCTAGGGGAATGCTCACAATCCAATGTGAGCACCTCTTTCCCTTGGGGTTTCTTAGAGTGAGATGTGGCTTGAGGAGTCTGCTGTGATGGAAGCAATGAAGGGGGATTAGGGGGTGGAGGAAGAGGGAAGAAGAGAGGGGGAAGGGACAGATTGAGATAGAGAACAAAGGGGATAGTGAACGTATGGATGGGAAGATGGAGATTAGGAAGAAACAGACAGAGGTAGGGAAGAATCGCTCTGTGGTAGACAAAAATAACCTCCCTTCACACTGCTCAGGGGATTCTGAAGGCGAAGACTGAGAAGGCCAGTATCAAGAAGGAAGTGCCAATGCCAGGGAGGTAACTCAAGAGGCTCACTCCACTCAGCAAAGAAAGACACAAAACTAAAAAAAGGAAAACACCTCTGGGCACACCAGAAGCCTTCAGACACTCCTAAGCAAAGTGGACAGAACCACCTCATGTCACTCACTCACTGCCTTTCATCTCTATCAATGGTCACAAACGTGCAATTTTGCTAAGTGCGATTCCCTTTTCAGAGAGTCTTAAAGCACATGGCACTGCCTCATGACCCCATGAAGATGGATCTTTCACTTTCTTCTCTTAAATCTCAAAATAAATAAATAAATAAATAAATAAATAAATAAATAAATAAAAATAAAAAAGCATATTCCTGCTGTAAGAAAATATGGATTTCTTTTAGTCTTTATGGGCCAAATATAGTACATCAGAACTAGTGTGTCCTCTAATAACATTGCCAGAGATGGCTCTCCACAGATCCATCCAGCTGGGTCCCACATTACAAAGGCTGGTGATCTGAAAGTTCACTAGTTGTCTCGTGCTCAGAACACACTGTCATGGAAAAGAAAAGAAAACAGAAGCAAATGGCTAGAGAAACTACCTGAGAGAGGAGTCCCGGCTTTAGGAGCCGTGGTGCAGTGCCCAAGGGGGAGAAAGAGGAAAAGGAAACAGACATGCTTTCTCTCATGGGTGGGAAGCAACAGGGGCCCTTTCCAAGTAGGAGCCAAAGGCTCAGCGTCACAGAAGAATGCTCATGGGTACCTGTTACTTCGGCAAATGCACCCAATCCCTCACAGGAAGGCGTGAAGGGGGTTAGGGGGCACGCACGTAGGTGACATGCAGGTGGGCAGGCAGGCCCAGATGGAGCTGGCAGCAGAACAGATGCCCTAGAGCCTAACCCAGACGTTGTCCGGCTTTCCTCAGTTTGTCACACCTTGCTGTCTGAATACTATTCTCATGGCACCCCGAGGCCAAGAGAAATAAATACCCAACACTTCTGGGAAACAAGTAGATTTGAAAAACGTAAGCATTTCTCCTAACGACTTAGTAGCCACTCGAAAAAACAACAGACCTAAATTGATAGAAAAGCGGTGTTTTTATTCCATTCTTAACTAAGCACAGCTGTTCGTGGGCCATGTATGCTGTTGGTACCACACAGCTTCGCAAACTCTGGAATCTGTTTGAACTCTGCCACCCTATTTCCTCTCCACTTAATTTTCACACAGGACTGGCTTTTTAAGGGTAGTAAACCCCAAAAGCCCAGCTTTGAAAAGATATGACATCACGAGAAAGGAATGCAGTGATCTAATACTGAAATTATGAACTACCTGGGAGTCAGGAGTTCACCAGGTAGCTGACGAATGTTGACTATTTGTTTTCCTCCAAAAAATTAAATTATCCCACAGCCTCCCTGTGAATCACTGTGGCGCCCCAGGGTACCTCGGAGAACAGTTTGGGAAACTGCTAGGTGAGACTCATTCCCCTGCAACCAGTCAAGAGTGTCCTTGCCGGTTTTCATCTAAAACAAACAAAAAAAGATCTATGTGGCCCAGACTGAAATGGCCTGTGGTAACCTCAGATCTGATCTAGTGAAAGGACTCTACATTCTAGCCACAGCAGCCGTTGGGTAACAGATAAACCCCTGGGTGACTCACACGGATTCTGCAGACCCAGAGACAGGGAGGGCAGGGGGCGCCATGTTAATGGATCAATCAATCACTTTTCTTTAACTACTTCACCCCACCGGTAAATGGGGGACATTGTCTAGAAAAGTGGTAGATTGTATGTTTTTCATTACTTAACATGAGAGATGAATGTTGGGTCAATATTACAGACTGCTGATGGAAGGCAGGTGCCTTGTGAATGTGTTATAGCAATCACGTGGTTTTGTCCCTGCTAAGACTAAAAACTAAACTCTAAAATAAGCAAAGATTGGGGCACCTGGGTGGCTCAGTTGGTTAAGCATCTGACTCTTGAGTTTGGCTCAGGTCATGATCTCAGGGTCATGGGATCGAGCCCGGTGTGTCTGCTTCTCCCTCTCTCTGCCTACCCCTCGCTTCTTCACGCTTTCTCTCTCTCAAATAAATAAATAAATATTTAAAATAAATAAAATAAGCAAAGATTGTACTGAGACTAAAATAAAGGAGGAAAGTGAATTCATTCATTCATCCATCCAGCATTCTATAGATGTTTTTCGAGTTTCTTTCATGTTCCAGCCTATATGTCAAGGGGAGCACAGCAGTGAACAAGCCACATACAGCGTGGCCTCTGTCCTCTTGTCAGGGGCAACAGTGGCCTCCGTCTTCCCCAAATCAATAGAGAATTTTCAGGCGTCGTCTTACCTGACCTCCTAGCAACGCGTGGTTGAATGGATCACTTCCTCTTTTCTGAAACACCTGGTTCACTTGTATTCCCAGGCCTTCTCCGTCCTAGCCTTCTTCCTGGCTCTCCTGCTGCATCTTCTGTTTCTCCCTCTTCTCGGCTTCCAAAGCTGACTGCCCTATGGCTCGGTTCTGGGTCAGTGTCTCCGTCCTCACTCTCTCCCTGGGCGTTCCCTTGCAGTCCCATGACATCAAATAGCATCTCTGCACGGTGAACTCCCACATTTCTAACTCTAGCCCCCACTCTACTCCGGAGCTCCAGACCTGTATATCCAATGACAGACTTGACACCCTCACTTTGAGGACAAACAGGTATCCCAAATGCAATATGTTCAAAACAAAATCCTGATCTCCTACCCTTAAACCCTGCTTTCTCGACCCCAGGAAATGGTACTGCCATTCAGTACATGTTCAGGCCAAACACCTAGACCTCTCGATTCTTCTGTTCCTTATCACTGCATCTAATCCTTTAGAGCAAGTTCTGTCGGCTCTAACATTCAAAACCTATCCTGAATCTAAACCCTCTAGACCATCTATCTCACTCACTGCAACACACTAAGGGTTTTCGGTTTTCCTGTTTCTACTCTGGCCCTCCCACTCAGTCTATTCTCAACACGGTAACCAGAACTTCCTTTTTAAAATGTAAGCTAGATAGTATCAATCCTTTACCTAAAACCCGTCAAGAAGTCCTGTCACACTTGAAATCTCTGGACTCCCTACTTCATGCTGGAAGGACCTAACTGATCTGGCTGCATGGGAATCACATTAGGACTAATATTGCTTTTACCTCCTCCAGGAACACTTTTCCTTAGAGATTCAGATGACTCACTCCTCACTCAAATCAGAGAAGCCTTCTCTGGACACCCTTTCTAAAATATTCTTCCCCTCCTTCTGAACCCCATTATCTGTTTTATTTCTCTCAATAGTACTTAGTAGCCGGTGGAAATACATCTTAGGTATGAACTGCGGACTGCTCCTCCCACTGGAACATTAGGTGAGTGTGGTTACTCTGTCTTGTTCACGCAGGCACTCGGTGCGCTCCTGAATACTTAGTGAAATGACAATCTCCTGCCTCCACAGAGTTTACATACTGTGAAAGATGACAGGGAAAAGACCTGGGTATCCAGTTTAAAGTCTGTTGTTTACTTTGTTTAACCTCCCAATATGTTACTTAATATGTAAGCATTTCGTATGTACCAAACATTGTTCTCCTAATTCTGGATATATGTTATCCCCTTTATTTTATATTTCTGTCAGGTGGGTAAAAACATCAACCCTCAGAGAGGGTAAGTCACTTGCTCAAGATCCCAGAAGTGATCAGAGGGAGGGTTTGCATTCGTCTCAGACCCATGGCACCACTGGGCTGCACTCTTACCCACGATGCCATGCTGTGCACAGCACCTGTGTATTGCCCTCCGGGAAGGGACAAACTAAACCACAATGACCTCCCATACCTCCATTCTACCTCCTATCAAAGAAAAAACTGTTGTCACTTGTGCTGCTTGAAATTTAATTTCTAGATTAAATCACAAGAATTCTTTTATCCAAATACAGTTCAGTGATGACAACTGGCCATGGACCAAGGCCGAATATGTGCATCCCGAGAGCATGTGGGGTTAGGTGGTGAGGATTCAGATGAGACATTCGTCATGCTACTTCATTATCCTTATTACCCACACTATGACTCTTCCCCTTCTAAAGAGCATACATTTAAACAGGAACAGCCAGAGGTGACAAGCTCACGAGTTTGGCTGGACGCAACCAAAGCAGAAGACTTCGGCAAAACACATTCACCCTGGTTCTTTTCTGTCACCAGGAGAATTAGCTGCCTGGCTCGTGCAGGAAGATCCAAACCAACTCCTTGCCTTAAACTCTCCATAACTGACTGTGCAAGACAGAGCGCCTCAGACGTACCCCTCTTACAGCTCGATACAACTAACTCTAAGCTCCATTCTGGGGCACCTCCAGCTCAATTCTGGAACAGCACAAGACCTAAGAACAGGCACCACAAGCTCAAAGATACATTAAGGTGACTTTGCTTCTCTCTTCTACTGTCATAAAATTAGGAACAGCCCATCTGTGTACCCTATCAAGATACACTGGTTCTCACACTCCTGCTAGCTAGCACACGCTGGCCCACATTTTATACACACAGACACACACAGACACACACACACACACTCTCTCTCTCCTTATTCAACCCTGTGGTTCTCGATTGCATACGGGGTAAACATCAGACACTATGATAATGATGCATAGTTATTTCACTGCAAATATTACAAATGCTAAAAAATACCCAGACTCATTTCAAAGATGATAAAGAATTATTTCGAAAAGAAACGAAGTAACTGTATTCAACTTTACTACTGAACATGAGCCAAAATTACCCTTTTGTTCTAGATTTACCAAAATAGCATCAATTGTGACATCTGGCAACACCCAGCACCTAATTTAAATCACTTTTGCCTCTAAACCATACATTTTATAAAACTGCTAATAAGCGCTCCGTGCTGCGGGATGACCCATTTATGTAATGGCTTGAAGGGCTCAATTCTTTGGTAAAAATCAAGACTTGGAAAATGTGGGTGGAGAGGAGGAATGGGAAGGAAAACAGGAGAGTGTCTGAGCATGAGAGGGAGTGTCACTGCTTGGAGAAAAAGAGAAAAGCTGCCCCCCTCGTTCGACACCCACCCCCCACACACCCACGTTCCCTCCTTAACCTCAGGAGAAAGTTTTTTAAGCCAACACAACTCATCACCCGTCTTCTAAGCTGGGAGTATTTTTGCCAGACTTTTCTACCTCCTGGGCATTTTCTGGTCTCTGGACTCCAGGTCTCCAGTCTTCACATCAAAGACGAGCCTATAGATGGGCCATCTATAAACTGAGAAAGCAGACAGCCCCTAGGAGCAAGGAAAGCTAGAAGAATGGCCCTCCTCTCTTGGCTAAATCCCCGGAGATGAAATGACTTCTGAGTAGTGCTTCGCAAATTCCTGGCAAGATTGATTTCTGGATGTAGAAAAATGAAAATTAAGAAGAAAAAAAAATAGGAATTCAAACAACAGCCACCACCACAGTGCTCAAATGTCTGAAGAAAGTGAGTCCTTAATCTCTTTGTCCTTGACATTAGCTATCAACAGCTATCAACAGAACTACCAATTCCAAGTCTATGTCTGACACTTGGTAGGAAAATGACTGCTACCTCACCCTGAAGGTCAGGCATCAGCTCTAGCTCCCAGTTCCTGGAAGGTAACAAGGCTCCTTACAAACCAGAAAACAATGATAGTTAGAAAGGAGTCTCCAGAATTATTTCACTCAACCTCTTCATTTTATGAGTCCAGACTGCTAAGGTGGCTCTCCTAAATCTCTAAGTTAGTGAAAGACCTAGGTTTTAAGCCTCCTTCTCCTAATCCCCAATCTCCTACACTTCAAGAAACAAATGGATTTGTTACCCATGCATCCATCCATCCATCCACCCATCCGTCCATCCATAAATAAATAAGGACACAGGTTTAAAAAACAGACATACAGCCAATATGCCTTAGTGGTTAAGAGCATGTACTCTGGAGCCAAACTGGCTGGTTTATATCCTGGCTCAGCCACTTATTAGCTACATGACCTTGGGGAAGTTATTCAACCATACCTTAGTTTCCTCATCCATAAAACGGGAAGAATAATAATAGTAACAACTAGCATGATGCTATCCACCTCCTTGGGTTTTTGGGGCAACTCAAACGAGTTAATGTCTTAATATTTTTTTAAATTTTTTTATTGTTATGTTAACCACCATACATTACATCATTAGTTTTTGATGTAATGATCCATTATTCATTGTTTGTGCATAACACCCAGTGCTCCATGCAGAATGTGCCCTCTTTAATACCCGTCACCAGGCTAACCCATCCCCCCACCCCCCTCCCCTCTAGAACCCGCAGTTTGTTTTTCAGAGTCCGTCGTCTCTCATGGTTCGTCTCCCCCTCTGATTTCCCCCCCTGCATTCTTCCCCTATCTTTTTTTTTTTCTTAACAGCATTATTTGTTTCAGAGGTACAGATCTGTGATTCAACAGTCTTGCACAATTCACAGTGCTCACCACAGCACATACCATCTTAATATATTTTAAAGTGAGAAATCAAGCACCTAAAAAAATATCTACGACATCATAAGTGGTATGTGAGTCCTAGATATCATTATTCTTTCAAATTTGAGCAAGACTTTAAATAAATATGAGAAGGAGGTTATGGTCTCACTTTGTGCCTTTTTAGTCTTTCAATACCTGCTTAACAACTTTCTGATACTGGAATCTCTCGGTTACAGTAACGAAAGTGGCTTCTCTTTTCCTTACTGGACCCTGGCTGGTGCACCACTCCCTGGACGGGCAGTCAGTCCCAGCTTTCTCACACCACACAAAAGTACCCCTTATCATTAAAGTCAACAGAGAAGGTAACTCCAATCCTTCACCTGGAGTATGTTAAAATGCCCTTGTGCCCCTTACAGTGGTCTCTTCTGAATGTCTAATTTCAACTTATCCACTTGAGATTACAGAATCTTCTCCAATTAGTTTGTTGTCAATAAAACCAGTATTGAACTGCATGTTAGCTAACTAGAATTTAAATCAATCAATAAGTAGTTTTTAAAAAGACATAACTCCACACTGCCCAGACATATTCTATGTCATCCACACCCACTGTGTGACAAGACCTGCCCCCCCAGTCATGACACGAACTTTCTCAGAATACCTACTACTTTTCCAATTTTCTCTCTTTCCTTTGGGTACGTAAAATGAGCTTTCAACTCTAAGAGACACCATGGTAGAACATATGTGAAGGTATAATTCTAATGTATAAGAGTTGAGGAAAACTTGCCTCTGGGCACTTTTGCTTATCAATTTAATAAAAGCTTTTACATATAAACCACAGTATATTATAGATTATGATATATAATTGTACATGATATACATAACATGCATAGTACATTAAATAGCATATATAATATGTATCATCTTACAGGCTTAATGTATTTATGTTACTAGTTACAAATTATATATAAGTACATAAAGCCTGTGAAATTCATTTATTATTTTTAATGAACCATTATTTATACTACTTACTGATTTTCTTTTAAAGATGCTATTTATTGATTTGAGAGAGCGACAGAGAGCACTAGCGGGGGGAGGGGCAGAGGGAGAAGCAGACTCCCTGCTAAACAGGGAGCCCAATGCAGGGCTCCATCCCAGGACCCTGAGATCATGACCTGAGCTGAAGGCAGACACTTAACCGACTGAGCCACCCAGGTGCCCCTAAAACCTATTGCTTTTTAAGGTTTCTTCTTTTCTCTCTTCATTTGATTGTGAGCTCCCTGAAAGCAAAAACTTACGTGTGTGTTTGTGTGTACCCAGGCCTGGCATGGTGCCTTGCCCTGTAAATGTGTGCTGGATTGGGTTACAATCACAAATCTACTGAGATTTCAGGCTACATCTCAGTTACCTTTGACCCTGCAGCTAAGCACAACAACATCTTGGTTAAAGTCAGTACTCAGAAAATATCAAGCGATTGACACAGAGAAGCTCTTAAAATACAATCAGATTAAAAAAAAAAAAAAAGAATTTGACTTAGAAAGGCATCTAATTTGTCATGTAAAGTGTATATGGAGCCTAAAGAAAAAGGATATAGGAAGAAAGGCTAGAATCAGAAATAGAGGACATTAGGCCATGTAGTTTAAGGGTTGCAAAAGGGATCCTCCTCTCCCCTCACCTTGCCACCTCCCTACCCCCTACTAATTCTACCATGAACAGTGACATTCTTTGTCTTAAGGTCTCAGGCCGGTTAAAAGACAAACACCTCTGGAAACTGTCATACTTTAGTCAGTTTTTTTTTTTTTTTTTTTAAAGATTTTATTTATTTATTTGACAGAGAGACAGCGAGAGCAGGAACACAAGCAAGGGGAGTGGGAGAGGAAGAAGAAGGCTTCCTGCCGAGCAGGCAGCCGGATGCGGGGCTCGATCCCAGGACCCTGGGACCATGACCTGAGCCGAAGGCCGACGCTTGACGACTGAGCCACGAGGGCGCCTATCATACTTTAGTCAGTTGACCAACTCTTTTACTGAAAGCAGATTTAGATTTAGATTGGTGGGTTTGGAGGACATTGCCCCGGGGAGACAGCTGGAAATTCCAGGGCATTCTGGGCTTATCACCGTTACTGGTGTTCAACTGTAAAGGCAGGGATGCCCCATCATCCTGCACACAAAGAATGACCCACATCCCACATGATTTTCAAGTATTTCACCAGACATTCATGTCGGTAAGAACCTGTTTATAATTATCGGAGTATACAACCTAAGACCATTTTATTTTCATGATTCCTATTCATGCTAAATTATCTAAAATGAAGCTAACAGTACAAATCAAAGGAAGACTGATCATTGTTTTGACAGACATATCGTATTGTCCACCACTTCACAAAACCGTATCACCGAAAGCGAAGCAACTAGACTTCTGAGTCACCACCACAGCAAATACAATGTTGAATCATCAGAATTTAGCTAAATCCACATTTACGTGCAAGCTTACCTGACTCCTTCCCTATGTCTTCTGGCATAGTTATGCTGAAACATTTTCATATTTAAATCCGTATTTGTTATAAATCATGTTCCTTTTTTCCCTTGTATTTCAGTTATGAAATTATATTGACTTTTTAAAATTACATGCACAGGTAGATAATACTGTCTATGATTTTGTTTGAGAATAACAAAGAGGGCAATAAAAAAACAGGGCTGATGGGGTGCCTGGGTGGCTCCAGTCGGTTAAGAATCCGACTCATGATTTCGGCTCAGGTCATGCATGATCTCAGGGTTGTGAGATCAAGCCCTGTGTCAGGCTCTGCGCTCATCGGGGAGTCTGCCTGAGATTCTCTCCCTCTGCCCCTCCCCTACTCGTTCTCACACACTCCCGGTCTCTCTAAAATAAATAAATAAATCTTTAAAAAAAAAAAAAAAAAAACAGGGCTGTGAAATACAGGTTTAAATGTAGAGAAGGATGAGAACAGCAAACAGGAACACACCACTGAGAAGGAAGAGAGAGTGAGGCCTGGCAAGAAGCCCACAGAAGGTGTTTGATGAATGCTTGAAGATGAATGGGCTTTATGTAAACATTTTTTCTAGGCAAAAAATGCCACATCAGTGTTTGCCATGGCTTATGGGAGTTAGCCGGATGCACGGAAGGAACAGGAGCACCAGAGTAAGGTAGACCAGCATTCAAACCCTGGTTCTGCCTCTCTTATGAGTCATGTCAACTTGGGCAAATAACTTCACTTCTCTGAGTGTTGATGCTCACATCTGCAAAATGGAAGTAATAAAAAGGGCTTTACAAGTTGGCCTTCCTGAATCTTAAAGTCTATCACCATGTCTGGCATATCATCGGCCTTTGACAGAGATTAATTCCTACCCTCCTGTTCCTAGACATTGCCTCATTTCCTAGTATGCCCAGAAAGAGAGAAAAGCCAAGACAATAACTGTATTAGGTACCCACGCTACATAACAAATTACCATCAAATTAGTGGCTTAAAACAACACATGTACAGTTGACTCCTGAACAATGCAGAGGTTAGGGGTCCTGACACTTTGCACAGTCAAAACTCTGTGTATTTAACTTGTGACTCCCCCAAAACTTAATCACTAATCAGCCTACTGTGCATCAGAAAAAGCCTTACCAATAACAAAAGCTGATGAACATATATTTGTATGTTATATATACTATATACTGTGTCCTTACAATAAAGTAAACTAGAGAAAAGAATATGCCATTAATTTTCTCTTCATAAGGAAGAGAAAATACATTTATAATTCTGTAAAAAATCTTTAAGTGGACCTGCACAGTTCAAACCTGTGTTGTTTGAGGGCCAACTGTATTATCTCAGTTTCTGTGGGTCAGGAATCTGGGCACGGCTGAGTGGGTCCTCTGATCAGAGTCCCTCACAGGGCTGCCATCAAGGTGTCAGCTACAGCTGGAGCCTCATCCAAAGGCTCAACCAGGGAAGATCTGCTTTAACACTCTGTGGCTGTTGGCAGAATTCAGTTTCTGAAAGGTTGTTGGACTGAGGCCTTTGGTTCCTCTCTGTGTGTTGGTCAGATGCCTCCTTCTGTTAGTTGCCACATGGGCCTTTCCAACATGGCAGGATGCTTTATCAAAGCAAACAAACCAAGGAAACTGCAGAGTCTCACAGCAAGACAGAAGTCATATCTTTCGTAATCTAATAACGGAAGTGACATTTCATCATCTTTGTCATACTTATGAGCAAGTCACTATATTCAGGCCACACTCAAGGGGTGGCTGTTACAGAAAGTATGAATCCCAGGAGACAAGAATGGTGGTGGACAGGGAGGCATCTTAGAATCTGCCTGTTACAAAATAAAATAGATAAATAGATAATTGTACAGAATTTTCTTCTAGGTTAAGTGGGAAAATCAGCTGAGCCAAATACGTTAAAAAAAAAAAAAGTTTTCAACACCCAATCCATGTACCCCAACGTTTAAAAATTTAACTCACTGATTAATTTTATGTGTTTTGTGCCTGACAGATTCCTGTTAAAATCTGCCATAAAAGCCAGGAATATTCAAATCACAATGCTCTTTGGAGTATCTGGGTGGCTCAGTCAGTTGAGCATCTGACTCTTGATTTCAGCTCAGGTCATGATCTCAGGGTCATGAGATCCAGCCCCACGTCGGGCTCTGTGCTGAGCCTGTAGCCTGCTTGGGATTCTCTCTGTCCCTCCCCTTTTGCACCCCCCCCCTTTTGTACTCGCTTTCTCTCAAAGAAACAAAAACAAATAACAATGCTCTTTAATTATATAACCCAACAAGAAAAAAACTATGCTGAGAATTTTCTAATCTGACAGCCAAACCTCTTCTAATTGCTGTTGTTCAATGTAGTTTCAAACAGAAAGCATGGTTCTGTGTACCTGAACCCTGGCAATCCTCCCCCCTTCACTAAACTCTAAACACAAAATAAACCTAAAGGCTTAATGGATCATCCATTAAATGCTCTTTCTTAATTCCCACATCCCAAAATGAAAATCTGCATTACCTTAAAAAATGAATTACCTTATAAAATGTAGTGGCCACCACTGAAAAACTGATGCAAAGCACCACAATCTATGCAGTTCAGTGGTTCATCTTTCAAGAAGAAGAATCAATTTAAAAAATTAACTTCCTAGAATTAACTTCTGCTAGTGGCCATACTTCTAAAATTCTCTCCCATACTTTGGAATCGTACTGGCTGAAGAACATGATTTGTGGGATAACTTTGGAAATGTCAATGTTGTTTAAGACAGAGCCCCAAAACTACCTTCATATAGGGGACTAAGTCCCAGATGTCACTCAAACCACACTGCCCTTTTCTGAGCAGGTGGGACTCAGGTTCATTCCACGAGGCTCCACCCCCACCAGCTGGACAAACCGGATCTGACACACACTGGACCAATCAGACTTTTCCCAAGGAACCTGAAGATGGGATAGAAGGACACTACCCAGTTGACTTGTCACACAGAAGTTCTGAGTACATGACATGCTTAGGCTTCATGAAGAAAGCCACGCCGGAGCCATGGATACCGTGATGGTTCATTTCGTGTGTCAACTGGATTGAGCCACAGGGTATCCAGACATTCAGTCAAACATTACGCTAGGTGTGTCTGTGGGGGTGTTTCTGATGAGATGAACATCTGAACTGGTAGACTCACTCAGTAGAGTGCCCTCCCCAAAACGGATGGGCCTCAAGGCCTGAAAAGAACAAAATGGGGGCCCCTCCCACAAGTAAAAGGGAACTTTTCCTGCCTGACTGCTTTGAGGTTGGACAGCAATCTTTTATGGCCTTCAGAATCTAACGGGAATATGGGCTCTTTTGGGGTGTCAAGCCTGCCAGCTTCTCAAGCTTAGAACTTAGACCATCAGCTCTCCTGGTTCTCAGGCTTTTGCACTCGAACAGAACTAAACCATGGGCCCTCCTGGGTCTCCAGCTTGCCAACTGCAGATCTTGGGATTTCTCAGCCTCCATAATCAAATGAGTCAATTCCTTATAATAAATCCCTTTATATAAATATCATACACACACACATATAAATAAATATCCTATTGGTTATGTTTCTCCACAGAACCCCAATACATATACTAAGAAACAGAGAAAAGCAATCTGTAGGGAGAAAAATAAAGTGATGTGTACAGAAAGCAGAAATAAAAGATCATGTGGCCTATGGAGAAAAAGCATGGGGAAGTATCCTGTTCTTATAGTCCTTCAAAAGATCTGTCGTCCACCCTGTCCTTAGGTAACCATGAAACACTCTTGATTCTTCTAGAACAAATCCCCTTTCATATAAACTAGCACAGTGGGTCACAGTTACCCGCAACCCCAAGAGTCTTAAATAAGGTACTTGGTGAACCAGAGCTCTTGCAGGAGAAAGTCCCCATCACCAGCTCGGCTCCCTGCCTCATCCTGACAGCCTGCATTCACCTCCCAGCCTTGCCACATACTTACTAGCCACGCCACTGCAGCTAAGTGACTTCACCTTGCCACGCCTTGGTTTCATGATCGAAAGACACATGGGGTTGTTACAAGAATTAAGGGAATTCTGAGCTCCAGGGCCATCATGGAAGGCCTTCCAGATAGCACTCTGGTTGTGTGACCCAGGAGCTCTGTTTAATGCAGCAGCTGGCCCAGAGGAAGGGCTCAAAAGTTAGCCATTACTGTATCTTTCTTTTTTACATCACATTCCCCGCCTGACTGCCACCAAAGCCACTGTCTTAAGCAAGTGAGGAGGGGCACTTGTAACACAAATTGACACAAACATCTGCAACTATGTGTCAGTGGTTTTTCTGCTTCTGCTCACTATACTTTTCAAAATAAATATATACCAGACACTACACCACCACACATAGTAAAAATTATGGTAGACATACTGTGTCTTTCAGGAAATCATTCTCAATTGCCAAGAACCTAGTTTTTGCAGCAAACTCTATACCAAAACACAAAACATCATCCTACAGAAGTATACAGAGCCCTGAAGTCAGCGAGACATGGGTTAAAATCCCCACGTGCTCTTGGTCAAGTTTCTTATTTTTTCTAAGCCTTTCTTTTCTCATATTTTCAAGGGAATACTTCATAAGGTTGGGAAGGATTAAAATAAGCTACATAAAGCTAAGAACATTAATAAATAGAATGTGCTAAATAATTGCTAGTTTGTTATTTCTAGCCCTAGAATAACCAGAAATGAATGTATTCTACTTAATGATATACTAATAATCATTCAATGGTCCAAGAAATAATTTTGCTATTAACTTCTCCGGGTCTAATCTTGTCAAGTAGGTTGGACTACTTTACCTTAAAGCAATTGTGTAAGATTCTGAATCTAAATGCAATTAAACTTCGCCCTAAAGTAGGGTGGCCCTCATTCCAGTTCATCCGGGATAGTCCTGGGCATAATTATCCATAGGCCACATTTCACTCCTGAAAGTGTCCTGGTCTGGATAATAAATTATAGGATCGCCCTAAAGGAAAATCTTTAGGTGAAAGATACACTTTTAAAATGTGTTATTTCACATCAGTGTCTGTTTACTGTGGTTTATTAGGATTTCCGTGTTTTCTGTCCAGCCTTTGAAGCAAGCTGGAACTAGAGTAGTCAGGGCTCCATCCCTACACGGCAAGTAGCTGTTCGTACCGCCCAGACTTGGGAGCTCTGACTAAGCTGTAAGCCTTTATTACCAGGACACGTGGCACGACCGAGCAGAGCAGCGGGACGGGCCGTCTCGGCCAGCAGCAGCTGCTGTTGCTCACGGAGACCCACACTGCACCACGCAGACGTACAGCGGGGAGGAGCAACCCCTGGCGTGCCTCTGGCACTGGACGGTATAGAATGCACTCTCCCAGCTGCCATCTAATTTAACTCCCCAAAGCACACACTGTTCTCTGCTCTACCTGCCACTGCCACATGACCAGGTGGCCACCCGGAAAGCCAATGCGTTAGCTCCCCAGTTCTCCGAAGCACGCCTTCTCTTGGCCCAAGATCCCCAGAACGTGCCTGCCTCAGTACTTGACCCTTCCTTTCCATGCACTGTCAAGGATGTGAAGACCAGTCCTGGCCCTTCTTTCCCGCTTGGAGCCCTGCCCATAACATCCAGCTTTGTTCATCAACATCATGAAGCCAAAGCCAAAGATGAGAGGTGCCCTGGTCACACTCTTACTCAAGGATATGTGGCCCGGTCTGCCCTTCACCTAGACCCTGCCCATTTGGAAAGAGAGATAAAACAACCCCCCCCCCCCCATTTTACACATGAAGAAACCAAGGCAGGGAAGGTCACACACCAGCAGTGCTTGAACTGGGGTGTGGGTCTTCTGACTCCAGTGTCCACCCTCTTCCTCCCATACCAGTGTTTCTCAAATTTCAGTGGGTACTTACAAGGTCAGCTACATAATTTTCAGGGACCAATGAAAATGAAAATGTTGGGTCCCTTGTTCAAAAAGCAAAAGAAAATCCTTTTCCATCCTTCTCTGGTCTCCCTTGTGATGGGTCATGGTGTTTTTTGTAATTTGCTATTTACCACTGAGCTCCTTCCACATGGGGATACTCACAGGGTAAGTGCAGACTCTCAAAGGTGCCCAGAGCCTCACATGGATTGGGCACACACAGCATATGCACCAAACCCTGACCTCCCCACCCTCATGCCTGAGTCCGCACTGGAGGCAGAGGGCAGCAGTAGATACTGGGGAGGGACAGAGGAACCAGTAGCTATCCTAGCAGGATGGGGGACCGCACACGAACGGAGACTCGAAGCACCCCACACATGCTTCAGGGGCCCAGAGGATTTCACTTAAAATACACAAATTCAAAGGTAACATCAGTAAGAATGTCACAGAGCATTAGACCCCAAGCACGGGGCACTCCTTCCAAGCACGGGACCCTATACAGTCCCTGCTCACACAGCCATGAAGTTGCCCTTGTGCCACGGATCTTGTTAAAAGACACGACCTGAGTCAGTCAGTCTGGGATGGCCCTGAGACTATGCATCTCTAACCGGCTCCTCAAGGATGCGACAGCTGCTAGCCTCAGCCTATCCTTGACTAACAAGCTCCCACACAAGTCTCACTTTTTAACTTGTTTATTATGTCAGAGTCAATTACGGCCCTTCTATTTCTTTCATTATTCAAATAAGGCAGCCATAAAAATAGGTATTAAATACAAGTCACCATCCATTGTCTCCTTAAAATGTGATGGGTCAGGAGTAGCGAATCTATTCATATTCATGACACCCTCCAGCCCGGGTCTAAAGACGTCATAAGCAGAGGTGTGCGAAGCTACTTCAGTCCATCAGTACTTCTGCACACACTCGTGTCACTCGGGAGGCCTCACACAGACGGCCTGATTCCTGCCCAGGCAGACACCACCTTCTCTGCTCAGAAGGGCCTGTTATTGGAAATTGTCAAGCCCAGTTTTCCAAAACAGGAGCAAGGGCCCATCTCCTCAGCTTGTGGATGGAGACAGCAGCTGAACGGTATGCATACTCGTTCTGGAATGGCAGCAACTGTAAACTCTAAGGCAGACTGGGGACAAGGCTTCTCAGAACTCCCACAGCAGGAGCTCTCGGACTGTGGAGTCCCACTCTGAGTCAACCCACGCAGCACACAGAGAACGAGATACTCCGGCAAACTGAGCCTCAGTCTCTCAATCCCTAAAATGGGGCCAATCACACTTGCCCAGCCTCCTGGGATGGAACCTTTGATCAAATCATAGGAGACAATCAATATGCAAGCTCTGTGCAAGTCCAAAGCTGTTGCTATTTAACAGTCTAAGAAAGTGCTACAGGGGCGCCTGGGTGGCTCAGTCGTTAGGCGTCTGCCTTCGGCTCAGGTCATGATCCCAGGGTCCTGGGATCGAGTCCCGCATCGGGCTCCCTGCTCCGCGGGAAGCCTGCTTCTCCCCCTCCCACTCCCCCTGCTTGTGTTCCCTCTCTCACTGTGTCTCTCTCTGTCAAATAAATAAATAAAATCTTCAAAAAAAAAAAAAAGAAAGAAAATGCTACAGGTGACTAGTGGATGGTACCTTCCAACTTGGTGTCCTATAGTATCTGAGGTGTGTCTAGGGGGCGGGGAGTGCTAATGGAATATGTTCTTTTAAAGGTGGAATGCTGTGAGGCTGACAAATCACTTTCATAACTGGAACAAATCATGCCTGCCATTCAGTAATACTTGGAAATCCATCATCAATTTGATTTACACGCGGCATCAATAAATCACACGAAGTGTGGCCTGTGGAGCCCAAAGAGTAAACAAAAGTAAACATTGTGTTTCACCTGCCTTGTTGGCGAGACGAAATGAAAACCCTGGCTACCTCAACTGGAATAATGCCTTTGGTCTCTGACTGGTTTGGTTATTTTTGGAACCCTTTATGGAATATTAACTTTATTTGCTCTAATTCTGCAGGAAGCCACATTAGAAGTGCAAGGAAATATAAATGATTAAAAAGCAGAAGTGAAAAAAAAAGTAACCAAGTATTTTGCCCCAACTTTCATTAGCTAATATATCAACTGCATCTCTTCAAGAATGTGAGATCCCAGCTGCGATTCCTGCCCCGGTGCTAACATGACAACATTCAATACAGTTCACTCGCCAGCGTTAGCAAATTCTTTTTTCATTGTCTGTTTGTCCAGAAATAAACACAAGTAAAGGAATGATTATAGGAAAGTAACATTCTAAATCAGTGACAATGTTTTAAAATTTATAATGTGGCAGTGGGGGGAAAATATGAAGCTAGCTGACCCACTAAGGAGTCAAGCTCTAACCTAAGCTCCAGGTTATAGCCAACTGAATTAGCAAACCACAAACAGGAAAAAATCAAAATAAAACGTCACGACCTATTATTTAAAGTACACTTAGTTTCTAGACCTCCCGGGTTCACACGATACTTATGTTTTTAAAACCAGGTCTTTACAAGAGATACCAGCCTTAAGTTATACAAAAGAGTTTTTTAATCCCAATTAGTTAGTGTCCTTTGTTGATATCATTCTGCTTTTTCTGACCAACAATAATGAATAACCCACAAGCGCTAATGAATAACTAACTCCCTTTGTCTCCAAGGACGGCAGAGCTCCACAAGAAATGTCAGAGGCCCTAAAGTAAAATAAAAAAACCTTTACAATAAAAATCTTCCCAATTATATAGTCCTACGGGTACTGCAAATGTGGAATTGTCTTAAATATTTAAATAGCTGTGTCAAATGTGCTTAAAGTGGAGATCATAAAACTGATTTCCCAGATGCTTTGAAAAATGCATTTCTACCAGTCTAATTACAATTCATAACTGTGGAAGAGGAAGTAGAGAGAAAAGCCATTATTGGTACAATATAACTGAGATTCTGTACTCACCAGTCCTAGCAGGGCTTGGAAGTTGCCAACTGTGAGGCATCCTCCATGCTCACTCGGTGGCTCAGATAAACACAAACATGCTCATCTCAGTACATGAAACATTTACACGTAGTAAAAAGATCATTTCTAAAACTAATTTCCACTATCTTAAAACGTAAATCTAAAAGTAACTCGTTATTGTAGGACAGAACCAATAAGCAACTCCATGGATGTTGCTGAGAACCAGGGATCCCACTGACACATGCACGACGAGCAAGTGTGAGGAAGAACTCTGTAATGTCGTATTTTAACTGGAACTCATTACCTTCTGACAGATTTCCTAACTCTGTCCACACATAGGGCCCAGAAGCAATGACACCCCAGAGTCAAGAAAAACATGCTTTCATCCGGTTTTCCAAAGATTTCCCACTAAAAGGGACCCGAGTTTTTAGGGAAAATGGCTGATTGCATGTCTGGGGCGGGGAAGTACTAGTGGGTCTGGAGTGTCTCGTTCTATGTGAAAGCAAGGAAGTGCTTCATGGGGACATAACAAAAGGACATCGGGACCGGCTTGAAGGGGCTTCCACCTGCCAGATCCAGGACAATCTGAGCATCAAAAAGAACAGTGATGCTAATGAATTATGGCACAGGGACTTTTTAAAAAGAATACATGGGGTCTGTGGTGATTCTCAAAAAAAGGAGAAACAGAAGTTCTTCTTTCCAGAAGAATACCAACTAATAAACACAGAAGAAATACTGGAATCAGAAAATCACTGTTATACAGTTAATAATGTAGTAACTGATTCACACAAGCATCACTGATGAAGAGCAAGATATTTGTATAAGATTAGGTATTAATTTTGAAAAGGAAAGTGTCCACATTGCAGAGATCCTGGTGACACCACCTTGGCCAGACGACCAAAAGCAGCATCACAAATACCGGGACAAATGAGCATGCAGTGCTCCCAGGATATATAATCCACAAATAACCTATGTGGTACTCCTACCAAAAATGTTTAACCTGAACCTAATCATGAGGAAATGATTAGATGAACCAAGTTGTGAGACAAGACAACCGACCTAAACTCTAAAACAGCAACATATTTTGTCATGAAACACGAAGACAAGGGGAGACGGTCATTCTAGAAAAAAGGAGACTAAAGAGACATGACAACCAAATGTAATGCAGCATTCTTTTCTTTTTTTTTTTTTTTTAAGTAGGCTCCATGCCCAGCGTGGAGCCCAACATGGTGCTCAAACTTACAACCGTGATATCAACACCTGAGCTGAGATCAAGAATCAGACACTTAACCAACTGAGCCACCCAGGTGCCCCATAATTCAGGATTCTTGACTGGATCCTGAATCAAAAGAAAAGAATAGCTACAGAGGACATGTGGGCTATAAGGAGGGGGAAAACAGTACGATAAGTAAAATAAAACATAAAATAATATTATGAAAATTTGAATATGAATTTAAATATTTATTCTATTTTAAGATATAACTCTATATAAGCAATACTGTTGTATCAAAGTTAAATTTCTTGGTTATGATTCATGTATCCTAGTTGTACAACATGGAAGACACCTGCTTAGCCATTTGGGGGTGAAGAGTCAGAATGTCTGCAACTTACTTATACGTGGTTCGACTTCGTTGAGAAAGAAAAAGGTAGCAAAAGCTAAAAGGTGAAATAAAATATAAAAGGACATAATACAAAATAAGATAAAATCGAACTTTGTTTATAAAGGTACATTCTGGAACAAATAATGAGTTTTATTTACAAGTAAGTCATGTACGACTAAGTAGGGATAGTTGGGGGGGCTCCTGGGAGAGCCGATTAACGGCGCCGATTTGGAGGGAGTCATCCCTTCCACCCTTCTGCCTATTGTCCTTCCTTCGTCTTTCACTCTCCTCAGAATACAGACTCCACAGCAGGAGCAGGCGTGGGGGAAAGGCAAAGGGAGGCTCCGTGATCGTGGACCTGACATCCCTGAGCTTCTCACCAGGAGCAGCATCCCCGACCCCGGGCTGCTCTTTGTGTGAGAACAATCAACTCCTGTGACACAGGTTCCCAAATGTCTGCAGTTCACGGCATTCTTAGCGTCTCAGTAATTTTTTCAGGGTGCCCTGGGCCAAAAGGAACAACTAACACTACCCCTCATTAAGTAGTTAGGTGCCAGCAACTTAATAGTATTTATGTACTAACAACCTATTAGCTGTTTGAAAAAAACAATGTACATAAATTAAGAATAAAAGTATTTTTATTTCATTCTTAAATAACAGTATTACTGATGGCATGTGTATTCTAACTGTGCCCTCTACTACTTCCGCTCTTGGAATCAGACTGGATACCACCACCTTCAGCTCCCATTCCACACTGATTTTCACTTAGAACTTGCTTGTCTTTATTACTGTGATAAAATACACATAACATAAAATTTACCATCTTACCCAATTTATCTTAGTTTATTTATTTATTGAAGTAATCTCTACACCCCATGTGGGGCTCGAACTCAGGACCCCGAGATCAAGAGTCGCACACTCCTCCAACTGAACCAGCCAGGCACCCCCGATCTTAACCATTTTTAAAGTGTATATTAAGTACATTCACACTGCTGGGCAACCATCACGCACCATGCATCTCCGGAACTCTTTCATGTTCCCAAACTGAAACTCCGTCCCCATTCTTTTTAACCTAACCTCCCATGCTCCCCTCCCTCCAGTCCACAGCAAACACCATTCTACTTTTTGTCTCTATGATTTCACTCTTCTAGGTACCTTGTATAAGAGAAATCATACAATATCTGTCCTTTTGTGCCTGGCGTAATTCACTTAGCATAATGTCCTTGAGGTTCATCCATGTCGTATTGTATGTCAGACTTTCCTTCCTTTTTAAGGCTGAATACTATTCCACTGCAGGTATAAGACACACATATTCTTTATCCATTCATCTGCCTATACTTGGGTTGCTTCCACCTTTTGGCCTACAGAGTACTAGCTTTTTCATCACAACTACTGAAAGTGGAGCTTTGCAAAGATATGACATCACTAAAAGGATACAGTGCAATCTAATGTTGAAACTGTGAACCTCCTCAAGCTAGTAGTTTGCCTGGAGTCCAAAGGATGCCACAAATCCTTCTGTTTCCTTCAAAATTAAAATTATCCCATGGTTCCCCCTGAGTTTGCTGTGGTACTCCAGTGTCCTTGGCACACCATTTGAGAACCATGCTCCATGATGTGAAAGTCACTGTTTTTTGAGTTTTCAAGTTGAGTAGAACTCAATCCTTAATTAAGTAACACAAATACTACAATCAAATTTATATTTCTCATGAGGCTCCCACTGGAGACTTCTCCAGTCTTCAAGTCAGATATTTGTCTGTGTGTCAATCCTTAAATGACATATTCTCTGTACACAGTTCCACTGGATTCCTGAGAGATGGTATAATCACCCTGAAGGCTTAGAAAATGTATTTTCTCAGCCACCATGTAAACTGTGCTTGGCCCCAAGCAATGGTACCCCACTACGATGGTTGGTTTTATACGTCAACTTGAATGGCTCATGAGGTGCCCAGGTATTTGGCCAAATACCATTCCAGGTGTTTCTGTGAGTGTTTTCAGATGAGATTTACATTAAATCAGTAGACTGAGTAAAATAGATTGCTCTTCCTAATGTGGATAGGCCCCACCCCATCAGCTGAAGGCCTGAAGAGAATAAAAGGCTGACCTTCGGCCAAGTAAGAAAGAATTCTTCCCTGAATGACCACTTGCAAACTGGGACATCAGCTTTTTCCTGCCTTTGGACTCAAACTGAAATGTCAGTTCATCCTGGGTCTCAAACCTGCTGTCCTTCAGAAGGGAAATACACACCATTGCCTCTCCTCGTTCCAGGCCTTCAGACTCACACTAGACCTACAGCATCAGCAGGCCTGGGTCTTCAGCTTGCTGACCCGTCTCCCATGTCTTGGGAACTGTCAGCCTCCGTAATCTATTCAGATACAGGTACAGACACAGGGACGGGTACACATTCAGGCACAGATACATCTCCTGTTGGTTCTGTTTCTTTAGAGAACCCTAACTAATACACGCGCAGTCACAGGTCCTTCGGTACTATCCCTCAGGGTCAGGGCACTGTCAGTACTGCATGAAAAAAGCCTGAGAGAGATGTCAACCTCAAGTTCATCACATCATCCCATCACATGATCCCCAAAGTTAAAACCCTGGCACAGCTCACCAGTGTGCTCAAGATAGGTCCAAGCTCCTTGGCGCCTCCTCCATAACCCTTATCTGGCCTCTCCTTATTCCTCCCCAGTCTTGTCTCTGTACACCCCCAACGTGGAATCAGGCAGAAGTTAATGAAACACACCATGATCTCTCCCCTTCAGGTTTTGAGGGTGATTTTCGGTCTATCCAGAATGAGTTCCAGACAGCCCCCCCACACACACACACACAATTGGCATGATCGCAAGTCTAGCTCCTTACCCTTCAGGTGTCTGCCTAGATATCCTACTGTCCTCCCAGATCCACTGATCAAGCATGGGCTGGGAACCCTGCAAATGTAGCCCTACTGCCATCAATGTATCCCTATCAGAGCCCTAAGTGCACTTTAACTGCCCATTTATTTGTCTGAATTCTCCTAACTCCTTGAGGGCCAGGACTATATTTTATTAGCTACTATATCCCCAGAACAGTGGCTCACCTATAATACATGCTCAATAATTATCTGTTGAGTAAATGACTGGATGAAGTTCAAACAGTCCTACTAGATCACCATTCTCAACTAGTTATTGGCTTAGCTTAGGAACTGTCAACAAGACCTGAAAGGGACACGTTCAGCCACTGCTGGCACCATCCGGAGCAGTATCCAAGCTACAAGGCCAGAGGGGATAATAATACAGTTATCCTCAACCCTTATCCCATGCTCATGCATACCCCGACCATGCAGATCCGGAACAGGCACCGTAAGCTTGGAAGCTGAGCAAGGAGCCAGAAAGTTAGAAAGAGGAGAACCAGGGGACAGCACTAATTTTTGCAAGAGTTCAAGATGTATTAACCCTGAGAGTTCACTCTCCCTGAATTACTGGAAACATAACTTTTTTAACTATGAATATAATCATAACCACATCTGCTCACCATCAAAGTCATATCCCCAAACTCCTTACCGAGGGCAATGCTGAAGTTATTTATTCTTTCTAGATCTTAGCTCCCTTATCAGTTAATCAACAGTAGCATACGACTCAGGGCTGTTGTGAGGGATAACTGAGATTTTATATTGGAAGCACTCAATACAACAGTGCCTGACACATGCCCAGTTATGACATCATAAATAGAAGTTATTAATATTATCAGCATTAATAACGCCAGCCGGGATTCAACAGAAGTATATGTGATGAAAGCAAGCTATGTACAGTTCATTAGACAAGCAAGAGCTGAAAGATCCTCCTGGGCCTCAGCCCCTGAAAATCCAAACACACGAGCTTGCCATTGTAGCTTGCCACACCATGAACGCAGCACCCTGACAGTGATGGTGCTATCTTGGATGCACCCCAAGGAAAGTTTTTCCTATACTTATACTAAATATCAGTAGGTCTAGGAAATAAAACAATCTAAAACAAAACCTAAACCAAAATAAATAAATAAATAAAAGAAAAACGCTAGATATATAGCTTTTTGTACTTTGCGGTTTTATAGTTTAGGGTTTTTTCTTAACCTGCCCATTTATACCATGCAGAGGAATACAACAGCACTAAAACAGCTTTTAGGATAAAAATAATTATTCACCTGAACTGGGTGAGTTATGAGTTAATGGTGAATGGCTATTTCAGGCTGCTAGTAATTTTATTTAGTAGTGTACACACTTAATATAAACATTTAAAACCAGATGCTAAAAATACCTAACAGCATATATAATTGTGCTATTTTACATAACAAAGCTGTATTTCACATGAGATACACACTTCCTTTTTCTGGCCCAAATACACATTTCATGTGCAATATCACTCCTTAAGTCAACATCGGTTTCTAGAGAGAGTGAGTCATTCAAATAATTTGCTATTTTCCAACAATTATTCCATGATTTAAAATTTACATTATTCAAACACTGAATTAAACACTGAAACACTGAACTCAAAAACTGAATTAAAAGTACACTCTCTCTGCATTTCAAATTAACCAAGTTTTCTAGTTCTCCACAAGCCCAAAAATACATCCTTTCATTATTCTCTTCTAGCTTCCTTCCCTCTTGTCACCAGCTGTATTACAGAACTTAGGGGTTCTGCTCTTGGAATAATTTTTTATCATTTCTATGTGCTAATTCCTCACTTTATTGGCTGTTAAGCTTTCTCCCTTTTTATCCTTTTCTTTCCAAACCTTTCTTCTAGCACCCGACCCACACGATGACGGCTCTGGCCGCCCCCCTCCGCCATGGCCCAGAGAATTCCGTCCCTCCATGCATCCCAAGGGTAGGGTCTTGCTAAACTGGTCTTGCCTGCCGCCGCCACCACCACCCACCCTCACTCCGTTTCTGCTCTCTCTGTCTCGCCTTCCACTCTGCTTCACAGTTCCATGAGGTATCATGTTTACCACTGTGGCCTCCTCACCCTCCCATGTACCCATACATCCAGCCCCTCACCAGGGAGGCTACAGAGCATTGTGAGACCATCAGAATTGATCCTGACATTCAATCCTGTAGTTTTCCATGAGATTTGCTTGCAGAGAAGGATCTGGAGAGGAGAAAAAAAATCGTTTCCACTTTTAAAAGATCCCAGAAAGACAATCCTACCTTTCCCAGGATTTGGAGGAAAAGGACTTCCAAACTCCTGCTGCTTTGGCTTTAAATTGTGTGGCCCTGACATGCCTCCAGCCTGGGTGACCTGGAATCGTGGCTTCCCATTGGTGAGTACTTGTCTCCTGGGGCTCAAGGCAGGCAGATGGAGGGGGCTCTCGGCCATGTTGCTCTGAGGAGCCATCCCTCCTCCCGAGGGCATCTTGAGATGAAGGCTGTTAGCAAGGCTTCCGATGGCAGGGCTCGCTGTGCTGCCACAGGACGAGGGGCCAGGAGTCCCAGAGTGGGCTCGGATGGGAGGAATGTATTGGCCACTGACCATCCCGGGCCCCTGTGGGGTTCCTGATGTCCGGTGGAGACTCATGCTGCATGACCTTCCATTCATTCTGAAAAAACCTGTGGCCAGGATGGTCAAATGTCCAATGGCACTAATGACTCCTTTCAGGCAAAGTCCAATAAGTTATCCATGGTGTGGGTTATTAGCCTGTTTAAAAAAATAAATGCAGGCATTTTTAAAAGTAAAAATGAAAATAAGTCACAGTGAGTTTTCAACTTGTGTAGCATTCATACCAGGAAGAAAAGAAGCACTCTTAGCCAAACGGCCTTTTATGTAAAGCAGGGTCATCAAACACATGGTTCATTGGCAGGCACTCTTCCCTCCTGCATTCACGGTAGACATGGATTATGGATCACTGTATTGTTTTGTTTGCCCCTGAGCCCTTCTCAATACAGTGCTCTTGGCAACGACAACCAATCAACTGGTACCAGCTTGCAAAATGAAACTTATTTTGCTCCCCAGAGGATCTGTCCATACTAGTTCACTTTTGCTACAGTGAGTCTTGGGAAACCCAAGCACTACCTTTGTGAGCTGTGAGACCAACGCTCCAAAGTCTCCAGTAAACAAGCAAAAGGCTGATATGGCCTCTAAATGAGAGTATGAGGATATTAAACCACCTCTGATTTTTACCATAAGAGAAAATTTTTCACAGTCCCTAGACTACAAAAGGTAAAAATAGGGGTCTGAGGTTCTCGCAAAGATGTCATATATCCGCATGTCCAAATAAATCACAGCAACATCGAAGTCTTCGTTCCATAATGATTCTGAGTTATGGGGATGGAAACAGAAGCAACATCACAATACTCTCACCTTCTTTTAAGATCCTAGAAAAGGAAAAGTCTGTACAAAACACTTTACGGAAAGCATACGAAAAGAAGAGAGCCTCTAAAGGGAAGTATGTTCGCCACACACTACACACAGCACTTCAACCACAGCTCCACAACAGAGCTCCGTCTGCCATCCCAGCACCCCCTTCCTCAAGTGGCGAGAGAAAACCAACAGCACCGACACGAACACAGGACATCACAATGCCAGTACTCTCTGGTTACAAATCTGTAGGAAAGGTGCTTCCCTCCCTTAACCAAGAGCTCCCCAAAAGGTACACAGAGTCAAGGAAGTGACTGGGTGTCACTAATCCAACTGATTGACAAACACACTCACACTCTGTACTATTTTGCACAGATATGATTGTCATGAAAAGAAGCCAAAGCTGAACTAATACAGAAGATATGACTGAGTGCAAAGCAGTAGGGGTCAGATATTCTCAACTGGATGATTCCTACTCTATCTGCATGATCCACTCAACGTCTTAAGCAATTATTTCCAACCAACACCCACACAAATGGCTTCATCCACCATTAGGGACAGAACGCCACAGAAGGAAAACTCTCTGTGAAGAGAGTTTTCTTTTTCTTTATCCTTTTAAAAAATCAAAAACTATTTTATCAAAAATCAAATATTTTTGATTTTCTAGTCAAGCACTCACTGTGCCCTCTGCAAAGTTTACTGTGTGTGCCCAAATGCTGAGAAACTTCAAAATTTACTAACAATACAACATTTGGAATGTTTTCCTCCTTACCAGTTCTCCACTTTATTAAGAATTCTATCAGTCTGTCACATTTCACATTGCCAGGCCATCCAGTCCTGAGAAACGCTCTGAGGTCCATCTCCTGCCCTTCCCTCCACTACGGTCGCCAAGAACGGACAAGGAAACCCAGTCCAGCCAAACCTTATCACTTAAGTTGTCTTATGGGACAATAACAAATGAACCCTAGTATCAAACCGGTTGTAAGATTTTGGTATTTCACATTGGAAAAATCCCAGTGCCCTTCCTGCTGTGTCCATTTAAGAACTCCAGTGTATTATCAGCTGGTCTGTTGAGTTGTGGGTTGACTGTGAGCAAGAATCATTTCATTTCGGGCGCCTGGGTGGCTCAGTTGGTTAAGCGACTGCCTTCGGCTCAGGTCATGATCCTGGAGTCCCTGGATCGAGTCCCGCATCGGGCTCCCTGCTCGGCAGGGAGCCTGCTTCTCCCTCTGACCCTCCCCCCTCTCATGTGCTCTCTGTCTCTCTCATTCTCTCTGTCTCAAATAAATAAATAAAATCTTTTAAAAAAATAAAAAAAATTTAAAAAAAGAATCATTTCATGTCTCTGTGCTTTGCCAGAGGATGTTGGCCATCTATTCTCCGCTCATTCATAAAACAGTGTTTTCTGAGTACTCTGAACCCTGCAGAAGAGAGCACTTATTCAGCACCAAACAAAATAAATAAGTATATATGTTGTGCTGGCAATTTGTTGAAAATGAAGAATCATCCAACATGACTGGCACTATGAGTCATCATGAGTCCATGTGACAAGTGTCTGTAGATTTGCAGACTATGCCCACTTGCAAGTTTTTAAAAACAAAGGAGTCTTTTTGCCAGCAAGATCATATACAAGCAGGAATTCTCATCAAAAATCTGGATAAAAACACGTAAGTAGGTACTTAGCATTAGGTTAGATCATTAAGAAAGTGAGACTGCAAGAAAAATAATTAACGTGCTGAGAAGTTAATTAAGTATCAGACACTCATACCAGCCTGTCAAACTGGACTTTCATTTTATTTTATTTATAAACTGCAGTCCTGTTTTAAATAGCTTTAGGTTGAAAGTAACAATAACAATAACAAAAATGCACTTAAATTTTATTACTAAAAAGACAACAACCAGAAAGTAAAGTAATTAATGCCATAAAGAAACAGCAGTAAGGCAATGGCGTATAAGCTAAGAAAACCAGCCTCAAGACAAAAATAAAATAAACTCTAGGTGAAAATATGCTTAATAACCCAGTTTTCACATTAATTATGCCAACAGATTTTTCAAGCATTAGAGACTAGAATTTAAAAATCAATTTCATCTATCACTATTATATTTTAGAAAGGCCATATGATCATTTATAAGCCTAAGTCCACGTAGTAACAAAAAAGGAATAAACTGCTAACTTTTAAGAAAGACACATCCTTAATGAGTCACAGTGTCAGGACACCTGAGTTCTACCTCTGGCAAATCATTTATAACTTCTCTGGACTTACAGATTTCATCCATAAAACAAGGAAGTTGATGATAATCACTACAGTCTCTTGAAATTCTGATCCTCCAGATAATTAAGACATGGAAGATTATCAAAAATACCCACTTAAGATGATCAAGGATAAATACATAGATTTTATACCTATGGCACTCAAATCAAGAGGACAGGGTAGACATGGAAGCAAAAAGAGTAATCTTCATCCACTCCGTCAAAGCAAGAGCTGATAGGAGGTTCTCACGTCAGCAGCGTGTTGAAAGACAACACTTACCTTGAAAAATGGACCTCAGGATTAAATTTGCCTACATTTTGCCAAAAAGCGAAATCACAGCTAATCAATATCAAAACCTAACTGGTAGGATTCCACTGGCAGAGCATCCTTCTATTTAAAAACCTATTCAAGGGGCACCTTGGTAGCGCGGTGGGTTGAGCACCCGACCCTTGATTTCGGCTCAGGTCCTGATCTCAGAGTCCTGAGATCAAGCCCCACATCTGGCTTCTTGCTCCATGGGGAGTCTGCTTTTCTCCCTCTCCCTTTGCCCCACCCCCACCCCGCCGCTTGCTCGCACGCGCGCGTTCTCTCTCTCTTAAAAAAAAAAAAAAATGGGGGCAACTGGGTGGCTCAGTCATTAAGCATCTGCCTTCGGCTCAGGTCATGATCCCAGCCTCCTGGGATCAAGCCCTGCATAAGGCTCCCTGCTCAACCAGAAGCCTGCTTCTCCCTCTCCCACTCCCCCTGCTTGTGTTCCCTCTCTCACTGTATCTCTCTCTGTCAAATAAATAAATAACAATCTTTAAAAAAAAAAATTGTTCAAGTTCTCCAGAATTATTTTCTCCTCCACCCTTCAGCCACTGCCTACCCCAAGATGTCAACAGAAAAAAGAGAAGAAAAAGAAAAAGCAAGGAACATCCTGAAGTACAAACTTAGGGTACTTTGGATCTCACATATTGATACAGTTAGAGTTTTAATGCTCTGTCCATTCAAACAATGAAAATGTTCATTCTGTCAAATGAGTCAACGTGAGTTAATAAATCTTCCTGTTGACCACTTTCGAACTCCAAAACACACTCCTGTAAGTCAGGTCAGAAAGGAAATTACTTAACTCCTAAGGAAACTAAGGCACAAAACCATTTAATAATTTTACTGGTGTTCTGGAAAAGCTATGACTTTGATCAAAATACAAAATCATGACTCTACCACCTTCTACCTAAGGCTCCAGGCACTGTGTCTCAGATTAAAAGATCCAACAAGTGAAAAGCAATGTTAACTGAGCCATTCAAGAAAATTCCAAAAACACGAGTGCCATAATGCCTATTTACAGCCAAAAGCCCTTTCTTAGTAAATATCATTAATAAACTCATCTAGAGTCATAATTCATCTGATGAGCCAGTTAATTATTAATTTTCATACATCATTTCATTTCCTTAGGCTACATTTAGCCTTTGTTATATTTTCCATTCCTTATGCCACAAGCGTTTCTTACTTACCCTGCATAGAAAACCTGATAATGAGACACAAAATACTGGTCAGCAAACAAAAATGCTCCTGAGCTGTTTCTTTTATATACATCTAAGCCATCTAAAATAGGGTTTTTATCGATTCTTTTTATTTTTTTCCCTTCAGGTTAATGATTCTATAATTTCATTAACTGCCTTTTCAACATCGCAGCCTTGATCATTAATAGACCCGAGCTATTCCCCTGCGCTTCTCTTGGTTACGGCTTTTGTAACCAGAAGAATATAGAAATGAAAAGCCTATTGACAGATAATATAAGTTATTCTCATGCACGGCTGCAGTGTGAAGCACATTTTGCAATTCAATCAAGGACAGATAGAGCTGAATGTTCTTAGATCCCAGGAGTTCATTTTAATCAGCAGAATGTACCTTGTCCTAACACAGGTGACTGACTCCTCAGAAAAGATTGTATAAACAAAAACCAATCGTGTAAGTCATTTTATTGGCAACAATATAAACACGGCTATATTAGATGAAACCAATAAATCAAAATTATTCTTGTCTGCAATTTTAACAAGAGGAAAGTGCAAACATGTGCCTGTGGAACTGGAGGATATTATAGAGGAAACGCACTGGATGTGTACAATATCATTTCTCTAAATTGAAAGGAAGGGTACTATGTTATGATAAAGTAACCCACAACAAAGTGGAGTTGATTGTTTCCGTGGTTTCATAACTTTATTCAGTGAGACTGACAGATTCACAGACTTCACAGCAGAAGTTACACAGAAACAGGGCTGGGTGGGATATTTCCACAGTAGTGAGACATCGAGCACAAACTTACCGAGGTTACCTGGTAGCTACCACGTATAGAATATATAGTCATGTAGGCATTGCCCAGGTTTGATGTCAGGAATGCTAAGACTATTAACATATTTATTCTGAACACTAAGATGTACATACATTATTCAAGCAATATAATCACCAATAAGATAAAATCTTACAAATCAAAGAGGTTTAGTGCTGAGTTATATCAATTACAAATATGAAGACAAATTACTATTCCCTCCAGGTATTCAAGACCATTCTTTCAAAGACCACTCAGAAAAGATAATATAATGCACATTATGGATCCCATCTAACTGATTGTCTTATCTGTGGATTTCAACCCTTAGCTGTCTAGAGATATACACTTTTTTTTGTTTTTATATTTTATAAAATTTTCTCAATGAAAATAATCTTCCCTAAGCAGGGAGTAAAACATCTGGCAGTGCCCTTTTAAATTCAAATTAATGGCTATAATATGCCAAATGCAGGTAGTAAATATGGACAAAGGAAAGAAGAGCAAGAGGAAAGGGGAAGAGGGACGAAGTAGGAGAAAAAGAAATGATCAAGTCCACTTCAGGAATCTATTCTCTAAATTAGTCAATCCTAACTTAAAAATCAAAGCAGAATTGAGAACCCTCCAGAGGGTGATTACAGATTGCTGGAAGAAATTATGAATCTTCAGGAAAATATTACTAGAGGGCAATATTAAAAGTCCAGTAACCTCCCTTAGAATCCATTCTCCATACTTCAATACATCTATACAACTCTCAGACCCCCCTAGCTTACCGAATATCACTATTCTTAGTAGTAATTACCTACAAATGTTTCATTTACTTAGCCTCAATCATTAAGTCATCAAGGAGTACATAAAGTTCTAGAAATCTGTGACCCTATCACAAATGTCAAGGGAGAGGGGAATAATTAGGACTGTAAGCAATCACACAAAATGAGAATGAACTTGGAACCAAAAAGATTTTTAAGGCAAACATAGGTATTTTCAGAAACGTAACCATGCTATGGCCCTAAATTCCTAGATCTATGTTTAACAAAGGGCTCTTTCTAAAGCAGTGTTTCTCAAACTGGTTGCAATCCGATGGTAGGCCCTAAAATCAATAATTCAATGGAAAAAGTGTTTTTTAATGAAACAGAACTGACTACAACAAAATAGAAGCTACCAGAGTACATCAACTGTATTAATGGTTAAGTACAGTTCTGTTTCAGCTACTTGTGGGTGTACATGTCTGAATATCTTCAATGCGTATAGTGTATATTGAGTAAGATGAAAAAATTGTTTTATCGTGAGTTATAGTCAAAAAGATATAAAAGCCACTGTTACAAAAGCATTTAGACTATTTGCCTGCCCAGGCACCTAACAAAAATAAAAGGTGCAGGTACAGACAGAGTTGAACAGCCAAAGTAAAACAAATACCAAAACACAGCCGTAATGAGCAAAGGATCTAAAAATTCATTATTTTTAGCTTTATAAAACATAAGGATTCACCAGTACAAGGTTATCCTCCTACCACTGCTATCTTTTCACTGTGCATTTGACTCAGTAAATATCACTCGATCACTTGTGCTCTATAAACATCAAAAATCAACCAACTAACAGAATTAGGATCGAAATGACCCACAACTGTAGTGATTCCTCATTGCAGAAGGTAGAGGACCTTCCCTGAAAGAGAATTTCCTTCTTACAATGCTAAAGGGGGACAAGTTTAAATTAACACGCAATTGCCTTTGAGAACTGAGTTTGTCAAAATGTGTTCTTAATGTGAGTTACCATCAGATCCTATGAGGAGGAATTTGAAATGGAAAAATGAACACATTCCTTATGATGTCACCACTGAATTAATTACCTGAATTGAAAAGAGGGAACTCCACACGGCCATGGTTTGAGACACAAAGGCCTCTTCAGAAATATAAAAGAAGAGTAACTGGCTGGAGACCTTTCTTTCAAAAACAAAACAAAACCTCCAGCCTCATGGGAGGAGATACATATGTACTAAAATATGGCAAATGCAAAGTGCATTGTTTGTCATTTTTCATGTACAGATGACTACTTGGTCCATATGAATAACTACTTACAAAGTTAAAGATCACAATCCTTTCAAACAGGTAATAAATAACTACTTATGGGAGATTCTAGAAATAAAATTGAATTCATCACTCATTAAACCAAATACTCAAGCATATCAAAGTGTCCCACATCACATGTATAAATGAGTGATTTCTTTCCTTGAATGTAATTATTGCTTAAAAGTGACCAAAAGAACTATTTTTAGTGTTGATAGACAAAAGTTTTACACAAGTTAAATTATGTTCACTGACATCACTGCAGAAGTACGAACATTCACAACAATGACTAGGCCTTAACCAACATGACGAAAGAAAAGAAAGAAAAGAAAGAAAGAAAGAAAGAAGAGAAAGAAAAGAAAAGAAAAGAAAAGAAAGAAAGAAAGAAAGAAAGAAAGAAAGAAAGAAAGAAAGAAA
>NW_023270615.1:14433817-14440213 GCF_011800145.1 Mirounga leonina
AAAGAAAGAAAGAAAGAAAGAAAGAAAGAAAGAAAGAAAGAAAGAAAGAAAGAAAGAAAAAGAAAGAAAGAAAGAAAAGAAAGAAAACACCAACATGGTTGACTCAGTCAAGTTACAGAAAGCAGTAGAATCCACTGGTCATGCTGGAAAGGTTGGGAAAACATTAATCCATTTCTTCACACAAAAGAGTAACAAGAATTCATACACAGCCCTGGCATCTGGTTAGTTTTCTGCATATAGTATTCAGGAGGCCTAGAAATGAAACTTCAGGAATAACTGATATTTAGAAAATCTGATCTTGAAGAAGAAAAAGAAAGGAAGAAAGTCTGATTTCTTTACCAAGGCCCCCAGGACAGGGTCTGATCTGGAGCTGTAACCCTATCTGCCCATCTGCAGTTCAGCAAGGCTTGCTGCACCTGAAAGGAATGCGCAGTCATTCCCATGCTCGGCCTTGAGGAGATCACGTCAGATGAGAATGGCCCCATCAGCTTTCTTCATTTCAAGTCTGCTCTCAACCACTTACAGCTCTCATGATTCCAGTTTTGCAGACAAATCACCTGATTTTGTTCCCATAGTGGAACATAATTGGATCCTTGTTTCTGCTCATCCTATAATGGGTGGTCCCATCCACATGGGTGGTCTTTCCCTTCTCCCTTCTTTTGCCCCCCTTTTCCCCAAATCCAGATCTTACTTACCCTCCAAGTCCACCCCAAATACCCAACTTTAGGCCTTTCCTGATCCTCTCTTAATATCTGTATCTATTTGCAAAATGGTTAGAATTACACTATTATACGTAAGTTCATGGAATTACAAAATATTAAATGAGATCAAGCATGTTACTTGCTTAGCACAGTACCTGGCACATAGAAGGACCTGATAAATGTTAACTATTTTACTCGAAATACCTCTCTTGTAACATTCATAACTTTCTACATTGCCTTATAGTTATTTGTCTGTGTTTCATTACCTTTAGGGGTCCTGTCTAATTTACCTTTCAACTGTCACCAGTCCTTATATGTACATAGATGGGGGGTTTTTTCTTTTTTTTTTTTGTTTTTTGTTTTTTGTTTTAAGATTTTATTTATTTGCGAGAGAGAAATGAGAGACAGAGAGCATGAGAGGGGGGGAGGGTCAGAAGGAGAAGCAGACTCCCTGCTGAGCAGGGAGCCCGATGTGGGACTCGATCCCAGGACGCCAGGATCATGACCTGAGCCAAAGGCAGTCGCTTAACCAACTGAGCCACCCAGGCGCCCCCATAGATGGTTTTATATTAAACCTATAAATTTATATTTTTCATACTACATGTATTATACATGTATGGATTTTTATATTACATTTATATATTACATACATTTATATGCACTCATACTTATCATACTGTACTACTCATTTATACTGAAAAATGTGGGATGACTGAAATATATAATTATGTATTTATATCCTATACTTATCATTTATTGCCCAAATAAATCCAGTATAATAAGGTGTAACCGTGTGATCACAAATCCTACACTCTGTGTCCTGTGGAGCCAGTTAAATCACAGTGGCATGTTCCCTAGTTTATTCCTTTCTCTTGACAGGAAAAAGTAGCACAGACACTACAGCACTCTTCTGAGCAGAAACATTATCCTGGCCTTTATCGTGGTGTACTCATGAAAAACGAAAAATCATAGCTAAAAGCTGGAAAACAAACAGAGTCCTTTCAGTACTGAGACCAGGCACTTCTTTTGTTGTGGGGGCTGGTGACCCTAAGAGAGGGGCTGTCAAATGCATTCGGAGCCGTCATGGAGGAAGGAGCTCCTCGGCATTCTCCTTTCTCATCCCGCACTGGCTTCATGCTGGACGCTTCGCTCTTATCTGTTGTCCCCCTGTCAGACTGTCATTAGCATAGAAAATATAGCTTCTGTTTTGTCAGTGTTTTCTTTAATTCTGTCATATTAAGTAAGGCCTGACCAACTAACTTCTGCAAGCTAAACTATTCCCGCCATGTTTAAAGGGAAATCCAAATTATTTGACCTACCAGAAGGCTGTTACATCAGGAAAAGAAGCCAGACCCAAGAGTACATATTGAATTATTCCACTCACATAAGGTATTTTTAAAAACAGGCAAAACTAATCTATCTGTCAGAAGTCAAGGCAGTGGTTACTTTTGGGGGGAACATAGTGAGTGGAACGGTATATGAGAGATGTGTGTGGAGTGTTGGTAATGTTCTATTTCGTGATCTGGATGCCAGCTAATCAGTTGCATTTAGCTCGTGAAAATTCATCAAGCTTAAGATACGTGTATTTTCTGTATGGATATTTTATTTCAGCTCAATAAAAAATTTGGGTTTCGTGTCAACTCCATCTGAAGTAAATGGAAAACTTGGAACTTGGGCATCTTTTTATCGAACTACATGTTAGAGTCATTTAAAGGTTTTGTCGCATGTCTCATCCTCCAGGAATAAGGCAGCACAGATTTCCTATGCTCCATTTATTTATTTTTTAATTTTATTTTCAATCCTAATTGAGTCTATGAAGCAACGAGACTTAGTGTAAAGTCCTGTATTTCCACCTTCTTTATAATATCTTCCACAGAAAATAATTACAGAAACACAGAAAATGACTTCTCCAGGGAAGAGAACGTGCACGGGATGCCACTTCCTGAACTATCTCCTTCAAGAAGTACTTCATCTCTATTCGGGAAGAATTACAAATTAACATTCCAACTCCAGAGATCAATACCTACAATATGAGAGGGACAAAAGTGAAAAGAATGTCCTCAGGCTTAATTTACTAGCAAGAAAGAACACTCAGAGAAACAGACTGAGAACACTGACTCTCTCTCTTTTGAAACCATGGAAAGACCACTTTCTGCCATATGAATGAAGACAGATTTGGTACAAAACATTAGTTTGCTATTGTTTCACCTACCCTATCCTGCTTATTTGGGCCCAATAGGAATTTTACCCACTAGCTGAACCCTGGAGTCCACCCCACCCCACCCCCCAAGAATTTGCTTTTCCTGTTGGAATGGTGGCCACTTCCAAGCAAACCAACAGACCCCAGGTATTCAATCTCTGACAAACCAACTACTATTAAGGAACTTGGGTAGAACCAGGGCTCAGAGAAAAGATGTCCTCTCACAACTGGCCTAAGGTGAACCAGGAGAGAGGGAGTCGTATACAGCAGCACTTAGACTGAACTACTCATACTCAAGATCTGCTGAGTCCTCTGAGCAACAAAGGAAAAGAATTCAACTACCAATAAGGAAAAGTGTTTTGAAGGGAACTGAAAAAGAAATGTCTCCTACTCTTCCTTTCAAAGGCAGTGGCGGGTCTAGAAGGGCTGCCATAGACAACTAGTGAAAACATCCAAAACATTGGAGTGCATTTACATGTGATCCTAAACCTTCGGCATGTTCCCTGTTGCAACAACATGTAATATCACACAGTCCTGTCTACATGGCTGCAAGCTGTCCCCTAACCTTCATGTGGGCAAATCCTTCTGCAAACCTTTGCAGTTTGCACTTATGTAACACTTCACCAAGGAAGCAAAATTAGAGGAGGGAGAAGAGGAGGAATGGGAGGATTAAAACCAAACAAATCAATTTTATACCAAAAAAAAAAAAAAAAAAAGCTTCCCAGTTTAGTGTAAAAGGGTAGTCTAATAGAGAACGTGACACAGGGGAAAACGGATGTCTGGCTAACTCCCAAGGCAGAAATCATGACTCATCAAAGCTTTCAGTGGGGACCTAAGGCAACTTCACATTTGTCTTGAGTTCACCTTCACGCCAAGAAATGCTCTCTGCACTGGAAAATGGGAAACTTGAGTGTGTGCCCGGCATCTATGACAGTAGCTATGAAGGCCTGGACAAAACCCGAGAAGTCTTTGGGTCTGGGTTTCCTCGTGCGTAGGTGATCACCAAGGTCCCTTCTAGCTTTAACAGTCTATACTTGGTATTCCCAGTTCCCACAGCCTAAAGGGATTTGGTCCGCTGGGGGGAGCTGCAGTACATCCCTCTCCTCACAAACTCCAGCACCCCACCCCCCACCCAGGCCCAGACTCTGGGGAGATACTGATGTCCTGGAAGTAGGTGGGGAGAGGGTGCAAAGCCCTTTACTCCGTAAGAGGGGCGGCAATTCCAAGAGTCCAGTCTCGGGAGACGCTGCTCCCTGCCATTCCGGAAGTACCCTCCACCCCCAGCCCCTGCCCCGGGGTTAGATGCTCCAGAGATGAGGGCCTCGCAGAACCCCAGGAAGCCTAGCAGGGGGGGGAAGAATACAGAGCAGAAGGGCGGGAGCCTCTCCAGGCAGGAAGAGGGCTAGAGAGACCCGGAGGGGTGCTGGGGACCCGCCGGGCGGGGAGAAGCGCCTGGGGCAGGGCAGGAGAAGGGCAGCCCTTATCAGTTCCCAGCGCCCCCTGGCTTGGCCCGTGGAGGTCCCGGCCGAGCCCCTAGTCCCCCTGTGGGGAGCGAGGGGCGGGTCCGAGGGCGGAGGCGACAGGGCCCAGCTGGGGCGCGCTGCTGCGACCCCGTCACTCGCCGGCCGCCTCTGACCCTAACCCTCCGCCCGGTCCGCGAGCTAGTGCAGCAAAACAAAACAAACTCGTGCCGGTTTCCTGTTGTGCAACCCGTCCTGAGTAAGTCGGGCCGAAAGGGCGCCGCCGCGGGCCCGCGGCTGGGAAACCCAAGCGGCGGGGACCAGCGCGCTGCCCTTCCCGGCCCAAGCTGGGGTTCCGGGGCAGCCGCGGCCCGCAGCTCCCACCGAGCTCCCAACCCTCGGGTCTCCTTTCGCCTCTCGCCTCCCTAACACCCCCAGCAAGTCGAGGGCGCGACTCGCGAAGCCAGAAACCACCTTTCCCAAAGCGTCTCCCTCCAGGTGCCTAACTGAATCATCCACAGGATGACAAATCCGTCAAGGCCAAGTTTTCCAGACACTTGGGTAACTTGCTCATCCCCGAGGTGACTTGTCAGCTCCAGTGACTAACTTTAAGAGTTGCTTGGGGCAAGGTGTGTGTCTAGGAGAGAGCCGGCTGCTCACTCACGCTTTCCGGAGAGCGGCCCGGACCGACTTCAAAATACACACAGGGTCATTTACAGGGACTGGAGCCGCGAGCAGGACAGAGCGCCGGAGACGGAGACATTTTCCAAACAGCGCTGACATTTTGTCGGGCCCCAAAAAACGTAAACGCAAAGTGACGAACCCGGTGTGCGAGCGTCTGAGTATGTCTGCGCGTTCTGCGGCGTGGGAGGTTACAGTTAGAGTCCCGGCGGCTGCGGGTCACGGAACCCCTCCCAGCGACAAGCGAGCATACCCCCAACCCCAGGACCTTCCGGAGCAATGGGGACATTGTCTTTGGCGAGATGCAGGCACGCAGAACAGCCTTAGCGGAGCTCCACAAACACGTGGAACTGGAAAACGCAACTACAGCCCCGGGTGAGCGCGCGGGACCTCACGTCACCCCATCAATTCCCACTTCTCCAAAGTTTCCCTTCAGTGGGGACTCCTGGGTGGCGCGCAGGACCATGCCCCTACGTCCTGTAACTGGCTTTGATTGTGTGGCCCTCTGGCCCCTGTTGTTCAAAAGAAGAACCAAAAACAAAAACTCTCCCTATTAAACTTTAATACCTTGTTGATTTCCTTTCCGTCTTCTACACTCGGTGCTCTTAGGGGACTGACAACAACAGGGCTTGGTTGCTATCTCAACCAACAGAGCTTTTAGAAAATCTGGGGCCGGGGGGTGCGCGTAGCCTTAAAGCCGCGCGAACGCCACTGGCTCAGCGTGGAAAACTATTTCTAATCCCTAGTTTGTGTCTCTGAGCGTTACCTCCCCCACACTCTCAAGCGCCAGTTTCTCCCGTCTCTCGCCTGCGAGCAAAGCTCCTCTGGTATCCACTTACCAGGTAACCCGGATTTCCACAACAAAGCCAGGCGTGCGGGTCCCTTCCCCGGCCAGCCTGCGAATGACAGCAGAGGCCAGCGCGGGCGAGGAGTAACTTGGGGCTCCAGCCCTTCAGCGCGTTCCACGGGTTCTGCCTCCTTCGGAAATGAAAACTCCCATCCAAGCCGGGGGACGGAGCGCGGAAACGCGGCCCAAGTGCCGTGTGTGTGCGCGCGCGTGTGCGAGGGCAGCAGGGGGAGGAGGAGGCAGAAGGGGGTGGCTGGACCCTCGGCATCAGCTCATTCTCCCCCCACACATACACATACACACGCAAATGTTTTTAAAAAGTTGAGTTTCGACTTTGTGCCGCCCCTGTCCTGCTCATCCTCGCCCTGGGCCGGGGGATGCGTCTGGGGGCCGGTGCGGGATGCTGGCTAATTGCTTTCGGCGGGTTCCGCTGGGAGAGCGCCGGTGCGAGCCTGGACGGCTGCGGGCGGGCGTTGGGGGGGGGGGGGGGGGGGGGGGGGGGGGGGG